>NC_080196.1:40207500-40832500 GCF_030028045.1 Hippopotamus amphibius kiboko | reverse complement strand
AGAATCAATGAATCTTAGAACTAGCAAAAGTCCTGAACTCTAAAGCCCCATTTTACAAATGAACACTCAGACCCAGAAGAGTTAAGAAAGTATGCCAGGTAGTGATAGACTAGAACCTAAGTGTGTTGCATTCCAGCCAAATGTTTTTTCCATTGTGCTAGCAAGAAAACAAATCAACAAACCTTTATGGTAAACAAACAAACAAAAAACCTGTAAGTAAAACACAAAATAATTATCATTATAGAGAAGAATGTACGGTAACCATCCTAAGATGGTAAAGACAGAATTTAGGGGCAGAGGTGGGAAGGAAAGGAGGCAAAGAGTAAGTCCACCAAAATTCCATTTTACAAAGTGGGAAATTAAAGTTTGCCTAGAGTTGATGAAACCAAAAATAAAGGTTGAGGTTCATTAAAGTTATGAAGAAACCAAAAGTGGATCTAGGCAGACAAAAACAAGTGAGGATGTGGAGAAACTTGAACCCTCAAATATTGCTGGTGGAAATGCAAAATGGTACAACTACTTTGGAAAACCTCCATCAGTTCTGCAAAATGTTGAACATTAAGATTATTGTGTGATGACCCAAAACCTATGGGATGCAGCAAAAGCAGTTCTAAAAGGGAAGTTTATAGCAATTCAATGTCACCTCAAGAAACAAGAAAAATTTCAAGTAAACACTCTAGCCATACACCTGAAACAACTAGAGAAAGAAGAACAAAGAAAACCCAAAATCAGTAGAAGGAAAGAAATCATAAAGATCAAAGCAGAAATAAATGAAACAGAAATGAAAACAACAGCAAAGATCAATAAAACTAAAAGCTGGTTCCTTGAGAAGATAAACAAAATTGATAAACGTTTAGTCAGACTCATCAAGAAAAAAAGGGAGAGGACACAAATCAATAAAATTAGAAATGAAAAAGGAGTAATCACAACTGACACCACAGAAATACAAAGGATTATAAGAGACTACTATAAACAACTATATGCCAATAAAATGGACAACCCCGAAGAAATGGACAAATTCTTGGAAAGGTACAATTTTCCAAGACTGAATCAGGAAGAATTAAAAATATAAGCAGGCCTATTACAAGTAATGAAATTGAAACTGTAATCAAAAATCTTTCAACAAACAAAAGTCCAGGACCAGATGGCTTCACAGGTGAATTCTATCAAACATTTAGAGAAGAGCTAACACATATTCTTCTCAAACTCTTCCAAAAAACTGCAGAGGAAAGAACACTCCCAAATTCGTTCTACAAGGCCACCATCACCCTGATACCAAAATCAGACAGAGATATCACAGAAAAAGAAAATTATAGACCAATATCACTGATGAACATAGATGCAAAAATCCTCAACAAAATACTAGCAAACAGAATCCGACAACACATTAAAAGGATCACACACCACAGTCAAGTGGGATTTACCCCTGGAATGCAAAGATTCTTCAATATACGCAAATCAATCAATGTGATACACCATATTAACAATTTAAGGATAAAAACCACATGATTATCTCAATAGATGCAGAAAAAGCTTTTGACAAAATTCAACACCCATTTATGATAAAAATTCTCCAGAAGATGGGCATAGAGGGAACCTACCTCAACATAATAAAGGCCATATTTGATAAATCCACAGCAAACATTATTCTCAATGGTGAAAAGTGAAAGCATTTCCGCTAAGGTCAGGAACAAGACAAAGATGTCCACTCTCACCACTCTTATTCAACATAGTTTTGGAAGTCCTAGCCACAGCAATCAGAGAAAAAATAAAAGGGACACGAATTGGAAAAGAAGAAGTAAAACTGTCACTGTTTACAGATGATATGATACTATACACAGAAAATCCTAAAGATGCCACCAGAAAACTACTAGAGCTAATCAATGAATTTGGAAAAGTTGCAGGATACAAAATTAATGCACAGAATTCTCTTGCATTCCTATACACTAACAGTGAAAAATCAGAAAGAGAAATTAAAGAAACAATCCCCTTTACCATTGCAACAAGAATAAAATACCTAGGCATAAACCTACCTAAGGATACAAAAGACTTGCATGCAGAAAACTATAAAACACGGATGAAAGAAATCAAACATGACATGAACAGATGGAGAAATATACCATGTTCTTGGACTGGAAGAATCAACATTGTGTAAATGACTATACTACCCAAAGCAATCTACAGATTCAATGAAATCCCTATCAAATTACTAATGGCATTCTTTACAGAATTAGGACAAAAAATTTTACAATTTGTGTGGAAACACATAAGACCTCGAATAGCTAAAGCAATCTTGAAAAAGAAAAATGGAGCCGGAGGAATCAGGCTCCCTGATTTCAGACTATACTACAAAGCTACAGTAATCAAGACAGTATGGTACTGGCACAAAAACAGAAATATAGATCAATGGTATAGGATAAAAAGCCCAGAGATAAACCCACACACATATGGTCACCTAATTTATGACAAAGGAGGCAAGAATATACAATGGAGAAAAGACAGCCTCTTCAATAAGTGGTGCTGGGAAAACTGGACAGCTACATGTAAAAGAATGAAACTAGAACACTACCTAACACCATACACAAAAATAAACTCAAAATGGATTAAAGACCTAACTGTAAGACCGGACACTATAAAACTCTTAAGAGGAAAATACAGGCAGAACACTCTATGACATAAATCATAGTAAAATCCTGCTTGGCGCACCTCCCAGAATAATGGAAATAAAAACAAAAATAAACAAATGGGACTTAATGAAACTTAAAAACTTTTGCACAGCAAAGGAAACCATAAACAAGACAAAAAGACAACCCTTAGAATGGGAGAAAATATTTCTAAATAAAGCAACTGACAAAGGATTAACCTCCAAAATACACAAGCAGCTCATGCAGCTCAATATCAAAAAAACAAACAACCCAATCCAAAAATGAGCGGAAGACCTAAACAGACATTTCTCCAAGACATACAGATGGCCAACAGACACATGAAAAGATGCTCAACATCACTGATCATTAGAGAAATGTAATCAAAACCACAATCAGGTATCATCTCACACCGGTCAGAATGGCCATCATCAAAAAATCTAGAAACAATAAATGCTGGAGAAGGTGTGGAGAAAAGGGAACCCTCCTGCACATGTGACCACACAAAAAATTGCACATAAATGTTCACAACCCTCGTGAACCCTCCTGCAATGTAAACTGATACAGCCACTATGGAAAACAGTATGGTGGTTCCTTAAAAAACTAAAAATAGAACTACCATATGACCCAGCAATCCCACTACTGGGCATATATACCCAGAGAAAACCATAATTCAAAAAGAAACATGTACCATAATGTTCACTGCAGCATTATTTACAATAGCCAGGACATGAAAGCAACCTAAATGTCCATCAACAGATGAATGGATAAAGAAGATGTGGCACATACATACAATGGAATATTACTCAGCCATAAAAAGGGATGAAATTGAGCTATTCCTAGTGAGGTGGATGGACCTAGAGTCTGTCATACAAAGTGAAGTAAGCCAGAAAAATAAATACCATATGCTAACACATATCTACAGAATCTAGAAAACTGGTACTGATGAACCTAGTGGCAGGGTAGGAATAGAGATGCAGACATAGAGAACGGACTTGAGGACACCGGGGGGAGGGGAAGCTGGGGCGTAGTGAGAGAGCAGCATCGACATATACACACTGCCAAATGTAAAACAGGTGGCTAGTGGGAAGCTACTACAGAGCACAGGGAGACCAGATTGATGCTTTGTGAGGATTTGGACAGGTGGGACAGGGAAATTGGGGGGGAGCCTCAGAAGGGAGGTGATATGGGGATATATGTATATATGTGGCTCTTTCACTTTGTTGTACAGTGGAAACTGATACAATACTGTGGAGCAATTATACTCCAATAAAGATTAAAAATAAAAAAAAAAATAAAATTACTGTATGAGGACTTCCCTGGTGGTCCAGTGGTTAAGATTCCGTGCTCCCAATGCAGGGGGCATGGGTTCCACCCCTGGTCGCAAAACTAAGATTCTGCATACTACAAGGCATGGCCAAAACAAAAAAAAAGAACTACTATATGGTCCAGCAATTCTACTTCTAGGTATACACTCAAGAGAAATGAAAACGTGACCACACAAAAAATTGCACATAAATGTTCACAACAGCATTATTCACAACAGCCCAAAATGAAAATAACCGAAATACCCATCAGCTACTGAATGGCATCCAAGTGGTCTACTTGCCCCAAAACACGTAGTCTCTAATTCAGCGTCTAGATCAGGGAGTCATAAAGACCTTTAAGGCTCATTACACATGGGAATCTATGGAAAGAATTATCAATGCTATGGAAGAGCACCCCAAGAGAGAAAACATTATGAAAGTCTGGAAGGACTGGACCACTGAAGATGCCATCACTGTTCTAAAAAAAAAGCCATGAAAGAAATCAAGCCTGAAACAATAAATTCCTGCTGGAGAAAACTGTGTCCAAATGTTGTACATGATTTCACAGGATTTATGAAAGAGCCAATCAAGAAATCATGAAAGAGATTGTGGACATGACAGAAAAGGTGGAGGGTAAAGGGATTCAAGATATGGATCCTGGAGAAATTCGAGAACCAAGAGTCACAACAGAGGAATTAACAAAAGACGACTTGATGGAGATGAGTGACAGATGATAAAGAAGAAGATGTAGAAGCAGTGCCAGAAAACAAATTGATATTAGACAGTTTGGAAGAAGGGTTCTGATTATTCAAGACTGCTTTTGATTTCTTTTTTTTTAATAAATTTATTTGTTTGTTTATTTATTTATTTATTTATTGGCTGCGTTGGGTCTTCGTTGCTGCACACGGGCTTTCTCTAGTTGCTGTGAGCGGGGACTACTCTTCATTGTGGTGCACAGGCTCCTCATTGTAGTGGCTTCTCTTGTTGTGGAGCACGGGCCCTAGGCACGTGGGCTTCAATAGTTGCTGCACATGGGCTCAGTAGTTGTGGCGCACGGGCTTAGTTGCTCCGTGGCATGTGGAATCTTCCCAGGGCAGGGCTCAAACCCATGTCCCCTGCATTGGCAGGCAGATTCTTTACCAATGTGCCACCTAAGAAGTCCCTGCTTTTGATTTCTTTTATGACATGGACCCTTATTCTGTGTATCACTGAAACTGAAACTAAAGCAAATGGTGGAAAAAGGATTGGTACCATGTAGAAACATATTTAGAGGAATGAAAAAGCAAAAAAGTCAGAAAGAAATTTCCATTTACTTCCATAAAGCCACACCAAGTGGGCATACCTCTCCTGCCTCCTCTTTCCACCTCCTCCACCTCTGCCACCTCTGAGACAGCAAGACCAACCCCTCCTTCTCTCTCCTCCTCCTCAGCCTACTCAACGTGAAGACAAAGATGAAGATCTTTATAATCTGCTTCTGCTTAGTAAATAATCACCACATAGTAGTTAATAAACTAACTGTTGTGTATATCTGTGTCCTTGTGAAAATATAATAACTGCACAGCAAGAACTGCATGAGATGTTTTTTGTGTCATCATCATCATCACCTAAGCAGGAATCGTGTAGAACACTGTGCAAGACTTGCATTGAAGTGGATAGCCTACCCTTACATAGGCGTAAGAATTATATTACTGTATACAGTATGTTCCCCACCTCTTAATTGGAGAAACTGCATATCAGCCTATCATTACAAGTAAATGGGTTTTTTTTAAAGTAATAATGTTTCCAATACTGTGTTATGAATGCCACTATAACGTGTAATACTACATGCCATTAAAATTTTACAATTCATTCATTAGTGTATAGGCAAGGCTACCAGGAAGCAATGGTATCAATCACACTAGGCTACCATAAAGCAATCATATTGCTGTTTTACTGTCAATGCATGAATCCCTGTACCATAAATAAACTTGAATTTCATTTTCACATTATTTTTTCATTTTTGATGTCTAGTGTTAGTAATATGTGTAACATCTATAGTGTTTATATCATATAAGATAATACTGATGTTAGGTATGACAATTTACCTCATGAATAGATGATGTAAATTTACGGTATCGATAAATACAATACAGTACTGCAAATGTATTTTCCATTCCTTATGATTTCCTTAGTAACATTTTTCCTCCCAATAACATTTTTCTCTTTTCTTAGCTTACTTTATTGTAAGAATACAGTACATAATACATATACAAAATATGTGTTAATCAACTGTTCATGTTATCAGTAAGGTTTCCAATCAACAGTAGGCTATTAGTAGTAAGTTCTGGGGAAGTCAAAAATTACATGCAAATTTTCAACTGGGGGAGACAGGCGCCCCTAACCCCCACACTGTTCAAGGATCAACTGTACACAGAAAGCACACAATGCCTGTTATCCACTCTGTGGTTTCAAGGGAGTGTGGATAGGGTTGAAGACTTAAAAAAATCTTATGTTCTTCTCTGTATTTTATGGAGCAAAAAAAAACAAAACAAAAAAGTCACTGTACTCCCCTCTCTTGCCCCAGAACTAAATGTGAATATCTTCACATCCCTTGTGTAGGCAAAGATTTCCTAAAACATGAAAAAAAAACACTAATAGAAGAAAAAAAATTTGATAAACTGGATTTTGTCTAAATTAAAAACCTCTGTAATACAATAAATTTAAGTACAATACAAAACTTAAAACCTCTGTAAATACAATATAAATCTGCTAAAGGACTTGTATCCAGAATATAAAAAGAACTTTTACAACTCAATAACAAGACAAACAACCTAATAAAATATGGGCAAGAAATCTGATAACTTCAGTGAAGACAACATACAAATAGCTGTGTTTTGTAACCAGATTTATCAAGAAAAAAAGAGGGGTCAAATTAACAACATGAGAAATGAAAAAGGAGGAGTTACAACCAATACCACAGAAATACAAAGAATCACAAGAGATTACTACAACTACACACCAATAAAATGGACAACCTGGCAGAAACGGACAAGTTCCTAAAATGAACAATCCTCCAAGGCTGAGTCAGGAAGAAATAGAAAATATGAACATACCAAAAACTGGTAATGAAACAGAATCAGTAATACACAAACAAACAAACAAACAAACAAACAAAAACCTCCCAACAAACAAAAGTTCAGGACCAGATGGCTTTATGGGTGAATCTACCGAACATTTAGAGAAGAGCTAACACTTATCCTTCTCAAAAAACTACAAAGGAAGGAATGCTTCTGAACTCATTCTAGGAGGCCAGCATCAAGCTGATATCAAAACCACAAGATATCACAAAAAAGTAAATTACAGGCCAATCTCACTGATGAACAAAGATGCAAAAATCCTCAATAAAATATTAGTAAACCAAATTCAATGATACATTAAAAGGATCATACACCATGATCAAGTGGGATTTATCCCATGGATGCAAGAATAGTCCAATATCCACAAGTCAATCAATATAATACACCATATTAACAAGCTGAAGAATAAAAATCTTGGGACTTCCCCGGTGGTCCAATGGTAAAGAATCCGTCCTGCAATGCAGGGGACGCAGGTTCGTCCCTGGTAGGGAAACTAAGATCCCACATGCCGCAGGGCAACTAAGCCCATGCTCCACAGCTACTGAGCCCACGTGCCTCAAATAGAGACCCCAAGAGCTGCAACTACAGAGCCCATGCACCCTGGAGCCCACATAATATAACTAGAGAAGAAAAAACCCACACACCACAACTAGAGAGAAGCCCATGTGCCGCAACCAAAGATCCTGTGTGCCACAATGAAGACCCAATGCAGCCCCACGCCCCCAATCTAATGATCACCAACAGATGCAGACAAAATTTTTGACAAAAAATTCAGCATCCATTATTGTGGATATAGAGGGAGCATACCCCAACATAAGAAAGGCTATATATAAGCCCACAGTTACTGTCATGCTCAACTGTGAAAAGCTAAAAGCATTTCCTCTAAAATCAGGGACAAGATAAGGATGCCCACTCTCACCATTTTTATTCAACACAGTGTTTGAAGTCCTAGCCACAACAATCAGACATTATTTTAAAAATAAGTAAAAGGAGTCCAAATTGGAATGGAAGAAGTAAAATTGTCATTGCAGATAATATGATACTATTCATAGAAAATCCTGAAGACAACACCAAAAAACTACTGGAGCTCATCAATGAACTTGTTAAAGTTGCAGGACACAAAATTAATATACCAAAACCTGTCGCATTTCTATCCACTAATACTGAACTATCAGAAACAGAAATTTAAAAGCAATCCAATTTACCATTGCATCTAAAAGAATAAAATACCTAGGAATAAATATAACTAAGGAAAAAGATCTGTATTCAGAAAACTATACTACACTGATGAAAGAAACTGAAAAGAGCACAGATGGAAAGATACACTGTGTTCTCAGATTTGAAGAACTAATATTGTTAAAATGACCATACTACCCAAGTCAATCTACAGATTCAATGCAATTTCTATAAAAATATCAAATGGCATTTTCCACATAACTAGCAATTCTAAAATTTGTATGGAAACACAAAAGATCCTGAATAACCAAAACTATCTTGAGAAAGAAAAACAGAGCTGGAGGTATCATGGTCCCTGATTTTAAACTATACTACAAAGCTACAGTAATCAAAACAGTATGATAACAGAGCAAAAACAAACACAGAGATAAATGGAACAGAACTGTGAGCCCAGAAATAAACCCATGCACTTATGTTAACTTATGACAAAGGAGCCAAGAATATACAATAGGAAAAAGACACTCTCTTCAATAAGTGATGCTGGAAAAACTGGACAGCTACATGTAAAAGAATTAAATTAGGAACTTCCCTCGTGGTCCAATGGTTAAGACTCTGTGCTCCCAATGCAGGGGGCCCAAGTTCCATCCCTGGTCAGGGAACTAGATCCTGCATGCTGCAGCTAAAGATCCCCATGCTGCAATTAAAGATCCCGTGTGCAGCCAAATAAGTAAGTAAATAAATAAATAAATATTTTTTAAAAATTAAATTAAAACATTTTCTCATACCATATTTAAAAAACCTCAAAATGGATAACACTTTTCTGGAAATTTTTTGGGTTATTCTTACTTTTGCATTTTCCATAAAGTTTGGAATTGGCTTTACAGAATATTGTTACAGGAATATGAAATTTATATATTAATTTAGGGAGAACTAAATGTTATTTAAATCTGAGTCTACCAAATCAATATATGTCTTCATGTATTCAGTATTTTAGATTACTAAATAATCACACAGTCTACAGTGATATTGTTTCAAAAATGGAAATATGGAGCTTCAATTACATTAATTATCATTGCTCCAGTAGCCTACTCAGTGTAAGGCAATGTCAAAGAATGGGCCCAAGAATAATTATCACAGCTTCTGCCACCTAAGTTTTTCACTAGAAATAAAGAACTGTGATATCACAGAAAGCTACCATGCTAACATATTTTCTGACATAAAATTTTTAAGAACTTACTTAAAATTATACCCAAATCTTGGTTTCTAAATACCAGTCCTCACTAAAAGGAACCAGGGCTCCTCAGAAAAATGATTAGTTTCAGAGTTGGGCAGGAAAAGGACAGGATGAACATGGAATATTTTGTGCCAGAAAGTACAAAAGTGCTCAAACAATAAAACAGACATCAAAGAACAAGAAGCCAGCTTGAAGGGAGACTAAAAGAGACTCCATAAATCCATGCTAATGCTGATGAGTACAATGATAAATAAATGAATGAGGAAAGGGGGAATTTTTCTAGTAACAGAATGCTGACCAATAACTATAGAAGGAAATGGTAGAATTAGATACCATTTCGTAACCGTCAAATCAATAACTGATTTAGGTGAGAATCAACAATCAATGCTAAAAAAGTGAAATTTTGATGAGGAAAAAGTTATTTACATAGGTCAAAGCATCTTCCCACAAATAACTTATGAATTGCAAAGCAGCAAATCAAAATTTTATGGCAGAGAAACTTAAACTTGGAAGTCACTATCTTAACTCAGCATTCAAAGGTAACATCACCAATACTGGGAAGGAAATCACGTGTTTCTGGATGTGATGCACCAAGGAAGAGACATTTCACTTAGGTAGTGCCAACATGCATAACCTGAATCACAAGGAAACAGAAAAATGCAAATTGAGAGAGATTCTAGGAAAAAATAAATGGCCTATATTCTTAAGAAATATCAATGTCAGGAAACACAAAGGTAGGCAAGTAACTGCTCTAGATTTAGGAGACACAAAAACTAAATGCAATACATGATCCTGAGTTAAATACTAGACTAGAAAAAAACCTCTTTTTCTACAAAGGACATTGGCACAATTGGCAAAAGTTGAATAAGATCTACATTAAATGCTGTATTAACATTTTATTTCCTATTTTGATAATTATATTGTTATTATATAATTGAATGTCCTTGTTCTAAGGGAATGTGAAGTATTCAGGGGTAAAGGAGCAAAATATCTGCAACTTACTCTCAAAAAGTTCATATATGAAGGTTTTTTTTCAGGCATCCACACTTTGCACTGACATGACTAAGCTGGCAACACAAACTTCTGTAGGGCCTGCTTATTTTCTGGAAGGCTTATTCACATTTATGATAAACAGCCACTAGATGGCAATCTGTGATCTCCTAACCCTAGGATTCTACAGGGAGCATTTTAGACTCAGTTATAGTTAAAACAAAAACAGAAAACTAGTCATCTTTAATAAAGCACTAGTATACAATAACATATTATTATGTATTAGGCAACCACTACACTCAAAATAGATGTTTTCACAGCAGACTACACAAG
Organism: Hippopotamus amphibius kiboko; assembly: GCF_030028045.1. Taxonomy (NCBI): domain Eukaryota; kingdom Metazoa; phylum Chordata; class Mammalia; order Artiodactyla; family Hippopotamidae; genus Hippopotamus; species Hippopotamus amphibius. Next base: position 40,821,702 of record NC_080196.1, on the reverse strand, counting down.
GGTTTACATGGTCTTTTCACTGCCCACCCTTGCCCCCAGCAACCCATCTCTCTGACCTTATCTCTTTAGGTTCATGTTAAAGTGTTGCCTTTACAGAAAACTTCCTTGACCCTCCTATATAAAACAGCAGTTAGAGGCATGTCCTCCCCTGCCCTCTGACCCTGCCTCATTTTTCTTTAGCACTTGACATTTGTAGGAAGCTACCCATACTCCCAGAATGTAAGTTTCATGAGAACAGACTATTTTGCTCACTGCCTGAAAAAACAGAAATACCTAAAAAAGGTGTGTGTGTGTGTGTATATATACATAAAAGACAAGTATCCTCTTTTTCATTTTTAGCTGTTACTCATCATTCTTCAATTGAAGACCATTACACCCCATCCCACCCCTAACCAATCCCCCCAATGGAACTAGATTGTGCAGAGCATTAAATGTCAAGTATATTACGTGGAAAGAAATCAAGAAACTTAAGCAACAGAAGCAGTGCTTTAGAAAAATTCTTCTGATAAGGTGGTAAAAATGTAGGGGGACTGGAAAGTGAAGATGCAGGAAACACAGCCAAGGTCTCTGGTATCAGGAGACTTAGGTTTGATCCTGGCTCCATAGTCTACCAGAGCTCCATGACTTTGGATGAACTGCTAATTCAAGAAGCTCTGTGCTTCAGTTGCCCAGTATGTAAATTGAGGGGAGAAAAATATCTACCCCACGGGAACACAGAAGTTATGTTTATCCTACATCAGTGCCCAATACATAAATTTTAGCATTACAAGTAGGAAATCAGGAAAAAGAAACAAGCAAACATTCGTTCACTTATTTATTTTTATTGAGTGTCTGCCTATAGGTATGTCAGGTTCCTTTCCAGGCACTGGAAATGCAGCTGTGAGGAACAAAAAAATAAAAGTCCCTGGTCTTCATCATGTTTACATGCCAGCACAAAGTGACAGAAAATAGCCCTAATTTACCTGACTCTATCTGGTATTTGAGTTTCTGCTGGTGAACAGCTGAAGTTGGGACAGCAAGTCCCATCATCATCCAAGTCCTCTCAATGTCTCTCAAGGAGATACATATTCTATAATGTCAGGCTATGAGAAGGGCTATAAAGAAAAATAAAGTAGGATAAGTGGACAGGGTATGCTGAAATTTTAAAATAGGGTTGTGACATTTGAGTAAAGAGGTGAGAGATGCTAGAGTTTTACCTGGAATAATTCAAAAATAAAACTGAAAGTCAAGAAGAAGAACTGATTTGAAGACAATGTGTTTGGGGTCTTAGAAATGACAGAAGACAAACTAAAAGCTGACTGGAGGGACTTCCCTGGTGGTCCAGGGGCTAAGATTCTGTGCTCCCAATGCGGAGGGCCTGGGTTTGATCCCTGCTCAGGGAACTAGATCCCACGTGCCGCAACTAAGAGTTCGCATTCCACTCTTAGTTTGCTAAGATCCTGCATGCTGCAACTGAAGATCCAACATGCTGAAACAAAGATCTCACATGCAGCAACAAAGAGCCTGTGTGCCACAACTAAGATCCGGCACAGCCCAAACAAAACAAACAAACAAAAACAAAAAGCTGACTGGAAAAAGCACCTTAGAAACTCTAGTTTACTTACATGTAAGCTTCAGTCTTCTATTTCCAGACTTGGGGAATGAATAATTGTCGGATCTCCTAATGCAGGGAACTGTCTTCTAGGGACTGTATTATGGGTTCAATTGTGTCCCCCCAAAAAGACATATTGGAGTCCTAACCTCCAATATCTCAGAATGTGACTATTTGGAGACAGGATCTTCATAGAAGTAATCAAGTCAAGATGAGGTCATTAGGATGAGTCCTGATCCAATATGACTAGTGTCCTTATAAAAAGAGGAAATTTGGACACAGATTGAGACACACACAGAGGGAAGATGATGCACATATACAAGGGAAAGATGGCCATATTCAAGCCAGGGGAGAGGCCTTCCCTCAGTCCTCAGAAGAAACCAACCCTGCTGACACCTTCATTTCAGACTTCCAGGCTCCAGAAGTGTGAGACAATAAATTTCTGTTGATTAAGCCACTCAGATTGTGATACTTTGTTCAGTAACCCCAGCAAACTAATAGAGACTGGAAGAAAATCATTACTTGCGTACTTATCTCCCTTAAGAAATGCCCTTGAGGGGAAGGGCTCTCTCTGTTTTAAGTCATCTTTGTATCCCTTCTGGAGTACCTAATCTGATACAAAAATTTAATTAGATACTATTTTAAGTTCCAGCACCTACACACAGTGGAGCTCAATAAATGCTAAATTTCTCCCACCTTTTCCTTATATATTTTTCCTGACAGATTTCTTTCTTTTGCAAACTGACAAACTGAATTTAATTTATGAGACATACTCAAGTAGCAATCTCAACTCAGTAATCCTAGAAGCATTCAATGTTTGGCAACATTGAAACAAAAATTTGAGTGCCTAAATTTATCAGATTATATATACACATAATTAAATATAAACTATCCCTGATCTTTAGGGACTCTACTCCAAACTAGACCTGATACACATATATAGGAAATACCAACAGATGAGTTAAAACCATTAGTTCAACACATGAATAGTAATAAGAAATGTCACATAAAAGTCAAAGGTAAACCCATTTAAGCTAAGGAAGAAAGCATGAGCATGGGAGCAGTCACCAAAGCACTTTACACCAGCTGAGTACTGAGCTAGGCATACACACACAATTTCACAGCATCAGAATCTCGCCATCTGTGGATAAGGCAACTCAGACTCAAGGAAGTCAAATGATATTGTCCAAGTTCACCCAACAACAGTGCTGGAGGCAAGCTGGAACTTGGGACTGTGTGATTCAAAAAGATAAGCTCTTTTTTGATAAAACAGCATTTGAGCATATACCTATACTATCCTTCCACCTAGAACACAACCATAAGTTACCTAATTTATCTCACTACATTCTTAATACTAGCAAAGAAATATGCACATACAATTCCCTGCAAAACCTATTCTCAAAGGCATAGGTAGTCGTAGAAGAGAAAAGGAGTATCAAGGGATCTTGCCACCAAGCTCATGTATAGACAGAACCTGACATCTGTGGTCAAACTGCTTGGCTGAAAGGACATTTAAGATCCTTCACAGGCTGAAGAGCAGCACCACAGTCAAGAGCAAAGTGAATGAAAAGATACAGCTGCCCATAAATTACCTTTGTATTAATAATTAGTTACAAAATAGGCTACCTTAGTATTTCCGGAGACAAAAGTTCACAAGACCACCCACAAAAGGATGAGTAGCATTGTTTAAAATGCCTAGTCACTTAGAACAAAGAATTTAGAATCTGAGTAAATTAAATAATCTATGAAGGTCATCAACATGACTCATGGTACCAACACCAAACTTCATGCCATTGATGACTGTTCACCACTACTGGTGACAATTCTTACACGGTGGTTAAAATATATATCAAGTGTTCTCAAATTTTTTGATAAGCAATCCTTAAATACCTATTATGCAAAACATTTAAGCCACCAATGAATTTATTACCCAGTAATTACACCTGGCCTTAACCTTCATCTATATAACCAAAGGCTCATCATGGTACAAATGAATATGATTTTTACTTATCTAGCTCATGCCAACTAACTTTTGTGTCCAGTGCTACTAAATTTATCTGAAAATGAACAAAATTAACTTATTTTGTGGTTTCTGACAGCTTTAAAGTAGTTGAAAAACTAGATACTCTGATCTTCATAGCTAATCTCATGGATCTTTTTCAAATTCCCAAAGTTAATCCTCTAGTAAGAGGCACACAGAACCACAGGTCTCTTTCACAACTATGTTTACTGTAATTTTAGGGGGAAGTGCCAGAGACAGTATTTGGCCTAATAATCAGGCCAATTAATGACTAACTCTCACCATGAAGATTCTATGGCAGAGATTATAAACTGCAGTCTGTAAATCCTGCCCCTAAACTTTCGTTAGTGGTTTAAAAAAAAAATCAAAACAGTTGTTGAGAATTACATAAAAACAAAGATTTCCAGGGTCTCTCAAAAGAATCTGAAGACATGGTAACACGACTCATCTTCTCATAGGACAAATGAGAAAGCCCACTCCATACATTCTAATAATCACCATTCCCTTTTGGTTTACTAGTAGTCTGCTCCCGAAGTCATATTCTAAAAATAAATCAACACAAACACAAATTACTGTATATTCAATACTCATTTTAAACTAAGAACACAGATGGCTTAAATTCTACAAGATCTAAAAAAGCCAAAGATGTAAAACGAAAGCAAAAATTAAACAAATGAATTTGTGTACCAGGTGGTAACATAATCACACAGCAAGGAACTAGCTCACGTAACCTGAAAACTCAGTAATGTGACTCTATATCCCTAGTGAAATACTATGCCCTAAGAACAACAATAAGAAGAAATCATTAGCTTTCTTCAGTAATCATATTATTGGTGGTAGCGTTGACACTGTCATTCTCAGACTCCTCTGTATTTATACTGTGGGAAAAGAAAATGAATAATCAGGTTGGTGCTGTTGAGAACTGGGGTTTCAATGTGGGAGAAAGGAGATGCAGATGTAAAGTCAAAGAAGATAAGGAAAGTCCCTGGGTCATTTAATTTGATTTTTAAGTATAACATGAACTCATGCTTTTTTTTTTAAGGAGAAAAAAACACAACTTATTTCCTAATTAACCACAGAAAAGGCCTAGAAACAATGACTAACTCAGTAGAAATAAGTACTTTAAGTGCCAAGATTGTGATCTCCAAATGTCACTTCCCACAAAAAGGCTTCTTAGAGAAAGGGCTAGTTCCTGGTCTGGGGCAGAAAATGTACAAGTCTGGACAAACTGTCACACGAGATGGCAAAAAGCTATCAAAGATGCCTCAGGTTGAGTCAAAATGACTCAAGGGCCATCATGAAGGGACTCCAATTGGCCAAAGATAGGACAATCAATAAAAATAACAACTATACATGCTACAAAATGCATGAGTATTAAAAATATGCTAGGTAAGAGAAGCCAGTTACAAAAGACTACATATTGTATGATTCCATTTATATGAAAAGTCCAGCCTAGGCAAATCCATGGAGACAGAAAATAGATCAGTGGTTGCCTATGGTTGGAGGTCAGGTAGCATGGGGAGTAATGAAGAGTGAATTCAAACGGGTACAGCATTTCTTTCTGAGGTGATGGATATATTTCAAACTTACTAGATCATGGTGATGGCTGCACTACTCTGTGAACATACTGAAAACCACTGAATTGTACACTTTAAACAGGTGAATTTTATATAAATTATACCTCCATAAAGCTGTACAAAACAAAAACAAAACTAAAATGGACTGAACCACAAATATGTTTAAATCTGCGTGTTCATAATCAAATAAATCTTATTGGTCATTTTGGAAGATGCTAGGAATCCAGCTCATTATTTTGAAAACTGGAAAGTTATAAAGTATTTATCCAGTCTATCATATGTGTGAAGTGTCTCTCTAGGTAACCAGAGAGAAGAGACAAAGTTTCTCTTTATAGAAGTATTACAATTAATAAATTAAAGAATAATAGAATATTACCATTTTGCAACCCCAAATAAAATAATGGACCTAGGCAATGATCAAAGAGCAGTAACATCACAAAAAGAGTCAACCAGACAGTATGTGCTGTCTGACAGAAGTATACAGCACCACCAATGAAGCAGTCTAGTAAAAACAAATTTTCAAAGAAAAAAAGAACAAAGAACAAAACAAGACAAAAACAAAACAAAAACCATGGAGAACCTATAGATAAAAAGACTAGAGAGGACTTCCCTTGTGATGCAGTGGTTAAACTGCCTGCCAATGCAGGGGACACGGGTTTGATCCCTGGGCTGGGAAGATCCCACAAGCCACGCAGCATGTGCCACAGCTACTGAGCCTGTGCACAACTATTGAGCCCATGTGCCACAACTACTGAAGCCTGCGCGCCTAGAGCCTGTGCTTCACAACAAGAGAAGCCCACGCAGTGCACCAAGTGTAGCCCCCCCCCAACTAAAGAAAGCCCGCTGGCAGAAATGAAGACCCAATGCAGCCAATCAATCAATCAATCTCTACATAAAAAAAAAGACTAGAGAGACTTTTAAAACAATGGCAATGTAAGGACTCAAAGTCAGCAGGGAGGTTTGAATACCGATTGGATATTTGATGTTAAGAACCTGTTTTAAAAAACTTTAGGTGTGATAATAGTACTGTAGTTATGTTTTTAAAAAATTAAGAGTCCAAGAAAGAGAAAAACAAATATCGTATATTAACGCATATTTGTGGAATCTAGAAAAATGGTACAGATGAACTGGTTTGCAAGGCAGAAATAGAGACACAGATGTAGAGAACAAACGTATGGACACCGAGGGGGAAGTGGGAGTGGGGGTGTTAATTGGGAGATCTGGATTAATACATATACACTAATATGTATAAAATAGGTAAATAATGAGAACCTGCTGTATAGCATGGGGAACTCCACTTCGTTGTATAGTAGAAACTAACATTACAGTAGAAACTAAAACAACTATACCCCAATAAAAACAGGAAAAAAAAATTAAGACTCCACATCTTACAAAATGGTACGATGTCTGAGGTTTGCTTTAAAATAAAATGGAGGGGAGTAGGAGAAGATATATCAATAGATGAAACAACATCAGCCACAGTTGATCATTGTTGAAATTGAGGTGAATATGTGAAAGTTTATTTTGTCATTTTCTTTTATCTTATACATATTTGAAAACTTCCACAACAAAGCTTTTAAAAAGACAATCATGCTGCCAATTCTACAGAACCTCGGAATTTCTGCATTTCACAAATTCAAACATAAAAATGTCTCCCGGGGGCTTCCTAGGTGGCGCAGTGGTTGAGAATCCGCCTGCCAATGCAGGGGACACGGGTTCGATCCCTGCTCTAGGAAGATCCCACCAAAAAATAAAAAATAAAATTAAAAAAAAAATGTCTCCCGTCATTTCACATTTCATTTCAATCAAGATGCATCTTACAGTGAATGGTGTGTCAGTTTAATTGGTAGTATTTTTTTCTTAGTGGTACATAAAATGGTGAATTAAAAAACTGATAGCATCTTAAATTCAATGAAAAAAACTGTAAGATTATAAATATATTTAGATATCTATTTCTCCTTAGCTAAAAAATCATTACTTGCATTGTACCTGGAAAGGAAGAGTTAAAAAAAAACTCCTAGCTATCTGAATTTTCTTATTTGCTTGGAATTAATTCAGTTACAGTGAAAGAAGCATTAAAATACTTTAGCCAGTACAAAAATGAACTTACTCCCCAAATCAGCATTAGTGATAGACAGGATCTGGGGAACACTGGGCAAAAGTCTATCAAAGGTAGAAAAAAAAACCCAAGAAAGCTTGCTGCAGTTACTCTACGAGGTCTAAAAACTACAATAAAAATGGATTCTAGTTGACCAGCCTGTCTTTTCTTCCTTTTTAATAAAGGAGCTCCTAAGCACCCGCCACTTTTAACACTTCAAGTTGTTGGTTTCAAGCAGTAACCTAAAAGAACATGGTAAATTTGGCAAGCCTCTGGGCCTCACTGTAGCAGAAACACTAACGCAAATAGAATTTACTAACATATATAAACTTACTAAGAAAGAAAGAAAGACAAGAAAATAGTTCTGACAAGAGCAATTCTAAAAGTGCAATTCTAGTAGTATATAATTTTGAAAGCGCATATTTAAATGGAATCACAAAATTAAAAATGCAACTTTTTTTTAAACATAGGACAGATGACATTGAAAATTTCAAAGGTAAAAAGCAAAGAAAAAGATAGATCAGCCACATTTTAAAAAATCAATTTATGTCAGAAACACAATATAAATGTAACTTGAAAGGCGAACAAGCTGAGAAATACAAATCTCTCACATAACAAAAGGTACACTCTTAAACAGCTCTTAAGATCAAGAAAATGATCAATAATCCAACATAAAAATGGGCAAAAGATAGAAGCAGGCCAATAAATATATCCTCCAAATGGTCAACCTTGTTAGTAATAGAAGAAATTAAAACAAGATACCTTATAGATTACCAGCTTTGGAAAGCTTTTTCAAGTAACACTGCCCAGTTCTGGTGGCTAAGCAGGAGGTAGAAGAATATTCCTACTCCTCATATTCTGCCTGGAGCAGCCCTTCATTTACCTCCTTCAAGTGTCACCTTATCAATGTGGCCTCCATCACCCTATTTAAAACTGTACCCCTATTCCCACTTCTCAATCCCTCTTATCTTCCTTCATTTTTCCACCTTATCACCTAACATACTACGTAACTTACTTATGATGTCTACTGTTTATTCTTTGTCTCCTCCCACTGAAAATAAAAAACTGCTCATAGGTGTTTAATGAATAGGAGTTAAACTGGTTAACTCTTTCTGGAGAAAACTTTGATAATATGAATTAAAAATCTTTAAAATGTACATACAGGTAATATTACTTCTAAGAATTTATCCTAAGGAAATAATCACTGATGTGAGCAATGGTTATCCAAAAGATTATTCATCTTAGCTATGAATTGTGAAAAACTGTAAATAGCTTACAATGGAACATTTAAAACAATGTGAAATATTTAATGCTATGAAAAACATTCCTGGTAATGTTAACTGGAGAAAAGTATATCCAATGATTCTACTTTTGCCTTAAAAAGTATATACATGTTTATTAATAGGAAGTAAAATAAATTATGATACATCCATTTAATGGAATGCTAAATGAAGCTACTTTCTGTGTCTTGATATGGAACCATTTCTAAGATAGTGAAAAGGGCAGACCTTAAAAAAATAGTAAGGTGGCACTACATGGAACTGGTATAGAACCAATTTCCAAGGTGCACTGTTAAGTGTAAAAAGCATCCAATGCCATTTAATTTTAAAAAATTGTTTCAAGTTTATGTACTTTACTCTTCACAGGATAAAAATGTTGGAAAATTTTAAGTACTGTCCCTTCTAAGTTTTCAACTGCATTTTTGGAAAGTTAAGAAATAAAACCATCTCCCCTCTGACTCCATAGATGAGTGAGTGCTAAAATGAGCAAAAGCATTTCTCCAGCTCAAATAACTTTACTACCAAATTTATACTAACTCCATAAAGTTCTTTAACTGCAAATAAAGTGAAAATCATTGTCCAAACTAACTTCCTGAGCTAAGTAATAAAATTATTAGATACGAAATCCATTCTGGAATTATTTTCCATAGAAACAATTTCAAAAGCAGACATAAATTGTTAAATTATAAAAACTTATGACAAACAAAGGCTCACAGCTCTTGATATACACATTGAAAACTGAATACTCAAAGGGAGATAGAACATTGTACCCTTTAAGAGACATATCCAGTGGGCCATGAAAGTGTAAACACTCCAGAACATTGTACCCTTTAAGAGACATATCCAGTGGGCCATGAAAGTGTAAACACTCAGGCATCCTGAGGTCCCTTATTCAGAAGCCTCTGTTCATTCAGCCTCTATCTTATTTGCCCTTGGATACACCAAAAGGAATTGTCACTTGGAGACAGCAATGGTTAGTACCCAGGGCTTTGGGGTATGTCAGATCTGGGTTAGAATCCTAGGCGAGTAATCTGGCAAATCTCAATTTCCTTATTTGTAAAGTAAAATAGAGATTATTACCAACTAATTAATGTTAGTAAATAAGAATACAGTGTCTGAAAAAGTGAAATGGAGAAGGAATTCTTCAAATAAGACTACTAAAGACAACTGAAAATCCCCAAAGTCAGATCTTTCAGCACAGTAAAAGAACCCAAAGGAAGCAAATCCTAAAGAGCACTGAGCTGGAAGGCAGAAGCCCTGGATTCCAGTTTTGACACTGCTACAAATAGGTTCAGCTCCATGGGAATATTATTTAAAGTATGTAGATTACAGTTTTAAGACATACAAAATCAGGGGACTGAAAATCCTTTCCACTTGTACCACACTATGACTAAATTACTAGGATGCTACTTACTTTGTACATCCAAAATTTCTAAAATTTTTCATTTAAATGCTTGGTTTTTTTTTTTTTTTTTATTCAAGTCCTGATCAGTTTTCATTATGACTGAACTACCAATCATAACATATAAGACTGTTTCCTTAACTAACTAATCCAAGGTCAGATTGCTAGAAAGCGGCAAAATCAGAATTCAAACCAGATCCGATCTCACTCCAAAGACCAAACTATTGCATGCTTCTTCCTCAGACTTTCTTTCTGACTAATCTGGTAACTAGCAGCTTGCCTTTGCAAAACGACTGGAAATCGGAGTGCAGTCAGGAGTTATGGAATAGAGTCAAGTTACCTGAGTCGGGTGGGGCTTAAACTTCTGACAGAACTCTAACCAAGTTAATTAGTTAGATATTTCAGGTACTTAAAAGGAGGCTGGAGAACCCCCCCCCCCAAAAAAGTAATATTATCAAGAAAAACTATTAATTGAAGACAATAAAAAATTAAGCACCGCAGACTTCCCTGGTGGCTCAGTGGTTAAGAATCTGTCTGCCAATGCAGAAGACACCGGTTCAATCCCTGGGCCCATAAGATCCCACATGCCACACAGCAACTAAGCCTGTGCGCCACAACTGCTGAGGTGACGCACTGCAACTACTGAAGCCCACAGGCCTAGAGCCCATGCTCCACAAGAAAACCCACCCCAATGAGAAGCCTGCACACTGCAACAAAGAGTAGCCCCCCCACCACCAATGCTCACAGCAACTAGAGAGAGCCTATGCACAGCCAAAAATAAAAAAAAAATTAAGTACCTCTGAAACTACAAGTAAATGCGGGTGGTTCAAGGAGTCAAAGTTGTACAAGATGAAATATTCAGTAAAATAACTGCTGATTACCTCTACTACTCACTTGCTTTTGTGCAAGTGACTAGGTCACAGCAGTGAATGGAGGAGTAACAGATAATGCAAAATATATATATTCAGCTTTACAAATAAAGCATATGGTCTAAATAGATAATTCAAAGTAATCTGGTGTTAAAAATAAAGTATACGATCACCTATACATATTTACTTTCCAAATTATAGGCTTATTCAGGCTAATATCAAGGTTAATTTCCATGTGGAGAGACTAGGACAGATGAATTTTAAATAATACAGTGAATAATAAAATCACCACCACCTTACATCAGCAGAAAACATTGTTTTATAACACATGCATATCAGCTGCACAGAGAGTAACAAAACTAAGGGTATGCGCTACACACACACACAGACACACACACACACACACACACAGAGTAACTAAATTCCCACTGCACAGAAGAACCAGGTTAGCTCCTTGCTGTTTCCATTAAACCAATCTGGGAGTAAAAACTGGTTTTTGAATCATCCATACATGGATAATCAAGAGGCAAATTAAATACACATAAATATATGTAAACTCACATTTAACTGTACTGGTTACCAAGCACTTCACAAAATAAAACATTTCATAAGACAGTTGATAGAAATGAAGCAAGAGGTGAGGTCACCTATCACTTTAGCTCTATTGAAAGAAGTCATTATTTGCTCTCCTGAAACATTAGGTAGCTGCTAAAAACAATACACATACATACACAAAGGCACACACGCCTGGATCTTGTATCATCATCCAGAAAGGAAACCTAGGAAAGCCTCTGAAGTGAGTTTTATCAGTTCAGAAAGACTTAGATGGTGTACAACTCCACGCAGATCCAAGTAAATGGAAAAGTGTCAAGAAAATAATGCATTTTTTTTCTGAGTATAAACTGTCTAAAAGACCATTTCCAAGGCCCTGTGCAATTAAACATTAGTATAAGACAAAAGTTCTTCAGACTAAGCCTCACTTGCACAAGCCCTCTACTGGGCGTTTCTATGAAGCTCTGACCAACTTTTGTGTTTCCCACAATAGCGCTAAACCACGATTATGCGTCCTGCTGATAAAAATCGGCATGTGGCCCTTAACACACCGAGCCAGAATCACCATCAGCAGCAGCTACAGAATTTCCCTCGTCACCACTGTGATGCCCACACTAGAAGGCATCTGCATTCAGCACGAGGACTTGAAGTTCAGGGAGAAGAGGAGCAGCAACAGAAACTGGCTGCATACCCCGTGGGCTGCCTGCACACTGCAAGGAAGGAGAGAAGCCTGCAGGCTCAGGAAGTTGCCTAAGCCAGGGGAAACCTCCATGCCCTCTTCTATAAAAGGGTGCGTGCCTGGCAGACCAAAATACGGAAAATTCACCCAAGACTTCTCTGGCCGCCTACACTGCAGACGTAGGAGGCAAGTTAGGACGCTGGGAAGCAGGTACGGAAAGAGAGCACAGTTCACAAACTGATAATTACCAGCTCCGTGGGGAGGCCCAAACTCGGGGAGCTTGCACCTCCTCTCTGGAGTTGGGAAGGTACCGGTGGGGCTCCGGTCCTCCCCCAACAGCCCTTTCCAGCAGGCGCCGGGCTGCTAAGGCCCAGACCTGGCCTTCAGCAACAGAAGCTCCCTCCCACATGGTTCACCGGGCGCGACCCTCCTCGGCCGCCCCGAGGCCATGTGGCGGGGGCCGCCGGGTGCCCGAACCCGGTGCACTTTCAAGGTATGAAAACCAGAGGAGAAGAGGTGCGGGGGCAAATCCAAAGAATGGGATGTTGGGGTGCGAGACTCACTTCCTCTGGGCTTTGTCCTTCTTGGCCTTGGTCCTTTTCTTTCGGGCCTGGAGCGCAAGCACTGCAGGAGAGAGGGATGGATGAAGGGCGAATGGGGAGGAAAGGAGGCGACCAAGGTGAGGGTGGAGACCCAGCAGGAGCGCGAGGCCCGGGCGCCGGGCCTGCCTGAGGGGCGGCTCCAGGGCGAGCGCCGCGGAGTCGGCGAGGCGGCCGCTCAGGGGGCTGGCGGCCCACGGGGCGCGCCGGAGGGGGCTCGGGCCAGGTCAGGGGGCTGGCGGGCGGGGGTCGGCCTCGCCTGCCGAGGGCCGGGCCCGGCAGTGGCCCCAAGGCGCGGGGCTGCCTGACGGGGAACAAGGGGCGATGACTGCCGGCGCGGAAGGACGCCCGTGCCGAGGGGCGCGGATCCGCAGCCCAGAGGCGGGGGGTGAGGGGCGGCGCCACCTCGGTGGAGGGGCACCGCACGCCCGGGGACCGGACGGCGGCGGTCAGGCGAAGCTCCCGGCGTTGACCCGGGCCTCGCCCCGGCGGCCGTTGCCCCTCGTGGCGGAGGCCGCTCCACCGCTCACCTTTCCGCTCCATGGCGAGACCGGTAACAACCAGGCGCCTGCGCACTCGAGTGGCGGTGACTCCCGCTCCCGCCGCGGCCCAAAACCAAGCCCGCGCACACCCCGCCCCCCAGTTCCCGCCCCGCCCCGCCCACGGCGGCGCGCGCTTGCGCGTTGAGCGCGGAGCCTACCACCTGCTCCCGAGAAGGGGTGGGCAGTAAAGAATGGGGGGGGCCGGGAAAGGAAAGAGCCGAGGATGGACACGCGAGGGGTGTTTGAGAACCGAGCTTGGAAGCCTCGTAGGGTCAGCTTTGTTCTATTTGCCGGGCGGTTGCCCCTGAGGAATGGCGAAGAGCGTGGCATTGAGGGTTCCCTGAGTGCTGAGTCAACTGTAATCTGCCTTGGTTTCCTGGCCTGTAAAATGGAATAATCAGGTGTCCTGGTTCCTCCACTGAGTTATTGTGAGGGCCGTTTGAGAAACTATGTAAAGAAAATGGGGGAAAATTACAAGAGAGAAAGAAAAGGAGGTGGCAGCAACACAAAAGACTGGAAGGAACCTGTGACCTTATCATCACTTAAAAAGTAAAAACTTTAAAAGCGAGTTTTCTCTTAAAAATTCAAATTTAAATGAAGGCTGTAAAGAAAGGAAGCAGGAGAATAAAAACAGCATTTTCTTATTTTACCACTTTGTCATCTTTCCAGTACAGATAAACACAGTTGTCTTTACTTACAGAATACTTTTCATACTTTTCTAAGTGCATTATCTCATTTGATGTTCATGACAGCTTAAAGGCAAGACAATTATTACTTTCACTGTACAAATAAACTAAAATTCGGAGGGGATATGTACTCAGACCCTTGGTGTCCTGACACAGTGATCAATCATCAAATCCTTCCTGTAAAGCAGGGTTAGAAAAGTTTTTCTGTGAAGGGCTGTATAGTAAACATTAAGGCTTGGGGGCCATAAGATCTCTTAACGATTCAGCTCTGCCACTAGAGCTCAAAAGCAGTCATTGAAAATAGGGGATCTCAGTGTTCCAAAAAAGCCTTATTTATGGTCCCTGAAATTTTAATTTCATGTAATTTTCATGTATCATGAAATATTATTCTTCTGTTGATCTTTTTTCCACTATTTCAACCATTGGCTCAGGCCTTAGTTTGCCGACCCCTTTGTAAAGTACTGCAGCTGGACAGGATGGAAGCCTGCACACCCTTGCCCTTAAAGAAGTTTAGACGCTAGTGGGGAAGACAGACAAGTAATTAATTGCCCGAGAAGGGAAGATGAAAGTACAATAGTGCTGCACAGGTCAGGCATGGGGGCTTGGGCGGGATTTTATTGAGCAAAGCAGGTCATTATGTCCAGCCAAAGGCAGAGGCAGCTTTTGAGCTGTGTCTTGGGAAATGTGTAGGATTTCCAGAGGTGGAGATGTCAGGCATTCTTGAATGGGAAAATCAGTTGAGCAAAGCCTTGGAAACTTACAGGCGGGGATTGTGGCTGGTAATGACTGAAGAAATGAAGTGGAACTTGAGACTGGAAATGTAAATGTTTCAATGTTTGCCAAATTTGAAGTTTAGATAATTAACATCTGTTGCGTGGAACCTGAATGATAGCATTTCTGGGCATATTGCAAAAGAGGACAGCACCTATTGACCAAGGAAAACTGCTACCCAGTTTCCCCTTGACTCTTATCCTTGAAAACAAAAGGAGAGTTGGGGCAGACAGTGAAGCCGTGGAGTCTGAGGATTCTGCCAGCTCAGGAAAACCACATGGGGTTTAGAAAAGACAGGAGAGAGCTGCTGGCTGAGGAAAAGTCCCAGAACAGGGATATTAGTGCCTAGCACTTACTAGGTGTTCAAATATTTGTCTAATCAAAGAATAAATGATGTGCAGTTTATGAGAAAGGTCTAGAAGAGGGAGAGAAAACACTAGAGGGACACCAGGAGAGCTGTGCTAAAACCCAAATGGATTAGTGCAGATCCATCATAAAGGAAATACGTTTGACTCTGAGTGACTGTGGCCTCGCTCTCTAAGAGCTTACCAGCCATCTGTTTAATAACTCATTTGAGAATTTTTCCAGAGTCAATGTCAAGTTCACTGTACTGAGTTCCCAGAATTGACCATTTCTCCTTTTTCTTTCATGTTTTTCCCCGTCTCCCAGCATGCTTCAGTTCGCCACACTTTTTCTGTAATTTCTATAATTGTTCACATAAGCTAGTTTGGTTTCTTCCCCTATTCTAAAGCTTATACCTTTTTTTGTGTTTCTTGCTTTAAATGTAACTTTAAAAATTACTTTTCCCCTCTATTTTCACAGGGCTTATCCTATTTTGGATTTTACCCTTCCAGAAGTTATTTTTAAAAGTGGTGGCCCTTCTTTGGTATTCATTTTTTTTCTCTTTTTACCTTTTTTTTGGCTGTGCTGCGTTTTTGTTGCTACGAGCAGGCATTCTCTAGTTGTGACAAGTGCCACTTTTTGTAACAGTGAGCAGACTTCTCATTGCGGTGGCTTCTCTTGTTGTGGCGCATGGGCTCTAGGCACACAAGCTCAATAGTTGTGGCTCGTGGGCTCTAGAGCGCAGGCTCGGTAGTTGTGACACAAGGGCGTAGTTCCTCCATGGCATGTGGGATCTTCCCGGACCGGGGATTGAACCTGTGTCCCCTGCATTGGCAGGCAGATTCTTAACCACTGTGCCACAAGGGGTGTCCCTGGGTTTCATTTTCAATTACATGCATACACCTCTCCCACAACTGTTTTTCTGCAAGTTCTTTTAAAAGTAGAATTATTCAGAGAACATGAGTCATTGTGTTTTTGCTGCTCATGGGCAGTGTCAGAATTTAATTTCTGCAAAGATCCCATTCCTTTTGAGCTAATTTATTTTTTAAGGCTGTCCTGGGATCTTCCTTAATGCTTCTTTGGAATTTTTGAAATATGAGCACCTAAAGAGCAGGATACATGTTTCTTCACACCCAACATTCCCTGCCTTGATTACCACAAACTCTCACAGTTTTGATCTGAATTAAACCCAAAGTGTCACTTCCCCTCATGGCTTCCCCTATGTCCTGCAAGATGAAATAGGCAACAGAAGAAGAAAGTGAAAATATATCAAATACTTTACCTTGAATAAAATTCCCAGAAGATGTCTGCATAATTGGAGAACCCCAGTAGAAATTTCTCTTGCCTTTGTGATAGTTTTGTGAAGTATATTGGGAAAATGTAACTATATTTTAGACTTCAGTATCAGGAAAAATGGCACAGTCAACAGAATAATTGAAGAGAATTGAATAATGAGATTGAGGTGTGGACAGGATTAAGAGAAACCAACTAGGTATGGTGAGGCATTTGGGGACTAGCAACAGTGGGAGTCTTTACCACCCCAGGCCTGATGGGACAAGGGGTGGAGGTATTACCAGAACCCAATGAGAGTGTGTATGTCTGCTAGGGTTGCCTTAACAAAGTACCACAAACTGGATGGCTTAAACAATAGAAATGTATTGTCTCACAGCTCTGGAGGCTAGAAATCGAAACCAAGTTGTCAGCAGGGTTGGTTCCTTCTAAGGACTACGAGGGAAGGATTTGTCCTCTTTCCTTGGCCTGTAGGTGACCACCCTCTTCATGTCTCTTCAGGTCATCTTCCCTCTCTGTGTGTCTCAATCTATATCCAAATTTCCCCTTTTCATAAGGATATCAGCCATATTGGATTAGGGCTCATCCTCAAGAGCTCATTTTAACTTGATCACCTCTGTAAAGACCTATCTCCAAAGGTCACCTTCAGAGGTCCTGGGGGTTAGGACTCCAATACATCTTTTAGGGAGGGGGATACAGTTCAACATATAGCAGAGCTGTAGAAGTAAGAAAGGGCTGCCTAAATACAGCTGTGACCTTTGATAAAGGGATTTGACCGTGGCTCAACAGGGAAATAAATACCCAACTTCTTGTCCCAATCATCTTCTCAGGCTAGTGCCTTCCATTGACGAAAACCCAGCTGGAAGTTAGAAGGCAAAGGTGCCTGGGTGATGCAGTCCATGCAAGCAGCCTCCCAGGGCACAGAGCAGAGTGGAGAGGGTGAGGGTGAATCTGGAGGCGTAAACAGAATATCCAGCACAGCCTGTCTGGGCAGTCGGTAGGGTCCACCCAGAGCAGCCAGCAACTTCCAAGCAAGTAAATCAGCCTCTTGGGCTCTCTGATCCCTGGAGACACTTGAGAACAGAAGTTACTTAGAGATAAACCCCTTTTGGGCTTTGTTCTCTAAAAGCATAAACTTCACAAGGAAATGGTGCTGGAGTGAAGGGTTGAGGGGAGTAGCTGGAGGAGATATAAGAATAAAAGCCTTGGCTGGTGGAGTGGGAAACTATGAGAGTTCTTTGAGGTTTCAACAACTCTGTCCTTTTGGATGCTCTTTCCACAGCATAAAGGTTGGATGAGGGGAGGAGATTCTTTAGCAGTGAGAGAGATTGATGGTTTGGAGGCAAGTAGAGCCCTTGCTCTGCTCCCTGGAGGTGCTCTGGGGAGGCAGCAGGGTGTTACAAACTGACCTAAGCTGATCGTGTCCAACTCTTAGTTCTTTTTCCTTGGTAATGAACTTCTGCCAGAGAAGTCTGTAGTGATAAGGATTTGTCTGCCCCACATCCTCACTCCTGGGATATAAAGAAAACAAGTTTTGACTAATATCTGCCACACACATTTGTTAATATTCATTAGCAGGCAGGCACAGAGCAGCTCTTATGACTTGTGTATGTTCTTTGAGGTCTCTATGTCCTTTTGGAGTCTCTAGCCCCAAGTTTAATTTCTCCAGTTTGGTAATCTCGGGGCCAGAGTGAAGACAGTTTAGGAAATACATAAAAATGGGCAACCTGGTTTAGACATTTGAGTTCTGATTTCTACCTGCTATGCAATGTCAAATCCATTTTTCTTTTCCTTCTTTCAGATACTTTCCACCAGGCCCACCCTCATGACAAACACGTATCAAGTACCCACTGCAGCCCAGGCATGAGAATAAGGGCTTTGAGAAGAAGAAGAAAACAGAGGAGAAGAAAACATAGACCTTGCCCTGTAGAACTTAATAGCTAATTCCTTTTTTTCTAAAATTTTTATTGAGGTATAGTTGATTTACAATGTTGTATTAGTTTCAGGTGTGCAGCAAAGTGAATCATTTATACATCAACATATATTTGCTAATTCTTATATAGTAATGACTTTACTGGACACCGTTGTTCCTCTTCCCTCAAACAACTCTATGAGATTGGTACTATTATTATCATCTCTGTTTGACAGATGAGGAAGCTGAAGTACAAGAAAAGTCACACAAATTAGTAAAAGGTAGAGTTTTGAAACTGGGCAGCCACAGGACATGGAAGCAACCTAAATGTCTATTGACAGATGAATGGATAAAGAAGATGTGGCACATATATACAATGGAATATTACTTAGCCATAAAAAGGAACGAAATTGAGTTACTTGTAGTGAGGTGCATGGACCTAGAGTCTGTTATACAGAGTGAAGTAAGTCAGAAAGAGAAAAATATTGTATATTAATGCACATATATGGAATCTAGAAAAATGGCACTGATGAACATAGTGGCAGGGCAGGAATAGAGACGCAGATGTAGAGAACTAGCACACGAGGGGAGGGGGAAGCTGGGACGAAGTGAGAGAGTGTATAACATACGTATACTACCAAATGTAAAATAGGTAGCTAGTGGGAAGCTATGTGTTTCCCTGGATAGCACAGGGAAATCAGCTCAATGCTTTGTGATGACCTAGAGGGGTGGGGTGGGGATGGTGGGAGGGAGGCTCAAGAGGGAAGGGATATGGGGATATATGTATATGTATAACTGATTCACTTTGTTGTGCAGCAGAAGCTAACACAACATTGTAAAGGAATTATACTCCAATAAAGATGGAGAAAAACAAAAAAAGAAACTGGGCAGCCAGGCTCTCAAATTCATACTCTTAACCACACACCATATCACCTGTGTAGTTTAGTGGGGAATTATAAATACAGTAGATGCATAAAGTACCACAGGAGCAGAAAAAAAAGAGGCCTACTCGGCTCATGATTTGAGAAGGGGTGAGGAGAGAGGCATTTCCTGAATGAGATGACACTGGGGCAGCATTGGAATGCATTGTATATGTGTCAGCTGGAAAGAGAAGGGAGGGAGGAAACCTGCAGTCAGAGAAGACAGCATGGTATGTGGGGGGAACCATAAACAGTGTAGCATCCCTGGAGCATAAAATGCAAGGGGGAAGGAGGGCGATGGTTTGCTCCACAAATGCTGATTGGGCCCCTTCCCTATGCAGGCACTGTGCTTGGTGCTGGGGTATAGCAGGGACAGAGCTTCTTAGGAAATTTAACTTGAGCTTTCAAACATTTTGCTTCCTTACTTACTAAAATAACTTTTTGAAACTACCCCCATGCACAACATGCAACAAACTAGAAATAGCAGGGAATTTCCTCAACCTGATAAAGGCTGAGGAAAAACCCTCAGCTATCATCGTATTTAATGGTGAAAGACTGAAAGCTTTCTCCCTGAGATCAAGAACAAGAAAAGGATGTCCACTCTCACCACTTCTGTTCGGTCTCGTACTGGAGGTTCTAGCCAGGGTCACTAGGCAAGAAAATTAAATAAAAGGCATACAAATTGGAAAGGAAATTGACACTTTAAAAGCGTTACATCACAGTTTTGAATGCCATCCAATGGAGTTTAAATGCAATAGCAATTTCATACCCACCATCATCCATTTTTATATGTAAAAAATAAAAATCACTTTGTTAACTCTAAGAAATTTTGTTACCGCCTTTTCTCCTTGAACTTGTATATCTATTTCATTTTACTCACAGAAGTTTATCCTCAGGTAATACAATTTTATGCTTAAAAGTTTTGGATTGATCATCCTGTCATACTTCTCTACTACATAAATGTGCATTTATATTGTAATTTAATTTGTGAAAACATTTCCTGAGATCATGATCCTCTGAAAACTTTCTTACCTATCATTATGAGTATTATTATTGCATGATTAATCAAAATAACATATAGGATCATTTTATGATAGATGAAATTTTATTGCAAATATACCTTCAGTGCAAAGGAGGTGATTTTTCTCAATAAGTCCTGCATCATTCTATTCATGTTTTTTTGGTAATGGCTAAGAAAACTTGGTCACATTAAATAAGTAGATGAGAATGGAAAGGGTTTGGCACCGCAACATCATTGTTTTTTTTAAACTCCTTCCACGTGTGCCCAAAATCACGTAGTGGTCATCACCAAAATTTATATTAATGACCATCAACTGACAACTCCAAGAGGTGCTACTCAGTTTTGTTGAAAGCAGATAAGTGTAAACCATCTGACTTGCAAAAAGTCATTAAAGTTACTTACTCTCTCAATCCAAACACCAGTATTTCAACATGTTCTTTGCTTGGACCCTTGAGAGATTTATACACTCTCTGGCCGTGCACCTGAGAATGATTTTTTGGGGAGGGAGAGGCCTTTTTTGTTTATTTGTTTTGATTGCCCCACTACTCCTTGGAATGACAGTGACTTCTCTTTACTGCTGTATCTCCAGGGCCTAAAAGAAAAGTGTCAGATACATAGTAGCTGCTCAGTAAATTATCTGGGATGTTATGAAAGACTGTAAAAACCATGGGTGGTAGGAGGGACCAGGACAGGAGGCAGAGACACAGAGGCACCCAGTGCACTGACTTGACTTTCTCAGCTCAAAGGCACCAAGAAGCCACCTTTCCCCAATTTGAAGCAGCACTGAGTAAAGAAAAGGCCTAATATTTGGTATCTCACCTGGGTTTGAATTTTGACATTGACATTGAATAGCTGTGACTTTGGGTAAACTCTTGGTCTTAGAGTCTTACCCTGGGTAAAAAGAATAACTGTCCCTCAAGGAGAGGCATTGGAGGAAGTGACAATTAAATATGATCATGCCTGTGAAGTACCTGTACCATCGTGTATACTCAGTAAACAGGAATTGTCCTTCATTTGAACCCTGCTTCTTTTCCTTTTGATGGCATTGGACTTATTCTGAACCTTCACTGTTGCAGATAATAAGCAGTAGACAAGATGGTAGAGTTAGGGGCCTCAGGTGGAATCCAGGGCAGTGCGACCTCCTGTACTGCAGTTTCCTCATCTAGGAAACAGGAGTAATAACAGTCCTGCCTCACAGGGTTGTTGTGCAGCATAATGTGTTACCTTTGTGAAGTGCTCAGAATAGAACCTGACACACAGTAAAGGGTTAATAAACGAGTGCTACCTGGGAGAGAAGGAGCACCCCCAGGGTAATAGTGGAGAGGGAGAGTGGGGACCATCTGAGTTGCTCCATCTCCCACACTCCATTTATAAGATGCGTCAGGATGTTGCAGAGAGTCAGGTTCTATGGAGGAACGATCGCCCGTGGTCAAGTTTCAGTGAGTGTAGCAGGTTAAGGACACCATGCGTACCTGTGGCCAGAAGAACAATATAGTTCCTTCAAGGCTTCCACCCCTCCAAAGCCCTGCCTTGCTATTGGTCACGATCTTATAATCAACGGATAAAGAGGGGAAAAAGATGGAATAACTTCAAATACAGGCGTCAGAATCTCTTCAGACATGAAGGAGGAAGCCGTAGTGAAAATGTGGGCATGAACTCCAACAGATGTTTGACTGTCAAAGAGAAAACGTCAGTATAGGAGACAGCTCCTCAGCAACAGAGCAGTCCCTGAAGAGGCTATGTTGCCTTGAAACTGGGATTAAGCCCTTCAAAGAATTCTTCAAGAAGAAACCAAAATTCTGCCACTGAAATTCCTCCGATTGTTGAAATAAGCATTGAAATGGATAATAATTTGTGTGTCACCCCAGGAACAAGACTTGCAAGAGGAGATTTCTACTATTGGCATGCTCTGTAGGGTGGGAAGAAAAAAACATTCCTCTTCTTCAGAGACACAAAGTTCATTGCATACTGACAAAAAGCTTGGTGGAGGGAATTCCCTGGTGGTCCAGTGGTTAGGACTTGGCGCTCTCACTGCCAGAGGCCCAGGTTTGATGCCCGGTTGGGGAACTAAGATCCCACAAACCACACAGCACCCCCGCCAAAAAAAATTTGGTGGAACTTGAAGGGGACTTCAAAGGAGAGAGAGGTGAAATGGCATAAGCTATGTACATGATATAAACATAATTTCCAGCAGCACTATAGGAAGTCACTCTGAGACAGAGGTTGCAGGATACTGTGGGCTTGTGTTTCCCCATGAGAACTTACAACAAGCCGTCAAAAGCTCCTCTTTTCTAATAAAAGGAAAACACACCTTTCTGAATTAATGCTTGAGAAATGCCCTTTTCCTGCTGGTTCAGATTGAGCCCCTAAATAGCCTTTGATTGAAAGCATATTCCTGTGAGCCCACATTTAACATTTTTTGATACGTTTGATCCATCCTTGGCTTCTACAGAAGATGAAGAGGATAAGCTTAGAGAGAGAAAGCAGCTTAGTATTGAAAAAGAGGTCGATCCCCCTCCCAATGCACAAATACATACATCTGAAGACACTGCACAGGTTAATTTTTTATATAAACTGGAACCAAAGTCAGCTCCTGGAATGACTGAAATAAATCAGAACAATTCTGCAATTTTACAAGCTAAACTGTGACTCAGAAGAGGACACAGCCACCCAGTGTTTGCAATCATGTAGGCAGAGGCAACATCAGGTACCCAGAGATAGCCACGCTCATGTTAGCAGACAGGGAGATTGGGAAGTCCATAGACAGATTGATCACATACACTGTTTCATGCCCAATTTGTTTCAGTTGCAGGCAATCCCTGTCACTGGTGAGTGATAAACCATTACAAAGCAGAAGCTATTCTTGAAGGCCCATTTTTGCTCAAGGTCTCTGTGAAGAGTCCTCTTCTCTGTGATCTTCCATTGTGACAAAAGATCCCTGCCTGCCCAAAATGAACAGTGGAATCATAACCTTAGTTTTAATGCTCACAACCCTTATGCAATTCAGTTATCCACTGTAACAAGACTTCTGAACACTATAAAGATCCCAGCTCTTGCATGTTTCTTGAACCACTGCTTACTGTGTCACTAAATAGGTCATTCTCTTTTAGGCCGCAGTATATCTTCCATGCAGTCATCTGCAGGTGCACCACGTCTGATGGAATTGGTGGGCTCCCTTACCATCAATGTTACAGGATTTTTATTTTTATTTTTATTTTATTTTTTGGCTGCGTTGGGTTTTCGTTGCTGCACGTGGGCTTTTTTTCTCTAGTTGTGGTGAGCAGGGGCTACTCTTTGTTGCAGTGCGCAGGCTTCTGAGTGTGGTGACTTTTCTTGCAGAGCATGGGCTCTAGGCGCGCAAGCTTCTGTAGTTGCAGCTCATGGGCTCAGTAGTTGCAGCTCATGGGCTCTAGAGCGAAGGCTCAGTTGTTGTGGCACGTGGGCTTAGTTGCTCCACGGCATGTGGGATCTTCCCAGCCCAGGGATCAAACCCGTGTCCCCTGTGGCAGGCAGATTCCCAACCACTGCACCACCAGGGAAGTCCCAGGATTTTTTAAAAGAGCGTCATTATAAACAAAAAGTTAGAGGTCACCGGTTAGAATGAGGCCAGTCAAGGCAAAGAAAACTCTCCCATCCCCAAAGGGCATTACCTGGATCTGCTTGTATATGCATCAGACAGTATATCTATAGGAAGCACACATATCAGGGTTAGGCTTCTTCAGTATAGTAAGTAAGCTTACTGTTAGTATCTGTCAGATGTGATCTACAGTTACTTAGATAAATGTGATGCCTATTGAGACAGTGGAGGATAGAGCTACACGTGTTCAGTAAGGCTACAAAAACATTCCGCCGATTTAGTTCAGTCAGGTTTTTAATGGCTTGTAGTAACTGAGTGAGGTAACTCTGGGGCATTTGCTATGAAGAATTCTTCTTACTGAAGAACAAATGAGTAACATTGGATAAGTATTACAACAGTGTGACTAATGTTTGAAATTTACCATTTTTCTAAGAATTTTTCTGTAAACTTTCAAAAGTAGCAATGTTTGTAGTTACTATAAATCAAGCTTTGGAAGCCCCTGAAATAAAGACTGCTTTCCTTTTAGGAAAAAAAAAAAATGCAATTTTCTGGCATAAGAGCATAGTGCATTTCACTTAAGTGTTGCTATAGTTTATACTCATTCTCTCCTTTGTTTCATGAAAGGTACTGTTAAGTAAACCAGATTTCTGTCAACTCCCTGGCATTTCCTTAAATGTAGTAAATCTGAAGAAAGGATACTGGAAATAAACTTGAAGGCCTGGAGCTACCTAGAGGGCTGAGGCCAGGTGTGGGCATCCAGCAGGGTTTCCAGGTTGTTTATCTTCGTCCTCGAGAACAAGAAATGCATGGTAGGATGGTGGTATTTTAGATTTAATCAAAGCCCCCTCTAATATGCTAAAGAAAAAGTTGTGTAACTTTGGGAGGTAAGAATCCCTTCATTACTATGACAAAGCCCATGCTTTCTAGTAAAAGAAACACTCCAGGATGTTAACAGGATTTATCTCCAGGGAATGGAAGTACAGGAGATTTCTTCCTGCACACCCCCCCCGCCCCTCGCTTTTCTGTATTTGATAGATTTTCATTAAAAAGCAGGTATTATTCTTACAATGAAAAGCTGTATTTTAACAAATCGACATCACAAGCTCAAAAAAGTCTCCATTAGCAGATTTATAAGATAACACAAAATTAATTAAAGCATGAGGATCCTTTGATTATGTTAAGTCCAATATTCAAACATGGGATAGAGTTTTTAGAAAGGCTTTGTCTCAATTTAGGGGAATAATTAGCCCTATACTAAATGATGCTCTAGTCTCCCCTAACAAACATAAAAGTCATACTTGAAGTGATCAAACTGTTTCCAAGTAATTTAACCATTTCCCGGAACAAAAACTCAAGATTTTTCTTGGTGCTCATTGCCAGAGGGACACGAGATCCACAGTAGATGTGGCTCCTCTGCTCACCCTTGGCTCATTGGGAACCTTGTGTTTTGTTTTGTTTTATCTGTTTTACTTCTTTCTTTTTTCTTAAAGCTCTTTATTGGAATATAACTGCTTTACACTCTTGTGCTAGTTTTTGAGGTACACCACAGTGAATCAGCTGTATTTATACATATATCCCCATATCCCCTCCCTCCCTAGACTCCCTCCCACCTTCCCTATCCTGGCCCTCTAAGTCATCACCGAACATCGAGTTGATCTCCCTGTGTTATGCAGCAGCTTCCCACGAGTTATCTGTTTTACATCTGCTAGTACATATATGTCCATGCTACTCTCTCACTTTGTTCCGGCTTCCCCTTTGCCGCGCCCCCACCCCCCCAACCCCGTGTCCTTAAAGTCCTTCTCTACATCTGCATCTTTATTCTTGCCCTGTCACTGGGCAAACTTGTGTTTATCTCAATCTCAATTCCCAGCTCAAATGTCATTTCTCCTCAGCAGTTCTCCCTGACCCACATCCTTTCTAACCCTTCCTGTCATCTATATTTCCATAGCACTTTACCTCTCATTATTACAACCTTTTCATTTAGGAGGCATGACACTCCCTCCCCACGTGGCCTGTTTGTAGCTTGGGAGCTCCTTGAGGGCAGATATCATATTTTATTCATTCTTTGATCCTCATGCTTATCATAGTGTGGTGGATTAAAAATGGCCATAAATTATTTTCCCTTCAAGAAGTGGAGTGTATTTGCCCTCACATTGAATCAAGGCTGGCCTTATCACTTACTTTGATTAGTGGAATGTGGCAGGTGACACGCTGCCTTGAGTCACTGTGTGAAGTCCAGGTGCCCTCCCGGAGAGACCATGTGGAGAGGGAGATTGCTGCCTGGCCAGCCTCCAGCTCTTCCAGCTGTCCCAGCTGAGATGTCAAGACTTGTGAGTAAAGCCATCTTCAATTTATAGCCCCAGGTGAAACTGAAGATGGCTAAAGCCAGCCCAGATTGCAGAATCATGAGCAAATACGTGACTATTGTTTTAAGCCACTAAATTTTGGGTGGATTGTTATGCAGTAATAGATTATGGAAACACAGAGTATCTGGGATATGGTGAGTCTTCCAATAAGTGTTTGTTTAAATTTATTTATTTACTTATATTTTGGCCATGTCATGTATTATGCGGGATCTTAGTTCCCTGACCAGGAATCGAACCCATGCCTCCTGCATTGGGAGTGCGGAGTCTTAACCACTGGACCACCAGGGAGGTCCCCAATTAAATTTAATTGTAAGAGATTGGATGGGTAAAATTAGTCTAGATGACCTTCGTGGTCCTTTTTAGCACTGAGATGCTATGATCTCAAGATCATTAATGACCTTGGATTACGCCATTACTTCCTGTGTTTCTACTGATAAATGAGAGTTGAATCTGGATGCAATATAGTTAAGTCCTTGGGCATCTTAGTCCATCTGGGCTGCTATAACAAAGTACAATAGACTGGGTGGCTTAAAAACGACAGAAATCTATTTCTCACAGTTCTGGAGGCTGTGAAGTCCAAGATCAAAGTGCTGACAGATTAGGTGTCTGGTGAGAACCCACTTTCTTATTCATAGATGGCTGTCTCCTTGCTGTGTCCTCATATAGTTGAAGGGAGGAGGGATCTCTCTGAGGCCTCTTTTATAAGGGCCCTAATCCCACTAATAATTATAAAGGTGACCTAATTACATCCCAAAGACCCCATCTCCTAATACTATTATCTTGGGGATTAGGATTTCAACATATGAATTTCAACATATGAATTTGGGGCGACACAAACACTTAGACCATAGCATTCCATCTCTGGCTCCCCAAACTTCATGTCCTTCTCACATATCATCAACTCAAAGGTCTAAGTCCAAAGTCTCATCTAAATGTCATCTAAATCAGATATGGGTAAGATCAAGTTACAATCCATTGGGCTTTGTGATATTTAATGTATTAATATTTAGAGACAGCTACCTAGGGTCACCTATTTTGACAAATCTCTTTTCCAAACCTATTTTTCTGCAGTTGTATTGATTCCATTTAGTTTCTCATGTGTAAAAATCATATCCCATAACCCATTTACTGTAGAACGTAAGCTACTTTGAGATTTTTTTTTTTAGTAATGGAGAAAAGTTTGTGCTAAGATAATTAACTCTTTCCAATTGGCCTATACTCGTTTTTTTAGTCTAGAATTTTTCTCCAGTTTCTTAGTAGAGATATCAAATCTGCAATGATGACCATGCAATGAAAAGTGAGCTAACCCATCCAAACCATGGCATTTTGTAAAGTTTGAAATGTCTTAGGATTTCAGGCAATCTGCATTTTGGAAGAAGACTCAACCTTTGAATTGTTACTCATTTTACCCTTTCTTTAACGCTGAACTATTTACAATCAGTTGACCATTTTTCTTCATCTTATTGTTTAGGGAGGAGATGGATGCTATGGGTTTATGAAAATATTCTTTGAAGATAGACTGTAGTCCAAGCATCAGATTGGTCTTTCTGAGGTCATGCATGAAAATCAAGATTTAGCTATGTTGCAGTTATAACAGAAAGGTCCAAAGTCTAATCTCTACCAGGGTGTCAGAAGCCATTGGTTCTGTGTTTAAAGATCTTCCCCTGATGGAAATGTGGGAATGGAAGGGAGTTGGAGCGAGAGGGCAGCAGCCCACAGAAACTGGGCTCTTATGCACTTCCTAGTCTCCTGTTTTAAATGTGAAATGTTTTCTTGGTTTTGAAACATTTCTGTGCCTGTTCCTGCCACCCTGACAGCCTGGTTTGAACCAGTTTCTGGTGGAGACCTTGGTGCCATGGTAATCACCCATAGGCTCCATTTGGCTGTGTCCCTGGGAGCCCAGCTTCTGTACTTACTCATGGTCACCACTCTTGGTCCCCCATTTGGTTCTGCCCTCCTAGCAGTCATTGGAACCTGCTGTAAGTCTAACTCTTTCTCATCCTTCAGATGCAAGGTCATATGTCATTACCATAGGAAGAACTTCCTTGGCACCCAAGATAGGTTCAGGTCGTCCTGATGTTGGTTTCCTGTATTTTACTGTCAAGGTAGTTATCACAATTTATAATTATTTTTGTCATCTATTTGCTTATTTTTGTGTCTTCGGCACTTGGGGCAGTGCCTGGCACATACCAGGAGTTCAATAAATGTGTTGAGTAAACATGAACAAATGAAGCTTGTAACTTGGGCCCCCACCTCTTTTAGGGTACAATTGTATAAGACCTTGGGCTAGTTACAAAACTTATGTGAGTCTCACTTCATACATGTGTAAAGTAGGGAGGGATAATACTGTTTTATTTACCCACAGTTTGGGGTGCTGTGTATGTAGCAGAAGCTTAGTAAATGTTTGCAGAATGAGGAGATGCACCTGCTATCTCTGTGATAAAAGACACATTTTAACAAGAATTTCTTTCATCTAACAGGCAAAAGAAGTTATCTAAGCAAGGGGAATCTTGTTTACTGAGTAGGAAATAAAATTCAGTATTCCATATGCCTTTGCCCAGGGGTTTATATTTCTCTTCAGGTTGTACCTTTATATTAGATTTTTTTTAATGGAGGAGGGGAATTTTTTTAAAATGAATTTGGACCAAACTAGTGATTTGATTGACTGCCAGTTCCTGAGGGGTTTGTGTCTATCACAGATTTTAGCTAAGTTTGGCCCACCAAGAGTACAGATTCTAGATTGCCCGTATCTTAAAAATCTGTAAGAAAGAATCAATGGTGAATGTGATCTGAAGACTAGGGGGAGTTATATAGAGCTAACATTGTCATCAAGTGGTACGGCTTACTGCCCTTCTGAAACAGTGTCAGGATAAGATCCTGACCTTGCAGTGATGGCAAAAGTGCTTTCAGCCTAACAGTTCTTTGTATTACAAGCCTTCACAGGCTGGCCTCCCTCTTTTTTTTTTTTTTTTTTGCTGCATTGTGCAGCATGTGGGATCTCAGTTCCCTGACCAGGGATTGAACCCGTGCCCCCTGCAGTGGAAGCATGGAGTCTTAACCACTGGACTGACAGGGACATCCCAGGCTGGCCTAACTTAACCTGCCCTTTTCCCCCATATTTCCCACTGCATCAGTGAAGTGAAGATAACTTATATAAAGTACAAATGCTACACAGTTTTTCTTTTTCTTGCTCATCTCTTCCCCGCGTGTCTACCTACTTCCAGAATTTCTTCCACTGACATTTCCTTCAGCATACAGAATACAGAAAAGGGAGAAGATGCAGGAAGGGTCCAACCGTAGCTAGAGTTATGTATTTTATTTGAGCCTTATCTCTTTAGAGAAAGGGGAACAGAGATGAGAGGAATAAGTTAGAGATGGTCTGGAAAAAAAAAAAGTGCAGAGGTGAGGGGTGTGAAGAAGGAAACTCTTCAGTGGAACATCTGCTGAAGGTGAAGTGAGCCTGGATGAGGAACTCAGAGATAATCCTCGGTGTTTAGCATCATGATCTGGGAGTGAGATCCCAGCGCTGAGCAAGGAAAAAGGCCAGCAGGTGGAGGAGTCCCAAAGCAAGCACGGCTAGTCTGTAACTAGCCTGTGTCTCCAGACCAAGTGGCCCCATTTGGGTGGGGAGGATTTGCCGAGGGAAACTGACCCCTCATTCCTAGCTCATCTCCAAAGTATCCTCACTGGCATTGCCCTGGGATGTAAATGAATTCCTAACTTGATGCCTCCTCTCTACTGACTGTCCTAGGCTGAGTCTGAGGTGGAGATTTGGGAGTGATGATAGACTGACACAGAGGCCAGTACTGCTGCCGAGCCCTTGACCTGGATGTGGGCTCAGGCTCGGGCTCTGTCTCTGGATACAGTTCAGATTCAGGCTCCAGCTCTGACTCAGGCTCCATCTCGTGATCCAGGTCTAGGTCCAGATCTAGCCCAGTCTCTTGTTCTGACTCCTGCATGGGATACAGATCCAAGTCTAGCTCTGATTCCTCCTCTGTTACTGGGTCCTGGAGTATGGTGAAGCCTGGACTTTTACTTCTGGGGGCTTCTATAAGATGGCTGCTCATTTTATGTTTTGATTCTTCTTTCTGAAATATACACAATTAGATGGGTTAAAACTTCCCAATTATATTTAATTGTTGAATAGTCAAGGAATTCAGAATACAGTAGGACTTAAGGTACCAGAAAGCATGGGTTCCTGGTAAAGCAGAAAACATTTCTGGCCTAAATTTGCTTTTCATCTTCTTCGCAGCCTCTGGTTCTTCAGTTACGTACTGTGCTTCAGGCTCAATCAATCCATAACTTCCAATTTCTCTAGTTTTTCTAGCCAGCCTGGATTTCATGGTCAGCCATTCAAACAGCAGAGGTCTTGTCAGCATTCCTGGACATCTTGTCTTCCTGACTTTACTTGTCTTTCCAACCTCCTAATGTAATCCTCAGCAAGCCCTTCATGACCTGGCCTCCTGCTATCTTCCTTAGCTTTATCTGTCTATAGTCCCCACCTTTTGCTCTAGCCATAAAGTTAGACTGGCAGATCTCTACATCTCAGTTTTATTATCCATCCCAAGGGTAAGGTGGGGTGGGGGTGGGGGTTCTAAAGGGATAGCTTAGGGAAATATTTAAAATATTTATTAATTGGTACGGCACTGGCACTAACCAAGCTTGCTGTAAAAGGATGCTTGAGGCCTCTGCTGCGTTGGGTAACCCCTCTTCAGTTGGGAAAGGATCCTGAATGCCACCCAGATGCCATGGCAGTGTGGGAACCTGGGACTCAGGGTTACTGCTATTTACCAGAGGTAAGGGAAGCCTTCAACATCTCAGACTCTGGGACAGCCACACTCATAAACCTTTCCTGGAGGCTGCTCATCTCTATCTGATTAGGTGTCTCCCCTCACCTCACCCCTACCCCACTCCCCACCCCAGTGCTTCACATCATCCAACCTTGTCTGTTTCTGAGTAGGTTTCTTGTATCACTGTCTCTGATTCATCCACACTTAACTCGGAGGACTCTGGCAACTTCCTTGACAAAGCAAACAGCACGGCGTCGTGGAGGGTGAGGAACAGCTGGGCTTTGGTGATGCCAGCGTCAAAGAAATCATTCTTCTCAAATGCCCTGACCACAGAAGCTACAAACCAAACCGAGAACACACACAGGGTCAGACACCTGAAGAGGAGCAGACCTAGGATGCAAAACACAGCCCTCTTCATAGGATGAAGGATACTCACAGTGACAACCTGCAATTAGCACCAAGATGTTGGCATTTTGGAAAGCATTGAACATCTGTGGGGAGAGAGTAAACCAGTGTTAGAGATCTTTACACTCACTAGAGGAAAGGGCTTTTTAATTAGCTGAATTTTAAAACCTCTTTGGTCATTCACTTGTCTGGGGTGTATGTACCTTTGTATCCCCATTCAGCTCTGTAAGCATTTGAGGAGTGAACTGCTATATGCCAGGAAATGCCTCAAGTGCCAGGAATACAAAAGAGAATCAGATGGCCTCGTGTGGGGTGGGGAGTGAGAGGGAGGGTTGCCCATGGTCTTAAGTGGGGAAACAGCTCACGTGAAGAGATAATGTTCATGTGAGGACGGTGCTAGGATAGACACAGGCACAGCTGTGATGGGGACACACTGGGTGGGCCTCATGAACAACCATATCCTGGTATTATTGCTTAGTGTTTGCATGTGACCCCCTTCTCTCTGGAGTCCACGAAGCCGAGGCAGCAAAATGTGGCCCAGAGTTGGTCAAGTTGGGAATGGTATTCAGGAACTCAGAGCTGCTCTGCAAAGTTGTATTTGAACTAAGTAAGACATCAGATATTTAATATCAGATTAATAAACATCAGATACTGACCTCAAGTATATACTTCAGCCTATATATATATATATATACATATATATATATATATATATATATCTTCAGTGCATATATATATGCTCTGAGCTATAAATCTTAACATTCAATTCACAAGAAGTCATCAGGGACTTCTCTGGTGGTGCAGTGGTTAAGAATCCACCTGCCAGTGCAGGGGACACAGGTTTGAGCCCTAGTCCGGGAAGATCCCCCATGCTGCGGAGCAACGAAGCCCACGTGCCGCAACTACTGAGCCTGCACTCTACAGCCTGCAAGCCACAACTATTGAGTCTGTATGCCACAACTACTGAAGCCCATGAGCCTAGAGCCCCTGCTCCACACTAAGAGAAGCCACTGCACTGAGAAGCCCGCACACCACAACGAAGAGGAGCCCCCACAACTAGAGAAAGCCCGTGTGCAGCAATGAAGACCCAACGCAGCCAATAAATAAATTAATCAATTAATTAAAAAAAAGTCACCGTTAACCTTAATACTCTAAGACTCAACAGGTTCCAACCCTGGGCACTAACTTGGAGTGTCAAAAGAAAGAAATAAAACAGACCGACTCTACTTCTTTCACTACCAAGAGAAAACAAGAAAGTGATTCTCGATCATATGGAAATTATAAAGTCATTTGGTAAAGAGCCACTATAGACATATTCTAAATGACAAGCAATGGGAGATTGAAATCCCATGAATTAAGAAAAAGCTTAAATGGAGTGGTTGTCTCTAATGAGAACAACTACTGGGATTTTTCTCAGTGAGTTTAAGTTTTTAATTATAAAGTAAACAAAACATAATGATTTCCTCCAACAAGGTGGTATAGAACAAAGCAAACAGCACAGCATCGTGGAGGGTGAGGAACATCTGGGCCTTGGTGATGCCAGTGTCAAAGAAATCATTCTTCTCAAATGCTCTGACCAAAGAAGCTACAAACCAGACCTGGAACACACACAGGGTCAGACACCTGGGGGGAAACCTGCATTTTTAGAGTGTGAGGGTTCACCATGAATCTCTGAAGGCTGCAAAGTTAAGGTGCCAGATGTTGCCTCAGTGATGGGGCTGGAGCAGAAAGTCATCAACATAGCCCAGGTTTGGAAGGGTCATGCCAAGGACCAGAACATATGGTGCCTCCACAAAAATGGAGGACGAGAGAAGAGAGGAAAGGGTGGCCCAATTATACTACAGAACAGGGGGAAGGGTGATATAAAATCAGAGACTTTAAGTTCCAGTGCTGGACAGGCCCCTTCCTAGCTGCGAGCCCAGGACTCTTAGGGGGAAATATGGTGTGTCTCTCAGGGCTATTGTGAGAACTAAACGAGATAGTGTATATAAATGTGCTGAACTCAGTCTGGCATGTAAGAGGCATTCAATAGTGTAAAACCAATTACAGCCTAAGACTGGGAGAAGAGAACACAGCCCAGTGGTATAACCTAAGATGGAAAAGTCCCAAAGATAAGACATTATCAAGTATATTTGAGTCTGTAAATGGGGTGTGTGTGTGTGTGTGGGGAGGTGTTGGTGGGGAGAGGGTGTCATGGATGGAAAAGTCCTTAATGTTAAACTCTTCTAAGCCTCTCATTTTATAAATGAGGAAACCAAGACCCAGTGTAATTTATTAAGTTACCTCGGGTCTGATGGACAGTGAGTGGTAGTAAAGCCAGGACAGAGCACACATCCACAGACTACCAATCAGAGTTCTTTCTGCTATGACAAGCTTCCTATTGCCTTAGACCAAAGAGGAGCTGGACTCACTTAAGACAGAATCATATTTGCTTAGGAATAAGAAATAGGATAAAATATAAATATTTTTGTTAAAATGGAATCTGAGGGTAAAAGAAAGTCAGCCAAAGGATTGTATCTCAAAAAAGGGCGGGTGCAATTAGAGCCAGGAAGCAAGTGGGTTCAGGATGGGTAAACCTGAGCCATCATGAACAGGAGCAAGAATGAGACAGAGGACTGAAATTGAGATAAGCTGGCTTGGAAAAAAAAAAAAAAGATTGTACTTAAGAGACATTAAACAATAAAACCAGTAAGGTTAGTTGTGCACTTGAACTGTCCTTATTGTACAAGAAGGAGAGAAATGAAAACTGTCTGAGAAACCAGAAAGTGGGAAAGGGACCAGAAAGTGGGAGAGAAGCCAGGACTCAGGGAACATAGCTTTTGAAGGAAAAATCTCTCCTGCCTTTTTCACCCAAAGATGCAGGCAACAAAGAAGGAACTGGGGGAGATCCTTATAGGTACTGGACTGGGCAACCCCACGCTTGGGGTGTCATTTCGTCACAACTTCTTCAAATCTGGGTGCCTTTTTAGAGCAGCTGAATAGTGGAGAATTCTTCGTGAACTTGCTTCTGTAGCATTTAAACCTATTCCTTGACATTTTTTTGTAGCTAACTCCCAGGATATGCTGGGAGTTGCTGGGTGTGGCACCAGCACAGATTGTTGTTTCAGTGGTATTGAGTTTCCTATTTTTCAGTCCTTGAGAAACAATATGCTGTGGTTAGGGAACCAACCCTAGTTTAGCAAATCAGAGTTGCTTCATTTTCTTTTTTTCTGGTTGACCTTAAACTGTCTTTGGTGTTCAAGTTTCTAGTGACCTAGAAGTCACAGAGCAGCTGATCAGAGACTAACAGGATTCAATCAGGATCAGGGCTGGGGTGGTGGTGGTAGGAGGGGATCAGAGTTCTTGTGAAAGCCTCCTTAGTACTTACCTGTCTTAATACGACCAAAGCCCGTGCATCCACAAGATGTACCATGGAGAAGTCCAGGATGATGGTGTGGATGCTGGGTGGAAGAGATGAAGTTGAGTAAGGCAGGAGTGTTCTACCCCGGACCTGAGTTTCAGAAGTGTCAGGGAGTGTGATCGACACGCTCCTAGAGGGGTCATCAGAGAGCCAAACCTTCTCCACCTCCTCAGAGTTTGGATTTCTCTGCGATGTGGGAGATGTTATGTACGGTACTTGGTCATCGGACATAGTCTGGCTTGTGTCCATGTTCTCCAAACGTGAGCAGCGGACCAGGTTAATGGAGGATGAGTTGCGGCCCCGTTTACTTTCAAATCGTTCTGTGTAAACAACCTGGGACGACAGAGTTCGGGGAGGACTATGATAAGACTCAAACAAGGCTGGAAGTATCTGCAACTATGCTGTTTCTATCGACTTCCTCACTTCCCTCTCTCTTGGAAAACTTATCCACAGACTACACGCTATACCTTTTCTCCTTAGATATCTCACTGTCACTTCTAGCTTGTGACTAAAACCACGTTCATCTTTCCTGATCTTCACCACTCACAGCCCACCCCTCCCAGCTTCCCCACATGCATCAGTGACATTTTCATCGCCCTAATGAGCCAGACTTTAAATCATCTTTGATTTATTCTTTTCCCTCATCCCTGGGTTCTAGTCTCCAGCACCTACTAGAACTTTGAAGTATTTCTTCCATCAGTTCCTTTTCTCAACACCTTCTGTTATCAACAAAACTGCCTTCTGTCAGACTTCCTTAAGAAGACAAAAGTTACTTGAGCGTGTCTATCTTTACCTTTCACTCCTTTCATCCTCCTAATAGGCCCGGAGTACCTGCCATTGCTTAAGGACAGTACCAAACACTGGGAATACAGCGGCATGAAAGATGTCATGGGGACCAGATTCTAGCTGGGGAGAGGGCACATGTCCATTTAAAGGATGAATAACAACCTAAA
Organism: Hippopotamus amphibius kiboko; assembly: GCF_030028045.1. NCBI lineage: Eukaryota > Metazoa > Chordata > Mammalia > Artiodactyla > Hippopotamidae > Hippopotamus > Hippopotamus amphibius. The sequence continues at coordinate 40,786,060 of NC_080196.1, read as the reverse complement.
TGGACAAGAACTGTAAGGCATGTGGGAAAATGAAGAGTTCATTTGCTAGAGTGGTACGCTTTGGGGTGATGTTTCTTTAAGAAAAATCTGTTGTTCTAATAATGTTGCTTGTGAAATAAACTTTAAAAATAGGGAAAAAATGTAAAGATAATAACTATATAAGGTAGTATATATTATATTGCTAAAAAAAAAAAAAAACCAGTGGTGGGACAAGCGATAATATTACAGTTCAAAGGAGAGAGGTGTTCCCCAGGGCTTCATGGTCACTGAGGCCAGGTCTTTGGGGGACAGCTGAGCACTGGCTCTGTGTTGGGGAGATACAAGGTCCTCCAGGCAGAAGAAACCTCTTAGAGCCTCCCCTTTCTCTCCTTCATCGACTCTACACTCTTTCAAGAGCTTTCACAGTCCCCTCCCGCCGGGTCTGCCTGAACTTACTGCCCAGGCCAAGCCGCTTACTCTGAGGACCTCGTGCTTATTTCTGCCTCAGTGTCTTCGTCCAAGCCTATTCATGGACGGGGAGTCCTCTTTTTTCCTACCTGACATAAATCCAAATTTCTCTCTCCTGCACAGCTTAAGTCCATTACTACTGTGAAGTTTCCCTGCCTTTTTGAGTTTGTGCTGATCTCACTTTACCTGAAGTCTTAGGGTTGTGAGAATATAAACACACAATTTAGAACATAACAACATACTGCATGGTATGGTTTATCATACTGTTTCATCACTTTTAAGATGCACCATCACTTTTTGTATTATCAAGAAACAAAGAAAACACTGCAAATTAAACTATAACATTGCCATCCACTATACAATGCCTCTAAATTTCAGAAATGTGAAAAATGTATATTTTGGGATGGATAAAATACAATAATAGCCTTAAATGTCACATTAATAGACAGTTGTTTGTTTGTTTGGCAGCACCACACGGCTTTGCAGGATCTTAGTTCCCCAACCAGGGATTGAACCTGGGCCCACAGCAGTGAAAGCACCAAGTCTTAACTACTGAACTGCCAAGGAATTCCCCCTAGGTCTGAATTAAAATTCCATGAATTGCTTAATCCTGTGATTTTGAGGGGCTATAGGTGGGTATGGGTATAGATGAAATAAGACTGAATACGAGGTGATAAATCTTAAAGTGGATGGTGGGTACATAAAGGCTCATTATACTTGTATCTACTTTTGCGTATGTTCAAATTTTTCCATGAAAAAAACTTTTAAAAAAAAGTACAGCCTAAATGAACCTTGAGGACATTATGCTAAGTGAAATAAGCCAGTTGCAAAAAGACAAATCATACTGTATGATTCCACTTATATGAGGTATCTGGAATAGTCAAAGTCATAGAAACAGAAAGTATAATGGTGGTTGCCAGGGGCTGGGAGGAGGAGAAAATGGGGAGTTGTTTAATGGGTCAGAGTTCCAGTTTTGCAAGATGAAAAAGTTCTGGAGGTAGATGGTTGTAATGATTGCACGACAATGTGAATATATTTAACGATACTTAAAAATGGTGAAGATGGTAGATTTTATGTTATGCACTTTATACCAGAATTAAAGAGAAAAAGAAAAAAGAACTACCTGGAGACAGAGGCCCCTAAAAATTCTTTTTCCTTTTTCATAGTGTCATAATTCTGGACACATAGTATGAGCTCAATAAATACCAGATGATTATATTCTACTCTAAAATGTATTTTCTGATGTCCTGTAAATACTCTCTACGATACTCAGTGAAGTGTGGATACAAAATAAAAATTAGAGACGGTATTAATTCTAGTATAGAGTGGTCCTCTTGGCAGGGAAGCTGGTATCTTCCAGGAGCACAGTAGAACCTAGGCTCCATTTGGGTGTATGGCAATGAGAGTGGGCACTTGGTATTTGTAGGTGCCCATGTGAGGAGAGGGATGGGAGGTGTGTATGTGGAGGGGGGAGTAAATTTGTGTGTGTGTGTGTGTGTGTGTGTGTGTGTGCGCGCGCGCATGCGTGTGTAGACAGAGCGGCCCCTCCAGGGTGTAGGTATAGACTGCATGAAAGGCCTTGAAGCTGGAAATGAACAGCCCTGCTCTGGGGAAAGGGAATATTTAGACCAAATCTGAGTTGGAAATTAATGAGCACTGTAACTCATCCGCTAAAATAACCTTCAGATGCTGTAAAATCCCCATGAATGCTTATCCGCCCTCCACCCCACCTCATCATTTCCCTGGTCACAGGCAGACATCAGGAAACTCTGACAGATCCTCAGGAACCCCAGCCACCTTGACCCTGCCCTTGACCCTGCTGCAATTAGAAAACAACCTTTAAGTAACTCGTTTTCAGGAATCTATAGCCAGGGAGCTAAGATAAAAGTCAAGCAAACAGGGACAACCAGGGAACTACTGATAATCTCAATAGGCAGACTGTACTCTGTTGCTCAGATAAGTTGCTGGCCATTGAGAATGGAATCAGGAGTCAGGACGTCTCCTAGTGCCTACTACTTTCGGGGCAAGATCTTAACCTGAAAGGAAACCCGTGCCTCCATTCCTGAGTAGGAATCTTTGATTTCCAATTACTCATGGTTCATCTAAGAATTAAAATCCCTGAGGGGGTTTAGATTTTCTTTTCTTTTCTTTTTCTTAAAAACTACTAGTGCACTTTATAAAATGTGGAGAAAAATGCAGAAAAGAAGAGGTGTTTCTAACCCTGGGCGGTGGCTCGGGTTCATCACAGTTGCAGAAACACTGACAAATCTTTCCTCGCTGTGAGCCATCTTCATTTTGATTAAACAGGCCGTAGACTTCTTCTTCTGTAAGAGGCACCTTTACCATTTCAACCTGAAAGACATAAGAGGGGTCTCATACAGATGGTGAGTGGGGGAGGGGAGACTACTCGGGAAGGGGGCGGGGGCGGGGAGCGGGTAGAGAAAGGCGGCGGAGGAAAGCCTTCACCTCCTCCAACAGCTTGTGCTTTAGGTAGTGCACATTGACAAATGTAATGGAGTTGCAGCACTGGAAGATCTTCACCCCTGGAATGTTTGTAACCTGCAAGACAAATAAATGTAAACTTGAGGGAAATTTTTCAGCTCTTTTATAGAGTAAGAAAAAAAAATCCTTAGAACCTCCTGGAGAATCTGTATTCTTTGTAAGAAGCAAGAACTAGCAAAATTCCTTCCTCCCATGTTCACCCCCCTGTTTTTCCTGCTTTCTTCTTTTCCCCTCCATTTCCTCACGCCTCCCTTTTTCTTGGCCTTCCTCCCCCTGAAGTACTTTTTAAAATTATCCCTAACTGGCTGCATCACTTTCCCCACCTTTGAAAATGCGTATCTGCAGTGCAGCAGACAGGAGCAAAGGAGTTTTGTAGAAAAACTAAGCAGCAGGCTGGGTCCACCCCATCCTTTGGGCAAAGGAGTGGGACTGATCTGGATTCTTACCTCGCGATAGTCATGGAAGCTTCTATAAATATTGGTGTTAGGGATCTGACCCAGGAGGAGAACCTTAGTTCTGAAAGTAAATGCATTTGCCTTTAGGTCACAATTGCCTTACCTTGCCATGGCCCATCTGCTATTACCTGAGACAAAGTACCTGTGTGACTGAACGGTGATGATAAAGAAGGTAAAAGCTACTGAAACAAGTAGTCCAATGTCCAATCCCAGTAAAATTGCAGACATGAAGGTCACCATCCAAATGAGCTTATGGAAAAGAGGGAGAAGGGAAAAGGAAGACCATGAAAACAAGCAGACTTGAGAAAATCACAAGTCTTCTTTCTCAACTCACCTTTACCCTTTCTCTCCCAACCTAGGATTTAGAGAATAAATTGCACAGCCATATGGACTGATGCCATCACGAACGACTGGGTCCCAAGGCTCCCTAGCAATTCTTTTATGCATCCTTGGTCACTTCTCTCTTTAATTCTCTCTTAAAACTTCAGTTTCCTCATGTGAAAAATAGGGATAATAATATCTGCTTTATAGAGCTTATTGAGATTAGAAATATTATTTGTAAAGCAACCCAGAATACCCACTAAGTTAGTGGTTGCTATTTTAAGACCTATGATAGTTATTGGGAATCTTTCATATTCTTTTCAAGCCCTTATCCCACCACCTTCTCCATCACTCTCAGAAGGTGATTGACTTTCATTTTCACAAAGAAGATAGGCTGAGGGAGGAGGGATAAATTGGAAGATTGGGATTGACATATACACACTGCTGTGTATAAAGTAGATAACTAATAAGGACCTACTGTATAGCACAGGGAACTCTACTCAATACCCTGTAATGGCTATATGGGGAAAGAATCTAAAAAAAGAGTGGATATATGTATAACTGATTCACTTTGCTGTACACCTGAAAGTAATACAACATTGTAAATCAACTATACTCCAATAAAAATTAAAAAAAAAAAAAAGAAGATAGGCTGAAACTCCCTTAAATATTCACTTCTGCCTCCACCTACCACTTGTTAGTTAGTATATGCACTCAACCTTCCCTCTCTCTCCAGGTCTGTTGGAAGTGCTATCCCTTCTCCTAAGACTAGAAGCTCTACCTATGCACTGGACCACATTCCCCTCTTAACTTCTCAGGGACCTGGATCCAAAAATGATCCCTTTTCCCATCTCTTTGCCTCTCCTGGGTCCTTCTCCTCTCACTGTATCACATCCCTGTCTTTTATTTCTTGCTGTTTCCCCTTTATGTCCTCTAGTTTTGTGCTCTTGAGAAAAGGAGAGCACTCCATCAGTTACTCTTCTTGGCAAGACACCTCCTTCTCTTGTTAGGATTTGTGTCTCCTATCCTGGAATGTATTTCTATTAACCGGATTAAAAGTCATACAAATATGCAATGTATGATAAACCCTTTTTACTAAGTCTGTATGTAACAGCAGCTACTTAATTAATTGCATTTTATTTAACTTTGCATAGTTGGAATGGGGTTTCAGTATTTCCATGCACCAATAACACTGAGCAAAAGTAGAATACTAGGCATCAGAGAGTACTAGGCAGCAGACAGTTGCTTCACATTTATCTCTTTCATTTGCCTTCCCCTCTCTGCAGGCTTCCCCTCCATCCTTCCCTACCTCACCCAATGCATCTACACTCACACAGTCATATTGGTTCTGCCTCCACAGACTGGGTAGGTTGTAAACAGTTTCAAGGTAGGGTAGGACGTTGCTCAGCATAATACCAGCCAGCACAGCCTGTGGGGAAAAGATAAACCCTGCTTCATTTTCCTTGCAGGGGTAAAACTCCCAAATTTCCACAAAGGAACCACAGAGAGTTAGTCAGCCTTGCCACTCAGAGATATTGTGCACTGATATTTCATAAAAATACCAGGTCCGTGCTTGACTCACTGTCTAATCAAATAAGTATTCTCCACATTTCTCTCTGCTTGCCTCCATAATTTGTCAAACATACAAGACAAGGCAAGGCCAGGTGACTCATTTGGCTGGTACAGCTACCACAAGCCGCTTTTAGATTCAGATCATGATTACTTCCACAGACAGTGAGGGGAAGAGTACCCGCAGGTTATGATCATCTAGCCCCTTCTGTTTCCAAGTTGTCACTTTTGGTGTCTGAGGCAAGACCCACAGAGAGGCTGGCACCTTTGGCCATTTGTCTTATCTTTGCCTACTTGGCCTTGCTTTGTCTAGTTTGCTTGACATAAATCTATGTTACCAATGTTGCTTAGAAACCATTCTCAGATGGGAGGACAAATTAAGAAACTTCCACTCACAGGAATGCTGAAATAGTTTCAGTTAGGTTTTTTCCAAGTCTAATCATGATGTACTACAATTATTTCAACACTGAGATAACCATTTTTTTTTGTCCATCAAATTAAATTAGCAAATTTAAAACACTGAGCACATCCCATAAAAGTGGGTGTTGAGTACTGTCCTTTTGGAAAATAATTTGGCAATATACCAAGAAATGCAGATATGCTTTCATACAGAAATTTTGTTTTACTCTTAGAAATACATCCTAAATATAGAAAAGGGTAGATGTACAAAATTGCTCATTGTTGTGTTATTTATAATAATAAATATTCAGATAACCTAATTTAAAATGCTTAAATAAGTTTTAGTATGGAGTATCATGCTACACATTAAATTAAAACAAGAACTCCAGAGTGTGTGTACAGTTAGATCACAATTATGCAAAGTACTATCCATTTATAGGGAATAATATTGGTTAGATACATAGGTTATGCCAAAATGTTAATAGTGGTTTATTTGTGATTGTGGCTTCAGGGACTGCCACCTCAGAGCGTAACCAGTCTATCTAAAAATAGATTCTTATCTATTATGAATTTTCCAAAGTTTTAAGAGTAAGCACATCTCCTTTTCTAATGGAAAGAATGTCTTAAATATAAGAAAATGAAGGTCAATTAAAATCATCAGGGCCTCAAAGTAGAATGGAACCTACTTTAAGAAACATTTCTCATCCCTTTCCTAGCCATCCTCTCCTCTATATACTGTGCCTGGGAATTAGAACCGAATGGCTTGGGTCCAAGCTTACTCTGGTTTTCTGAGGTTACTCAGTGACCAGTTGGGCTCAACAGGTCAGTAGAGGAGGGAAGAACAAAGACGAAGTCAGCAGAAATTACTTGTTTCCCATCTTCGTCTTCTTTCCAGTCAAGAATCTCCCAAAATTTCTGCAATTTGCAGGGAGATGTGGTAGGAAAGATAAGAAATTCAGCTTCATAGGGCTTTTACAAGATTTTGGGTTTGAGCTATGAAGTATGAAGAGGAAACAAATCTTTTCATGAAATAATATACAATAAAATTTTTACCTTTCTGAATATTAAGATAAAACATGCTCATGTGTAAAGAAGAACTGAATTTATATATAATTTCCATCATACAAGAGATAACCATTGTTAACTATTTTGGTATAACCTATGTATTTTTTTCACACAAAATTGAATATACTATTTGTATTATGGTTTTTTTTTTAAGATTTTTTTTTGATGTGGACCATTTTTTTAAAGTCTGTATTGAATTTGCTACAATATTGCTTTTGCTTCATGGTTTGGTTTTTTTGGCTGTGAGGCATGTGGGATCTCAGCTCCCTGACCAGGGATCGAACCCACATCCCCTGCACTGGAAGGTGAAGTCCTAACCATTGACTGCCAGGGAAGTCCCTGTATTATGTTTTAAAAAAATGTATGTTGGTTCCCTCGCTAACTATGTGAGATCCTAGCCAGGATGCTCCACCAATTACTCTCCTAAGGATTTTGCAACAAGCTATCCATAGTCATTCAAGGAAGGAAGGAATCATTCACAGCTTAATGTTCATAGAGTCCCATTCTTATAGAAATTCAGATATTCCACTGATCTGATTGTGTTCACATTTTCTCACCCAGATACATCCTAACTAGATGATGTAAAAATAACGTATCATAACATGATTGGCCAAAAGCAAGGGCTGTTCTATCCCCAAATTTTTATAGTAAGGGAGGGCTTACCTACTTTTATCACTACCCTTCAGTGAATTCTGACAGTTTTTTATTTGAGATTTTAAAAAATTTTGACTCTTATAGCTATAAAGGAAAAATCTCACTGTTCAAAGTAAGTTAGTGAGTGTCCCTCCGAAAATAGACTCCTAAGAGTTATAGCACCAAAGGTGCTATATAAACTAAATTCTGGAGATGGCTTCTGAATGGGTGGGAATTAGAGGACAGCTTGCCTGATGATAAACACAAGCTTAATCCCACCCACCACGCATATATTCCATGGCTGGTTTCCAAGGTCCCTGAATCACAAGAGCAGAAGGCAGCAACAGCCTTGAGATGGTCCTGCTCTACTGAAACCTGATACTTCCCAGGTGGAATAGATGTGTCCAAAAGAATGGACATAATATTTACAACCACTCCAGCTTAGGGACTGCCATCACAGTACGTAACCAAGCTGCTGCACCAGGAATAAAATCTCCCTCCTCCCTTAGTACTATCTAAAAATGGCTGAAGGGAACATTAAGGAAATTTAAAAGGAAATTTTGGTGACTAGACATTGATCTATATTGTAACTTAGGACAAATCGATTATAGCCAGTAACTAATGCACCTGGCATCTCTAAATGTAAGATCATCTGTCTCACACAAAGGGAAGAAATGGCACATGAGTATATAGAGCCACCCTAGCTGAACACAGAGTTAAAACCTAATTTTTAGACGCTGCCTTTTAGTGCTGTGAACTGACCAAGAGGCAGCGTGGCAGCAGTAGGGGGACTGAGTTCACATGAATGCAGAACGAGGACTTCTGGAAACTGCTTAGGAAAACAGATGGCATGAATACACGATGAGCTTCCAAGCCTGTGCTGGTAATGGGTGTTCTGGCATCTGAAGTCTATTTTGGTCATGTTTAACTGAATCCTTACTTCTAAAGCTTACTTTATAGCTTAAGCAATAAAAACAAAAAAAAGATTAATGAGACTGAGAAGAATAACAATTGTTTCTCGAGTGCTTATTACTAGCTCAAAACTGTTCTCTCTATATTACACATATTATTTTACTTAACTCCCAACCCTGCCTGGCAGAGGCTGTTATTTTAAAGAAAAGGAACTAGAAACAGGCCAGGGCAACCGCTGGGGATGAGCTGAATGCAGTTCTCCTCAGAGATGCCCCACCAAGATGTAATCTAGAGATCATTCTTTCTTGACTTAATTATCTGATCAGTTCTACTTACATTTGGCAGTCTGTAGAAAAAGCGTCCCACCTTCACCATCAAGAGCAGCATCACACCTGCGCCTACCAGAGATGCAAACTGAGGAGACAGAGCCAGTTGGAAAGAGCCCATCAGGAATGTATTGGTCCCTGTCTGCAACTGAGGCCTTCTGCTTGGTGAGAGGCATGTCATTTTTTTTTTTTCTTTTTCTTTAAAGGGGTTGAGTATAATCATCCAGTGTAAGTGCATTTTTGGTGAACTGTCATTTCCCAGGTCTTGTCAAAGTGCTAAACACATAGTAGGTACTCAATAAATACTTGTCGATTGAATGCATGAAGGCTTTCTGAAAAGTCCCAGATTGTCCTGGATATCTGAATTTTTCTTGCCATAGCTTTGTGCTATGAATCTGAAGTCTCCTAAAATCCAGCCTGCATTTCCTCCTAACTTTAACCCTTCTTTGAACAATTTAGAAAAGCCCTGGTAGACTCATCACTGTCAGCCCTAAAATCCCAACCACTCCACCTCGCTCTTTTGGAGCCTGGATAGCATCCCATCTAACAGCTTCAGCGGTGCTTCATCTTAAAAATACCATGATATTCATTTCTGATTTTCCTACTTCAGTTTCTCTCTGCCTCACTGCCATCAAAAAAAGTTACGAACATGAGTCAGGGCTGTATATAGCAGCTCTGGATCCTGTCCCAGCTGGGTTGACTACTCTGGGCTCAGCACTACTTGGGAGGCAGTGATTCAAGACTGGCAAATACAGGTAGAAAGCTAAGAAGCATAGTTCCCTTTATAATCTCAAGGCTCTCTGAACATGATCTTGAACTCATTATATTCTCTATAGATAAATGTCCATTGTTTAAGCCCCTACTAAGAAAAAATAATATAAAAGCAGTGTAATTTCCCACTGTGATGGGGATGAAGGGGAATAAAACTGTAACCACAAATCAAAACAACAGCATATACAAGCAAGAACAAGCAACCTTAAATCTCAACCATTAAATGACCACTCGGCAATGACTGCCTAATTTTTTTTCTCTTTTTTTTTTATTAGGTGTGAAAAAAATAACTTCCTACTGGGTTCCCTCTCACTACTCACTGCTGTTTGCCATATAAATGTATCACTGAAAATAATCGCAATGAAATCAATGTCCTACTTTCTTCTTTCCCCATCCCAGCTGATGCACAGCTAATGGGACCAACCCAACATGGAAAAGTTGAACCCTGAGAGAAGACTGTAGGAAGAAGGATTCAGGAAAACGGATCACTGTAACTGAAACTCAGAAATTCTCATGGCAAACATTTTATACACTGTGGAACTGAAACAGGTAACTGAAGCCATAAGTTCCTCCAGCCAATGTACATATCAGCCTGTTGCTGCATCGAATTTTAGGGTCTAGCTTCAGGCGGTCTTGCAGTATAGGAAGAAACTGCTTTGATGAGCCCAGGAAAATGAGTCAGGTTTCAATCCACCTGACCCGTTGACTCCAAAATCCAGGCTCTCTCCAGTGCCCTATCTGCTTCCTCTAAAAAAGAACACAACTCATTTCTTTCTTTGGTCATTTTTTTTCCTTTCTTTTTTAAAATAATAACTCATTTTTAAAAGCAGTTCTGGGAGCCTGGGGACAAGGCAAGAAGGCTGGTCCCTGGAAAGCAGAGAACAAGGAAAGGAACCCAGTCATAGAGAAGAGGGGAGCACAGTGGTTAGAAATAGATGAGTTGGAAGAGGGAGTAGGGGCAGTTCAGCTGGGCCTGCCAACAGCTCAGGCCCAGGCCATGGCTGGAAAGGCTGATAGGTTTTGCGGAGAAGGCTGATAGGTTTTGCTGCAACCAGCGAAGACAAGTGGGTTCTACACAGCGAGAAATTAAAGTAAAATCTAGACACATTGTATACAGTGTGTATTTATGTCAGACATACATACATACATACATACATACATACATACATACATACGTGGCTCTTGGTGGCAAGTCATGTTGGAGAAGTTCAGAGCCAGCCCCCTAACCTCTCTTTCTTGTAGTCCTGAGGCGCTTTGAAAAAAGTGGGGGTGTTCTCAAGCAGAGTGAATCAGAAGTCCCCAGAGAAAAAGCGTGGAGAGGACCCCTGCTATGGGATGAAGAAGGCTGAATGAGTCCAGATCAGAAACTCAGACTGGATGTGGAGTAGCTCCCCTGTGGAGGACCAGAGCCAGCAGCACTCTCTGCTTGAACCAGCGATTTACCCTGGGCAAGTCAGGGTCTTGAGGAAGGATTTGCCAGCATCCCTGGGGACATGTTTCCCTTTGAAGGGTCAGTGCACCACAGAGAGAGATGTCATTGGTAGGGGAGAACAATGCCATAGCAGAAAACAGAATGAGCCATTGGCAACCTTTGAAGCAGGCACTTTGCCAACAGGCTAAAGGCAACTCTGAGGCTGACCTGAAGCCCTTCTTCCTTCCCTCCATCTATACATATCCCTTCCCTCTTGCAATGATCCCACTTCATCCATGGTCATGACAATGAAAGTCCCACTTCATCCACCATTCTCCTTCTTGCAATATTTATGGCATTTAAAAATTTATTGTATTTATGCTGCACTTAATTTTACTAGCACTGTGATTTAGTTTTTTCCAACCACGTGCATCTTTTCTCCCCCAAAATGTTATGCTTGTATACTAAATAAACAAAGCGCATAGTCACAAGTTAGTGGGAACTGATGGCTGGAATTGCCATTTCTGTATTTTCTTATCATAAAATCCTCTCAATCTGACTTCAAAGGTTTTCACACTTGCGTGGAACATCCTTCTTTTTAACATAATTCATCTTCCTTCTTTCGGTCAAACAGTAGTGCAAAAGAGCTACATCTTAAAGGCCAGTGTATCTGGCAGAAGCTCTATGACAACAAAACTCAGTTCACATAAAATCATATGTATGGTCTTACTCTAGACTCATGCTTCACCCATGCCCAATCTTCTGCCTTTTATTAGCTTTCACCTTATATTTCACTTATATTTACCCATGGACTGTGACACTTTATCTTTCCCTATTCAAATTTAGTGTCCATTCTTCTGACACTTTACTTTTTGACCATGGCTATACCTCCCTACTGTGCTGCTGTGACCTAAGCTTGCCTTTGACTTCTGTCACTGTTTCTCTGCCTCCTCATCCCTGACTCATCCCATGGGCTTACTGCAGGTTCAGTTCTGATAGTTCTTTGACATTTATTCATGCTGTGTAACTGGGATGGGACACCTCTCATGTTGTCAAGTTGTAACTTTTATCTGGTCAGTTTAAAACTCAAGAACATTGGACTTAAAAAATCTCATGCCTGCAATTAGACAGAGAGCTTGCCTTTAGCGCCTTCTCTGCCATCATTCTCCCTTTCCCTCTTCCCTTCCATACACCCATATGTTTAGTTTACTAATTCAGGATATCTGAAGAGGGTCTGACCTAGATAATTTTCTCTTACACAACAGTAGAATGGTCATAAATTCCCTCACCTAGACAAAGACTTTACTCTCTATCATGAAAGCCTCTTGTCATGCCCTTTCAGGAAGACAGGAAAGTTTCTAGTTCTGCTGTCAGGAAGGAGAGAGTTGTATTATTGCTTTCCCAGACTAGAGCTGAGAATATATCTCCCCATAGAAAAAAATGTTAATAGATGATAGTTGTTTTATCTGAAATACTATCTTTTGGGTATGTTACATGGAAAGTAGCTTTTTGTGGGCTAATATATAGACGCCTTTAACAGAATATTTTTATAGCAAATGACTTTCAAGTTCCACACTGACAGATAGCTTTTAAGACAAGATCTAAGCAAAAATTAAGCCAAGCATGAAATTCAAATTCTTCCTAAACAAGCATAATATTAAAACAGCAACATGGTTAAACTAATATAATCCCCTTCTGTGAATATACATACAAATAGACCTACGTGTCTTTATATATTAGAGATCAAATTCTATTTCACACACCTGTTGTCTTCCTCCAGCTTTATCTTGGATAATAGCCCTGACAACAGCACCAGTAAACACATAAGATCTGAAAAATGAACTGACGACATTGCAAAGGCCAATGGCTATTAAATCCTGTAAAGAAATGGCAAATACTTTAGTCCCATTATTTGTCGAAGAAGGCTGATTTGAGTTTGAACTAAAGGTATACTGTTATTTCTTACGTATGTACATAGGGTTGTTTACATCACTTCAAATAACACTGAAATATTATTGGAAAGAACTGAAGGATGGCAAATCTGATTTGTTCATTTTAGCTAGAGATAAGGAGAGCCCTTTCTCAAAGTAAGAAAATGAGACTTGTGCATGATTGCTGGGACTTAGGATGACAGGGAAAAACACAGTACTACTCTTCTTGCTTCCTCCTATATTATCCTAAAGACAAAGCAGGACACCGATTGAACCCAGGCCACAGCAGTGAAAGCCTGGAATCCTAACCACTAGGCAACCAGGCCATGCCAAGCAGCTTGTAGGATCTTAGTTCGCCCACCAGGGATTGAACCCTGGGGCCACGGCAGTGAAAGCACTGAGTCCTAACCACTGGACCCCAGGGAAGTCTCCATATTTCCTTTTTGACTTCTAGGGAAAAGGCCAAACTGAAAATGGTTGCATATTTAAAAAAAAAAAGACAAGGACTATTTCTGAGAAACCAGCTTAATTATATTATTTAGCCTAGTTTTGATACTCCATTGCATTTCTTTTTAAAAATTTATTTATTTATTTATTTATTTATTTTTTCAGCTGCACTGGGTCTTCGTTTTGCCCGCTGGGTCTTCATTGCAGCATGCGAGATCTTTAGTTGCGGCATGCGAATTCTTAGTTGTGGCATGTGAGATCTAGTTACCTGACCAGGGATCAAACCTGGGCCCCCTGCATTGGGATCATGGAGTCTCAGCCACTGGACCACCAGGGAAGTCCCTCCATTGCATTTCTTATTGTGCCTTGGCATGTGTCTGACTTCTAAGGACTTGGTGGAAAGGAAGATAAAAGGAGAGCAGAATCTTGCTAGCTTAACAACATGATGCCATTTGTTACCTTCTTGCCTCCCTATACCATACCTGTTCCAGATTAACAACACTCACATTAATTCAAATGGCTTCAGAGTTAAGTATGCCACACTTCTCAAAAATCCTTTGGTAATTATAGTTCAAACTGTGGTCCAAGTGACTCTCTAGTTATAGAAGAATCCAGTCTTCATTTTAACTGCAGGCTCAGGTTAGAGAACAAAGATTAAAGGGTCAGAGAAAGTAATAGAAAGGCCTGTCCTCTCACCTGGTTGGAATTGACATCATAGTTATGGAAACTGGCAATCTTCTTGCCCAGAAACATGAGCAGAGAGGAGCTCACTAAAGCTAAGGAGGATGCTTCTAAAAGAACTTCAGTAAGATTGCTCACATCTGGTGTTACAGGAAATAGGAAGCTGGAATAAAATGGTGGAATTATTCCTAGATAGCTGGAATCATTTATTGGCATCTCCCCCATTCCATCCTTATCATACCTTATTATCCATATCAAAAGGCCTGATGCTTTTTTAAAAAATAAAAATAAGAGATAAGAAGAGCAACTGAGGCAGCAGCTTGCCAAAATGGCCAGCAAATCAAGCCAAGTTACAAAAGCCATTAAGAGAACATGCTCTGCCATCTTCTAGTTCAAGGTTTCTGCCATGTACCAATGGTGACAAATAGGACCGTCAAAACTACAAAAATTGATGAAAATGGTTTATTTACACTGTTTGAGACCATACAAGTGGGTAAGTGATAGGCAGATATCATATCTAAGATGGTTTAGAGCTAAAAAGCTCGATGTATTCCCTTCTAGTCACCACTCAAATCTTTCAGGGTATAATTTTAGTTCTTGTCCTCTGTAAAAATTGCTTCTGACTCTTAGCCACACCTTTTTTACCCCTGTTATTTTAAGTGGGTAAAATACACATAACATGAAACTTATCATCTTACCCATTTTAAATGTACAGTTCAGTGGTATTGAATATATTCATAATGTACAACCATCACCATCATCTACTTCATAACTCTTTCATCTTGTAAAACTGAAACTCTATACCTATGAATCAATAACTCTCCATTTCCCCCTCCCTCCAGCTCTGGCAACCGCCATTCTACTTTCTGTCTTGATGATTTTGACTACTAAGTACCTCAGGGAAGTGGAATCATATAGTAATTGTCTTTTTGTGACTGGCTTACTTCACTTAGCATAATGTCCTCAAGGTTCATCTATGTTGTAATATATGTCAGAATTTCCTTCCTTTTTAAGGCTGAATAATACTCTATTGTATGTACACAACACATTTTGCTTATTCATTCATCCATTGATGGACACTTATTGTTTCTTCCACATTTTAGCTATTGTGAGTAACGCTGCTATGAACATAGGTGCACAAATATCTCCTCAAGACACTGCTTTTAATTCGGGGGGGAGGTATATATCCAGAAGGAGAACTGCTGGATCATACAGCAATTCTATTTTTAATTTTTTTGAGGAATCAGCATACTACTTTCCACAGTGGCTGTACATTTTATATTCCCACTAACAGTGCACAAGTGTTCCATTTTCTCTACATTAAACACTTGCCATTTTCTGTCTTTTTAAAAAAATAGTTGCCATACTAATGAGTGTGAAGTGGTG
Source organism: Hippopotamus amphibius kiboko (assembly GCF_030028045.1). Classification (NCBI taxonomy): domain Eukaryota; kingdom Metazoa; phylum Chordata; class Mammalia; order Artiodactyla; family Hippopotamidae; genus Hippopotamus; species Hippopotamus amphibius. The sequence goes on along the minus strand of NC_080196.1, from coordinate 40,770,804 downwards.
TCTGTTGAAGAGTTGTAGTTTTGATTTTCATTCCCCAAATGATTAGTGATGTTGAGCATCTTATGTGTTTATTAGCCATCTGTATATCATCCTTGGAAAAATGTCTATTCATATCCTTTCTCTACTTTTTTGAATCAGGTTGTTTGTTGTTTTTGTTGTTGTTGTGTTTTAGGAGTTCTCTAATGTATTTTGGATGTTAATCCCTTATCATATATGATTTGCAAATATTTTCTCCTATTCTGTGAATTGTCTTTTTTTCTCTGTTGATAGTGTCTTTTGATGCACAAAATATTTAACTTTCATAAATTTATTTCCCAAATCTATGTTAGTAAACCTTAAATATTTAGTATGATAATAGCACACACTACTATTTTGTTCCTTCCTGCTATTTTCTGCAACACTCAATTCTGTGTTAGTTTAGTTAAAAGGGGACATGGACATAAACACAGAAGGAACTGAACTAAATTGTTCAGTTTTTGTAGTCCCTAGCAACCTTGGATAAATAAGTAATAAAAAAAGGAGTTCAAAGCAATACCTAAAATGAGATTTTTGAAATGTTTGTTTCTCTATCTATACCCTTGAATCTTATGATAATAATATTAGCAAAGGTTACTTGTGTGGTTTTTTAAGTCATTAATAACAGAAGCACATTGAGTAAGTATAACAGAAGGGTTGTTATACTAGATTTTGGAGTTAAACAGAAATGGGTTCAAATAGTAGCTCTGACCTTGACCAGCTGTATGAGCTTGGATGAGTAATTTAAACTTGGTAACCCTTAGTTTCCTTAGCCATAAAAAGAAGAGAATATCTACCTTCTAGTATTACTGTGAGGAACAAATGCAATCATTATGTAAAGCATCAGTCCCATTGTTGCCCTTGTCTTTTATTTTTCCTGAGACCAGAGACCAAGTTTAATTTACCATTGTACTCCTTGGTACCTAGGCTGTCTGCACACAGTTCAAAAAAATCGAACAGAATTTCCAATGTATTTAATCATCATCAGATTTCACTGAGAATGGTAGGATATGAGATTAATTCAATCTGGTTGCATCAAAGTAGCCTCTGTTTTTTATGTTGGGAGTTAGCCAATATCATTGACTCTTTGCTGTATTCCCTATTGAAGAGCATGAGGAAGTGAACAATGCTCTTCAAAATCCTTCCCATGAGCCAAGAAACTGTGGTATGTTGCCTTTCTTAGGCAAAGTTATTCATCTGGTCAAGGTTAAAGAAATTATAATTCCCTAACAGAAGCAAGAGTGATGCCCTGTAGTCACTGGTAGGAATCGTAATGTAAATTAAATGCAAGTCCTTAAGAACTCCATATGCCAGACTACTTGCAGAAGGCCTTCTACTCAGAGTGATAAAGTAATGTTGCTCAAGGACACCGATTCAGTCTAAGCAGGTGAAGACAGAAGGAATGCTCACCTCCTGAGCACTGAACCCCAGGAGAGAGGCTACGAAAACAGAGGTATCTCTTGTCCCACCCCTGAGAGTTAATCAGACAGGTATGGAGGCTGAGAAGGTTCATAATGTGCTGTGAGAAAGATGCATGAGTCTCTTTGGTATTCAGTGCACTGGGTAAGGGGATTGGCTCAACCATGGGAAGAGAGTCAAAGGCTGACCAGAGAAGAAACACAGCCCTTGTCCTTTAGAACCTCTGTGTCCTAAAATGAACTTGAACTCATGACCCAAATCTGGCTGTGGCCAGAGACTGTTAGCAGAGAATATTGTTTTTTAAAAAAAGTTAATAAACAGAAACTAATTAAGTAGAGTTGGGACACCAAAAGGGGGCGCTCTCACACCCTGTGACCATTGCAGAGCCCAACAGGAAGAAGAAAGACTCCTTTTCTTTCCTGCTAAAGGACTTGTTTACCATAGCCAGCCCCCTCTCCAATTTTATTTTTTCCTCTATAAAATCTTCCTTTGCTGTGGGAGGACCTGCATGTGACTCGCCATGGTTGTAGACCCCAAGTTGCAATTCTCTGCTGATCCCGAATACACCCATCTTTGCTGGAGAAATAACCAGCACTCTGTTTTGGTCAATGATATCAATCAGGCTATGTGGTCAGAGGCTAAGAGGAGGTAACAGGAAGGAAAAAGCAGTCTTGAAAGTGGAATTACCAACCTATAAGGAATCATATCAATGACCATCTTGCTGTTTTCTGTGGCCATGTTTATCTTGTTTGCAAATGCAGTGAAGCCAAGAATCTGTAGGGGTTTAAAAAGAAAAGGCATGTGATCATCTAAATATTATGTATTGCTTCCTAGAGCAGTGGTGCCCATAGCCTCTGGCAGGACAGGGAATGCACTATGTGGCAGTCCCTATGCATGAAGGTTGGAGAAAGAAGCAGGGCCAGTTCAGTGGAGCAACAAAGACAGACGTCCCCTCCAACTCTTTTGGTTCCCTGAGCTCTGTTTAGCATCGTAACCTTAATGAGAAGCAACTTCAGGCTTGGTCTCTGACATAGTAATGGGAACAAATGGATGCCCTGGACTTCTCTTTCCTCACCAACTTTGGAAAAAGTATAAACATGTTTTCAGATAATAGCTATACCAAGGCCTCAGTTTTAAAAGTTTCAAGGGCTTCCCTGGTGGCACGGTGGTTAGGAATCTGCCTGACAATGCAGGGAACACGGGTTCAAGCCCTGGGCCAGGAAGATCCCACATGCCGTGGAGCAACTAAGCCCGTGCGCCACAATTACTAAACCTGCACTCTAGAGCCCACAAGCCACAACTATTGAGCCCACATGCCACAACTACTGAAGCCCACATGCCTAGAGCCCATGCTCTCCAGCAAGAGAAGCCACCGCAATGAGAAGCCTGCACACCAAAATGAAGAGTAACGCTCACCGCAACTAGAGAAAGCCCATGCACAGCAACGAAGACCCAACGCAGCCAAGAAATAAATAAATATTAAAAATACAATACAATAAAATAAAAGTTTTAAAATCTAGGTACACTATCTGAATATAAATAAGCCCTTTGGGGGACTGTTGAGGTATATTGATAATCATTAATAACCATTAATAAGATGGAGCAGTACTTGATAGCACACACAAAAATTGCTTTAGCAAAGCAATTACTTGCTTTTTCTTTTTCCTTTCATTTCCTTCTGAAATGCCAACTCTCCCTTCCATTTCAACTAGAGGGAACACAGACAACCTAGCAGCTATTACACCTTATAAAGACCTCATACCAAAGCAAATTAAACCAGAGACAAGAAAACTCAATGCCCCAGTTTTAAAATGATAATTATATAGTTGCTTTACTGCATTCTCTCTACTAACACATAGATCTTTTCCCAGCATCTACTCTAAGAGTTCAGCCAGACACTGAGCAAGATAGCAGTTGGTTTACCTGTGATGTTGTGATCAGATGACGACCCCTAGGAAGCCTACAGGTTAGAATGGAAGGAAGATCTGGATCAACAGAGAAGAGTTGTGATCTTTATATAGTTAAGGGATAAGAAGTGTGGCAAGTGGCCAAGAAACTCTTTTATTTCCAGTTACACTAGCTCATAAAGGAAAATAGAGAAAATATGAAAAATTTAAAAGCAGAAATAAATCACCCAAAGACAATTATTTTTGATGCTTTTTTTGGTATTTGCTATACAGCTTAAATATACACATATACAAATACACACGCATACATTAATTATGAATATACAGTATGTACAATTTCTTATATCTATGAAATTCTTGAATTACTTGTCAGTTTATTTTACCTGGGTCCCAAATATTGCCTTGAAATTTTCCCTTAATCTTTGAAACTACCAACTGAAGGACAGATTGGTGGGTATGTCCAGTTTCCTCCAGCATACCTTAACAGTAGTTTCTTAGAGGGTGTTGTGAGCTTTTCACCCCCTACACCACAGCAGTTCTCATCCTCCCTTTCCTACTTCCCTTATTTCCAGGGGAAACATGGAGGTCTTTTTCCAGTTCTAAACTACATCTCTAATCCCTGCTACATAGCAGAAAATGTTCCCAATCACTTGACTTGACATGCGTATAAGTAGTGTACTGCAAGCTAAAATAACCTTTGAGGATAAATCAGGTCACAAAAAAGTTTAATGGCTAAATTGCAATAATTTTGTCTCCACCTACATTTGTTCTGGACCTCAGTTTATTCCTCCACTTCACTTCATGGTGCATCCTGATTATTTATAGCATTCCCCAAAGGAATGACTTAACTGTGGCTCACAAACCAATCTGTCAGCCATAGTCAACCCACAGCATCTCTGTACTCTTACTTCTCTTCTTTCCTAATAACCCTGGTTGCTGTTATTGCCTTTGAGGTTGCTTAAAGGAACATCACTATGATCCCTGCTGCTGATGTCTCTTAAAAGAGGGTTGATTTGTGACAACATGGATGGATCTCAAGGGCATTATGCTAAGTGAAATAAGCTAGGCAGAGAAAGACAAATACTGCATGGTTTCACTTATACATGGAATCTAAAAAAACAAAAAACAAAAAAACAGTCACACTCATAGAAAAAGAGAGTAGAAAAGTGGTTGCCAGAGACTGAGGGATGGGGGAATTGAGAAAGGTGGGTAAAACAGTGCAAACTTTTAACTATAAGATGAATAAGATCTGAGGATTTAAGGTAAAACATGGTGACTATAGTTGATAACATTGTACTATATACTCAAAATTTGCTAAGAGAGTAGAACTTAAATGTTCTCACTGCCCCCTCCAAAAATAAAAGATAAATATATGCAATATGGATGTGTTAATTAACTAGATGGGGGAAATCTTTTCACAATATATATGTATATCAAATCATCATGATGCACACCTTAATATTTTACAATTTTATACTTGAATAAAGCTGGAATCAAAAAGAGACACGGAAACAGACACACACAGAGAGAGTGCGCTGATGCCTGTGTCACAGATGCCATCTGCTGGTGAATCCAAAGCCTCAGCTTCCTAAGCCGCCAGAGCTGGCCTGGGTTCCAAGAGAAGGAGAGGTTGCCCCTGACTCCACCCCCAAACTCCATATGCACTCGGTCCTCTGGGTTCTAGGGCCCCATTATTTGTGTACAGTGTTTTGGAAGGTCTTTTATAAAAGCAGCCATTTAGCTTTTGGCCTTTATGAATTGATAGCTTTTTAACTACTCCATGGAAGAAAGGATATGTACCTCCACAAGAAGTAGACAACAGTTATGAGCCAGAGCTTGGTCTCAGTTTCCAAAGCAATTCCTATACTCTTTCAGTCATGAAGAGTATGGACCTGGATTTGTTAGCATAGAATAGGTTATACTGTGGCAACATACAAACCATGAGATCTTAGTGCCCTAACACATGAAAGTTATTTTTTTGCCCACACAAAGTCCATTGTGGGTCAGTGTCTCTTCAGGGCAGCTTCCTTGCGAACAGTGTCTTGGGGATCCAGGCTAATTCTATCTGGAGACTATCGTCTCAACATATAGCCCCTATGATTACCATAGCAGGGAAAGAACATTGGGAACTCATGCCTGCTCTCCTATGCTTTGGTCCCAAAGTTGCATGGTCCTGCCTAACTACAAGGGCAGCTGGGAAATACAGGGGAGCACATGGTGAACTTTAAGTATCTCTGCCACAGAACACTTCTTAAAAGGAAAATAATGTTCATAGACACTCAAAGATTTAGTGATCCTTGCAAGAGAAATGCTGTCTCTAAAAACCTGAGCTTTATTTATGAAAATGTCTTTATTATTGTAAAAATGTTAATTATAACTGCAAAAGATAAATTTCGTCAGATTTCTTTTTCTTTCTTTCTTTCTTTCGGCCACACTGTGTGGCTTGTGGGACCTTAGTTCCCTGGATCAGGGATTGAACCCGTGTCTTCTGCAGTGAAAGCATGGAGTCCTACCATTGGACCGCCAGGGAATTTCCCCAGATTTGTTAAAAGAAACAAGAGATGTTATCATTAGGCAACATTTTTTTTAATATTCTCAAAAAGAAAAAATATATATTTATTTAAACATTTCCCCTGATCCAAAGAAAAAGATGTCAAAAAAACCTAGGACATATACATAAGCACACACCTTCCCCAGCAACCCCTCCTCCCCGAACCCAGCTCTGCCATTTAGTGACATGGGTTAGGTAATTCATTTAACATTTCATCTCCCTCAATTTCTTTACCGTAGCATAGCGAAAATGAAAGGAGGGTGAATAACAGTGTGGTTGTTGCTATGCTGAAATAGGAATAAAACCTCGACATAGAAGAATACAAAAATTTACCAGCACTAAGCATAGGCCTGTCATGTGTATGTCTGAAAGAAGAAAGGTGTGAATAACTGAAAGTACAGAAATATCAACTGTAGTTGACTTTGGATAGTACAGATATAGGAATTTCTTTCCCTCCATTTGTTTTTTCTTTTTTCTGTTTTTCAAAATTGCTAGAATTCCCTGGTGGTCCAGTAGTTAGGACTCCATGCTTCCACTGCTGGGGGCCTGGGTTTGATCCCTGGTTGGGGAACTAAGATCCCACAGGCCACACAGCATGGCAAAAAAAAAAAAGAAAAAAAAGAAAAGAAAAAGCTAGAATGAGCTTGTATGACTGTCATAAGGAAAAAAAACCCTATTTTTCAAATAGTATGAAAAAGAGGCAATAGATAAAAGTCCTTTGAAAAATAAGCATGTTTAAAAATTTAAGCTAGTGCTTAAAACTAAATGTACATATTCAGCTTTGTCACAATTCAACATATTTTTTAAAATAATGTTTATTTATTAAAAAATTTTTTTTTGGCAGTGTTGGGTCTTTGCTGCTGCACGTGGGCTTTCCCTAGTTGTGTCAAGCAGGGGCTACTCTTTGTTGCAGTGCACGGACTTCTCAGTGCAGTGACTTCTCTTGTTGCGGAGCACAGGCTCTAGGCATGCAGGCTTCAGTAGTTGCAGCACATGGGCTCGTAGTTGTGGCACGTGGGCTTAGCTGCTCTGTGGCATGTAGAATCTTCCCAGACCAGGGACTGAACCTGTGTCCCTGCATTGGCAGGCAGATTCTTAACCCCTGCGCCACCAGGGAAGTCCCTCAGCATGTTTTTAACATATTATTTTTACAATTCTCCTATGAACATTTCCCTTCCTAGGTTACTTGCTTTTAATTTAATTTTTTAAAAATAGGTATCTTAAATGATCTGAACCACAAGTTCAGAGTATTGACACACCTACCAGAAACACCCCACTTACACCAACGGACAACTCATCTAGACAGAAAATTAATAAGGAAACATAAGCCTTAAATGACACATTAAACCAGATAGACTTAATTGATCTTTGTAGGACATTCCATCCGAAAGCAGCAGAATACACTTTCAAGTGTATGTGGAACATTCTCCAGGATAGATCACATCTTGGGTCATAAATCAAGCTTCGGTAAATTTAAGAAAATTGAAATCATATTAAGCATCGTTTCTGACCACAATGCTATGAGATTAGAAATCAGTTACAGGGAAAAAACTGTAAAGAACACAAACACATGGAGGCCAAACAATATACTACTAAATAACGAATGGGTCACTGAAGAAATCAAAAAGGAAATCAAAAAATATCTAGAAACAAATGACAATGAAAACATGATGACCCTAAACCTATGGGACGCAGCAAAAGCAGTTCTAAGAGGGAAGTTTATAGCAATACAATCCTACCTCAAGAAACAAGAAAAATCTCAAATAAACAACCTAACCTTACATCTAAATCAACTAGAGAAAGAAGAATAAACAAAACCCAAAGTTAGTAGAAGGAAAGAAATCATAAAGATCAGAGCATAAATAAATGAAATAGAAATGAAGAAAACAATAGCAAAGCTCAATGAAACTAAAAGCTGATTCTTTGAGAAAGTAAACAAAATTGGTAAACCTCTAGCCAAACACATCAAGAAAAAAAGGGAGAGGACTCAAATCAATAAAATTAGAAACGAAAAAGGAAAAGTTACAATTGACACTGCAGAAATACAAGGATCATAAGAGACTACTATAAGCAACTATACATCAATAAAATGGACAACCTGGATGAAATGGACAAATTCTTAGAAAGGTACAAGTTCCAAGACTGAACCAGGAAGAAATAGAAAATATGAACAGACCAATCACAGGTAATGAAATTGAAACTGTGATTAAAAATCTTCCAACAGGGGCTTCCTAGGTGGCGCTGTGGTTAAGAATTCGCCTGCCAATGCAGGAGACATGGGTTTGATCCCTGCTCCAGGAAGATCCCACATGCCATGGAGCAACTAAGCCCACGTGCCACAACTATTGAGCCTGCGCTTTAGAGCCTGTGAACCACAACTATTGAGCCCCTGTGCTGCAACTACTGAAGCCCACGTGCCTAGTGCCCATGCTCAGCAACAAGAGAAGACACGGTAATGAGGAGTCCCCCACTCTCTGCAACTAGAGAAATGAAGACCCAACACAGCTAATAAATAAAAAAATTACAAAAAAAAAAAATAAGTGCTTGATTTAAAAAAAAAATCTTCCAACAAACAAAAGTCCATGACCAGATGGCTTCACAAGTGGATTCTATCAAGCATTTTGAGAAAAGCTAACACACATCCTTCTCAAATTTTTCTAAAAAATTGCAGGGGGAGGAACACTCTCAAGCTCATTCTACAAGACCACCATCATCCTGATATCAAAACCAGACAAAGATACCACAAAAAAAGAAAATTGCAGGCCAATATCACTAATGAACATAGATGTAAAAATCCTCAACAAAATACTAGCAAACAGAATCCAACACCACATTAAACAGATCATACACCATAATCAAGTGGGATTTATCCCAAGGATGCAAGGATTCTTCAATATACACATTCTTCAATATATCACATCAACAAATTGAAGAATAAAAACCATATGATCATCTCAATAGATGCAGAAAAAGCTTCTGACATAATTCAACACCATTTATGATTAAAAAAAAAAAAACTCTGAAAGTGGGCATAGAGGGAACCTACCTCAACATAATAAAGGCCATTTATGACAAACACACAGCTAACATCATTCTCAATGGTGAAAAACTGGAAGCATTTCCTCTAAGATCAGAAACAAGACAAGGATATTCACTCTCACCACTATTATTCAACATAGCTTTGGAAGTCCTAGCCACAGCAATCAGAGAAGAAAAAGAAATAAAAGGGATCTAAATTGGAAAAGAAGAAGTAAAACTGTCACTGTTTGCAGATCACTTGATACTGAACATAGAAAATCCTAAAGAGGCCACTAGAAAACTACTAGAGCTAATCAGTGAATTTGGTAAAGTTGCGGGATACAAAATTAATAGACAGAAATCTCTTGCATTCCTATACACTAACAATGAAAGGTCAGAAAGAGAAAGTAAACCATTGACCACTGCAACAAAAAGAATAAAACACCAAGGAATAAACCTACCTAAGGAGACAAAAGACCTGTACTCAGAAAACTATAGGATACTGATTAAAGAAATCAAAGACAACATGAACAGATGGAGAGACATACCATGTTCTTGGACTGGAAGAATCAATATTGTGGAAATGACTATACTACCCAAAGCAATCTACAGATTCAATGCAATCCCTATCAAATTACTAATGGCATTTTACACAGAATTAGAACCAAAAATTTTACAATTTGTGTGGAAACACAAAAGACTTCGAATAGCCAAAGCAATCTCAGGAAAGAAAAATGGAGCCGGAGGAATCAAGCTCCTTGACTTCAGACTATACCACAAAGCTACAGTAATCAAGACAGTATGGTACTGGCGCATAAACAGAAATGTAGATCAATGGAACAGGATAGAAAGCCCAGAGATAAACCCACTCACCTATGATCACCTAATCTGTGACAAAGGAGGCAAGAATATACAATAGAGAAAAGACAGTCTCTTCAATAAGTGGTGTTGGGAAAATGGGACAGCTACATGTAGGAGAATGAAATTAGAACACTCCCTAACACCGTACACAAAAATAAACTCAAAATGGATTAAACACCTAAAAGTAAGGCCGGACACTATAAAACTCTTAGAAGAAAACATAGGCAGAACACTCTGACATATTCGTCAAATGTCAAACTATGTCAAAACATGATTTGACATAAATCCAGCAAGATCTTTTTTGACCTACCCCTTAATGAAAATAAAAACAAAAATAAACAAATGGGACCTAATTAAACCTAAAAGCTTTTGCACAGAAAAGGAAACCATAAACAAAATGAAAAGACAACCCTCAGAATGGGAGAAGATATTTGTAAAGGAAGCAACAGACAACGGATTAATCTTCAAAATATACAAACAGCTCATGCAGCTCAATATCAAACAAACAAACAAACAACTCAATGAAAAAATGGGCAGAAGACCTAAATAGACATTTCTCCAAAGAAGACATACAGATGGCCAAGAAACACATGAAAACATGCTCAACATCACCAATTATTAGAGAAATGCAAATCAAAACTACAATAAGGTATCACCTCACACTGGTCAAAATGGCCACCATCAGAAAATCTACAAACAATAAATGCTGAGAGGATGTGGAGAAAAGGGAACCCTCCTACACTGTTTGCGGGAATGTAAACTGGTGTAACCACTATGGAGAACAGTGTGGAGGTTCCTCAAAAAATGAAAAATAGAACTACCATATGACCCAGCAACCCCACTCCTGGGCATATACCCAGAGAACACCATAATTCAAAAAGACACATGCACCCCAATGTTCACTGAAGCACTATTTACAATAGCCAGAACACAGAAGTAACTTAAATGTCCATCAACAGAGAAATGGATAAAGAAGATGTGGTGTGTGTGTGAGTGTGTATGTATATATATACATACACACACGCATATACACATATATATTATATATATATTCCATTATATATATATAATTGAATATTAGCCATAAAAAGGAAAGAAATAGTGCCATTTGCAGAGATGTGGATAGACCCAGAGACCGTAATACAGAGTGAAGTAAGAAAGAGAAAAACAAATATCGTATAATATCACTTATATGTGGAATCTACAAAAATGGTACAGGTGAACTTATTTGTAAAGTAGAAATAGAGACACAGATGTAGACAACAAACTTATGGATACCAAGGGGGGAAGGGGAGTGGGATGAATTGGGAGATTGGGATTGACTTATATACACTACTACGTATAAAATACACAACTAATGAGAACCTACTGTATAGTACGTGAAACTCTACCTAATGCTCTGTGGTGACCTAAATGGGAAGGAAATCTAAAAAAGAGGGCATATATGTATACATATAACTGATTCGCTTTGCTGTACAGCAGAAACTAACACAACATTGTAAAGCAACTATACATCAATAAAAGTTAATAAAAAACAAAACAAAAACAAACAAAAATCACCTACCAGAAAAATTTCCATGGGAAACTCAATGGGGTACTGATTGAAGGAAATTCTGATACATTTGTTGATTCTCAGGGCAACAACAGCAGTTAGAAATAGTAGGATGCTGGTGGAATTAGCTTTGGGGAGACCTATACAGTAGTTAATTATGTTCTGAAAGAAAACAAAATTACAGAGGCTTAGAAAGGGATGTAAAAATTGCCTAAATTTAGAAAATGACACTCTTTCTAAATTAGTTCCAAAAAAAAGTTCTTAGGCACTGTTGCTGGGCACAGAGGTCTTTATGCACATTATTAGAACAGTGAGAGCGAGTAGGTGGATATATATATTTTTTAAGTTGAAAATGATATATTAAAAGACAATAATGTCCAATAAGAAGATAATACACTTTCTATGTTTCAGTGTAACGGGAAAGACCCAGGAATTCTGTTTTTTAGGAATTCTCTTCTTTACCAACTTTCCCAGAGCATGTATGTTTAGCTTGGCTTCTAGGACATTCTTGCATTCAGGGATTACTTTGCATTTTATATTCTGTTTATATTATATTTTTAGGATACATGTCTTTTATGAGGCATGTAATGGGAAGAATTATGATATAGATACAGTATCTTAAAGACCAAATTTTAATATAAATCATGTTGGTTTAAAAGGCTAGGGCGAAACGGTTAATGCAACGGAGAACATGGTCCAACGGGCACCTGCAATTAATAAAGACTGTAAATCTAGAAGAGGTGAAATTATTTCTAGGACCCTCTTGACCCAGCTGCCCATGCAAGAGTCTCTCCACTCAGGTCTACATCTTTTTTGAGGCAAGGGGAGGGGCATTTGTAACTCTGTGTGAGGGTAGAAATTACTCACATAGAAGAAGGAGAAGGGGCCAGAATGGAAACTAATCATAATCCCGAAAATGCAGGTCAACTGGGACAGCATAATGTGTAGTGCCGTGGCAGCCAGGTAAGCACTGATTGTAGCCTCCGGAATGTAAGTGATCATGAAGCCAAAACCTAACATGCCCATTGATAGCTGTAGGGGGTTCAGATGGAAAAGAAAACCAGAGTAAGGACGAATGTCATCAAACCAGCAATGGCACCAATCAGGTGATCTCCAGAGGGATTCCAACAAAAAAGTTAGGTTAGGCCCCTTTGATAACTCTTGTTTCTCTTTCCCTAATCAACTGAAATTGATGAGCTAGGGTAGGTCCTTGGTGTTGATTCAGGGGCTCCCTACAGACATAAGACCACACTCCTTTCTTCACGAGTACATAAACTTAAGTTCTTACCCTAGAATCTACTGACCTTGTTGATGTGGGGTTGACAGTGACAAAATGATCGTAATAAGGCTTTGCCTTTTTAAAGTCCTTTTCACTAGAAGCTTTGATAGCCCTCTTCATGAGATGTTAACATCCCTGTAAGGAATGCAGCTTTTCGCGAAGGAAAATATTAAAAGCTGGGTTCCAGCTTAAACTTTTTGGCCTTTGATGCTTATCTTTATGAAGAATGATTAAACTGAATTTACGTCTTCAGGATTATACATATATACACGTGAAATATAGCATTTTATATGTACACATGCATATATATGTAAATATATTTTTAAAATGTTATGTAATCAACAAGCAAAGGATCTAAAAGGATAGATGCCAAAGTATTAAAAGAAGTTAACTTTGAGGAATGGGATTAAAGGTTTGGGGCAATATTTTGTAATTTATACACTTTTTTATTATTTGAGATTTTTTTTTTTGCAATATATATGTTCATTTTTTATAATAAAAAAGCAATTGGAAAATTATGGATAGAGGGTGAGCCCCAACCCTCTTAAGAGGGTAGGTTAAGAAAAATGGCACAGCCCAATGAAGAAGATGCAAAAAGAAAAACAAAAGCCATGAAGCCTTCTATTGTCACTGCTTCATCTTCCAGTCCACTAGGAACTCTCAGAAAACAAACTTGGAAGAATAAATCTGTTGGCTTTAAAAGCTTTTTGTTTCAAAGCTTTCAGTTAGCTGGGCACTTTGCTTCCCTTAATGTCTTGTCATTACTGCCCAATATGTTCCTTTACTCTAGTCAGGCCAATCTGCTTCCTGTCTTTTGTGTGATTGGCTGATTTCTACTTCTGTGCTTACGCCCAAACCCCTCTGCCATCTCTGCCAATCCATGTTATTCATCTCTTTCCAGAGTTCAATAAAACTTCTCTCCTTCAGGAGGTGTGGTGCAAAGAGCAGGATTCCTGGGATAGAGAACTTAGCTTTAATGTTGGCTCTGCTGCTCACAGGCTGAGTGACTTTGGACAAGTTTATTAAACTCTCCAAACCTCATTTTCCTCACCTATAAAATGAATAATACCCAACATGCAGTGTTTTGTATGAATTACACTACATAATTCATGTAAAACACTTAGCTCAAATCTGAAAAGAGTGACAGATGCAAATGTATATCATTCATTCTTCATGCCATCCCTTCCTTCCACCTTGTAAATGGCAAATATCATAGAATTCTTCCTTGCCCAGCTGTGATGTGGCATCAGAATCTGGTGTTAACATAATTTGCTAGGCATCAATTGTCAATAAGTCAGAATTGGTCCGTGATATGAAACCTATCTGCCATCCTACTGAAAGCAAGTACAGACAGTTCCCAAATTACAATGGTTCTAACATTTTTTTCAACTTTACAATGTTGCAAATGTGATATGCATTCAGTAGAAACCATACTTTGAATTTTGATTTCTTTTTCTGGGCTAGCCACATGCAGTATGATACTCTTTCACAATGCTGGGCAGTGGCAGTGAGCCATAGCTCCCGTAAACAGTCTGACAGACTTAACGATTCTGTACTCAGACAGCCTTTCTGTTTTTTCACCTTCAGTAGAGTATTCAACAAATTACATGAGGTATTCAATACTTTATTATAAAATAGGCTTTGTGTTAGATGGTTTTGCCCAACTGTAGTCTAATGTAAGTGTTCTGAGCATGTTTAAGGTAGGCCAGGCTAAGCTATGATGTTTGGTAGGCTAGGTGTATGAAATGCATTTTTGACTTGCAGTTTTTTCAACTTACCACGGATTTATCAGTACGTAATCCCATTATAAGCTGAGGAAGTTCTGTACTAAATAGTGAATGAAGGAAAGGCTCAATAAGTGGTTGTTTCTTTCCCAGACAACTCCATCCCAACTAAAAGTTATTCCTTCACTTCATATTCTTTTATTTTCAGCCGCGCTGTGTGGCATGTGGGATCTCAATTCCCCAACCAGGGATCGAACCCATGCCCTCTGCAATGGAAGTGCGGGTTCTTAACCACTGGACTGCCAGGGAAGTCCCCACTTCATATTCTTTTGACAACAAACTCTTCATTTTTATTAATACTAGTTTGCACTTTAAGATTATCTAGTGCACAGATTCTAGAGGTAGACAAACTGAGTCTGAATCCCAGTTGGACTGGTTATGTGACCTTGGGCAATTCACTTAACCTCTCTATACCTTTGTTTCCTTAAAATAAGTACCAGAGTAATACCTACCCTCACACAGGGGGGTGTTGCAAGGATCAAGTGAGGTAAAACATGTAAAGTGCTTTGAACATTGACAGCACATAGCAATAAATGTTAGATATTATTATCTAGTTCAGACTTTTTTTTTTATTTAAACTTTTTATTGTAAATAATTGTAGATTGACATGCAGTTGTAAAAAAGCGACACACAGAGATCCGGTGTACCCAGTTACCCCAATGAAAACATCTTGCACAACTAAAGTATTGATACAATGCTACGATTAGGATATTGACATCAGTACAGCCAAGATACAAAATAATTCCATCAGCACAAGGATCCCTCCTGTTGTCCTTTTATAGCCTCTCACCTCCCATCTCTACCTCCAACCTCCATCCTCTGACCTCTACCCACCTTTAATCCCTGGCAACAACTAATCTGTTCTCCATTTCTATAATTTTGTCACTTCAATAAGTTTACATAAATGGAATCAGCAATATGTAAACTTTCCAATTTTCAATGTTGTTGACATTTTGAATTTTATTATATCCTTGCTGATATTCTGTCTAGTTGTCTGTTGAGAGAGGAGTGTTGAAGTCTCCAACTGCAATTGAGGGTTTGTCTATTTCTCCTTTCTTGTTATATCAGTTTTTGCTTCACATATTTTGTAGCTCTGTTGTTTGGTGCATATATATGTAGGATTGCTATGCAGATTGATACTTTTATTATTACACAATGTCCTTCTCGACCTCTGGTAATTTTCTTGGCTCTGAAGTCTACTTTATCTGATATTAATATAGTCCATCCTGCTTTCCTTTAATAGTTGCATGATGTCTTTCCATTTTTTTACTTTCAACCTGTATATATTGTTATATTTGATGCTTCTTGTAGATAGCACATTTCTAAATATGTTGATCTCTATAATGTAAAAGTCAATATGTTAGGGCTTAATCTGTCATTTTTCTGTTCTCTCTGTTTTTCATCTCTTTATTTTTCCTGATTTCACGGGTTACTTGAACATTTTTTAGAATTTCATTTTGATTTATCTATAGGGTTTTTGAGTGTATCTCTTTGTACAGCATTTTAAGTGGTTGTCCTAGGTATTACATTATATATACACAACATCACAGCCTACTGGTGTAAACATTTTACCAGTTTGAGCAAATTATAGAAACTTTACCTCCCTTTTAGTTTGTTTACAAAATAATTATTTCAAATACTTCTTCCATATGCATTTTGAACCACACCAGACAGTGTTATAATTTTGCTTCAACCATTGAACATAATTTAGAAAACCCAAGAAGCAAGGAAAACTACCGTATGTATCCATATTTTTCCTTTTCCATTGTTCTCTCTTCCTTCTTGGTGTTCCAAGATGCCTTCTTTTATCATTTCCTTTCTGTTTAGAGAACTTCCTTTAGCCATTCTTTTAGGATAGGTCTTGCTGGTGACAAATTCTCTTTTTCCTACACCTGAGAATGTCTTGATTTCTCCTTCATTCTTTTTTTTTTTTTTAGATTTATTTTATTATTTATTTCTTTTTATTTTTGGCTGCATTGGGTCTTTGTTGTTGCACACAGGCTTTCTATATTTGTGGCGAGCAGGGCTGCTCTTTGTTGCGGTGCACGGGCTCTAGGCGTGTGGGCTTCAGTAGTTGCAGCACACGGGCTCAATCATTGTGGCTCACGGGCTCTAGAGTGCATGCTCAGTAGTCGTGCGCACAGGCTTAGTTGCTTTGCGGCATGTGGGATCTTCCTGGAGCAGGGGTCGAACCCACGTCCCCTGCATTGGCACGTGGATTCTTAACCACTGCGCCACCTAGGAAGTCCTCTCCTTCATTCTTGATGGATATTTTCACTGAGGTTATGATTTTGGATTGACAGTTCTTTCAGCAAACAAAAAATATCGTGCAATTTCCTTCTGGTCTCCATGATTTCTGATAAGAAATCTGCTGTCATTTAAATTATTTCCCCCTGTAGGTAAAGTGTTTCTCTCACTGCTTTCAAGATTTTTTTTTTATTGTTTTTAGTTTCCAGAAGTTGACTATGATTTGTCTTGGTGTGGATTTCTATGGATTTATCTTGTTTGGTATTTTTCCAAGCTTCTTAAATCTGTAGGATTATATCCTTTGCCAAATTTGGGGAGTTTTCAGCTATTATTTCCTCAAATAATTCAGCCTCATCTTTTTTCTCCTCCCTTTCTGGGACCCTTATGACACAAATGTTAGAGCTTTGGTTATAGTCCCATTTGTCCCTGAGGCTCTGTTAATTTTTTTTCAGTCTATTTTCTCTCTGTTGTTCAGACTGGGTAATTTCTATTGTTCTGTCTTCAAGTTCATTGATTCTTTCTTCTGTCTCCTCCATTTTGCTGTTGAGCCCATCCTTTGAATTTTTAATTTTTGTTACTGTATTTTTCAGCTCTAAAATTTCCACTTGGTTCTTCTTTACATCTTCTATTTATTTTTTGAGACTTTCATTTTTTTTCACTTGTTTCAAGCATGTTCATAATTGGCTGTTGCAGCATTTTTAGGATGGCTGCTTTATAATTTATGCCAGGTAATTTTAACATCTCTGTCATCTCAGTGCTGGCATCTTTTTATTGTCTTTTTTCATTTAAATTGAAATGTTCTTGGTTCTTGGTAATGACAAGTTATTTTCAGCTCTATTGTTGACATTTTGTATACTATGCTATAAGACTCTGGATCTTACTTAAACCTATTTTAGCCAGCTTATTTTGATTGAGTACTGGCAGCAGAAGGGGAAGGTGCCACCTTGTTACTGACTGGTAAGGTAGAAGTCCAGGTTCTCCTCTCAAAATCCACTGACACTTGAGACAGTAGGGACTCTTCATTTTTGCTGAGAAGGAGTGGAAGTTCTGGCTTCCCACTAGGCTTCCCATCCTGGCTGGGAGACACAGAAGTGCCTATATTTCTCCCTACTTGGCCTCCATTGACACTGCTGCAGAGGGGGTTGTCATCATTAATGCTGTGTTGTGGTAAAAGACCTGACCCTTCACTAGGCTTTCTCTGACACACCCCAGTAAGGGGTAGGAAGGGAAGCTCATTACTGCCCAGTGGAGATGAAAGTCTTGACTCTCTATTTAGTTTTCTTTGACAACACCCCAGGTGGCTCATTATAGCTGGGTGAGGGTGGAAGTCTGGGCTCCCCACTTGGCCTTTGCTGGCATGAGTGGGGATGACACCACAGGGTTTTGTTTTTTTTTTTCTTGGTGTTTGTCTGGAGTAGAGCAGTTATTGGGTAAAAGTTCTCAGTCTTGTTAGATTTCCTGGTCCTGTGGCTATAAAGAGCAGACTTTTGTTGGGGCTTTTTTTTTTGGTCTGTCCCTGTTGGCATTTTGGGTTTCTAGCTTCTTCAGCACAAAGTTTGAGATATATGAGGCAACAAAGAAAACCCAAGGAACTCACCACTGTGCTGTTCCTTGGGTCTGAGCCAGTCTGTCTTTTTTCCTTCACCTTTCAGAGTCTCTTTATGTTTGTTTTGTGTATAATTTTCCAAGGTTTTTAGTAGTTCTTAGCAGAAGGAATAGGGAAAAGTACATATATTCCATCTTACTGTAAATGGAATATCTCTTCCTTTATTACATGAAAAAAATGACACTCAAACAAGGGGAAAGAACATGCCAAGGCCACTTAGATAATTAATAGGTTGCTGACTTACTGCCTGTTATTTTGTCTTCTCCTAAAAGATTGAATTTTTTTAAACATGGGTATTATATCTTTAAAAAAATTTTTTTTTGGTCTCTATTAAAGTACCAACTTCATTTCTCTATACCTGGTAATTATAAGTTATTAGTGCTTACTATGTGACATGGTCTGGGCTGAATGCTTTATGTGAATTTTCTTACTTAATCCTCACAAGAACTCTGCAATACAAATATTATTATTCCCATTTTAAACATGAAGAAACTGAGGTCCACAAAGGTAAGATAATTTAAGTAAGTCATACAGCTGGTAAGTGTCAGGGCTGTGGTCAGCCCACCATGATAGCCTGCCTTTATGGGCTTCCAATAAGCCCTTACCTAATCAAAGATGACCCCAGAGGAAATCAGTGAAAATTAGCTAGAGAGTGGGTTAGCTGAGAAGAAAGAAAAATAAAGCTGAAATATGTGAGTTTAGTTCAGTAGGTGACACTTCAGATGGTAGACTCTCAGAAGAAATTAAAGACAGGCCCAAAATAAGGTTTGATATTTTAATAATTGATGTCATTGTCCATTACCTAACTCCTGTCATTGCAGAAAAAGGATTTCAGGTCTGACTCTACTGCTCACTAACCCAAAATATAGTATGTGAGCCAATGAGAGCTATTCTTGTTGAAAGAATATAAAGAAACTTTTTAAAATGTGAAACCATGAGTAGAACTCTAGGTCACAGTCCCTGTGACTCATCTTTAGTCTTTGAGTATTAGGGACTGATGAGAATGTTGAGTATCTCACCCTAAACCAATGGTGGTGTATTTCAGAGGAGGGAGAAGTTTCGTCACTGAGGAGGTAGCCTATCCACATGTCCCATAAGTTTTTGAAAAATTAAACCACTTAAGTACAGATATATCACAATGGGTAACAATAGCAATTAAAGGAAGGGGTCCATGTGCAGCCCCTTTATTTATTTATTTCTCTTTCAGGGGTTCAGAGATTCAGGTCCTACCTGAATAATCCCAGTCAGCAAAGTTGTGGATGCCACCACACTCAAGGATCTGTTATAGTTCTCAAAGAAGGAGAGGTTAGAAAAGTCATCCTTGATGAAAGTTCCCAGTATTAGGTGGCCACTGTTGAATGGGTATGTCCGCAGGACATTGATCGTCAAAGCACTCACAAGGAAGAATGTACCTATGAAAGAAAACGTTTAGGCAGAAGGTGAGGTTTTAAGTCCAGGTAAACTGACAGATATTGACAAAAGCAAGGCATGGTCTGATGTTTTGTCCTTGATCTGACAAACTTTTCTTATTTGAAAGTGGCCACTGAGAATTAAAAAAAAGAGCAGGGAAAAGAACTCTGGTTCTACATACTGTACCCAACTCGTAAATTTTAGATCTTGGTAATCTAGGTATTAACCTCTTTGCATCATAGGCATATGGAATAGGATTAAAGAGAAATTGACTAGAAATGTTTATCAGGCTCAGCCACTGTGCCTGTTCTTAGAAATGGTGAAAAATGGGATGGCGTTGAAAGGATCAGGAAACAAAGCTAATCAACAATAATAAGAAGAAAAATAATACCTAATACTTATGAAGGATTTAATAGGTGCAAAATGACACGGAGTTAAACCTGTTTCAAACATAATTTCATTTACTTCTCATATCAACATACATGTGGGAGGCAAAGGCAAATCTTATCTTTAAACTACCTAACAGAAACAAAACTCTAGTAGACCTTGTTATCACTATTTGGAAATGATTGTAAGGTGCTCTGGGAACTTGGAGAAATTGGAATAAAATAGTTCTCTTAGTGTTCAAATGTAAAATCAACACATAGTAGATTTTAGTAAAGATATGGAATATTGTTCTTAAAAAAGGCACAGGAGCACTCCATAGAATGGGATAGCAACTGTACTGAATATACAAACACATCTGGAGAAAAAGTGCACCAGTCAGAATGGTCAGTGTTGGTTGCTTGGTCAGTTATTCAGTGTGGAAGCTCAGAAAAAGGCACTTTACTGAGTGAATGTTGGTGATGCCCTTCTGAGGCTATAACGGCATTTTGTAATTTGATTTCTGTATAGGTTCATGTAGGGGAAGTAATTGTGCTGATCATATGACCTTCAGCTAGTGTGGTCTCTGTAACAGTCATTTCCAATTATAAATTAGCAGGTGGACTTTTGACTTAGGGATGAAAAGTGCTTATTCTGTGGGTTGGAGTGCTTTGATTACTATGACAGCATTTTCTCAATGTAAATTAATAATCTGACATGATTATTATAAATCAGGTCCACGGAGTCTGGGTGAACAGCCAAAAAGTGGCTCCATTCTAGGAGTTTTGGCAAAAACATTTCTGGATCTTCTGGGTTGAGGATAGTCAGATTCCAATGTGTGGTAATTTCACCAAGGAAATTACCTCTTGTCCTATAATTCCTTTAACAGCTTGTTGGCCTGTTTGTCTGGTGGTGACATTAATAATAGCACAAAAGAAGTGTTTAAATTCTACAATCTGAACACTAACCCTATGGATAGAATATCCATCTTTTGCCACCTTTCTTTCTACTGTAAACACAGCTTTAGCTTGGGTTCCTTAGCAATAAGTAAATGATTGAGGTGGAGACTTCATCCTCCTCCTGTGGTTCCAGCACTGAACTCACCAATGGACATTTGATGACATGATCCAAAAATTCCATAAATTACTGAAGCACAGAAAGCTGCATAAGAGACATTGAGAGGAGGAACCAGTTGCCTTGCCAACAAACCAAACGTCAAGCCTGAAAAGCAAGATAATTTAAGTAAGCAAATGTAGCCTGTCTTTTAAAAGTCACCTGAAATAAAAACTGTAAAGAATATTTAAAATAAAAATGACCCATGTACACAGCTATGGTAACAGTATCCCTTGGCATACAGACCTTAATAAGTACTTTTTATTATCTCCTTTGACTTCTAGCTTCTCTTCCTATTTTATCACATGCTTTTACACATCAATTCTAAATCATAGGCTTGAATACCTTTCACTGTGAGGCCTTCATGAGAATCATGGAAAGCAAACATCACAGCAATAAGACCTTTAATTCCATCCAACAGCTCAGAAGCAGCCCTATTCTCAGCCCTAGTCTAGTACAAGAAGGCCCTAGGAATCCTCCAGGGCTGGAGATAAAGCTGAAGAACAAGGCAAGAATTGTCATACTTAACTGACTTGACTCCAAGTTGGTATGTGTTGTTTCTCTTCCATATGCCAATCACTCCAGTCTCTTCCTTCAGCTCCTTCTTCAATACTTACTTTCTTTTCTAAGAAGCACCATGAAAATTTGGAAATTTTGAGGCAAATGGATTAACATGCATGGTGTCATCCTTTGATGTCTCAAGTCCACAGCTCCTGCCCTGAGGGACTCTCTTCAATTTACATCATACCAGTGTGCTCATCAGAAATCACTTACGAGTCCAGTGAGCCAATTTATTGTCTTAAACAAGCAAGGCTTTTTTTTTTAATGGAAACATTTAAACCTATACAAAAATAGAGTATAATGAACCCCCAAGTACCCATCACCCACGTTAACGATGGTCAACTGGTGGCCAATCTTGTTTCATCAATGCCCCCATTCCTCTCCCATCCCATATTAATTTGAGACAAATCCAAAGCATTAAATCATTTCATCTGTAGATATTTTCAGTATGTATCTTTTAAAAAAGACCCTCTTTTAAGTACAATACCATCATCACACCTCAGAAATGAATAATGGTTCTTTAACATCATCAATTATCCAGTCAATGTTCAAATATCCCTGATTTCTCATATATGGTTGTACTGGTAGACCACCTCTAAAATGATCTACAATGGCCAGTTGGTATTCATGCCCTTGTGTGACTCCACCCCTTTAAGTGTGAAATAATTTACTTCCAGTAAATAGGCCACAACAAAAATGATAAGATGTCACTTTTGAGATTAGATTGCAAGAAGACTGTGGCTTCTGTCTTGGTTGCTCTCTGGTTGTCTCTTTCATTTGGGTCACCAGCTGCCAGCGTTGACTTCAAGGGTGTGTTACCTATGCAATCACATAGTGCCCTGCGCTTAGAAGGCGCCACACTTGGCTTAATGCTCTACTCTGACCATCTTGAAATTCTGGATAATTCCCATTTGATTGTGAAATATATACATAGAAAGTGCATTAAATATATGCTGAGTTTAATAAATATTTATAAAACAAATGCCCATGTTACCCCCACACAGATCTTTAATCACAACTCCATCCCTCCCCCACCAGTACTTATTACTTTGAATATTGTGATAATAATCTCTTTGCTTTTCTTTATAGTTTTACCACTAGTGGACATATCCTAAACAGGAGAGTTTAGTTTGTCCCAGTTTTGAACTTTATATTAATGGAATTATACTGTATAC
The DNA here is from genome assembly GCF_030028045.1 of Hippopotamus amphibius kiboko. Lineage (NCBI taxonomy): Eukaryota > Metazoa > Chordata > Mammalia > Artiodactyla > Hippopotamidae > Hippopotamus > Hippopotamus amphibius. The sequence continues at coordinate 40,747,943 of NC_080196.1, read as the reverse complement.
AATTTTTATTTCTGCTTATTTTTCTTATGATGATGTTATAAGCATCTTCCATGTTGTTGTGAGTTGCTTGAGAATGCTCATTCTCCTTCTGTGTATTCCAATATATGTATATATGAATGCTTATTTATTCTTTCTACTTTTGATGGACATTATATTAAACATTATAACTTTATATTGTCTTGACAGCTGGAGGAGCAAGTCCTCCCACGTTGTTGTTCTTCAAAAGAATTAGCCTATTCTTGGAAAATGCTACCTTTCAATTAATTTAGGTCCTTATTTTTATTTCTCAGTAAAATTATATAATTTCTTTATAGAGGTCTTGCACATCACTTATTAGTTTCAGTATAACTTACTTCATATTTACTATGCCTTGGTAAATGGTATTTAATTTTTTTTTCACTTTCTGTTTCCTGAAGGTATGAAGGAATATAATTTTTTATTTGCTCATCTTGTATCCAGCAACTTTGATAAAATCTTATTAATTCTATTCATTTATCTGTAGATTCTTTTGAATTTTCTACATAAAAAAATCATCGTCTGATGGGTGATGATGTAGAGGGCTAGGATAGGGAGGGTAGGAGGGAGTCGTGGGAGGGAGGGGATGTGGGGATATAAGTATAAACACAGCTGATTCACTTTGGTGTACCTCAAAAACTGGCACAACAGTGTAAAGCAATTATATTCCAATAAAGAGCTTAAAAAAAATCATCATCTATGAATGAAGTTTTATTTCTTGCCTTGCAATTCTTTACCCTTATATTTTTTTTCCTTGCTTTAACACACTGCCTATAAATTCCAGTACAAATGCTGAATAGCCCTATTTACTCTTGCTAAGCAACATGTAGTGTGAGGAGAAAGGCTTTTGAAATGTAGAGGTTCAACTAACTCACCAATACAGGAAAGGCAAGAGAATTACTTGGTAACAGCCTGAGAACTAAGTTGTCTAAGTTTCAGTTAAGCTTAGACTATGGAGAAATAGAGGGAAACCAAGTCTCCAGACTTTCCAAAACCTTAAAAAAAATTTTTAGTTTTGAACTAATTTTAGATTTACAGAAAAGCTACAAAAATAATAAAGCGTTTCCATAAATGCCTTACCTAGATTCCTCTAATGTTAACATTGTACATAATCATAGTATAATTATTGGGATCAGGAAATTAACATTAGAAATTAACTAAATACTTTACTTGAATTTCAACAGTTTTCCCGCTAATTTCCTTTTTCTGTTCCAGGATTTTATCCAGAGTTCCCTACTCCATTTAGTTGTTATTTTTCTGTAGTTCTAAAATATGTTATAGTTCCTCAGTCTTTACTTGTCTTTCTTTGACTTGTCTGACTTTGACACTTTGGAAGAGTATTAATAGATGAGCTGTTTTGCCAAATGCCCCTCAATTTGGGTTTGCTTAGGTTCCTCATGATCACACTAAGGTTATATATTTTTGATGCAAATACTACAGAAATAGTATTATGTCCTTCTTAGTGCATGACATCACAGGACTCATGATCTCTGTACGTCTTACTATTGGTGATGATAGCATTGATCACTTGGTTAAGGTGATTTCTCCCAGGTTCTCTACTGTAAAGTAGTGGAGTAGTTAATAAATATCTTGAGGGAGATACTTGGAAACTATGCAAATCCTGTTACATAGCTTGCAAACTTTTACCCACTAATTTTAGCCTCTGTTAGTGGATTTTTATCTGCAATAAGTATTACTGTAGTCTTTCACTAATGGTGACTTTCTATTTTCCTCTACATTTATAAATTGGGATTCTATTGTAAGGAAGATCCAGCACCTTTGTAATAAGGTTTTCAATGTGCATTATTTTTGTTTCATCTGAAGAAAATTATTAAGTTATTAGGTCCTACCTGTTTAAATATAAGTAAAACTTTTCAATTACTTACACTACAAATTATTTCATTATTCACACTACTTAAAATAACACACATTCCTTTAGTTAGTCAGCAAGAGTTGCCCGGATTCCTTCATTCACATAGTTATATAATCATTCAACAAATATCTTGAGTACCTACCATATGCCAAATACTGTGCTGGATACTAGGTATACTTACACATCCTAATGTCATTCTTATTTTGGTACGAAATTATACTGATGACTTGGAAATTTAGCAAAGAAATGCTCTCAAACTTTGACCATAAATGAAGGATCTTTGATAAGAGGGAGTCAGTAGGGGACTCCCAGGTAAAGCATCAGTGCCAAGAGTTCAGGTCTCTCGTTGCAGCACCATAAGAATGCTCTAGAGACTTTCTGATACTTTCCTGGAAATGAATATACTTATACAAATGGATCATTTTGGTTTGTAACAGCCACATGAAAATTTCAAAAGGTACTCCTTTATTCTGGGAACGCAAGGCTAGTTCAATAATTTAAAATCAATTCATGTAACACAGTCAAAGAGAAAACTTTGACAAAATACAACATTCACTTATGGTAAAAATTCTCAGCAACTAGAAAACATACATTCTCCACCTACAAAAACCCTACAGCTAACATCATACTTAATGATGAATGATTGAATGTTTTTCCCCTGAGATCAGGAACAAGGCAAGAATGTCTACTCTTACCACTCTTATTTAACATATACTGGAAATCTTCGCTAGTACAATAAGCTTGAAAAAGTTATAAAAGCCATTCATATTAGAAAGAACAAAACATAACTCTACTCACAGATGACATAACTATCAATGTAGTGAGTCCCAGGGAATCTACAAAACATTCTCAGAACTAATAAGTGAGTTGCAGGATATGAGGTAAACACACAAATTCAATTGTATTTCTATATGCAAACAATGAACAACTGGAAATCAAAAATGTTTTTAATTACCATATATAATATCTCTTCCAAAATGAAATACTTAGGTATAAATTTAACAAAATATGTACAGAATCTGTATGCAGAAAACTACAAATGCTGATGAAAGAAATTAAAGCAAGACCTAAATAAATGAAGAGACATACTGTGATCATGGACCAGAAACTCAACATAATAAGAAATCAATTCTCCTCAAAGTAATCTACGAATTTAATGCAATGGCTATCAAAATCTCAGTAGGGGACTTCCCTGGTGGCACAGTGGTTAAGAATCCACCTGCCACTGCAGGACACATGGGTTCGATCCCTGCCCCAGGAAGACACCACATGCCGCAAAGCAACTAAGCCTGTGTGCCAAAAAAACAAAACAAAACAAAACAAAACAAAACAACTCAGTAGGATTTTTTGTAGATATTGACAAGCTGATTCTAAAATTTGTACGAAAGAGTTAAAACAATTTTGAAAAAGAACAAAATTGGAGGACTCACACTACCCAATTTTTTCCTTTCAGACCTTTATTGGAGTATAATTGTTTTACAGTGTTGTGCAGTTTCCACTGTACAACACACTGAATCACCTGTATTTACACATATATTCCCACATCCCTTCCCTCTTGAGCCTCCCTCCCCTTCTCCCTATCCCACCTTTCTAAATCATCATGAAGCACACTATCCAATTTTAAGACATTAAAAAGAACAATAATCGACACATGATATTGGCAAAGGCGTAGACATATACATCAATGGAACAGAACAGAGTCCAGAAATAGTTCCACAAAAATATGGCTATTTGATCTCTGACAAGAGTGCAAAAATAATTTAATGGAGAATAGTCTTCTTTAAAATGCAACAAAAAATAAACCTTGACCTAAACTTCACAACTTACATAAAGATTAACTCAAATGGATCAGTTCTAAATGTAAAGCATAAAATATAAGACTTCTAGAAGAAAACACAGGAGAAAATTCTTGTGACCTGATGGTTAAGTGAAGAGTTTTTATAAATAATAAAAAAAGCACAATCCATAAAAGGAAAAAAATGGATAAAGTGGACTTTATCAAAATTAAAACCTTTTGCTCTGCCAAAGATACTGTCAACAAAATGAAAACATAAGCTACAGACCAAGAGAAAATATTTGAAAACCACATATCTGACAAAAGACTTGTACTCAGAATACAAAAAGAATTCTCAAAAGTTAACAATAAGAAAAAAAATTCCAATTAAAAAATGGGCAAAAAACCTGAACAGGCGCTTTGCCAAAGGGGATCTGAGGATAGCAAATAAGAACATGAAAAGATGTTCAACTTCATTAGCCACTGGGGTAATGCAAATTAAAAACACAATGAGATATTACCACATAAATCTTAGAATGGCTAAAATAAAAGATACCAAAAAGTAGACCTCATTAAAGTTAAAAATTTTGCTCTATAAATATTAAGAGAATGGAAAGAAAGTTTACAGACTGGGAGAACATATTCGCCAAACACAAAAGACAAAGGACTAGTATCTAGAATATATAAATAACTCTCAAAACGCAAAAGTAAAAATGCGAACAATCTAAGTAGGATATGAGCAAAAGACAAGATATTTCATTAAAATATATAGATGGAGCATTAACATATGAAACGATATTAAACATCATTAGCCACTAGGGAAATGCAAACTGAAACCACAATGAGATCTCACTACACGCCTATCAAAATGGCTAAAGTAAAAACTAGTGACTACACCAAATGCTATTGAGGATGCAGAGAAACTGGATCACTCATACATTGCCAATAGGAATGTAAAATGATAAAACCACTCTAGCAAATAGCTTGGCAGTTTCTTAGAAAACTAAACATGCCAACTACAATGCTACCCAACAACTGCACTCCTGGACATTTATCCCAGAGAAATGAAGAGTATATTCAATAACCTACATACAGATGTTCATAATAGCTATATTTGTAACAGCCAAAAACTACAAATGATCCAGATGTCTTTCAAGTGTGAAATTTTAAGCAAACTCTGGTATATCCATACCATGGAATACTACCCAGAAATAAAAAGGAATAAACTATTGATATACACAACAACCTAGATGAATCTCCAGAGAATTATGATGAGTGAAAAAAGCCAATACCAAATGGTTTTACACTGTATGACTCCATTTATGTAACTTTCTTGAAATGACAACATCATAGAAATGAAGAAAAGATTAGTGATTGCCAGGAATTAAGGAAGGGATGCAGGCAGGGAGCAAGTGGGGGTGACTATAAAAGGGCAGTATCAGGGATCCTTGTGGTGGTAGTGATGTTCTGTATCTTGACTGCATCGAAGTTAACATCCTGGTTATGAGACTGATCTATAGTTTTGCAAGATGTTACCACTGAGGAAAGTGGGTAAGGGATACAAGGGATCTCTCTGTAGTTTCTTACAAATTCATGTGAATCTATAGTTAACTCAAAATAGAAAGCTTAATTTAAAAATACTGACAATATCAAATGCTGACAAGGGTGTGGAGGAACTAGAATTCTCATACTTTGCTAGCGGGAATGTAAAATAGTAGGTACAGCCACTCTGCAAAATCAGTGTGACAGTTTCTTACAAAGTTGAACATACACTTCCTATAGAACCAACAATATCACTCCTGGGTTATTTACCTTAGAGAAATGAAAACTATGTTCACGCAAAAACCTGTACGTGAATGTTCACAGCAACACTGCGATGGCCCCAAACTGGAAACAAAATGTCCATCAGTAAGTGAATGCGGTACTTCCCTGGTGGCGCAGTGGTTGAGAATCTGCCTGCTAACGCAGGGGACACTGGTTTGATCCCTGGTCCGGGAAGATCCCACATGTTGCGGAGCAACTAGGCCCATGTGCCACAACTACTGAGCCTGTGCTCTAGAGCCTGTGAGCCACAACTACTGAGCCCATGTGCCCCAACTACTGAAGCCTGTGTGCCTAGAGCCCGTGCTCTGCAACAAGAGAAGCCACTGCAATAAGAAACCTGTGCACCAGGACAAAGAGTAGCCCCCACTTGCCACAACTAGAGAAAGCTCTCACATATCAACGAGGACCCAATGCAGTCAAAAAAAAAAAAAAAGAAAGAAAGAAAAAAAAAGTGAATGGACAAAAAACTGTGATATAGCTATACAATGGAATATTGTTCTGCAATAAAAAGGAATAAACTATCAATGCACGTAACAGTTTGCATTAATTTCAAAGACATAATGCTGAATTAAAGAAGCCACCCTTTAGAAGTTACTTACTCTATGAGTCCATTTATACAACATTCTCAAAAAGACAGAACTATGGTAATGGAGAAGAGATCAGTGGTTGCCAGGGGTTAGAGGTTAGCAGAGGATGTGACTAAAAAGTGATGGCACAAGAGAGTTTTGGGGCTGATGGAGCTGTTATGTAGCTTGATTGTGGAGGTGACTGTACAAACCTATACCTGTGTTTAAATTCATAGAAACTGTATGAAAGAAGTAAATTTTACTGTATAATTATTTTAAAGGGATCCCTTTTCTCCAACTATCAGCTCTATGCCAGAGTTGGATTTTGCAGGTTGCATAAAGCACAAATGAAGCCAACCAAAGGGGCCAGTTACAAGACTCATTGTGCTTTACACAACCTGTACAATCACGTTTCAATCCTGCTTGGCTTGCCCCAGAAGGATAGAGAAATAGAGGTGTTTAAAGACTACACAGGGAATTGTGAACTACGCTGAGTAAAGGATTAACACAAAATCCTTTCTCTTTCTCTGATAAAGTTGATCTTGGGTTAACTTTCTACCTCTCTTTCTTTGGAAACCCGATAATGGTGGAATGTCAGCTGTGTTACTAGTCAACATTAGTTATGGTAAAAGGAGCCTGATTAGTATATTCTATCTGGACCAAGGGGACTATGAATGAAAGATTAATATCATGTGGGAAGCCTTAGCTTTGAGCTTCTCAGAGCACAATGACTCTTGTAACTGGGCATGTCACTGTGGGATCCCTGGAGGCATCAGTTATGGGAATTACAAGAGATGTTGGTTCCTATTTGGGAAATGAGGCTCCTAAAGCCCAGATAGCTCCTGCACCTGTCTGTGTGGTCTTGTTGTATTGTATCTGAACTGCCACTTGTAAGACCAAAGAGTAGCCCCTGGACTGCTGTGTGTGTGACTTGCTGAAGGGAAGCTAGCATGCTGTATTTCCTATCCTTCACCTTTTTAAGTAAAACCAATGCCAAGTGAGGTCTATTGGAGTGAGTATAAAATGACTAGTTAAGCAAAAAATGACCATGAGCAGGTATTACAAATACTCTAGAAAGTATCCGGGGTCTAAACTAAACTGAGACTTTTGGAACCACCCTAGAAGAGTTAGAAATTTGGCAGGTAAGGAAACAAATGGTAATGATATGAATGGAATTCACGTTTTTTTTTTTTTTTTTCTATTCATCTAGCACAAATAATTTGTTTACTCTGGGCAAGTGGACCAGGTCTGATGTATTGTCTGTGGGTGAAAAGCCTTCGTATCTTTCTTACCTTGGGGAACTTGCACAAGGCCAACACTTATCCCAGCAAGTAAGTCTCCAAGAAGCCAATCCTTGAATCGATAAAAACACATCCACTCTAGGAAGGGAAAGACTGTAAGTATGCATCTTCGGAACTTGTGCCAAGAGCAGCTGTGAGAAAGAACAGAGACTTGATTAGGTTCTCCAAAGAAAAAGCCCACATGGCCAAGAAAAGGCACAGTGAGTACCTTTTTCTTCCCATACAACAGAGTTTCTTGTCAACACTACTGAAATTTGGACATATTGGACTGGATAAGTCTTTGCTGTGAGGCTGTCCTGTACATTGTAGGATGTTGAGCAGCATCTCTGATCTCTACCCATTAGATGCCAGTAGCACCCCCTCTCCTAGTCATGACAATGAAAAATGTCTCCAGACATTGCTAAATGTTCCCTGAGGAACAGTATCACTTCTGATTGAGAACCAGTGCCATATATATGACAAGAATTAAGCCTTGTAAGTCCAGCACACAAATCAGGTCTGTGGTTTTATAGAATGTTTGAAAAGAATTCAACCTACCAAAATTTTCCAGTAGAAAAATGGACTGTTACGGCTTTCTCCCAGTAAGGACAGTTTTTTTGAGAGGCGATACTGGTGGATGGCAGGGAATTAACACATTCACATCATTCCTGTATACTAAAATTTTTACCAAGCATTAACTCTACATGGCTTTGACCTGTAATATGTGGAAATTTATAGAAAATATAGAATATGGAGTGTTGTGCTTACGGCATTAGCCATGTAAAGAAAAGGCAATAAAATAAGGCCTTATTATCTTTTAACCCAGTGGATAACAACCAGAAGCAATTTTGTTCCCTAAGGGACATTTGGTAACGTCTGGAGACATTTTGATTATCACGACTGGCATCTAGTGGGTAGAGGCCAGGGATGCTACCAAACATCCTACAATGTATAGGACAGCCCTCCACAAGAAATTATTATATGGTCCAAAACGTCAACGATATTGAGTTTGAGAAAACCTACTTTAATTTCAGATCATTTAAAACAGCAGAATCATTGTAAACCAATCAATCAATCAGTCAATCAATCCATCAGTAAAACTAATATGGTTTTAATTGCTTTTTGCTATTTACATTTCAGTATGGGCTGAAAACAAAGAGTATGGAGATTTTTCATGTATGAGCTATAGTTGAATAATGGGATTTGACTATAGCAACCATTATAACTTCAGTGTATGCGAGGCTAAAATGTGTGCTCAGAAAAGAAGTAATTTCAATATGCTTGACTCTCACAACTGTGAGCATTACTGTCCCTAAGGTAATTAAGGCCAAATACGTGTAAATGTTTTTGCCAAGGTCACAGTAACAAGTGTGGGCAGAGCTGGGCTAGAAACCAGATCTGATTTTTAGTTCAGTGTTCTATCCACTCTATTACCACCACAGTTCCTATTGACAGCTGCCAAATCCTGCTCAGGAGCTAGGAGCAAGACCATAGGTTTGGTAAGAACACCATACTGCTATTTTTATGAGAATCCCTGGGTGCTACGCAGGTGTGGAGAATGTGCTGTCTCCAATTATGGCCATCTATAGTGGAGAATAGAGCATGGCATTGGGACCATTTGTTTCTGTGACTGGTCCAGTGTCCCTTCCTCTCCATGTGCCACTTGATAGAAGACCAGCCACCTTAGGGAGAGTCATCAAAGCTCTTTGGCCTGGCAAAAAATAAAATGGACACAAAATAATGAGGACTTAAGACTGACAAAAATCAAGGAAGGAGTTAAAGGAAAAGAAATTGAAGCAATTCGATATGAATCTGGATCTTAGTTAAGGCATCTTAGAAGTGAGGAATGTAAGAGTTGATGTGAAAGCACAGGGGAGATTTTTTAAAAGAAAGCGAGTATTTGCAGTTGCTAACTACAAGGGAGAAAATGAAGGGAGAGATGAGGTTTTCTGCAGAAAGGAAGAGATGATATTAAAAGATTATATGTTTTTTTTTGTTTTTTTTTTTATTTTATTTTATTTTATTTTTTTGGGGGTACACCAGGTTCAATCATCTGTTTTTAAGATTATATGTTTTTTGTTTTTGTTTTTGTTTTACTATTTGCTAGGTGCTTCCAAATATTCTTTAAATCCTCACAGTTACCTTATAAGGTAGGAGCTTTTATCATTCCCATTTTATACATGAGGATACTGAGGCGTGGATAGCTTACCTAAGGTCACACAGTTGGGAAGCAGCAGAACTGGGATTCAACACTAGGCAATCTGGCTTCTGAGTCTTGCTCTTAACCACAGTGCTGTGATACCTTTCAGGTTAAAATTCTGAAGTGGATATAACTGTATGTTTTAGAAGTAGGGAATAAGAACTGCTGTGAAAGCCCATGGGAAGCAGTGCGGGTCAGATTTAAGTGTCTCAGAATAGGGCAGCTGGAGGGGAATAAGGCTGAAATTTCTTTGGTAGTACCTGTTTACGATGAGGTATAAGTCAGGAAAAGATTATCCTTTTGTAGAGACAAAGCCAATGCGGCCCCCAAATGCCCTCTTTGATATATGACCTCTGACCCATCCTGGAGCAGAAAAAATGAGTTGTGATATAGGACAGGGGAGGGACATCCAAGACCACAACTTGCACAAGGCAGGATATGGGCAAAGGAGAAGGCTCAGAAGGAGGAAGGTCTGCAATAGGGCTGCATAGAGGCCTTCCTCACTTGTCATCTAACTCATGCCAATTGTGAGTGATAAGTCAAGGGACAAGAGGGACTAATAAACCCGAAGTGTGAGTGAGGACAGTCTGAGTAATTAGGGTTAATATCATGCTGTAGGTCACAAAGGGTTTTTAACCTGAGGTCTATGGATGACCAAGGGGTCTCTAGATAGAATTCATGGGGGTATATAACTTTAGGAAAAATTACATCTTTATTTTCACTAACCTCCTAACTGAAATGCAGCATTTCCTTCAGTTATGACATTGACAACAAACCACAATAGTATCAACAGAACTTGACTTCGTCACCAACAGAATCACAAATATTTTCAAATTACATTAAAATTGCTGCAGATATCTTAAAATATCATTTATATTAATCATTACTTAGACATTATGGTAGTTAGGCCAATGATTATTAAATACAATAATTTTTGGATTTTTTCATATTTTGATAACTATATTTCAATATAACTGGTTTCCTTTATAATACTGTGTATTTTATGCATTTAAAAATATTCTGGTCAAGACCATTCAATGGTGAAAGAACAGACTCTTCAACATATAGTGCTGGGAAAATGGGATAGCCACATGAAAAAAACGAAGCCAGACTCTTACTTCACACCATATATAAAATTAACTCAGAATGGATCACAGATCTAAATTTAAGAGCTAAAACTATAAAACTCTTAGAAGAAAACATAGGGGAAAAATCTTCATTATCTTGGATTTCACAATAGTTTCTTAAATATGACATAAAAATCACAAGCAAGAAAAGAAAAAAATAAATAGGATTTCATTAAAATTAAAACTGTGTACAAAGGACACTATCAATAGACAACCTACAGAATGGGAGAAAATATCTGTAAATCATATATCTGATAAGGGTTTAATATCCAGAATATATAAAGAACTCCTACAATTCAACAACAAAAAGATAACCTAATTTTTTAAAGGGCAAAGGAAGTAAATAAACATTTCTCCAAAAATGATACACATGTAACCAATAAGCACATGAAAAGAGGCTCATCATATTTAATTATTAGGAAAATGCAAAAAAAAACCCCAACAAAACAATGCATAATGTGATACCACTTTATACCTACTAGTATGGCTATAATTAAAAAAATGGAAAATAACAAATATTGGAGAGAATATGGAGAAATTGGAACACTTGCGGATGTGAATGCACAATGGTGCAGGTGCTGTGAAAAAAAATTCCTCGGAAAATTAAACAGAATTATCATATGATCCAACAATTCCACTCTTAGGTGTATACCTAAAAGAATTGTAAGCAGGGACTCAAACGGATACTCCTGTGCCAATATTCATGGTAGCATTATTCATAATAGCCAAAAGCTGGAAACAACCCGTGTCCATTAACAGATGAATGCATATACAAAATGTGATATATACATACAATGGAATATCATCAGCCATAAAACGAAATGAAGTACTGATCCATGCTACAACATCGTGCTAAGTGAAATAAACCAGACACGAAAGGCAAATATTGTATGATTCCTCTTAAATAAAATATCTAGAATATGCAATTCATAGAGACAGAAAGTAGAAGAGAGGTTACCAAGAGCTGGAGGAGGGGGAAATGGGGAGTTATTGCCTAACGGGTACAGAGTTTCTGTTCAGGGTGATGAAAAAGTTCTGGAAATAGTGGTAATGGTTGCATAACATTGTGAATGTCATTAACGCTGCTAATTTGTACACTTTAAAAATGGTTAAAACAACCAATATTATGTTATATATTTTACCACAATAAAAAATGTAAAAAAAAATTATCCTGAAAGGAGGTTCATAAGCTCTGATAGACTGCTAAAGGTTCACAGCACAAAAATAGGTTACGAGTCCCTGAACTATAGGACTTACATAGTCATTCTCCTTTCATTAATTAGTCTACCATGTTGCTTTTGCTGTTGTTAGAAGACTGGCAATGGTGGTTAATTAAACAATGTATTTATTAAATATCATCCCTCGATGCTGTGGGGGACAGCCAAGGTCTTTACGCCCATGAAGTTTACAATCAGGAAGGTGCTACAGGACTTCCCAGGTGGTGCAGTGGTTAAGAATCCACCAATGCAGGGGATATGGGTTCAAGCCTTGGGCCAGGAAGATCCCACATGCCTCTGAGCAACTTAGCCCATGCACCACAACTACTGAGCTATGCTCTAGAGCCCGTGAGCCACAACTACTGAGCCCACATGCCACAATTATTGAAGCCCAAGAGCCTAGAGCCCATGCTCCGCAACAACAGAAGCCACTGCAATGAGAAGCCCACGCACCGCAACAAAGAGTAGCCCCTGCTCACCACAACTGGAGGAAGCCCAGTTTGTGTAGCAACAAAGACCCAACACAGCCCCACCCCCAAAAAGGTGCTATAAGACAAACCACAAAAAAACAAAACAAAACTGAAGACAAATTATGCAATAAGTTAAGGGTTCTGATGACAGGAATTCAGAGGAGTAAGACACAAGTAGGCACCAAAGGCGTCAAGAGTTTTAGGGCTGCCAGCTTGGTGGCGGCTGAATGATCACACACACGCACACACGCACCGGCACTGGACATGGTGACTGACAGTGCTGATGTCGATGTCCAAGTTCCCAGAGGAAGCGGTCTTCCTTCTGTGTTCCTGTTGAAAGGTCTCCTCATTGTACACATCTCGCTTCACATCATAAGTGAAAGAATTTTGCCTATATCTAGAGCCAAAACTCTGGAAGCGCCTCTCTGGTTGCGTCATTCCTGGATAAGTGGAAAGAAGTTAAACAAAAGAGTTTAAAAAAAATCTAGATCCCTGGCACACTTTTATGGAAATAAAATTTCCATATAATGGTACCTTACATCTACATAACACATTTAGTGTATAATTTTATACTTAAAACCACCCTATAAAGAAAGCAAGGTATATATTATTCTCATTTTCAAAATGGAGAAACCAAAGCCCAGAAGTTGAAACAGCCTTGGCTGTTGAACAATGAGTCAGGACTAGAACCCAAGTGTCCGGCCTGGAAGCCTAGTTTTCTTTATATTCAATTATGTTGCTATGTTGCAGGGAAAAGACTAAGAGGTAAAAGTATAATCACCAATTTTCACTGAAATTGCTAAGGGTTAAGGGGTCAACATAGTGTCTTTTAACTCCTCCTCTGTCTAAAATAGCATCCATCATTATCCCTTTACCCTTTTCTTCATAGAACTTACCAGTACTTGATTAAATATTTGTCTATTTGTTCTTTATCTGTTTCCCACACTAAAATATAAATCCAAGTGGCAGGACTTTATTTCTGGCTGTATCCCCAGGGTCCAGGGTAAGGTCCCACACTCAGCAGGCCCTTGACAAATATTTCTTGAATTATGGTCAAGTATCCAGTTAGTGGCACCATGATGTAGCAGAAAAAGCACTGCACAGGATATCAGGATTCTGGAGTTCTAGCACTGGCTGTTTTTCTAACCAGCTGTATGACTGGGGGCAAGTTTCTTAGAAACTGAATTTCAGTTTCCTTGTCCATAAAATGACATGGTTTGATCATATGATCTCTAAGGGTCACATTAAGCTTTAAAAATCTGTAGTATCATCCTGCTTTTTAAAAGAAAATGAGAAGAAAGAGTTAATGAGGATGGATATAGATCCATCTCTGGGAGAAAGTATAACTGCTTGATCATCTGTGTTTTTGAATAATAAAAAAGGCATGAACTCTAATATTCTTCCACACAAATGTGTAAAAAATTACATCTATATCTGTATCTATCTATATATAGCATAGCTATAAAATATATAGGTAAACACTCAAATTATGTAGATTACACAAATAGTTCTTTTATAGGTGAGGCTGCAAACAAGTTTAATGTATCAGCAACATACATAGAATTCTCCTGTATCTTCAGCAGCTGCAACTTTATCATCACCAACATTTATAGAGCCCTTACTATATACTGAGCATCGCACTAGATTTTTTTCATGAATTATTGCCTTTAATTCCAGCCACAATCCTAGTACTACGATTATACCCATTTTATAGGTGATAAAACTAAGGTTTTGGAAAAGTTAGGTAATTTGGCCATAGTTATATAATGTATGTTTACCCTTAAAGCACTGGGTAGCAGGAGTGTGCTGCATAACACTTATGAACTAATCATCACAAATTTAATAAAGAAATGGGAGTGTGGTTGGGAAATACAGAAAAGGACGGAAGAGGGATTTTACAATGTATTACTTAAGAGAATTAGTATTTCGTGTCTTACAGGAAAAAAAACAAACACGTAGAACTGTACACTAAAACAGAAGTAATATTTTTCCCTTTCTTTCCTCCACCCATAGGAATACTGATTCAGTCTTCCTTACTTTTCCTATGTAATCTTACAATAAACTTCCATGACTAGAATATATCTGTTCCTGGCAACTAAAAAGAGCCTAATTAATCCGTTTATTATATTGAGGTTATAAAAATTGCCACCCTGGGTTAGTTGCAGGATCTAGAATCCAGCATTTTGTTTCTGAAAGTGGCAAGAAGCAGGCATGAAGCGGGCGACGTATGAACATCAAGCACAGTAGAAACAGTGGGCCTGGGAAAGGCAGCTGCAGCTACTCAGCTCCAGCAATTGTTGCCATGGGTCATGGGGGGCCCAATGTGGCCAGATCTGATCTTTTCCCAGAGAAGCCATAATTCCAGATTTTTATGTGAAATCTTCTGACTTTTAAATGTTGTCAGTTACATACCTTTAAAAACACAGTACACATCTAACAAAACGTCTCTGCAGGCTAGATTCAGTCTGTGAGCCACCAGTGCGTGATCTCTGTCCCCAGAGCCTTGTTGTTAAAGATGCAAAATATCCTCATCTCCTCCTGTCACAAATTATAGTTTATATCCCAAGAATTTCTTTCAAAGCTAAAGCATTTATGTTTTCTGTTGTCACACCCTTAGGAGGTATTGTATCTCATGAGTTCAGTTATGGAAAGAAGCATTGCATTTTATTGTCTTCAGTCTACATCATTTATATTTCAAGAGGTAGCCACCAACTACCAGACTAGGATTTGGTAAGTTTGTCTGCTTTTATTTTCACAATTTTATAAATTTCTACCATATGCAGTATTGGCTTTCATTTATTTCTGACTGAAGAATGCTATTTCACCTGTGGCCTATTAATTTAGTGTTCCACAAACATTTGCTGAATGCTAGCTGCTCTGAGGATACAAGAGGACGAACACTTGGGACTTCCCTGGCAGTCCAGTGGTTAAGACTCTGCGCTTCCAATACAGGGGGTGGGGGCTCAATCCCTGGTCAGGGAACTAAGATCTTGGGTGCCATGTGGCACATGCTGTGTGGCACATGCTGTGCGGCACAGCAAAAAAAAAAGAAAAAAAAAAAGACAAAGACTCTACAATTTAGTAGAATAAAAACACCAAAATATGGTGGCATAAGAGTTTAGAGGTGGGAAAGGCAGGAATTAACATTTATTGCTGGCCTGCCGTATGCCAGCTTCTTCACACACATCCTCTCAAGAGATAGGTATTATTTCCCTGATGACGATTATACTCGTTTTACTCGTGAGTTTAGTGAGTTCCTCAGTCATACAACTATTAAACAGCAGAGCCAGAATCTGAACCTGGTCTTTGTGATTCTAAATTAGATGCCACATCTAATGCCATGTGATCTCCTATAGGGTAGGATTTTAATAATGCCAACCTAGAGGGATGAGGAAGGCCTTCTGGGGGAGATATGATTTGAACTCTGCTCTGGCTAAGCTGGGGGCAGGCATGAGAATAAGATATTTCAGGAAGAGAACAGGATGAAATTACAGAGATAATATAAGGCAAGTAATTCAATAGGTCTGAGTAAAGTCAGTGTCAAACCCAAAAGAGTAGGTTGAGGCCTACTTCTGGAGGGTCTTGAATATTTTTTTAAATAAATTATTAATTCACTTTAGTTTTTTGGTTGTGTTGGGTCTTCACTGCTGCATGCAGGCTTTCTCTAGTTGTGGCGAGAGAGGCTACTTTTTATTGCGGTGTGGGGGCTTCTCATTGTGGTGGCTTCTCTTGTTGCAGAGCACAGATTCTCTGTGTTCAGGTTTCAGTAGTTTCAGCACTCATGCGGGCTCTAGAGCTCTGGCTCAGTAGTTGTGGCACACGGGCTTAGTTGCTCTGTGGCATGTGGGATCTTCCCCGTCCAGGGATCGAAGCCCTGTCCCCTGCATTGGCAGGCAGATTCTTAACCACTAAGCCACCAGGGAAGTCCTGGAGGGTCTTGAATGTTGGGCTGCACCTGGACTTTTTAGCTATTTAAAATGTTCAAGAAGCAGTAGTAATAGGTGCAGGAACATGCTCTGGGAAGATGAATCACGTCAGTGGTATACTCTGAAGCTGTGCTTCCCAGTATGGTAGCCTCCGGTTACCTGTGGCTATTTAAATTTTACTTCATTAAAATAAAATGAGGAAATTCCCTGGTTGTTCAGTGGTTTGGACTCTGCACTTCCACTGCAGGGGGCACGGGTTTGATCCCTGGTTGGGGAATTAAGATCCCACATGCTGCATGGTGTGGTCTAAATATTATAAATAAATAAATGAAAAATTCAGTTCCTTAGTCACACTAGCTACATTTCAAGTAGCTTAAAGGCCATGTGTGGCAGGGGCTACTGTACTGGACAGGGCAGGTATAAAACATTTCCATCATCAGAGAAAGTTTTACTGGACAGTGTGGAGAAGGAGACAGAGGCAAAAAGACCAGTTGAAGCCCATTACTATTATGGTAGACTAAGGGAGAGGCAATTAGGTCACCACTCATGATGGCCAACTACAGTCAGGATGGCTAGGAGGGGCAGGTAGAAAGTTGTCTTCAAAAGGCTTATCATATGACTGGCTAAAGGCAGCAAGGGAAAATACACAATTTCCTTATTATTTTGTTTTGCTTTGTTTTTAGTAGTCATCTCCAGTATCTCTTCAGTTCCACTGTTTTTCTTGACTTTCCAGAAACCCTACTGGCTTGTTTTCGTGCACTAGCAGGGCCCTTCCCTATAAGGTCTGATGATCAGACGTTGCTACTGACAAGAGGCAGGTGTACTTTAACATGGAGAAGATGATTCATTTCAGAAGAAAGCAATCCAAACTACACTGATGGGATAATGACCTTTCAGCTGAGACACAACACAAGAGGGAATCTCCGTTACTGACTCCTACAATTCCCTGATGCTTCCTGCCATCAGACAAAATATTTAGGTGGGTGGGCCGTGGTCTGAACAACTTAAGGTTTTATTTTTATGTTCTACCAATGTGGCATAATTTGGGGCATCTGGATTCACTACTAATAAAAGTTAATCTCTTCAGCCCCTACTTGGTCCCACAAACATCATCAGCATCATCTGCGAACTTGTTGGAAATGCAAATTCTCAGGCCCAACCGAGCAAGACAAAATTAATCAGAAACTCTGAGGATGGGCCAGCAGTCTGTTTTAAGAAGCCCTCCAGATGATTCTGATACACAATGAAGTATGAAGACCACTGTAAATGTAGCTAATTATCTTTATTCGGTCACTCACTGATAAATTGGGCACACAGTTAACATGGGCACTTTTGACCTAGCTCCTTCATCCCCCATACCCCT
Organism: Hippopotamus amphibius kiboko; assembly: GCF_030028045.1. Lineage (NCBI taxonomy): Eukaryota > Metazoa > Chordata > Mammalia > Artiodactyla > Hippopotamidae > Hippopotamus > Hippopotamus amphibius. The sequence goes on along the minus strand of NC_080196.1, from coordinate 40,730,308 downwards.
ATCCAACCAGCCATCCATTAATTCTTTTACATAATGTGTTGAAAGTATTTTAAAAACCAAGCATAAAATATTTAAATACAACAGTTTTCTGCCTATTAACCTGATAGATGTGAAATCCTGAGCCTTAGTTTAGTTTCAAAACTCTCTCTCCTCTCACGTGGTCATCTTTCATATGTTCTCTATAATCACGGGAAGGTAAAATTCACTTCCAAAATTTCAAAATAAATATTTGTATTTCCATCAGAAACAACAGCCCTTTGCCCGTCACACTTTTATGTTACGCTTTTAGAGGGGAACATATGTGGAAAAGGAAAAGGCACAAGCAAAGAGCATGGCTTTCAGTATCTTTCAGTCACTCGGTCCAGTGGCTGGGGGTGAATAATCAGAGGACAGCCCTCAAGGAGCTGACCATGGGACACAAAGACATCTACCTTTAATGCGAGTTGGTGAGAGTATTACCAAAGGGCTGTGTTGCAGAGAAACTGGTTCCTGGGGTGGGGATGTTGGAGAAGGCTTCGCACGGGAACCTGATAGGAAGGGAAAGGGGCCAAGAGAGGTGCGAGTGGGGGCTCAGTCAGAAGGAACAAAATGAACAAAAGCAGTGAGGTCTGAAAGGAGGAGGGGCGTCTGGGCCGTCAGGCCTCAGGAGGAGATGGATGGCGGGTCAGGTGGGGCTCGGGCAGCAGACCAGCTCTGGGGCTTCTGACAACTCAGACCAAGGAGTGTGGGAGGACCCGGCTTGCCTGACGCACACGCCGTCTCTCCTCACTGCTGTGTCACGCGGCTTTTCAAAAGTGGAGACGACACCTCCGAGAGAGAAGCTCCCAGGGACGGCCGTCATTCAGTCACTGCCTAAATACGGCGACCGCCACGGACCCCGCTCTGGGGCTTCCGAGTGTAACGGGGGGTTAGGGCCTCCGCAGCCCTCGCCCCGGGCGGCGCCGGCGGCGGCTCCCCTGCTCCCTCGGCTCACCTGGCTCCCGGGCCGCGGCGGGAGGGCGGGCGCTGGAGCCGGACGCAGCTCCGGCCTGGCCGGCGGCGCCGTGGACGCGGATGCCGGCGGATGCCGGCGGTTCCCGAGCCGTTGCGGCCGAGCCCGCGGGCGTTCTGGCGGGCGGGGGACGAGAGCGCGGGCGAGGAAGTGGAGCCTGGGCAGCCGGGGTGGGGCGCAGGGAGAAGCCTACCTGGGCCGTGGCTACCTGTGTCACCCAGCCCTCGGCTCTCGACGGCTCCCTGATACCCGGCCTCGCGCCCCGCACTTCCCGGGCTGTAATTCACGTAAGTCTCCCGACGACCCTGCGGGGACAGAAGACGCGGGAGGAAACTGGAGGCTAGAGGGTCACCGAGGTCTCCAACCTTAACGCTCAGACCCACAAGCCTGGAAGCTCCCACTGTTGGACACTCTCCAGCCCAGGTCTCCTGCTCTGCTCCCCGCCTCCAATCGCCCTTAACCTCCTTCTGAGGCTCAATCCCAGTCGCTGTCTCTCACTATGCCTTATATTCCTGCTTGGCCCAGTTGCAGTTTTACACTTGCTTGATTTCTGTATTAATAATGTCTAATGTATTGTTCACTTTACCTATTCCTTTTTGTAATTTGTCTCATCCCCAGAAGGGCACGGATTTTTTATCTCTTTAACTGCTGTATCATTGGTGCCTAAAGCAATGTGGTAGATCTAATAAGTGCTCAATAAATTTGTGTTGAATAACTGAATGATTGCCCCACTGTGCATTGTAAGCTCCAGGTAGGCAACAACTGTCTGCTTTTTAATCATTTTTCCATCAGAGGTGCCTGGTACCTAGTAGACATATTTGTTGAGTAAGTGAGTGAATGTGTTGCTCATCTTAACCCTTTTGGTTATTCTCATTTCATCATCCCAACATGTTGGATAAATATATGAGTTTCTTTGAATTCCTACTTTCAGGTTTCCTCCCTTGTATCCATTCATCACTTCAGTTCCCCACTGCTACCACTCATATCTTTACAGTTGCATTTTTTGCTCTCACTTCCTCCTTCAACCTCTGATACTTCTTAGAAAGCTGTCTAACCTGCAGGTTGGCTTGGAACATTTTTATTTATTTATTTTAATTTCAATTTTTTTTCAGCTCTTTATTGGAATATAATTGCTTTACACTCTTGTACCAGTTTTTGAGGTACACCATAGTGAATCAGCTGTATTTATACATATATCCCCATATCCCCTCCCTCCCGCGACTCCCTCCGGCTCTCCCTGTCCTGGCCCTCTAAGGCATCACCCATCATCGAATTGATCTCCCTTTGTTATACAGCAACTGGAACATTTTTAAGCAACTTGTCTTCGTAGGCAAGAAAATCCAGGCTAAATCACATTGAATCCAAATAAAGCTTTCCACAAATCACCCATGACTCTGGTTTTGAGTTTTATTTTATTTTTCTTTGAGGAGAACTGAGGATCCTGCACCGCCTTCTAAATTGAGATCATGGTCCGTCATTGTTCATAATTCGTTCAACAAATATTTATGGAGTACTTTTTATGTTCTAGGCACTGTGCTAGATGCTGGGACAAGATAGGCAAAGTCTGAGCATTCCAAGGGATGCATAACACAAAAAAGAATAATCATGGATAGTGATGAGAAGTGTCCTGGCTTGAACCCAGTTATTTCTAAAAGAAATGACTAAGAATAAGATAGGGTCCAATTCTACTTATTGTAACAAGCTTTAGCGTAGGAATAGGTTAACAATGGTGGGAAGGTATGGGGTTATAATACCTTGCCCATTCACATTTATTATCTTGCTTAGCTTTCAGGTGGGAATGTGGGGCAGGAATTCTCTTTTGCAAAAACCGAAACTAAGGTCTAAGAAAGGTCAATTGACTTGCCCAATACAACACTGCCCGAAGACCACTCTGCACTGTTCTCACTCTGAGAGGCATGATTAAAATTCTTAAAATCCTCTTCGCTGGAAGCTCTTCAGGATAGGAATCAGTTTCAAACCTTCAGGGTATTGGTTTAAAAACGCTTCTCAAAGGGAGATACCAGGGACTTTCCTGAATCTAAATTACCTGGGGCGTATTGTAAAAATGCACATTCTTAAAAAAAAAAAAATGCACATTCTTGCTGCCCATCACGGACCTATCCAATAAAACTCACTGCGGATCCTGGGAATACGCACTTTTAAATTCCCAAGGTGATTCTCCTACACATAACATTTTGAGAAGTACTAGAAGAGTTTGGGTGGAAAACCTCAACCTTAATTCTGGGCTAATATTTACCTTTGGGACAGATTTCGTCAGAATTCCGAAGAGTAAGCCATATGTCCTTGAGAAGATGAGACTGCAACAGCTTTCTGACTTTTTCTTTCTTATGCAAGTAATTTCTTGGAAATTGGCGGTTCTGCTGAGCAGGTGCTCGGCTGCTGGTGACTACCCGCAGTTCAAAGGTCTTTTGGCTCTTTTCCCAACACCTTGTTTGTCAAAGTCGCTTTCCACCAGGGAGCCAGGCATTTGTCCCGCCGACCACGGTGGGGCGCACGCGGCATGTGGTGTCAGTTTATCCCCTTCCCGGGTCCGCCTTCGCGCCCTTAAGGGTAGTCCCTAGGAGTTCCTGCCTCTGCGGGCCAGCTGTTGCTCTCTTCTCGCGAGAATTGCTCCTCCCGTCGTCTCTCCTCATCAAACCCCTCCCGCGGGCAGGTTCCATATTGGGTAAAATCTCGGCTCGCAGAGAGGGCCGGGAGCTGTTCTCGCGAGAGTACGGCGGGAGGCTCCTGTTCGCTGGCTCTGGAACGGCGACCACTGGAACCTCTGCGGGTGCTGCAGCTGGAGCCGTAGCCCCGCCGCGCAGCCGGGAGTCGGCCTGGTCTGGAGAGGGTGCAGGGAGAGCTTGGCGGGCGCAGCCTTGAGCTCCGGAGCGCGCCCCTGCCCCTAGCAGGGCTCGCCCCCGTCACTGAGGCGCGTCCAGCCCCTGCGGCTGACAGGGGCCGCGCGCGCGCGCGCGGGAGCCGTCGGGGTCGCAGCAGCAGCACCTGCGCGGGCACCCAGCGCAGGGTCCCCGCCCGTCCGGGTGGGCGACGAGGTCCGGGAAGCGGGTGCGGGCGCAGGCGGGGCCCCGCAGGGCCACCTCCTCGCCCCGCGGCCACCGCTGGAAGATGTCTCAGGAGAGGCCCACGTTCTACCGGCAGGAGCTGAACAAGACAATCTGGGAGGTGCCCGAGCGTTACCAGAACCTGTCCCCGGTGGGCTCTGGCGCTTATGGCTCCGTGTGGTGAGTGTCACCGGGCCCGGGGCCTCGGTGGGCTGGGTGGCCCTTTATGCCCCAGAGCCAGGCCTGCCCCCACGGCTCAGCAATGCACCAGGCGGCAGGAATTTTCCTTGGGGGAGGGCATCCCTGCCCCCTCAACCCGTGTCCTGCACTCCCTGCACCCCTTGCACCCCTCACTCTGCACACCCACGTAGGTGGTCAGCTGTGTGTAGGATGCAGGTCCACGGTGCGCGGTGGGTGATGGTGCTGGAGCCCGGCCCTGGCTCGCACCCTGCGCGTTCCCTTCTTGGGTTGCTGCTCTGGGGGCAGGAACGGAGGGCCCTCTTTGGGGTTCTCCCTGCTGGCATCGAGCAGAAGGACTCTGTCCTGAGATGTGTCCACCCTGGGCGCCGGAGCCTGCCCTCGGAGCAGCCGAGCCCGGGGAGCTGCCCAGAGAAACAGAAGGGCAAAGCTCGACCGGGAGGCTGCGGTCATCTGAACAAAACTGAAGACGAAGGGCGTTCAGTCCCGGCTTTTTTTGCAAACCTCTGTGGAAACCCAGTTTTGAGAAGCGTTCTTTTTGAATTCGCACTTGAATTAGCAGCTATCCATAGAGCTTAAAATACCGACTTTATCTCGGTGAGCCCTGTGCCAGCTTGAGTGGTGTGTTTCCGATTCAGTTGAAAGCCTATTTCCTTTTCGCCTAGTGGGGGGTGGGTGGTAGTGCCTGCAAACACACTGCAGCTTGAGAAACTGGCGGCCTCACTGATTAGTCACATAGCACTGCTCATTTAAGTATTGTTTAACAAAACAATTTTCTCCTTTGGAGCAAGTGAGATTCAGATCCGTTGGACGCTCTCAATATGAAAAAGTTATTAACAGTGCTGGGAGGTATCGTAAATATTTTTTAATTGCGATAATTCTTGTGAAATACCGTGTTTTTAAAGTCCCTTAGAGAGTTTTCAGGGAGCTTATCTACACTCAGAGCCTGAGGTACACGTTGCTTTTCGTAAGGATGTGGAATATATAGCAAAGGAGGGAAGAGACACTTTTCAGCTTTAATTCACACTGTGAATGTGTTTTCAATTAAATAATATTGTTAAATTTTCAGACCTGAAATGTTTCACTAACTTTTCTAACTTCCGAGGTTTTATACACTATATTTTAGATGTACTGTAGTTTGAGAGCCTCTGATCTGAAGCTAATTCATGTAATTCCCATGCATGCATCATTTGAAAAGAGGTCTACAAAGTTATTTTTTTGTTTTGCCACAAATTCCAGGCTTTTAGACTTGTTAATCTTTAAGTATAATTCCTGTGTTTCTTAAAGCCCCAGCATGAATTTCCTGTTTGGTAGAATCTTCTGGGTAATTGAGATTGTGCAATTGTGTCCAGCAACAGATCATATTGCATTTTCTAGTTCAAGCTGCTTGAAGTTATGTTGCTGATGGCACTATGCTTGACATCTTTTTTCCATTTTTATAGTGTGCTGTTGATTTGCTAATTTTCAAAGATGTGTTTGGATCATTGCTCATGAATTTTACCTCCATTTTTCATTCTTGCATTGGCACGTTAATTTTTGTGGTACTGAGTTTTTGTTTCCATAATGTCTAAAGTTTAATGGAGTGATACAGCAGAATAGCTCAACTATGGGGAGTTTAGTGAACTTAAAACGAACTACTTGCAAAGTTTCCCTGCCATTGGTGTGAATAGCTCTGCCTTGGCACAGGAGATCCAGATTTACAGGGAAGTGTCATTAAAATGAACTCCACATTTTTTTTTTTTTGTACTATACTTTTCTGGTTTATAGAAACCATCAATATCTGACACTTGGAAGCAGTTTTGTTAAACAGGTTTTTTAAAGTAGGTAATACATTCACATTGTATAAAATTCAAAAGGTATAAAAAGATAGTGAAAAGTTTCCTTTCCTTTTTCATTCTCCAATTGTGCTGTTCCTTTGTTCAGAGACTACCACTTTTAAGTTTCTTGTGCCTTTCCATGGAGGCAGTTCTGTTCTGGTAACCTATAAAGTGTAACTTGTAGCATATTGGTGGAGAAAAGTAGCTGATATTATGTGACAGTTGACCACAAACAAATGTAACTGATTTGGGATTGAAAATATCAGAATTGAGATTTACAAGTGTTATCTCACTCAGGGTAATTATTTGAAGTTGTTCAGTTCCATTAGCAACTTTCAGGTGTGGCAGAAAACTTTTTTTTTTAACTTCTCTTAGAATCGACTTTGGAGTGTTTTTTTTCACTATCTTCATTTTTTTGAGAGCAGATTTGATTTTAGGAAATGACAAAATCAAATTGAATCCAAATAATTTAGAAAATTTGGACTCAAGTCTGGTGAAAAAGATTAGGCAGCCAGGTTGATGATACTGTTTGAGGTCAAACAGGAGTTGTAACCATAAAGTAATGACACAGAATTTCCTGTGTGACTTGTAGAACTGGATCTGAAGTCTGTTCCAAAAAAGAATCTCTGAAAGTATTTCAAGGAATGCAGCGTCACCGAAATAATGTGTCAGTTTCCTAAGTTAATTGCTCTGATGTGTGATACACTTTGATGTGTAACTTAAAATTTTTTTAAAATATTAAGCCAATTTTCAGTATTGTAACTTGTATTAAGTATACAGTAAAGCAAGTATGTAGTAACCTGAGTGATAACCAACTGTGAATTAAAGATCAAGGAGTCAGACTAGAAATTTGGCAATTGGTAGGGTTGTACAAATATGTCTTTCTTTTTTAAGGGGTAAAGGGAACTAAACTAAGTCTTGCAATTTTAAGGAACTTTGTGCTTTGTCTGTGAGGGGAAATGAAGCGAAATTATTTAAGAATATGTTGTTGCAAAGCATTGATTTTATGGTGTGGGGACAGAGAGGTGGGGAGGATCTTTGTGGTGAGTTTAAGGAAATATAAACAGGAACTTAAATGCCTTTCCTCTGGTGTATGGGTTTTCCAGACCCTTGCCTTTGATTACAGAAGGTGCGGCACTGGTAACCATAAAATAGGTGAGAGTTGAGAATTATTCTTAAATCATATTCAGTCATTTATTAAACAAAATTTATTGAGTACCAGCTATGGAGCAGATAGATAGCAGGCTAGGTTTCTTGAGCTAGAGACGGAATAAGACAGTCCATTCCCTGATAGGCTTTATAGCCTGATGTGAATAATAACTACATTTTATGGATTGCTTTCTATGTTCTAGGTATTGTGCATTTTATATTTATGATCAGTATATAACGTATAGAACAAAACTTTTGGTAAGAATGGCAGAACTTACTAAGAAATCAAATCCAACTTCCTAAATGCTTTGTGGAACAAAGTTGTATGTAAATAAGTGTAATAAAAATAAGTGAAGCTAAATTTTTTTAGTATTAATGGCCATTCACCACTTTAAATCTTATTTTTATTTTTTATTTTTTTGCATGAGCCAGTGCACAGATAAATAAAAGTATGTCATTATTGAGTATGCAGGGGTGACTTTCTTGACTCCTAATCACTGAGAGAGGTGTGCCCTTTATTTTTCTAGTGGTGATAGTAGGCCCATGCTGATCTTTCTTCCCATTTGCTTTTCTTTGTAAGCAAAAGCAAGGCAGTTGGCTGCATGTTATCAGTGCCAACCAATAAATATTTAAACACAATGGCAAATATGCATATTATTGATATTACAAAGACTTTTAAGAAAGAGTTCAGTCAGGTTGGCTATAAAGTCATCCTTTATTTATCAGGTTCCTTTTTCTGCTGATACTTTTCCACTGGCTCCCATTTTAAAATAATGGTATCCTGAACCTCTGGCTTTTCAGTTCTGCCAGTTTAATTTCTTGATACTGAGGACTACTCTACTTTTGATTTCCCTCTAATTCAGCCTCAGAGATGATTTGCATTGACTTTGCCTTTCATGGGCAATAGTGCAGGTGGTGCTGAGCTCCTGGGGTTTAGGATTCAAAGGTGGAAGAAGTCACTGTGCTAGATCCTTCTCATTTTAGTATTAACTGACATTTTTGTAGGATTTTACACTTTATAATGTATTTGCATTCAAAGCATTATTTTTCACTGGCTTTATGAAGACTGGTATTATTAAGCCACTTGTATAGATGAAGAGCTGGACTCATTAAAGGAATGGCATGTTTGTTAGTGCTAGTTTGAATTTGGTTCTGGGGTTTCAACACTTTAGAATTCTCCTTTCCTGTACTTGTATGCTGCTAAGTTTGTGTGGTGGCACCTTCTCTTGTGCTGTTTGCCTCTCCCCTCACTCCTTTGGTGAAGAAAGGGGTTGCTGGGTCACTCGAAATAATAGAGCTATGACTAACTGATCCCACCAGTGTCAGCCTAGCTAATCTGAGGTAATGACTTATTAAAGTCACATCTCTTCATTTAGAAAAAAAGACTTCCCAGGTGGTGCAGTGGTTAAGAATCTGCCTGCCAAGGCAGGGGACGTGGGTTCGATCCCTGGTCCAGGAAGACCGCACATGCCGTGGAGCAACTAAGCCTGTGCACCACAAATGCCACAAACTATTGAGCCTGTGCTCTAGAGCCTACGAGCCACAACTACTGAGCCTATGTACCACAGCTACTGAAGCCTGCATCCCTAGAGTCCGTGCTTTGCAACAAGAGAAGCCACCGCAATGAGAAGCCTGCACACGGCAACCAAGAGTAGCCCCCACTTGCTGCAACTAGAGAAAGCCTGCGTACGCAGAAGCAAAGACCCAATGCAGCCATAAATAAATAAATAATTACAAAAAAGGGGGGGGTACTTCCCTGGCGGTCCAGTGGTTAAGACTTCACCTTCCAGTGCAGGGGGTACAGGTTCAGTCCCTGATCAGGGAGCTAAGATCTCCCATGCCTCGTGGCCAAAAAAACTAAAAACATCAAACAGAAGCAGTATAGTAACAAATTCAATACAGACTTTAAAAATGGTCATCAAAAAAATCTTAAAAATCTCCTCCTCAGAATTGTTTAACCAAAAATGGACTCCTTGCCCAGATTAAATTTTTTCCCAAAGAATTGTCAGTGCAAATAGTTAATTCCTGAATTTGTGAATCTCCTTGGTTTGAAATTCTTCCATGCACATTTTGGAAAGTTGGGACTATCTGTACATGTTTCTGTTATGTAAGTATGGGATATAAATAGAAATAACTGCCTCTCTAGGCCTTTGAGAATACATTGGATTTTTGCTCTTTACTGTGAAATTTGTTATTGATTTGTTCCTATTCAAGAGGTATAATTACTATAGAGCTCAAGCAGACCCCATTATAAAGTGGGTTCCCCTGACTCTCAAACCTAGGAATTTCGTTTCATGATTGCCATGTACTTGGAAGTGATGCACATGTTTCTTCAGGACAAGTAAAAACAAAATGTCTTTAAACTTGAAATTTTTTTTGTTTTTTGTTTTTTAATAAATGAAGCTTTTAGTATTAGAAGTAGTCTTTGCAGAGTGTTTCTGTAAATTAAGTGCATCTGTGTTAAAGATTTATAAAATTAACCAGTTTCCCAGCATTTTAGCCTTTTAATAATTTATTCTAGGGAAGAAGTAGATGGTGGTCTGTAAATTCTGCACTTTGGACAGATGGATCCTGGGCTTGGCTTCTAGGCTGAATGTGGGGGAGAAAGTACAGAAGAGAGAGGAGTCTAGAACAATCCCTAAGTTTTGGCTTTGGACAAATGGATAGATCTCAACTTTGGAGTCTTATAGGGTACAAGATTGTGGAGGCAAAGGGAGAGGAGGATGGTTTCGTGCTAATCTTCTTGAGGACAGGACGCTGTGTTATAAGGATACTTTGAGTACCCGCTATGTGTGGGTCACTCTTTAGGTGCTAAAGATGGAGTATGAGCAAAACAGAAAATTTTCTGCCCATAAGAAACTATAATCTAATAAAAGTCGACAGTAAACAAGTAATTAAAATTTATAGCATGTCAAGTGATAAAGTACTATGGGGGAAAGGAAAGTAAGGAAAGGAGAAGGGAATACTGGGATGGCTGTGTTGCACTTTTAAGCAGGGTAGACAGAGTAGCCCTCAGTGATAAAGTGACAATTGATCAAAGACCTGAAGGAAGCCATGTAGAACACTGGTTGGACCTGCATGGGAAGGGAAGAACATTCCCTGTTGAGGGATCAGCACGTGCAAAAGCCCTGAGGCAAAGGTCCCATTCTCTAGCACAGCTGGGAGACCAGTATGGCTCGTACTGAATGAGAACTGAATGAGCCAGGGGCCAAATGGTAGTAGGAGAAGGGGGTGGAGGGGCTGCAGAGGGGCTGGGATCATAAAGGGTCTTATTTGCCTTTGTAAGAATTGTGATTTTACTCTTGAGTGAGATGGAAGGCCATGGAGGGTTATGACCAGAGGGGAAATGTGATCTGACTTATCAGATCACTCTGCTCTGGAGTTCCTGGTTTTTCATTTCTTTTCCTTACCTATTTAGAGGTGCTACTTGTAGTTTAGGGAGTCAAATGAACTGGTGCACAGCCCTGACCCCTACTCATAGCTCTCATTCCAGAAGGCTCGGTGTACCAGAGCCAGTACTTTTGGTGGGCCCTAGAAATTCAGGGTATTCCAGTCCAGCTCTTTAAATAACATGTGAAGCTTACTTCACTTTTAAGGTTTCTGTTGCCAAAAGGAAGGGAGCAAAGAGATTAGCTCTAGACTTCTGCTGACAAAAGAAGATTAGCCTGCTGGCAGGTTGAATGTTTTCTAACTTATTTGGTCTTCTAGGTTTTTTTCTTACTATTGGGTTATTTTTAAAAAGTCATTTTTACCTTCTTTCAACTTTTAAGATCTCATTTATTTTGTTTTATTTGGCCTGGTATCTGCTTTACATTCCTCTGCCTTTCCCCCATTGCAGTAATTTTAGTAGAGGTTGGGATTGTTACCTGTTAATAATGTTTCAGCTAGGAACCCCCAGTGACTTCTCTGTTAACTTGAATAAATCTTATAGATTGAAAGATTCTACCCAAGTGACCCTATAAAAACCCATAGGATTTATTTTCTTCTCTGACTTTACAGATATAAGTTTCTCTCTTTTATGAAAACCATCCCCCTTTTACTACTCTATCATCTAGTTGCAGAAAATAAGTGTTCCTAAACACAGATTCCCATGACAACGTAACAAAAAGGTAATAGAACAAATGTTTATTTTGTCTAGGCCTGCTGTCTGAGTAACTTTATACCCTGAACGTGTTGGCTCCTGTTACTTTGAATGATGTTACAGATTTCCTAAAAACCTTTTCCTCTTAGGCCTTGGTGGCATTGTCAGTATGCCTGTGACATGAACGAAGGTATGGGAGTGTCTGTCTTACTGTCATTCTGCCCACAAGTATGCATTGGTTGCTTTTCCAAGCTTATAGTCCATAGTGTAGGCATCACACATCATTATGCAAAAAAAAAAAAAAAAAAAAAAAAACACAAAAAAACCCAAACCAGTTTCTTCTTTGTTTTCTTAAATTCATTAATTCACTGTGGCCAGTGCTAGGCACTGTAGTGGGTGTTCTGTTTATAAAGATTAAAAAAACAAAAAAGCAGGAAGAGTTCCTGCTTTTTAAAATATCAGTGTAGAAGGGACACATTTATGTTGCTTTCTCAGAGATTGCTTTGGAAGTCCTCAGTAGCTTTTCTTTTCTGCATTCTTTCAGCTTAAGTTGCCATCTCAAATCTACCTTTATATTTCTAGTGCTTCCCTTGAAATCTTCTTTTAGATTTTTCTTGTCTCTCTTGTATCTATCTAGTAACATACTGGTCACGTTTTACAACTAGGGCAACTTTTTGCAAGGGTGTGTGTTTGAATTCTGTGTCAGAGAGAGACCTTTCCATCTGATTCAGAACTAGAAAGTGATGACATCAGCATATGCCCACAAGAGCAGAACTTCTTCTTTTGATCTGCTGAGGGCTCAGGGAGGCTGTGTTTTAGGGGAAGAAAGGGACAGTGAGGGTGAGGGTCCTGTAGATCCTTAGCATAGCCCTATAATTCCACATGGGGCAGTGTCTCTGCTGTGACAGTCTTCTTACCTACAAATTATGTACCCCTAATAATCATGCCCTTAGCCTGTCCTGTGACACTCAACTTGAGGTGTCTGGTTTACACAAATATTTTCTGAACTCTTCATTGGTGTGTTTCCTTATCCTTGTAGTAGACATAACTTTATCCCCAGAAATAACTGTTTTATCCTTAATATCCCCAGTTGCTATTTCTTTTTTTCTCTTTTCATCAAATCCTGCATTTAGGGCTTTAGGTAGCTTGAACCTTCTTGAACTTAGACTTTTGGATGATAGTTTCTATTTATGTTTTCTTCTCCAGGCTACCAAATACTAGTGAAAATCTTGTTATCTTTCTCATCCGGTATAATAAAATATGACTCCTTAATGATTTTAATATTAAATTGAAGTGAAATATTGATGTTGGTATCTTATATTGCTGTACTTTTAATAATTTCCTCATCTGACATAAGTTTGGCTTGCTTCATTTTCTGATTCGTAGGTTAGTATCCTAAATACCTTATGCTTTGAATGATCTGCTTTGAAATTAGCAGTTTCAGTAAATTAAATGATATTGATGCTAAAGGGAGGAAAAGGGAAAAAATAGCAAATTAAGAGAACAGCTACTACGGAAAACAGTATGGAGGGTCCTTAAAAAATTAAAAATGGAACTGCCATATGACCCAGCAATCCCACTACTGGGCATATACCCTGAGAAAACCATAATCCAAAAAGATACATGTACCACAGTGTTCATTGCAGCACTATTTACAATAGCCAGGACATGGAAGCAATCTAAATGCCCATCAACAAATGAATGGATAAAGAAGATGTGACACATATATACAATGGAATATTACTCAGCCATAAAAAGGAATGAAATTGAGTTATTTGTAATGAGGTGGATGGACCTAGAGTCTGTCACACAGAGTGAAGTAAGCCAGAAAGAGAAAAACAAATACTGTATGCTAATACATATGTATGGAATCTAAAAAATTGGTACTGATGAACCCAGTGGCACGGCAAGAATGAAGATGCAGATGCAGAGAAGGGACTTGAAGACATGGGGCTGGGTGGAGGGGGAGTGAAGGGGAAGCTGGGACAGAGTAAGAGAGTAGCATTGACATATATACACCACCAAATGTAAAATAGATAGCTAGTGGGAAGCTGCTGCATAACACAGGGAGATCAACTGGATGATTGGTGATGACGCAGAGGGGTGAGATAGGGAGGGTGGGAAGGAGTCGCGGGAGGAAGCGGATATGGGGATATATGTATAAATACAGCTGATTCGCTTTGTTGTACAGCAGATACTGGCACAACAGTGTAAAGCAATTATATTCCAATAAAGAGCTTAAAAGAAAAGAGAACAGATAGTAAGTATTATGAGCATCTATCAAGCTGTGTTTACATTCCCAAATATAGTGTAACACTAGGATTACTCATCCTGTTGACATCTTGGGTTGATAATTTTTTTTGTTGTGGGGACAGTCTTGTGCATTGTAGGATGTAGCAGCATCCCTTTACCCTACCCACTAGATGCCAGTCACAACGCCCAGTTGTGACAATCAAAAATGTCTCTATTGCCACATGTCCTCTGGGGGCAAAATCACCTTTGGTTGAGAACTGCTTATGTAACCCCATATATTTGTATTGATTGATCCTGCATAAAAACTGCATAGGATAACCTGAACCTTCTACCTGCAAAAAGAAACGTTATGCTTTCTGTGCACGTTCCTTTTGAATTCATTGTCTGATACAGTCTCAACAATGGCCTTGTTCATGTCCTCTACATCCAAATTTATAGTTCCAAACCTAATCTCAAGAGTGTCTAACCCTTTGAATTTCAAGTCTATTGACAGGTGTTTCATGCTTTCCCTTGATTATTTTTCTACACACTTCTTGAGGACAATCTCAGAGATGGAGCACTAACCACCTTAGGATTAGATTCGTGTTATAAACTTGCATGGTTCAGCCTTAGATATGTGGAGCTGACATTTGAAGGAAGCTTCTCATTAACACTAATGAATGACAGTGGTCATGAAGATTACAATCAGGGAATAAACCATTTGTCTGAAAATTTCTGTAAAGGCAACATAATTTTGAAAGTTTGAAATGTGTATTTTTATATTTATGTTTTAGATTTGCTGTAAAGAAATCTGTTGGGTCATCCACCTGACAGTGTTAAATGCCCACCAGTGTATAAAAGAAACAGACATAAAATATTAGTGAACTATATATATATAAAGGTATTGATGTATACAGAGATATGGGGGCCCTGTGGGCTATAGTAGTTAGAATGTTTCATGGAGGAAGAAGGATTTGAAGATTATTTTTGAAGAATGGGTAGTATTTGGAACATTTCTAGAAAGGGAACATGTTTAGGTAACAGGAGAAAACATAACTAAGAGAATTACATGGGAGATGAACTGGCCTGACGGGTAATATCTCAGATAGGGTGAACCCAGTTGTGGTTTTCATTCTGATTGTGCTTCAGAATCATTTGTGGAGCTTTTAAACATACAGGTACTTGGGTCCTACCCTCAGAAATTAAGAATTAGGTCTGGAGTAGGGTTAAGGCAACTGCATTTTTCTAGGCAATGGAGAGCTAGTTATAGTTTCTTGAGTTGTAAAGTAGGGAGAGAAAGTATTTTAAAATTGGTCTGATTGGGAGTATTTTAAAATTGGTCAGAATAGATTGGAGGAAGCAAATGTTGTTTTGTAAAAGTCTGTAGTAATTTATGTGCATATGTTTTCAGTCTGACTCCCCAGCTAGATTTCTCATTTCCTTGAGGTCAGGAACTATCTTCTTTGGTATGTATTTACTAATCTTGCATTATGTTCCTGAAGATAAAACAGATAAATGAATTATAGCTTCTGCTCTCCTTTAAAGTCTAATTGGGAAACAGTACCTTTATTTTTTTTTTTTAAGTTCAGTGTCTAAAAAATTGGCTACATTATGTTGCCAATTGTAGTAGTTCTTAGATCCTGTCCACTAACTGCTGAATAAATGTGCATTTTAACTTGTCGAAATATTTCAGTTTTCCATAGCATGACAACAAATGATCAAGTATTTGGCCTCTTGGTTATATTTTAATAATCTGCCCTGTCTTACTGTTATTTCAGAAATATACTCAACCTCAAATTTGAGAGTAAGAGATCTAAAAGTGCATATTGAGAATTTACT
The DNA here is from genome assembly GCF_030028045.1 of Hippopotamus amphibius kiboko. Taxonomy (NCBI): domain Eukaryota; kingdom Metazoa; phylum Chordata; class Mammalia; order Artiodactyla; family Hippopotamidae; genus Hippopotamus; species Hippopotamus amphibius. The sequence continues at coordinate 40,714,936 of NC_080196.1, read as the reverse complement.
ATGTGATAAACCCCATGCTGGAAGATGATCATGAAACTATTATACAATAGCATGTTCATTTCCACTCGACACATTTACTACTTGTCTTTTATAGTTCATAAAGTACATAATTATGTGAGCCTCAAAACAGCATTGTAAGATAAGCAGGGCTAGTGACTCCCCCGTCTTACTGGTTTGGAAACAGGCTCATAGAACCTTTGGCCAAGATCACTTGCTAGGAAGTTCCAGAACCAAAACTAGAACTGAAATCTTTTGACTGCTAGTTTACATTTCTCTGCATCAGACTGCCTAGTGTTTATGCTTAACAGAGTTTTTTGAGATCAGATCATCAAAATACTGCAGAGACCATTCACTAGGATGTAAAAATAGCTTTGTTAAGTGGAATTTTGCTGATTTTTTTTCTAGAGCAATAAAAAAGTACTTATCTAGTATTACCAAAAATAAGCAAGATATTTTCCAGTATTTTGATTTAAAAAAAAAAATCAAGTTGCTAAGTATAATGATGTAAAAATTATTTGATACTCCTCCCTTAAAGAGATGGTGCTTCATTCTCCTCCCCTTGAGTGAAGGCTGTATTTAGTGACTCACTTCTCTGAAGTATAGAATGTGGCAGGAATGATGGAGTGTGACTTCTGAGGGTAGGTCATAAAAGACATGTTGACTTCTGCCTTGGTCTTTTTCTGAGATCGTCTGCTCTAGGGCAGTTTCTCAGCCTTGGTACTACTGGCATTTGGGGCCAGAAGGATTTGTGAAGGATACTTAGCAGTATCCCTGGCCTGTACCCACTAGATTCCAGTAGCACAGCCTCTCGCAACCCCACCACACACTCCCAGTTGTCTTAGACATTGTCAAATGTCCCCTGAGGGGTAAAATTGCCCTCTTTTGAGAACCATTGCTTTATGGGAAGCTAGCTGCTACGTTGAGAAGACACTGAAGCAGCCCTGTGGAGGGGTCCACATTGCAAAGAACTGAGGCTTGCCAATAGCATGTGAGTGAACCATCTTGAAAGTGGATTCTCCAGTCTCAGTCAGGCCTTCAGATGACTCTAGCTGTGGCCAACATCTTGACTGCAGCTTCAGGAGAGATCATGAGCCAGAACCACCCAGCTAAGCTGCTCCTGAATTCCTGACTCACAGAATCTGAGATACTAAATCTTGTTTAAGCCATCAAATTTGGGGGTAATTTATTATCTAGTGATAGAAAATTAATACTCTTCAGTGTTACTGTTAAATATATATATATATGTCATATAAGTGGGAGAGTCACAGCAAAACCCAAAAGGTTGTGAAGTCATGTTAATGCTTGTTATTGCATCTCTAGTCATGATCACAGCTTACGTTTGTAGGGCGCTTTTCTGGATATGAAGCCTATGAACACAGCTACTGTACAAGACTTTTATTGTAGCGGCAAGTCAAAGTTGATTGATGGTAATACTAAATAGTTACAATGTAATATATGATTAGTCTGTTTAATATTTCAGATTTGCTTGAAAGGAGTTAAAAATTATTCAATGATAACTTCCAAAACATTTATTATTGAATTTTTCAAACATATAAACGTAGGCAAGATATATACCCATGGTGGCAACGTTCTAATGAGGCTTTGGAAAATAATCCCCTTTAAAAGAAATAAAATAATCCATATGTAGTATTTTTGCATTCAGTATGGGATAACTGTTGCTCTTGATGCAGACACATACTTAAAATTTGCAGTCAAAGATATATATTAACTGACACCACTAGCTTTTAAAGCTTCAGTGAAGAAATATCTTACAAAGTTATTCTTTTTTCAAACGAATGAATCTTCTTCAGCAAAGGAAGATTAAGTGCATTTCAATCGCAAATGGTGTGGGATTTTTAGATTGCATGCCTAAGTGAATTTCTACATCATTTGAATGTTTTCATCAGCCTAGTAAAAATTGAAGCAGTTGTGAAAAAAACATTTTTGTTCCAGTAGTGTAGTAGCTTTTGCAGCAGGAATTGGACCAGGTTAGGAATGGTAAGTATTAGCATATATGTTGCCGTTCCCTGAGTGCCAGCCCCATGGCTAATGTCCCTAATGAATCCTATCACAAATATATTTTTCTATCTGAATGAGATTTTCATGAACTGAATTTGCCTGAAAGTTCTTGAACTGTAAGTTCTGCAAGGCAAGGTAAGTGATCAATTAAATGACTCTTTTTTTTCCCATTCTGGGCTTCTTATCTATTGTTAAGGTTTTTTGTGTGTCATTTGTGTTTTAAGCATCTGAGAGGAATTTTTAGAAACTGAAAAGCTGGGGATTGGTCATATCGCACGTACTTGTAACAACTGTACTAATAACATCTGATTTACTTCCCATCAATATGAAAGTGTTTCATAAGAAACTGAATTCCATTTAAAAATACTATATATAGTGCAACTAGATCATTTTGTGACTTTTTTTTTCATTTTATTTATTTATTTATTTTGGGGGGGGGTACACCAAGTTCAGTCGCCTGTTTTTATACACATATCCCTGTATTCCCTCCCTCCCTTGACTCCCCCCCACCCCCCCGGTCCCAGTCCTCTATTGTGACTTATTATAAAAATGAAAGTGTTAGGTAGACATTTAAACAGTATATTTGAGAGTCAGTAAAGATATTAAAAGCGAGCTAACAGTGTTTCAAATGTTGTTTTTAAAGTCAATTTTAAGTCTCTTGCTAGTCTGAAGAATATTGTTTGAAGTTCTCAAATTAAAACTTGAGTTCTTATTTTTGCGTAAAGTTGCCTTTATTTTCATAACATTATTTCCAAAATGGAGGGGCAGAGCGTAAGTGTCAAAAGTACAGTGATACTTCAAAAAATCTAGAAACAATAAATGTTGGAGAGGGTGTGGAGAAAAAAACTCTCCTGCACTGTTGGTGGGAATGTAAATTGGTACAGCCACTATGGAAAACAGTTTGGAGGTTCCTTAAAAAACTAAAAATAGAACTACCATATGATCCAGTAATGCCACTACTGGGCATATACCTAGAGAAAACCATAATCCAAAAAGAAACATGTACCATAATGTTCATTGCAGCACTATTTACAATAGCCAGGACATGGAAGCAACCTACATGCCCATCAACAGATGAATGGATAAAGAAGATGTGGCATATATATACAGTGGAATATTACTCAGCCATAAAAAGGAATGAAATGGAGCTATATGTAATGAGGTGGATAGACCTAGAGTCTGTCATACAGAGTGAAGTAAGCCAGAAAGAGAAAAACAAATATACTGTATGCTAACTCGTATATACGGAATCTTAAAAAAAAAAAAGTACAGATGAACCCAGTGACAGGACAAGAATGAAGATGCAGATGCAGAGAATGGACTGGAGGACACGGGGTTGGGGGGTGGGTGGCGAAGGGGAAGCTGGGATGAAGTGAGAGAATAGCTTAGACATATATACACTACCAACTGTAAAATAGATAGCTATAAGGGAAGTTGCTCTATAACAAAGGGAGATCAACTCGATGATGGGTGATGCCTTAGAGGGCCAGGATAGGGTGGGTGGGAGGGAGTTGCGGGAGGGAGGGGATATGGGGATATATGCATAAATACAGCTGATTCACTTTGGTGTACCTCAAAATCTGGTACAAGAATGTAAAGCAATTATATTCCAATAAAGAGCTTAAAAAAAAAAAAGTACAGTGATACTTACACATTTGCCTGAATTTAGAAGAAAGAAAAAGGTAGGTTTCTGTAGTAGGGAGAGATGTGCTGAAAAATATTTCCATTATGGTATTTGTTGAAATTTGTGTCAAGTGTTATGGGTAAAGAGAACTGTTCAGTTAGTCATCTGAATTACTTAGTTATTTAGAAGGCACATTTTGAAAATTGTTATCAATTAACCTGAATTCAATTGGAAAAAAGCCTCAAATTATATGAAGAGATGTTATCTCTTTGCAGATTATTTCTCTCCATGTAGATATTTTAATGAATTCAATGTATTAATGAGAATTTGTTAATTCAATGTAACTACAGATTTTAATATATTTAGCTATTCCCATTAATTTCCAAAAATAAGTAAAATTGTGCTGTCTTCTTAACCATTATTGAAGGTTCATTTTTCCTTAACATCATTCAGGGATTAGAGAAGTCATCTATGACCATTAAAAGAAATTGTAAAATCATTTTGATCCCCACAATTTACTCAGATACTTGCCAGGTGATTGCTTATTCTTCATTCTGTTGGGGAAAACCCAAATTGTTTTTTGAGGAAAATCCTGGTGCAGTCATTTGTACTCTCATGCTCTGTGGACGTGGGCAGTTGTCCTGGTTAGGCAGCATCTCACCTTTCTTAAGAGGTTGTCTCTCTTCCTTTGCTGACTCAGTGTATTTATCTGCCTTTACCTTGCAACACAGACGCTCTGCAAGCCAGATTCCAGACACAGAGCATAAACACAAAGTCCCTATGTCTCTATACCTATCAAAAGCTCAGTTGATGGAAATCACCTTTGGAGGATTGTCTGGGGAATATGGAGCTTATTATCTATTTTTCTAGAAACACTTAAGATTTCCTCTTGGATTAAGTCTGTCAGAGAGCAGTGTGCCGTGCTGTTTTGTCTTCTCCTCCCTGCCTTTGCTAATGAACTGTGTTTTGGCCTTATGAAACAGTCTCCACTGATGGATGCTCTAAGTAAAGAAGTATCTGAAACCCATTATTATAATTGTGTAAGGATGTTGATTAGGACATTTTTACCACATTATACAGTGTCTCCTTCATAAACATACACAGGAGGAACTCTTCTTTGGTTTTATTACAGGAATAGTTATGCCTCTCTTCAGTTCTCCGAGTACCTGGTTTGTTTTTATTATATGGTTCCTATGATTCATGTCTTAACTGGTTGTATTCTTTTTGCGATGGCTTTAGTGGGCTCAGAGCCAAATTTGGGGGCAACCTTTAACGGGTATTTGGAAAGGACCTCATGATAAGCATTTGCACTAACCTCACCCATACATAATTTCTTATTTATCTTGTTTATTTGTCCCCTAATCAGTTACTCTTATGTCAAGTTGTATATATATATATGTATATATAGTTCTAAGCTACTTTAAATCCATTGTGAATAAAGCAGGGTATATGTAAGTAAATTTAGAATTAAACAAAATTAGGATATTAAGGATCTAGTAAGCCAAGTTTTTTCCAGGGAGAGGGGAGAGGCAGGTATGAATGTATAACAAAACATTTAATTTTATTTAATGAATATTATTGTGTCCTAGGCACTGGATTCACATTCAACAATAGATAAGTGACAATGACATTCTAATTTTATAATATCTGTTTTTAATGAATTTTATATTTCTCCCTTTAATTTTTTTTACCATAGCAATCTTTTTTATAAAGCATAAATTAATTTTAGAACTTTATGAGTTTACAGTTGGGGGGAAAAACTTATTAAGCAATGTGTCCTGGATTTTATTCAGTAGTTGTGAGAACCTAATCTTCATAAAGATAATTCCATTTTATGATGTTGTTTGTGAAAACACGGTTTTATTTGTAGTTATAGTTTTAAAAATGTGATTAAGAGGAATCTTCCCAACTATAATACTAGTAAGTGTAATAATAAAGGCAAAGCCAATAGCTGGGGTTGTCCTTATTTCAGGCAGCTTGGCATCCTGGAAAAAGAGCATTGAAATTACACAGATCTGAGTCTGAATCCCACTGCATATGAGTTATATGCCATTTGGTGAGTTGTTAATGTTTCTGACCATTAGCTTCTTATTTTGGAAAGTAAATGTAACTATCTCATAAAGTTATTATGAGGATTAAATGAAACATTTCCCAAATAATATGTGGCATGATCAGATATTCAATAATTTGAATTTCTTCTCTGAGTATTTAATTGGTTTTATCAGGTGATTTAAAAAATTATTAGGAGGGAGGGGACATGGGGATATATGTATAAACATGGCTGATTTACTTTGTTGTACGGCAGAAATTGGCACAACAGTGTAAAGCAATTATACTCCAATGAAGAGCTTAAAAAATTATTAGGGAAAACAAAATTATTAGGAATTTCTGTTTTGGGTAATTACAGTGTTCAATTTAGGATGAAATATGTGGTTTCCTCTTTCTCTAAATACTGCTTTGATTAGCGATAGAACAGGTTAGGTCAGAGCAAGTTACATGCTTAAAGAGGTAGGGGAGGGGATAGATCATATATTGTTTGCTTCAGCAACCTTTGCCGTAAGGATTACTGACAAGCAGAGAGCACCTTCTCTGAACAATTCCTGTTTGTTCTCTTCTGCAAGTAAAATATGTTTTAAAACGTGGGGATGTATGTCCTTTGAAGTAAAAATTATTAGTCTCTTCTAAGGAAATCATGCAATTATGGAAGAAGCAAAGTGAGATGTCCATTCTAGTAGTATTTATATTATTTGTGTATGTGAATGAATGGAATAGCTTATAAGGTCCATCGATAAGAGAATGAGTAGGTTATGGTTCAAATATTTTTGAAATTGTTGTAAATGATTGTTTAGTAAAATAGCAAATGTTTATGGCTTAGGTAAGAAGGGTACAAATTTATTTATGTACTTTATGAGTATAGCCATGTAAGAATCATTTGAAGGAAATATAGTTGTCAGTAGTGGTTTTATGAAAGTTAGAAAGCATGCCTCTTTTTGTTTGTTTTAGGGTGACAGAAAAACACAGGTGACTTATGCTTCTAACTTTACAAATGACCTTATTAAAAGACATAAGCTCATTTTTTAAATAGTCAGAGGATAGAAAAATATATATTAAAAAGCAAAAGTGTATAGAATGGATAAACAACAAGGTCCTACTATATATAGCACAGGGAAACATATTCAATATTCTGTGATAAATCATAATGGAAAAGAAGATTTAAAAAAGAATGTATATATGTGTATAACTGAGTCATTTGCAATACAGCAGAAATTAACACAGCATTGTAAATCAACCACATTTCAATAAAAAAACTGTTATAAAAAAAAAGCAAAAATATTAGAAGTCTTAAGTATATTAGACATTTTTCTCTGCTTGTGTGTGTATACCTGAATGAGTATACATTTTTCCCCCCACAGATGGGATAATTCTTTACTTCTGAAACTTGTTCTCTTTCCCGTCAACAGTACAACATGTACATATTAGTATGTGGAGAGTCTTGTTAATGGCTGAATATATGGTACATGGTATATATGTACATGAGAATGTACCATAGTTTAAGTCCTCCTGTATTGGATATTAAGGTAGTTTCTAGTTTTGTTCTTGTGGACTGGCTGAACATCTATGAACATTTATGTAGTTTGAACCCAACTTATATATTTTTATATTTTTAAACCCAACTTATGTATTTCTGAACCCAACTTTTAAAAAAGTGTGATAGTTTCACTGTATTATTGGACATTATTTGCTTTCATGTATGGTTCATCATCCCAGTTAGATGCGTAAGTTCTGTGATATCAGGTACTATATTTAATGTTTCTTTTGTATCCACAGAGACTCTCATGAAGGAGATATTTCAGTAAATACTTAGGAAGTGATATTTTGGTATTTGTGAGATACTACATCATTGATTCCTTTAGTGTTTTAGAGTCACAGTATAACTTTAGGGATTAAAAACTTCCCCTTAGTAAAGTAATGTATGTTGAGTGAAAGCTATTTCTTATGAAATAGTTTTCATTAATATTATCCTGAGTTCAGTGTAAGATCACAGGAAAAACTTTTTCCAAATGAAGTGCAATTAATTATAGTGGGACACATTTTAGAAAAGAAGCAGAGTCCATACAATTAGAATATATATATTTTTTCTTTTTTTAAGGACTTTTATTGAGATATAATTGACATACAATAAACTGCATATATTTAAAGTGTACAATTTGATATTTTTTTCTTAGTAATATATATATGGCAATCCTAATCTTCCAATTCATCCTACCCCAGCCACCCCCACCCCCACCACCCCACACCCCTGCTTTCCCCCCTTGGTGTCTATATGTTTGTTCTCTACATCTGTGTCTTTATTTCTGCCTTGCAAACTGGTTGACCTGTACCATTTTTCTAGATTCCACATATACGCATTAACGTACGGTATTTGTTTTTCTCTTTCTGACTTATTTCACTCTGTGTGGCAGTTTCTAGGTCTATCCATGTCTCTACAAATGTCCCAATTTTGTTCCTTTTTATGGCTAATATTCCATTGTATGTGTGTACCACATCTTCTTTACCCATTCATCTGTTGATGATTGTTTAGGTTGCTTCCATGTCCTGGCTATTGTAAACAGTGCTGCAGTGAACATTGTGGTACATGTATCTTTATTTATTTATTTATTTATTGGATTTATTTTTTTATTGGTTGTGTTGGGTCTTCGTTGCTGCACATGGGCTTTCTCTGGTTGCTGAGAGTGGGGGCTACTCTTCATTGTGGTGCGTGGGCTCCTCATTGTGGTGGCTTCTCTTGTTGTGGAGCACGGGCTCTAGGCATGTGGGCTTCAGTAGTTGCAGCAAACGAACTCAGTAGTTGTGGTTCACGGGCTCTGGAGCACAGGCTCAATAGTTGCGGCGCTTGGGCTTAGTTGTTCCTCAGCACGTGGTATCTTCCTGGGGCAGGGCTTGAATCCATGTCCCCTGCATTGCAGGCGGATTCTTAACCACTGCGCCACCTAGGAAGTCCCCATGTATCTTTTTGAATTATGGTTTTCTCTGGTATATACCCAGTAGTGGGATTGCTGTGTCATATGGTAATTCCATTTTTAGTTTTTTAAGGAACCTCCATACTGTTCTCCATAGTGGCTATATCAGTTTACATTCCCCCCAACAGTGCAAGAGGGTTCCCTTTTCTCATACCCTCTCCAGCATTTATTGCTTGTAGATTGTCTAATGATGCCCATTCTAACCAGCATGAAGTGATACCTCATTGTGGTTTGGTTTAGAATGTGTTTAAAATGGACTGAACTGTTAGCTGAGTTGAACTTGCTTTTCTGTTATGGCATTGTAGTTAGAGTTCATGCTTGCAGCATACCACTTGGATTTGAATCCCAGCTCTGCCGTTTTCTGTCTATGTGGGCACATTAGTTCACCTCTCTGTGCCTCAGTTCTCTCATGTGTAAAATGGAAATAATAATAATAATGTTTTCTTGTAAAGTTGTGATAAAGATGTTCATTCATGTGAAGATTAAAACCAATGCCTAGCAATAAACACTCAACACACATGTAAGTTTTTAACATTAATATCAGTTTCCTGTTGGATGCTATTGAGTTTATAAGAATTGAGGGCCAAATGATAAAGTTGAAGTTTTTTATTCCATATTTCATTTTATGCTTTTGTTAAGCATTTATTGAGAATGGACCACGTTCCAGGTATTAAGCTATGCCCTATGTAATACAATACTAAATAAAACAAGACACTTCCTGCCCTCAGGGTGTTTGTGATGAGTGGAAAAGGCTGGCGTTATTATGTCTAATATCTGAGCTTTACCATGGGCCAGGCCCTTTCCTAAACCTACTATAAAAGTTATCACATTTAATCCTAACAAACATCCCACAGATTAGATATAAACGTTATCCTCATTTTATATATGAGGCTGAGAGAATTTAATTAACTTCCTCAAGGTTATATAACTACTAACCGGCAGAAGTGGAATTAAAATCCAGATAGTCTAATACCAAATCCCCAGTCCTTATTTAACCACTCTGCTGGATGGTAAATAAACATACAATAATAAATTGTGATTATTGGGATCTGTAGGGTACTAATTAATCCTAGCCTGCTTTTTGCTGAATAGACACAGGAGTCAAATAGAGATAAAAGTATGTGCTTTATTACTGGAAAGCCGGTGTGGAGAATGACTTGCACAGGTGGCTCAAGTGGGAGTCTTCTTTCTTCCCCACTGAATTGAGCTTGCAAACTCAGTCACAGGCATGTCAGCTAGAAACCTGATGGTATTCCTTGCTCCAAGAGGCCCCAACATACTTCCCAGCAGAGGAGAGAGGAAAGCACTCAGCCTGCAGGGAGGCAGGCAGACTCTGAGGTGGAGAGCTGAAGAGGATGAGTCACAGGAGCAATGGCCATCTTCCCAGTCTTACTAGAGCCAGTGAGGGGTTCAGAGAGGAATATAAACTTACTTGGTACCTCCAAGAGGGGAGAAGGTACTATTTCCTGGACTTGTAGGAACAAGGGCAGCGAGAGAGAAGAGAACCCCGCTCCCTTTATGTAGGATAAGGAAGGAAACAAGGAGGGTGTTGTGACAGAGAATAACTGTTTGAGAAGTTATAATAACTCTTAGAAACATCTTTTAGATACACTTAGGCCAATGCTTGAAGGATAAGGATTCAGCTGTGGGGTGGAACAGAGGTGGAAGTTGGGGAGAAGAGCATCTCAGGGACCAGGAACAGCATCTGTGAAGAGTTTAAGGAACTGAAAGGAGCCTGCATATTCAGAACATAATGGCTAAGGGGAAGGAAGGAGTAGCATAGGAGTAAGATGGAGTGGTCATTGGTGGTCAGATCATTTGAGCTCTGTAGACTGTGACAGGAAATGTGCATTTTATTTTATATGCCAGTGAAATTCCTTGAAGGATTTGAAGCAGGGAAGTGGTATCATCTAATTTATATTTTTAAAAGATTGTATTGGATGATGGTGGAGACTACATTGGAAGCAAACAAAACAGGAGTCAGGGAGATGAGTATTAGAAGACAGGCTGGTGATGAGGTGACTTGGACAAGAATGGTAGCACTGAAGTGAAGTTGAATTTGAGATGTATTCTGGAGATGGAAACCACAACACTTTCTGGTAGATTTGGATGGGGGCCAGGAGGCTGGAGGAAAAGGAGAAATGAACAGTGACACTCACACATCCAGCTTGAGCAACTGAATGGAAAGTCCATTTGTTGAGATAAAAGAGACGGAGAGGAATCGTTCTGGGTGTTCTGAACTTCCTAAATTTAAGCTGCTTGTATGTTTTCGATATGGAGATGTCAGGTTCTGAAAAGAGATTGCAGTGAGAGACATAGGTTTGGGAGTTTTCAATATATAGATGGCACTTAATTTAAAGTCGTGGGTATAGAGGACTTCCCTGGCAGTCCAGTGGTTAAAACTCACCTTCCAATGCAGCGAGTGCGAGTTCAATTCCTGGTCGAGGAACTAAGATTGCCACGTGCCAAAAAGCCAAAACATAAAACAGAAGCAGTATTGTAACAAATTCAGTAAAGACATTAAAAAAAGAATAAAGTCATGGGTATAGACGAGAACATCTAGGAGAATATAGGAGAGAGAAGAGAAGAGGGCTTAGTACCATGTCCTGAAGAACTCCAGCATATGGAGTTTGAGTAGAGGAACCACAGAGAAGGAGCTGCCATAGAAGTCATAGAAAACCAGTAGGATGTGCTGATAGGGACTCCAGGTTGGAGAGAGTTTAGAGAAGGGGAAGTGTTAACCATATCAGTTGCTAATCCAGAAAAGTGGCCATGGATTTGGTAGTAGAGGTCATTAATGACCTGAGAAGAGCGTTTCAGTGGAATGGATTGAGGAAAGAATGGGAGCAGAGGAAATGAGTCAGTTGTGTAGATCTTGTCAAACCTTGTCAAATCTTATTTTTCTCAAACCTTAAGATATGTGTGAACTACCTGGAGATCTTGTCAAAATGTCAATTCTACTTTAGGGCCTGAGATTCTCCATTTACAAAGAACCCCCAGATAATGCCAATGCTGCTGGTCTGTGGAGTAGCAGAGGTATAGATTAGTGGTCCTCAGACTCACTGTGTGTTAGAATTATGTGGTGGGCTTGATAAAAAATAGAGTTCAGAGTTTATGATTCAGGCACTCTGGGAAGGCACCTGAGAATTTGCATTTTTTATAAGTTCCTGGGTGACATCGATGCTGCTGGTTTAGGAACCACACATTGAGAACCACTGGAGAATTTTAATTGTGATGGGGAGCTTTCAAGGGAAATTTTTTGTTTGTTGAGAATGGGAAATAACTAGAGCATACTTACGCTGATGAGAATAGGGAGAAGCTGGAAACAAAGAAGAGGAACGAAGGAGTGAAGTCCTTGAAAAGATGAGGGATGATGGCACCAAAGCATATATTGAGGTCTTGAATTTTTGTAAGAAAGGGTGTGTGTCCTTAGTTACAACAAGAGAGAAAGCAGAGAAGAAGGGTCCAAGTGCAGATGGGTGTGTAGGTAGGTTTACTGGTAGGCAGGTGGAGCTCCCTTTTGATGGCTTCTGTTTTCTCAGTGAAGGCAAGAACAGCTCCTGAGAGAGGAGGGTAAATGGAGGTTTGAGGAGAGAGATGGTGTCAAATGATGACTTTGAGTAGAAAAATGAACTTACTAGTAAAAAAGTGGCAATATTGAGAGCCTTATTTGAGGTTAAGATCAGAAATTAAGAATGAAACCATTCTGTATGATTGTGCATTCTTTTTTTTAATTTATTTTAGTTTTGGCTGTGTTGGGTCTTCGTTACAGTACGCGGGTTTCTCATTGTGGTGGCTTCTCTTGTTGTGAAGCATGGGCTCTAGGCACGCAGGCTTCAGTAGTTGTGGCATGCAGACTCCGTAGTTGTGGCACACAGGCTTAGTTGCTCCATGGCATGTCCAGGGCTTGAACCTGTGTCCCCTGCATTGGCAGGAGGATTCTTAACCACTGCGCCACCAGGGAAGTCCTGTGCATTCTTTTTTTCTTCAAGCATAGTTAGTTCTTGGATTCAGACAAGGAGAATAAATAGTTGAGATCATCCAAAGTTAGACTTTATATGGGTGAGAACATCAGGGGGGTGTGGGGGGGGGGGTACAAAGGAGCATACAGTCTAAGGCAGGCAAGAAGGGAAATGAAGACGGGAGGGCTAAAGGATAGAAACAGTCAATGAATTGTTGTAGACAGGATACAGATAAGCTAGAAGTAAACTAAAAGACATAGGAGGTTTGTGAGGCCATTCACAAGTTTGTAGGCAGACAGCTTTTGATGGTGACAGAGGTCCAGGGTGTGACCATGAGGTGGTTGGATAGGGTGGAGTTTCCTGGAGAGGTCAGGAAACCAAGAGGCTAGGAAATTGGATGTGCCCTCCACCTGGATGCTAAAGTTGCCAAGAATGATGGCCGAGTTGGAAGGGGAAAGAGACTTTAAGATAGGAACTAACTTTTCGGTGAGTGATGGAAAATTCCAGGCCAGTGGATAACAGCAACAGAGAGGAAGAGAGGGTCGTGGGCAGGAGCTTGTATAAATCAAAGGGAAAGTTATGGTCTGGAAGTGGAAATAGTTGGCAAGGAGGGACATCTACGCCACCTGCTAGCTGTGAGGTACCTGGAGTATGAGAGTGAGAATCCACTCTTATGGCACGGCTATAAGAGAAGTAGTGTCTTCAAGGTACAGCCTGGTTTCAGCTAAAGCAAGCAGATGGCGGAAAGGTTCAGAAGTGAAGATTTACAGAAGTTTATTACAAATTGGGAGTTAGAGAGCAAGGACATAGTGTAAAGGTTTGGGAGTGAAAGGAGGGGAACTCCTGGAGCAGGTACAGAGTCATATGGGAAAGAGAGTTTGGTGAGAATAGATAATCCGAAAGTCTTGGATGTGCCTATTAGAGACTGAGATAAACAGGAAGATGAGACATGACAGAATTAGCCCAAACAGTCTCTAAAAATAATTAAAATACACATCAGATTTCTTGCTGTAGATGTCCTGTGTGATCTAGCCTCTGCCTGCATCTCTGACCTCATTCTTTTCCACCCTCCCCTTGCTCCCGGTGTTCCACCTGCACAGGCCATGTTTCTTCTGTCACTCCAGCGTTTTTCTACCTCTATTTCATTTTTCCTTTGTTTGCACATGCTTTTTTTGAGAGGCAGCATGGCAAAATATTTAATAGCAAGCGTGAGCTCTGAATCCAGACTTCCTGCACTATCACTCTCTAGCTTTATGACTGTGGGCAAGTTATTTAAACTCTCTGTGCTTCAGTTTCCTTATCTGTAAATGGGGGAATGATAGTAAAGACCCAGTAAATGTTAATAATGTTATTTTTTCTTCTGCCTGAGGCCCTTTTCCCCTATATCTTTACATGGTTTCTAGTTTTATCATTCACTTCCCTCAGCTCAAATTTACTTCCTCAGACATCCTGGCTAACGTAGCATAACTCCACCAGCTTTCTGCTGCTCTTTATCCCATTATTCTGTTTTATTTATTCGTAGCATTTATTACTATTTGAAATTTATTTCATTATTCTGCTCTTCCTCTCTCCCCGCATCCCCTGAGGTCAGGGATATGTTGATTTATTCCTGACTGTATCTCAGCTTCTAGAAAGTGACAGATACTTTGTAGGTGCCCAAGAAATTTTTATGCCACCTCACTGTCCTGAAAACATAGTATTTTTCAAGGCCTCTGATCAGGCAGCATTTGGTGGCAAGACGACACTGAGGCCTAGGCCAAGAAGACAGAATTCAGCTCTTTGTGTACCAATCTGTTGGCTCGTCTAGATCAGGTGGCTGCCTGTTTTTGTGTTATTGGGACATAGCCACATCCATTTAAACATTTATTAACTGCTGCTTTCCAGTTCCAAGCCCAGAGCTGAGTAGTTGAGACAGAGACCCTAAGCCTCACAAAGTCTAAAATACTATCTAGCCCTTCACAGAAAAAGTTTGCTGATCCTTGATTTAGACTCATAGAAAAAAAGACAAGAAGGAAATACCAAAAATAAATGATTACTTTGGATAGTGGGATTATAGGTCATTTTCATTTTTATCTTTATACTTTTAAATATTTTGTTATAGACCCATTTAATTTGGAAATGAAATAGCCTTATAAGTACTGATTTTAATGTATTTAGAGAACATTTAATGATGAGTTTTTATGTTCTTTTTTTTCTTTAGTGCTGCTTTTGACACAAAAACTGGGTTACGTGTTGCAGTGAAGAAGCTATCCAGACCATTTCAGTCCATTATTCATGCCAAAAGGACCTACAGAGAACTGCGGTTACTTAAACATATGAAACATGAAAATGTAAGTTAATAATTCAAGGCAGGATAAATTCTGCTCTTTAATAGACTGGAAAAAATTGTGTTTTAGTTACTGCAAATGGAAATGCATTAGAGTGTATCAAACTTTGGACCATCCTTCTTGTACTGGGGTGTTAGTGACCACTGCATTATGTCAGGTAGCTACTCCAAACCTTGGGATGAAATTGGTACATCTTCCTGGAGTTCCAGTTTTACCTAAAGATTTTTAGAGGGAAAGCATATAAAATTTTTTTTTTTAATAAAAGTGAGGATTTTTAAGCACTCCTTTGCGGGATGGCACTGTTTTTATGAGATAAAACACAATTCACAAGGATTTTTAACAAAATATTGCAAAGAAGTTTTGTATTCTTTACTTGGTTTACTTAAGATTATGTTATCAAAATATGGGAATCTATGGTATTTTGTGTTGTTATGAGTTTTTTCAGTGGAGAAGTTTGAGGAAGAGGGCCTTAGTTAACTGAATGCCCTATTAAAGATGGGTATTATTTTCTGGATAGTTTAATATTATAATTTTTTCCTTTTAATTTTTAAAAGACAGCTTTTCTAGATTCAGGGATTTTTAAAAATGTGACAAAGACATTGTTTAAGTTAAATATAACATTTTCTTTTCTATCAGTTTGGAAATCTGAGAACAGTGCCGTCCTGCAAAGGAGTGCTTAAAAATCCTAATAGCATAAATAAATGGATGCAGTTGGAATATTAACTGAAAGTGAAAAAAACAATTGACTGAGGACACTTACTTTCCTGAATTTCAAAATCAAGTTTAAAAGGGTCTATGTGATTGCTGTATGAAAGGAACTGTAAAATATGTAGCATTATATAAACAATGGCCATAGAAATTTTAGAACTGTTTGACCCTATTGATGGTTACTGTGTAGAAAAAAAATTCAAAATCTGTAAATTTATTATTTGGCTATTCAGATATTTTTCTGTTTCAGTAACAACTTTTTTTCTTCATAGTAAGAAAAAAGATGTATTGAAATACATTTGTTTCACAAAGTACAAATTTCTTCTAAATTGAGAGCATTGTGACTTAAATTTGGAATTGGATTATTGATACTGTTGTAATCACAGCTGCAGCTTATTTATTTTCATGTTTTAATTACGTTATTGAGAACATCCTGTTTTCCACAGATAACCTTCATTCCTAGGTATAATTTTATATGAGCATCCATGTGCAAACTGGAGTTTTTAAAAAGTTCATTGCAGAGCTACAGCCTTCCTAATCAGTGACATGTTTATAAGAAGTTGAGATATGGTGGAAAAAGCTGGCAGGAGAAGCTTTATTCTGGAGTCTGCATAAAATCAAGGTGGCCTGGCAGGCTTAACTGATGGGTTTACATTTGGTTTTTAACACAGTTGAGTGTGTATGCTGGTTTTCATTACACGTTAATAAATGTGACAGAGACACTGTCATAGCTTTTTAAGTATAAAGAATACTTTGAAAATGGAATGCAAGCCAAACATTTATGGAACCCCAGAGCACCTCCAGGAGGCCCCAGGATCCCACTGATGTTGTCTATGCTAATTTAAGAGCATCTGCTTTAGAAGATTACCAGCACTGTAATTTATTGTTCTGCTTTATTTCATAGTCAATTTAAGCCAATGTTTAGGGCAAAAATTATTTTGGGTTATCTGCATCCATGCTTTGGCTTTTCCAGTGAATTGAAACAACCTTATTTAGTATTCTGTATTTTAATTTTCTGTAATGAGATAGTTTGAAATATGTCTTATATGATATTGGGCTGGCTGCATTTTAGCCATTCTGTATTTGTAGAAATGAAGAGGCCACAGTGATGGGATACAGTTGTTTTAATTTAGGAGAGGCTATATGACTTTAAAGAGGACTGACAGTGTTAGGAAAACAGGATTTTAATTTATCTAAGTTGTTTTATAAGCACTTTGCTTAATAGCAGACTGTCTTTTGTATTAAGATGTTTAGGTTTTCACTGTATCAATGTAGAGGACCACCTATATTTAGGTGGTCATTTGTTGTTTAAATAAAAGTAGGCACATGGCTGAATGTTCATAGTTCTCCATTCTGTTGAAAATGATTGAAGAGAGAATGGGGAGGGGCCAAAAGACTTTGACTTAATGTAGAAAATTCCGGAATTTTAGTCTGTTCTACAAATGCTTGTTAGATGTGTACAGTGTAAAAGTTTTTTTACCAGATGAAGAATCAAGACTTCCACGTAAGTTTGAGGATTTTAAGAGGAATTCCTTTCCTTTATCTTCCTCTTCCTCTTTTTTTTTTCTTTTTTCTTTTCTTTAATGACTGTTTTGGGCCACTGTCCAATTTTTAGGTAGCTGCCAGGCCTCCAGAGACAGCAGCAGCAACCTAAAACTCTTGAAAAATTTAAGTAAGTTTTGGTAGCAAATAGAATTTTTAGGTGCCAGAATGCACATGTGATCTTTTACACAAAAATGCCTCTGGCTTACCATCCATAGTCATCTTATTTCTTTTATTAGTGTGATAATGAATGACAGATATGTAATTTTCATAATGGGTTCTAGGACCTAGGGGATGTCCTCCGTGACTAACACTTACTCTCTGAACAAACTTACCTGGCACATTCCCAACTGAATTTTTGACCTTGATCTCACTGACACCTGGTCTAAGGAAAGATTAAAAGGAAGCAGCCTGCTAGCTGCATCCTTTTGCTGTCTGAGTAGGTACTATAAAGATTGCCCAGTTAAGGGCCTGGAAAACTATACATTTTAAATTTTGAAATGATTAAGGGACTCCTTTCCTAAATTTTATTTTGGAGCCTTAGATTTAATCTTACCATGATACAACTAGTGATTGTTTCAGTGTGTTTGTGTTAAATACATTAAATATTGTCTTTGGTTACTGAGTTAAAGTGTTTTGTGAGTGTGCACCAGTTTAATAAAGATGTATTACTTCTGTCTGTCATTGTAGAACAGTCATCAGAGATACTTGTATTATAAATGTCTTTTCTAAATATTTAATTCCTGGGTTACTTTCTAAAGTATCTGAAATCATATAATGGCAGAAGAAGTAAAAGAAATAGGCTAAAACATGACTTGAATTAAAAATAAATTTCCACAGCTGATTCACTTTGGTGTACCTCAAAAGCTGGTACAAAAGTATAAAGCAATTATATTCCAATAAAGAGCTTAAAAAAAAGAGAGAGAGAGAGAAAAAATTTTCCATTTTAAGAAATGAGAAATGAATAAATTATGGAACATTTCCTCCTTTTATTTTAATGTTGGGAAACTTTTGTTTTATACTATTTTCCTTACGATTAATACTTCATAAATAGGATTAATAGAGAAGGGATATTCGTAAAAGCCCACAAAAAACTAAAAATACTTTGATGCAATATGGGTGGCTTTAATCTCATAAAATATGTCCCTTTTAAG
This sequence comes from Hippopotamus amphibius kiboko, assembly GCF_030028045.1. NCBI lineage: Eukaryota > Metazoa > Chordata > Mammalia > Artiodactyla > Hippopotamidae > Hippopotamus > Hippopotamus amphibius. Next base: position 40,696,579 of record NC_080196.1, on the reverse strand, counting down.
GAAATTAAAATTTGATAGAGTATTTGCTAATATGCTTTGTTCTATTATTTTTTTCCAAAATAGTCATCGTGCTTCTTGCAGCATGCTTTTTAATCATTTGAATAATTGCATTTAGCTTTCATGTCATGTTTTGTTACTGGAAGTAGCTGCTTCAAATAGTTTGTTTTTATGATTTGTATTTTGCGATTCATTGTAAAACTAAAGTTTCTGGTCACCACTTATTTTGGTAATCCACAGCAGGTCAGTCCTTTGCACTAGGCAGCTTCAGATACCTTGTCTATATAATCTTCTCCAAATATTATGAAAATAAACAATGATATACCCATGTCTTTCATCTGAGGAAAATGAGGCTCAGAGAAGGTACTTTTATTTATTTAACAAGTATTAATTGAACTGCTGTGTGCCAGGCAACATTCCATGTGTTGGGGTTATTGGAATGTAAAAGAAATAAGCTCATGGGTCCCAGAAGTCACAGATTGAATAGGAGTTCAAATTTACAGCTGTTTGATTCTAAAATGCCTATTGTGAGCCAGAACATGGAAGCAACCTAATGTCCATGAACAGATGAATGGATAAAGAAGATGTGGCACTTATATACAATGGAATATTACTCAGCATAGAAAGGAATGAAATTGAGCTATTTGTTGTGAGGTGGATGGACCTAGAGTCTGTCATACAAAGTGAAGTAAGCCAGAAAGAGAAAAACAAATACCGTACGCTAACACATATATTACAGAATCTAGAAAAATGGTACTGATGAACCTAGTGGCAAGTTAGGAATAGAGATGCAGACGTAGAGAACACACTTGAGGACACCAAGGGGAGGGGAAGCTGGGGCATAGTGAGAGAGGAGCATTGACATATACACACTACCAAATGTAAAATAGATGGCTAGTGGGAAGCTACTACAGAGCACAGGAAGATCAGCTTGATGCTTTGTGAAGACCTAAAGGGGTGGGATAGGGCAGTTGGGAGGGAGGCTCAAGAGGGAGGGTATATGGGGATATATGTATAAATACAGCTGATTCACTTTTGGTGTACTTCAAAAGCTAGTACAAGAATGTAAAGCAATTATATTCCAATAAAGAGCTTTAAAAAAAAAAGCTTTTTTAAAAAAATGCCTATTGTGTTTTCAGATTGAAATGGGAGTTTTTATTTAAAATATTTTGGACTTATTTTGCTTTAGTGTCTTTGAGATAACTCTTGCATGAATAATCCCTATGTAAATTGGATCTCTCGTAGTTTAATTTTATTTTTATCTGAGGATATTTTCACAGCCCCAGTTCAAATAATGTGAAACAGTGTAAATTGTTTTAAACTTTTCTTGTTGAGAAGATGGGGCATCTCAAATAACAAGAATCAGTGATTAGAAAATATCGGAGCAGGTGAATAAAATTGGCTTCCAGATCTCAGCTGTAAGAAGTATAGGTGGGTATGGGGGGAGTAATCAAAAGACCAGAGCTCTTAAGCCAGGACTGTATCAAACTCAAGGAGAACAATTATGACTTAGATGGGAAAGGAAAAAGAAAATGATTTGACTTATTTTAAAGCACTGTTCAGAGCCATTATAAGGTCATACATACAATATTGGTGGGATGTAAGCTGGCCTCATCTTTATGGAAGACAGTTTGACAGTATTAAGATCTTTAAGTATATTGATGTCCTTTGATCTTGTAATTATATTTCTTGAAATTTATTCTCTGGAAGAAAATACAAGATTTAGAAAAAAAATACACATGCATATGCACATATACTTGCAGTGTTCCTTAAACGTCCAAAGATAGAAAATTGGTTTTCTTATGGTATATACAAATGATAGAACATATTATTGAAAAACATTTGAGGACATTGAGGATAGTCATTATTTGTTAAGTGACAAGGCAGGATATAAAACTGTATGCATAGTATAACTCCAATTTAATTTATATACATCAGAAAAATCAAAGGAAGTATCTCAAAATGTTAATGATAGTTATAACCAGTAGTGCAATTATAGGTAATTTTGGTTTTCTTGTGTACAGTTGTCTGGATAAGGAGATGATGGATAGCTGTACCTTTCCTTTGGAATAAGATGCAAAGACTTGAAAAGCTATTCTTGAATTCTAAGGCCTTTTTTTAGTTTGTTTCCCTTTTGGGTTCAGGCTGTATAATTCAAATTGCTTTTAAAAGTTGATATGTGGATGAGTGGTGTAACATTCTAATTCAGAATGCTCTTTTTCATGATACTGTTTTGAGTGTTGGTATATTTTACTTTTAGAGCTGTTTATTTAGCTTGGTTGATTAGAGCAGCATGCTAATGAGCCCACAGTCATGGGTCAGTTTTCATGAAGGCCATTTAGCTTTTATTTGTTCATTTCCAGATACCCTTAAATCTTGCTGGGCATATCACACATGAATTATATGTCATGTTTGCCTTCTTAGTGCCTAGCTTTGTAAAAATGAATGGTCTGGGTTTTAGGAGGAACTGGGGAAGGGGGGGATGGTAAATGTGGATTAAACAGCATAAATCCATGACCAGAAAAACTGCTCAAAGACCATGGATTACTGAGTATTAAGTAGCTCTTTGCTTTATCCTTGTATAAAGATAGTTTTTTAAAATATATTTATTTATTTATTTATTTATGGCTGCATCGAGTCAGTTGCAGCACCTGGGCTCTTTGTTGTGGCACATGGGCTTATCTCTAGTTGTGGTGTATGGGTTCTGTAGTTTATGGCACGAGGGCTCTCTTTTGAGGCATCCGAGCTCAGTAGTTTTGGCACTCGGGCTTAGTTCACCCGCAGCATGTGGGATCTTAGTTCCCGGACAAGGGATTGAACCTGCATCCTCTGCATAGTAAGGTGGATTCTTAACCTGGAAGTCCCAAAGATAGCTCCCCCCCCCTCCCCATTTTTGTAGTCTGATTTAAATACCTGATATTAAGAATATTATAAGAATAATACCAAGAATATACTGAGAAGATATGTTGGGGCTTTAAAAATGTCAGTTTTCAAGACTATAGTAATTTTTATTGAATAATAATATGTTTTAAAAAGAAAAATGATACTGTAACAACAGCTGTAGAAATATGACTTTTTTCTGTTTGTTAATCATTAGACTATCAGTGCATGTGTAAGTCAAGAGTCCTAAACTTTTTGCTTCCTGATAAGCTGATGGCTATATGTGACCAAATTCTAAAGACGTGAAGATTTTAGTAGTAAAATGGGTTATTATGAAAAATGATGTTTAACAAGTAAAAGACAAAAGCATAATTTGGATAAAAAATAAGTTGGAGTTGTTAAGTATAGGATGATGTAATGTTATTGAACTGAGAGCAGGATTTGGAATTAGTTCCTATTAAAATGATTAAGACCTTATGGGTAAATTCAGTATTTATTTACTGTTTGATTTTTATGTTTTCTTACAGGTGATTGGTCTGTTGGATGTTTTCACACCTGCAAGATCTCTGGAGGAATTCAATGATGTGTGAGTAAATCTTCTGTGTTTGCCTTCCTGAACCACTTAGCACTATCAGACTTAGATTCTTTATTCCTATCATCCAGCTCTTTTGGGGGGTGGGGGGTGGATACAGAAGATGTATATTTTGGGGGGTGTAAATTAGTATTTTCATCATCTCAGGCACATTGTGCCCTATTTGGTGGGACCCCACAGTGGTGGGTCCTGGCAAGAGTTCTATGGAAAAGAGCATAGGGAGTTTTGACCATGATTTTTATTCTCAAATTGTCTGTCCCAGCTTTCAAAGGGACACGCTTATATCAAGAAATGCAGTGGAACCCTGGTTCCATATAGATTCTTCCATTTCTTTTATCCTTCTTGTGTGTGGGAAATGCGTGCTGATCTTTCAAGTAGTATTGGATTTCTTTACTGTGACAAATGGCAGGCCTCACATGTTCAGAAAGCTGATTCTCCCAGTTTTATGACTGTCTTTATTGTTTTAGCCTGGGACCCCCCAGAAAGCAGGGCCTGAGATTCTCAAGAACCAGTAGTCGGGGGCTAGGAAAATGAATCAGGGAGGGAAAGTTGCTACGAGGATACGTTATTGAGTTGGTCACCATTGTGCGCAACTGGGCTGAAAACTGCCAGGGTCTTCTAAGAAGTTGTATAGAATGCATCTCAGATGGGGAGTATTTAACCACTGGCTCCTGACTCCATTGGCAAGGGTTGCCCCATAGGGCAGTAATGCCCTCGCATGCCCAGGTTGCAGATGTATGAGTACAAGATAGATTCCAGCAAGTGTTGTGGATGTGTGTGTGAGTGCTCTACTGTAGCTTTCCCAATATCTGAATTAGCATACCTCCCTCCCATCCCCAATTCACAGATATATATACCATAAGAGAGAAGGTGCAGCTTAAATTCAGAGTTATACATTTTGTCCTGTTGAAACTTTGACATTCCTAACTGGAAAGAATGACTATTGTGAAAGTCCAAAACAAAAAATTGCAGGTCCTGGCTGTTCTTCCTTAACCTCTACTCTCTGTTGTCCCCAGTACTGAACTTAACCCCACCCTTATCCTGGATTCATTTTCTCCTGCCCTTATCCTAGGCCGAGTGCAAGCACCATTACAAGCACCATTTGCTCATTTCCCAAAGAACAAGTGGGAGGGAGCAGGGGAGATGTTTGAGCTTGTGTGTTCTGTCTAATGAAAGGGGAAAAGAAAAAAATGGAAAAGAAATATGGAATATTAAATGGAAAGAGAAGGAGGAAAGGTAGCAAAAAACTTCCCACCACTTGAACTTAGTTGCAACATGATATGACCGAGAGTAGGTGAGAGAAGGAGAATCTGGTCTAAGTGCAAGAACTCCCACCCACATTAACCTCGATCCTGCTAATGAAAGTTTGGAACTTCCGTCAAGCAAAGGGGAAAAAAAAAAAGGCAATAACTAAGACAGCTGTGCTTCCTGAGCCCTGCTTGGCACTAGAATGTGGAAGCTTCCAAAGCCTTCTTACTGGATGCTACCCAGGCAGGGACATGTTTGTTGCAAGTTGTTGAGCCCTGTTGTAGGCTGTGTTTGGAAAAGAGAATATTGCAGTGATGTTATTTTCTTTAACATTAATTAATTTTAACTTTTTTGAGGTTTTTTTGTTTTTTTTTTTGTTTTAAGAGCAGCTTTAGCTCTACAGCAAAATTGAGAGGAAGGTACAGAGGTTTCCTGCTCACCCTCCTGCCCCTGCACGTGCATCGCTTCCCCCATTATCAACATCACTGACCAGAATGGTATATTTTTTTTACCAAGAATGAAACTATATTGACACATAATTACCTGAAGTCCATAGTTTACTCTTAGTGTTGTACATTCTATGGATTTAGACAAGTATATAATGACACATCATTATAATATTGTACAATGTATTTTCACTGCCCTAAGAATGTTGGTTTTTGATATTCTGTCTAAATGTGGAAAAAAATGCTGAGGTAATATGTTTGTGAATTACTTTGGAAAAAAATTTAAATCAGGATTGAGCTATAGCCTGAGGTTTTAGGAGTGACAAGGATTGATTTTTTTTTTTTTTAAAGAAAGGAATTAATAATTTGCTGGCCTGGGCTAATGCTGTATTTTGCCTTAATCAGGCATATGGAAATGGATTATGAATCTTTTTCCTGTGTTAAAGGCCTTATTTAAGGCTAGTGTCTTTGAGAGGTTAAGTTTTATCCATTGTAGGGTCTATTGTTTCCTTTTCCATTTGAAGGCCCACCTACTACAAGCATACCCATTGAATTGAAGTTGCCTTTGTTTCTTCATTCATTCAACAAATACCATGGCTACTGAGCAAGAATCTGTTCTTTCTGTGTAACTGTAGCTGGGTTCTATTTACTTATTTCCAGCTTTATTGAGATATAATTGACATACAGCATTGTGTTATTTGGGTTATGATTGTTTATAATTAAGAATTTAGTTCACCTCTTGGGAGCAAATCTCAGTACTACCTGTTGAATACTTGCTGAGCAGAGTATTAGAATAAGGCTTAGGGTAATCAGGAACACTAATCTTTCCCTTGATGAAATCAAAATCTTGTTAGGGGAAATAAATTCAAAACACTTTTGTAACCAGGTCATCAGTTGGCTGTAAGACCTTGGACAAGTCACTTTGCCTCTCTGGGTCCCAGTTAACTTCCATGTAAAATGATGAAAATTGAGGTGGCTCACTTCTGAAGTGTTTTCAATCCCAGAGAATCTCTGAAAATAGAATGATGAACACAAGGATGCCTTTTGGAAAAATGTTTCATTGTTTACTTTTTATGATGTCACTGAGAAAAAATTAGTGCATCCAGGAGTTTGGTTATTTCAGTGTTTTCCAAAGTCATTTCAGAGTTTGTGTGAAAGATCAAATATCTTCACCTACAATTACAGGGCGTAATTTAAATACCTTTAGGGCCAGACAAATGACATAAACTAGGCTCAGTGCTATCAACAGAATACCTGCACTTCCTAAAGCATTCGAATTCACATTAAAACAAACAAAGACCCACTGTTCTGGACAAGTCAAGCAAGCTAAAGGCTAGAGTGGTTCTACAGGCTGCCAGGTTTAGAGCAGGCAGTAATTTTGAAGGTAAATTTTCTGTGCTAATTAACAAAATCTCTAATTACTTTTCATAGTTACAGTTAGTCTTTACTCATGTGTTATGTGTATTTGTGCCTTTTCATGTTTCAGTTAGCAATTTCCATTTATCATACAATTCAAGTTTTTACTGAATTTTAAATTTCTCATTTAATAGGCATCCTACATATTTCATTCGTAAGACTATACTTTTGAGAAAGGAATAATAAATAAGTAGTGAGTTTTGATCATTAGAAAAAATGTGCAGTTACTGAATCTAACAGAGCTGGTGTTTGGAAAATGTAGAGTTAAAAAATGAGTATACAGTACCAAATTGGTCTTGACTGCAATATGATGTGGTTTACAGATGGCAACATTTTGTAAGATATATCCAGATCTTTTTAATGCTTGGATATCATTTGGACATTTCTGTTTGCTTCTTGATGGTAATATTTGGCAGGAGGTGGCATATGTGTGCCATACACATACTGCAAATATTTAGTTACCAATACAAATCCAAAATCTTGAAATAGCTGATATTAGAACCTAACCCCTAGAGTAAGCTGCAACTTCATGCTACTATAACATTGCCTTTTCTTAACTACAGTGGTTCCCTGATCAAGCTTAGTAAATAATGAAGAGTTTTTGGACTCCTAGTGCAGACAACTTCCTCAAATTTCAGGAAAACTGAATTGTCATTTTTCCCCTTATTTCACAACTTCCCATCCCAAGTTGCTTATACCCGAGTTCCTTATCTCTGCTTGGTTCTTGAAGAGGGTTGTGGATGTGGGGTTTTAGATTCTGCCGTTATTTAGCAGGAGACCTACAACAGAGTCAGTGAGCAGCCATTGTTTTAGTGAAAGCCAATGGGCAGATAATTACCTAGCTTATTTAGCCTTCCACTAACTAAAAATGATTGTTCAACCACTAAGTATGTAGCCTTTTATATCAATGTAAAAGCTGCTAAATGTACCGAATAGGTAAAGGAAGTTTCTATATTTGTATTTTAACCATATCTCATTCATAAATATTTAGATACCCATCCTATGTTATATTCTCTGGGGAATATAACAAATTAGATAAACATGATCCCTGATGATAGACTGAGGCTCTTAATTGGAGAGAACAATTTAAATGACCAAACAAAATATAGTGTGGTAGGTTCTGAAAGATCCTATATGATTTTTATTCCTGTGCACTCTCAGACCTCATCCAGTATTTTTCCCAATCACTCTCTCCCTTCCAGCCACTCTGGCCTCTTTATTCTTCCTTGAATACAGACATCCACATTCTCAGTAGAACCTTTGCACTGGTTTCTAATGTTGGCCTGGAACACTCTCCCCACATATCCACATGACTGGCTCCTTCATCTCCTTCAAGACCCTACAGAAGGGTGATTTCATCAGAAGCGTTTTTTCCCCCACCTCCATAGCTGAAATACTACCTCCACTGTCAGGGTCTACTCCTTACACTACTTTATTCTTAGCAAATTTTATCATCATATATTTATTATTGTCTGTCTTCTCCCTCTAGCTTGTAAGCTCTATTAGAGCAGCGAGTTTATTTTCTTCTTTGCTGAGTCTTTAGTAGTTAGAAGTTTTCAGAAGTTGAGAGAGATGAACTGAATTGTATAATACCATATATAATAAAATCCCACACATCTTAGGTCTTTTTGGCTCTATTTCTAATCACATTTTTCTTGATCCCAGAGCTATGACTTTATTTGAAAGTTTGCTAACCCTTCTTATTCGATAAATACTGTGAGGGATTCCATATAAGATGTCAAAACTAAAGGCCTTCAGTTGCATGTGGTCTCATTAATGAGATGAAACATAAATGCTTACCTACAACAACTTAAAGGACCAAGTCAAATTTGCAGTGTCAAAGCAACATACAGGGTATTAGTGATCTCAGGATATCAGAGAAGCTTAGTGGAGGAAAGCCTCTAAAGAAGGTAAATAACTGTATCTGAAGAAACAGATAGGTAAGGATTGGGTATAGAGGTTGAAATATATTACAGATAATCAAAGAAATGAAGGAAATGTATAAAGTATACAGAAGAAGAGATCTGTGTGGAATGGAGACTGATAAAGGAGAAGATAACCCTTGGTTTTTCTTTTGTACTTGGATAAAAATTGTGTTTTAGTAAATTCTGATTTTTTTTTTTTTTTTTGGTGGTGGTGAAGGAGAATTGTTTTCCTAATTTAGCTAAGAGGCATTATCTGCTTGAAATAGTGCTTTCCTACATCACTAAAAGAAATTCCAAGCCCAGTTGTTTGGACTTACAGAAATACTCTTATTCTTTGAAAATAGGTTGAGTGCTCAAGATAGGTAATACACAGAGAAGCAGTGAGGGAGGAAGATGATTGAGTTAACTGTATTAACAGTTATATTTGCAGTTTATTTCCTTATCAGAGAGGTCTGCTGAATGAAGATAGAGAGTTCGTAAAGCATGTAGGTGTTGTCACTGACACACATTTGAAATCTAAACAAATTATACAGCCTTTAAGAAAATAACATTCAGTTTTTGTCTGACATGATCAGTAAGATGCCTCCATTTTCTCAGATTAGCTGTTGTAAAAAGGTAAAGAAGCTTCAAAGTCTAGCTTTGAGTTTGAGTCCCTCAAGACATCATTCCTTAATTGACTCCTTCCTAAGTCTGGGTTGGAGCCCTCTCCTGTGTGTTCTCCAGCACCTTCATGTTCCCTTTTATAGCTCTAATCATGTTCTAGTATGATTATATGCCTTCCTGTCATCTAAATTCTGTATCTCTCAGGACTTCCCTGTTGGTCCACTGGTGAAGGCTTTGTGCTTCCACTGCAGGGGGCGTGGGTTCGATCCCTGATTAGGGAACTAAGATCCCGCATGCGGCAAGGTCCAGCCAAAGGAAAAAAAATAAAAAATTCTGTGTCTCTCTTTTCCACTGTTGCACTCCCAGTGCTCAACAATAAATATTTGTTGATAGAGTGATTGAATAAATGAGTAACCTTGTGGTTTCTTGTTTATGACTGGTTGGCAGTCTAGCTGTCTGATAGCATGCCCAATGTATCCTCTTTTGACTAGCTTTTTTGTTTGTATCCTGAAATATAGACGGTATGGTAGAATATTGAATCTGGTTTGTTTGTTGCAAGTAATGTAGAGGGGCACCTTTCAGTAGTCTTTACTTCAGATGAAGAGAGTAGTTTGTTGTGAAATAAGCTGGCTAAGCTGCCTACCTGGCTCCTGAATGGTGCTTTTACCCCTTACAGTAGAACAGTCTGGTCTGCTTACCAGATAAGATCTTTGGCATGAGTATTTCAATAAGATAGGCCCTTGCCTGGTCTTACTAGTAATGCTGTATGAGATGTCCTGGGTCGTTCAGTTCAATTCAGTGGTAATTTAATGTTTGATATCTGTTAGACAATGTTTTAGGTACTTTAGAAACTACAGAGTATCAAAAAAGAGACCAAAAAAAGAGTCCTCCTTGAACATTGTACAGATAGATAGCAGTAAACAATGAGGATATAAAAGAGGAAATTGGATAACATGTTAGCAGGCAATGATGCTATGGACAAGAAGAAAAGACAGAGCAGGGAAGGGGAATTGGGAGTGTGAGGGCAGGAAGAGAAATGCAGTTTTAAATGGGGTGGTAAGGATAGGCCTCATTGAGAAGGTGAATTTTGAGCAAAAATTCGAAGAAGTAGAAGAATTAGACTAGTGGATATCTAGAGGAAGAGCATTCCAGACAGAAAGAACCGCCAGTGCAGAGGTCCTGAGGCAGAAGACTGCATGCTATATTGGAATTGCAGCAAGGGGGCCTGTGTGGCTGGAGTAAGGAGGCCAGTGTAGAGCTAAGTGAGAGCAAGGGAGAGAAGTAGATGAAGAAATGAGAGAGATAATTGGGAACAGGATACTGGATTATGTACAGCTTTATCTGCTGCTGAAGGTATTTTTGTGTTTAAGTGAAATGAGAAGCCTTTTGAGAGGAGTGACATGATCTATTTTTCATTTTTACAAAATCACTCTGTCTGCTGTTTTCAGAATAGGCTGTAGTGAGTCCTAAGCATCATTGGGTGTATTTCAGAAGTGTGTGGTTACAAATTGTCAATCCCTGTGATTATTTTAACATTTCTTCCTTCCTTCCTTCCTTCCTTCCTTCCTTTCTTTCTTTCTTTTTCTATTGACTGCATTCGGTCTTCATTACTATGTGCGGGCTTTCTGTAGTTGCAGAGAGTGGGGGCTACTCTTCGTTGCAGTGCGCGGGCTTCCCATTGTGGTGGCAGAGCACAGGCTCTAGGAGCGCAGGCTTCAGTAGTTGCAGAGCATGGGCTCATTAGTTGTGGCTCGCAGGCTCAGTAGTTGTGGTGCATGGGCTTAGTTGCTCTGTGGCATGTGGAATCTTCCCAGACCAGGGATCAAACCTGTGTCCCCTGCATTGGCAGGAGGATTCTTAACCACTATGCAGGTAAGCGCAATCCCTGTGATTATTTTAAATACAGTACTTTGTTTTAATATGGAAATTATTTTTGCCCTTTTTGGTAATTACTTTATCAGATAGGGCTAGCAGTAGTAGAGATGTCAAACTATAGATATAGAAGAGATTTGTTTCTGCATAGATTCTTTCTGATTGTATTATGCTTTTAAAACAAACAAAAAAAGGCAGTAGGGTAGGAGTCTTGACAATTGGGTGTTATCCAGTGAAGCTCTAAAGGGGGCACTGTCTAGAGTACTGATTGTAGAGTTCAGCCTTTTTGCTGGTACAGTACATTTTACTTTGGGAAATGATCATTTGTGCTCTTTATAGTTTAAGTTTAAAGGAGACCATCTTCACAAGAAAAGTGAAAATAAGATTTGTATTATCAGGCTATGAAATCATATTTTCAGCCTAAGAAAGTCCTACTTATTTAGTTACTTTCTAAAGATGGGGGAATTAGGTACACACTGGTAGAATATTCTAACTAAAAGCATGCTTTCTCTCAGCCTGTGCAATGAGTAGTCTTCTGGCTGTATAGAATTTCTTACATTATTGGTAACCATTTAAACACAATACTTAGACTTGAAATTACTGTGTTTGATTTGGTAGTACTGCTTAACACCTTTGTGAACTAGCACAGACATTAGAGAGTTAAGATTTTTAGGTTTTATTTCAAGGCAAATTAAGATAGATTCTAGGTAGAATCATCCAGAACAGTGTTTCCTTTGTTTACCTTTTCTCCTTAAAAATATTTTTGAAATTTGAAAGAATAATCCTCTTACTATTCAGTGTCATAAAATGTAATTATTTGCAAAGCAGTCTTATAAAACAGAAATTGGATTTCCCTTTTCCTCAGCCTGAGCCTTGCAGATTGTTACAATTGGTGTTATGGATATGACAACCATTATCCCAGATTTTCTGGGGAAGTTCTGATTTCACAGTATTAATCAGTTGTTCACAACATTCTCATATATTTGTCAGATTTTTTTTTAATTTATTTTTTTATTTTATTGGTTGCGTTGAGTCTTTTTTGCTGTGCATGGGCTTTCCCCAGCTGCGGTGAGTGAGGGCTACTCTTTGTCGTGGTGCATGGGCTTCTCACTGCCGTGGCTCCTCCTATTGTGGAGCAGTGGCTCTAGGCGCATGGGCTTCAGTCGTTGCAGCACGTGGGCTCAGTAGTTGTGGCTCATGGGCTCTAAAGCGCAGGCTCAATAGTTGTGGCACACGGGCTTAGTTGCTCCTTGGCATGTGGGATCTTCCTGGAGCAGGGCTTGAACCTGTGTCCCTAGCATTGGCAGGCGGATTCTTAACCACTGCGCCACCTAGGAAGCCCCTGTCGGATTTTGTATCCATTTGGGGTTAAAAAAATTCAGTGAGTGTGATTAGGATGGAATATTGCAACATTTATAAAACTTAAAAGAAATCATTCTCTTGACTGAAATTCTGTGTCAACTGGAAGAATTTGGAGGCAGTATGGGCTGTGATTTAAGATCATGGTCTCTGAGATTAAACAATTTTGGATTCAGCCCCTGACATTACCACTCTTTTAACCTTGAGCAGATTGTATATACTTGTTCTGATTGTGTTTCCTCATTAGCAAAATGGGAATACTACTGGAACTTACATGATAGAGTTGTTGGGAAGAGTGCATGAGGCATGGGCATAATAAATAGTGCTTGGCGTGAAGCAAGCATGAATGTCTTTGGTTATGTTATGTTGATCTTGGAACATCTCTTAAATCAGAACAACCTTTATGAAAACATTTCAAGAAAGCCAGTATAGTCTTTAAGTGACATTTATTCCACTCTTTCCTCAAGGCAACATAAACATGCAAGTTTTAAGAATGTGAAATGCTAAAATCTTACCGAACGTTATATCTATGCTAAGTCCTATTGCTCTCCATGAAATTGGGAAGTAACCATAGCAGCCAAACAGAGAAATTAGGAAACAGAAAAAAAAGGTAATTCTTCTTTGAGGAAAGAAAGTAATAAATGTAGTGAGGATGTGTGTGTGTGTAAAGAGAGGTCATACATGTATAGTCATATGAGACATTAATATACCTTTAAATTTACTGGCCTGGTTTCTTTTCTTCCAAATTTATTAAAAAAATAAAAATGAAGTCAGCATTTTTTTAATAGCTCAATTGATACACATTATTATTCAGCCTCAGGAATGGGTAATGATTCTCACAGTAGATAAAACTTAACTGAATTTTTAAAAATTCAGCCTCCTTAGTACTGATTGTGGTTTGTATGTTCTCATAGCAGTGTGATACAGTAATGAGTGGGTAAGGCATTGTGCCTAGAATATCTACAGTGAACCTGTTGGACTTGAATGTAATCGTTCCCTAATCTTACAATGAAAGGACAGGATAAATATCCAACACCACACCTGTGAGAAGTTCTAGAATGCCTCATCTTGCTTGCAGATAAAATGTATTCCTCCTTCCTTTAAATACAGGATCCAGCTCCTGTTAGTACTCACTCTGGGGAGTCAAAATGCATTTTGAAATGTAATAATGAGTTATACAAAAACTCAGGAATGAGCTAAAAACAATTATTCAAGTACAAAGCATCCTAAATACTCTTACTAAAAATGTTATTTTAGATGTTTCTCTACCATGTTATCCTTGGAATGAAAGTCTAGAAAACAATTTAAAATTAAATTATATTTGTATGTTATAATCGTTATATAATGAAGTAGAAAATAGTGAATACAAATGGCAAAACAAATTACAGTGATTTATAACGGGAAGGAAAAAGCATATGAAATAATTATAAAATACATATTTTGATTGCTCAAAAAAAACAAATACTGAAATATTGTCAGTGAACAACATCCTTTTACCAGTCATTCCTGAAAAAGGAGAGTTATAATTTGAAAATTTAAAGTTACTATTTTATTTATTTTTTATTGAAGTATAGTTGATTTAGAATGTTGTGTTCGTTTCTGGTGTACAGCAAAGTGATTCGGGGGTGGGTGTGTGTGTGTATATCCTTTTTCATATTCTTTTCCATTATGGTTTATTACAGAATATTGAATATAGTTCTCTGTGCTGTACAGTAGGACCTGGTTATCTGTTTTATATACAGTAGTTTGTATCTGGTAATCCCAAACTCCTGATTTATCTCTCTCCCTGCTTCCCCTTTGGTAACCATAAGTTTATTTTCTATGTTTGTGAGTCTGTTTCTGTTTTGTGAATAAATTCATTTGAAGATACTCCTATTTTAGAACCTACAACTTGGAGGATATATAATGAGATGAAAATGTAATGGTAGATTTAAAAATGTGGCCATGCATTTAGTTATACTGTATATTTCTCATGCAGTAATAACATTTTTAAGAAAACCGATACTAACACATATATCATTCTAATCTCCATCTTTGCTTTTTTTCTTTTCTTTAGAGAACCTAGGAGAAGATGTCAAGTAGGAACAAGTATAAAAATTTTTAGAAAAATAGATGACAAGTAGTAAAGTTAGAATAGTGAAGTTGAACATGAATCCCCCATGAATAGTTATAATTTAGCTGTCATTGTGGTACTTACCGAGTCTGGACTTCTAATAGTCTTATGAAAAGCAGAGCTTTCTTAGGGTTTCTGAATTATTGTGTAACTCTCCATTAACTTCTAGGTACCTGGTGACCCATCTCATGGGGGCAGATCTGAACAACATTGTGAAATGTCAGAAGCTTACGGATGACCACGTTCAGTTCCTTATCTACCAGATTCTCCGTGGTCTCAAGGTACAGGCAGTATTAATAACAATTTTGAAGAATGAATTCTCCCTCTCCCTCTCTCCCTTCTATTTAGGGCTTAAGGGAAAACAAACAAAACTTTTCTTACAGAAGATTTAGTACAAAAATCACAAATACAGTCATACTATAAAGAACTCCTGTGTTTACTCAGTGAACACAGTTACCAACATATGGCTAATCTTATTTCTTTCATATTCCCCCAAAACATGGATTATTTTAAGGCAAGTGTAGACATCATATCATTTCCACCCATCGATACTTCTGTAGGCATGTCTGAGAGTTAAGGACTCTTCATTATCACATCTAAACAGTAATAACAATTTCTTGATGTAATCTAATATCTGTCAGTGTCATGTTAAAACTTTGAAAACATCCTCAAGGAGGCTAATTTATTTGTGGCAGGGGCAGATAAAACCACCTTTAATATTTAACAGCTTGAGTCCTATTGCACTCCAGAGCACCCACCAGAAAATAGGTTGAAAGCTCTATTTCACTCATACTCCAGCTCTATGAATAGAGTTGATAGTATGGAAATCATAGTTATGATAAATGTATAGACTACTGATAATTACTTGTCCTGATTTCTAACCCTGCTGTTAGTATTAGCATTTCTTATTGACTCATAAAAATGTGCTTCAAATATATCATATAATATGACAATAGAAGGTTGGAGATAACTGTAACTGATTTTTTGCTTTTTCACAGTATATACATTCAGCTGACATAATTCACAGGGTAGGTATTGTGTTTTGATTAAATTATTGGGGTGTGGGTGGGGAGACTGGCAAGATCCTAATCTAAGCTTACTTTAGCCATTGAAACATTGATTGCAACTTTGCTCTAGGTTTAAACTAATTAAAGAAACGTATAGTTTTTACCTATTTAAGGCTAATGAGGACTAGATAGTGGCTATAGAATGGAGATTGTCTGTTTATAGCTGGATGAAGTCTTTTATGTTTAGCTTTTCATCATTACCTTTAGGGAGAGAATTTACCATGCATCATAAAGTTGATCCTGTCCTCTCTTATTTGCTTCCTAGGACCTAAAACCTAGTAATCTAGCTGTGAATGAAGACTGTGAGCTGAAGGTAGGATGAAGTGACAGTGGTAATTGTTTCACCTTTTAATTATATGTTTGACTAACCAGGCAAATTTATATAGGGGATGGGTTTAAAAAGCTATGACTTTTTATCTGAAAATTCATATTGTCCTTAGGAATATCATTAGACTTTGAAGTTTAAACTGGAGATTTAGTAAGCTTTAGTTTAAAGTTGATATTGAAGGTAGCATCAGGTGTCTTGTTTTCATTCTAAAATAAAGTTAAATTAGAAATTTACTATATTAGTTATAATAAAGGAGAATTATAGTATGAATATCAAGTTAGTCCTTTTGAATAATTATTAGATTATATCGGTTTCTAAGAGAAAAAATGGCAGAAACCCGCTTATTCCAAATAATTCAAAGAAGAGATAGTCTTTGAAGAACAAACAACTCTGAAATTTTAACTTTGTTTCATTTCTTTTTTTACTCAATTTTTTCAAAACATAATTCATAATAAAATGCATCATTTTAAGTGTATATTTGACAAATTTATATCGCTATGTGACCACCAACACAATTATGATAAAGGACATATCCATCACTCCAGAAAGTTCCGTCGTGCCCCTTCCTAGCCAGTACCCACCCCTCTACCCCCTAACCCTTTCTGACACTATAGAGTAGATTTACCTATTCTGGAGTTTCATGCAAGTGGAATCATACAGTATTTTTCTATGTGTGTCTGACTTTTGCTTAGTATAATATTATTGAGATCCATCTGTAATGTGTGTATCAAAAGCTCATTCCTTTTTGTTGCCAAGTAGATCCATTTTAGGACTATACCACAATTTGTTTGTCCATCACCTATTGATAGATACCTGCTTCAGTCCCATTTCAGGGCTCTGTAAAGCTGCTATGAATATTCATGTGCAAGCCTTTGTGTAGAACATATATTTTCATTGCTCTTGGATAAGTGCCTAGCAGTGGCATTTTTGTTTTGCTTTTTGTGATTCTTTTTTTTTTTTTTTTTAAGTTCTTGCTGTGTTCCCCATGGATTCTAAGCATGGACTAGGAAATATGTTTATGAAAGTGCTGCATTGGTCTCACTTTTTATAAGGCGCTAGAGTTTTTTCCCCCCCTTAGGAGTTTGTTCCAGTGCCTCATTTCTTTTCTCTCCCTTAGATCTTGGATTTCGGACTGGCTCGACATACAGATGATGAAATGACAGGCTATGTGGCCACTAGGTGGTACAGGGCTCCTGAGATCATGCTGAACTGGATGCATTACAACCAGACAGGTACTACTTGCACTGGTTATTTGGGGCCTTATTAATACCATGTTGGTATTAATTAGGGGTTCTCAGAAGTATATTTGGGGTTCTCAGAAGTGAAGATGGGGGGAGTAGGAGAAAACATTTTTTTTCTTCCCTTAGTGACCCTTTTAAGTCCACGAATAGAAAATATTTCAGTTGCTCAGAATACAGAAAGTGGGGTTTTTCAAACTTTGTGATTTAACAGTCAGCTTTTTACTTATTTATATTTTCAACATAGTCTCTCATATTCTCTCAGAATTTCTACCTGAAGACATTGAGTTCATAATATTAACCTCTCAGTATTACTTGGGAGAATCCATTATTTCTACCAGTAAGAAACCTTTGCCCCTTTGTGAGCAGCTTATATCTCTTGCCATAACTGTGTTTTGACTTAGCCCACCTATGAAGCCCTTGAATGTGGTGAAGGTCTTAGCTTATTTGTTTCTGTGAAAACGAGTATGATTGTTGAACCTCAGATGTCTTAAATATTTGAGTATTTCATCCCCTAACTATAGTTCCATTTGTAGCCAAGTATAATAGTGACATTGTATTATTTTTATTTCTCTTTAATTTTGCCAGTTGATATTTGGTCAGTGGGATGCATAATGGCCGAGCTGTTGACTGGAAGAACATTGTTTCCTGGTACAGACCGTATCCTTTAAAAAGTTTTGGGTTCTTGTTTCTTGTCTGTATTTTGGTGTCCATGGAAGTATATTACTTTTGCCTATCTCTAGAAAGGGTTTTCAGTTACTTGCTTTTACAGTCCTGATATCCATTGTGAGATCTTCCCTCTTGCCTTGCTAAGAAAGAGGCTTCAATTTACTTTTGTGAGTTGCAAAAATTCTTCATAATCTGGAAAGCCCTTTAAATCTTTCATATGTCATCTTTTTTGCAGCAAGTTCCTTATTATATTAATTTTCCCACAGCCATTCTGCGACCTGAGTGTATTGGTGAGTTCTTGATCTCAATGACTGGTTTAGTCTTCTTGCACCAACACTCAATGAACACAAGATAACCATTTATAAATCAGGGGCATCTTGCTTTTGTGTTTGGTTTACAAATTAAGAAGGCTGTATTTGGTGCTTGTAATGATACACCTGCCGACTCGTTATGTTTATTGTTTAACAACAAATAATAAAAGCAAGGAGATAAGGTCACCCTGTCTTGTGCCTTTTTTTTTTACCCTCAGTAGGACTTCATTTTTATCCCAGATTTAGCCAAACCTTAATTTACTTCTAGATTTATTGTCTAGTTTATGGTTTCTCGTGGCTCCTTTATTTTAGCCCCTTTTCTGTCTGCTGCATGCCCGTTTCACAGTGTAGTAATAATATCACCAAAACATGATTTGTTGTAACTCCCATCAGTTCCACTTGGGGAAGATACTTAGGCAAGAAAGAATTTTGAAATATTTGTCTAGAATTAGGTTTGAAGATTTTTGTAAAGTTCATTTGACTAGCCTTCCGTGGGTTTGGTTGAGCATTTAGAGATGCTGCAATTGCCTGTATTCTATCATGATTAGAGACCTGAAAGCTGTGTTAGCACCTCACCTAAGCAAACTCATTGAGTTTGTAAACCAGGATGTCAGTTTACTGGCTTACAGTTGGAATGTTACTGCTGTGGTGACTGTGATGTTTATGCTATTGATCCACATATTCTATCTTCTGCTACTTTCCTAATGAACTGAAAAACCTCTTCCCTCAGCCGTTTATTTCTGTCTGAATATTACTAGATTGATATAGTCTCCTTATATAGCTCACCTTATTCCTCCTCATCCCCAGATTCTAATTTTAAAACCTAGTGTTTCTCCTTTGTCCTTTGCTTCATTTACTTTATACCTGTTTCTTAGACATTTGATATATGCATTATAGTCCAAGCTAAGAGAATTAGGGAAAATTTGTAATTTTCTTTTTCCTCAGGTACGTAAACCTCAGAGTCCCTTTCTTTAGTCTATCCTTCTGAGCACGCTGCTCTGATGCTCTCCTCTGTTCGCCCACCCCTTCCTCTTCTTTGCATCTGTATTTCCATCTATAGTCAGTCATGGACACATACCTACATAGACACACAAAGTGATAGAGAGACACAGTAGAGCATACTGGTTAGGAGCACATGCTCTAGAATCAGACTTCCAGGATTGAGCTCTTATTTAGCTCTTTTACTCCCAGCTCTGAATTTGACCAAGTTGTCTAACCTCTGCCTCTCGGTTTCCTGAACTGTAAACTACTAATAATAGTATATACTTCACAAGGTGGTTGTGAGAATCCAGTGAGATGATGTCTAGAGAGTACTTAGAACAGAGCCTGCCAGTAAGTGTTAGCCATCATCTTCATCAGTGATGCTTGGGAAGTAGTGTCTCCCTTCATCTTCCCACTTTATCTGCTTATGAATCATTAAAGGCTAGTTTTTTGTTTTATTTAAATTCTGTAACAGGTAGTAAAGGATGGATCCCCTTGGCAGGCTACTGGTAGAAAGGTTTCAAAGCAGTTGGTGTGTGCCCTGTGGCCCTGTCTCAATGACAGTTGCCTACTGATGGCTTGACCCTTTTAAAATGCTAACTCTCAGCCTCTAAGAAGCCTTCCCTTTTATGCCTGCTTCTTTTCCTTCTGTGAGCTTTATGTAGAAAACCTAGCATTTAAACTTTTTACCAGGAGATTCTCTTTTTAATAACATGAGAATTTATTTCAAAATTCTTATTTTAGTAATACACTGTTTCTTTTCTACTTGTCTCCTTTTCAGACAGATGTTCTCCTGGATTGGAAAACTCAAATTCAGAGGATTTGTGTTTGTAATATACATAACTCTCTTCTTATCAGTTGCCATCTGTGTGGATGTAGCTTTGGTTGCCTGACAAGGGGAGAAGAAAATGTTTTCTATTACTTTTTCAAATCCCCAGTTGATTCTAGTGTGCAACCAGTGTTGAGTACAACTAGAGTTTAACCTGGTTGAATTTTAGTTTTAACCTTTCAGGCTGACCCTGAAAAAGTTACTTGGTTAGAAATTTTTCCTCATTTGTTTTTTTTAGGGTACCAGTGAGATCAGAAAAATGAAGAATCTAGGATTATCTACTTGGGGACCTAGAAAGATGTTAGAAAACATCTAGTCGAACCCCCTGTTTTTCTGGATAAGGAAACCAAGAACCCAGAAAAGATAGATACAAACTCTTTATCTATGTATGACTCAGGTCACAGGTTTTTGTTGTTGTTTGTTTGGCTGCGTTTGGATGTTCATGGCAGCACATGGGCTTTCTCTAGTTGTGGCGAGCAGGTGCTACTCTTCATTGCGGTGCGCGGACTTCTTATTGCAGTGGCTTCTCTTGTTGCAGAGCACGGGCTCTCGGCCAGCCTATTCTCCTGATTTCTGAAACTCCTTTTCTTAAAACCTTTGCAGAATGTGCTGGCCCCACACACTCTTTCTTTGCCCAGAAAGGCATGCAGCTACTGCTTTTTTATGACTTTTCAATGCATGCAGCTAAATGCCAAGGCAATCTCTATAGCATGCTCTTTATTTGAGTACACAGTTTTCTCCCTGTTTTCCTCATTTATTATTCACCTTGCATTTGCAACTGGTGGTTTTAGCTTCTAGATAAGAACTGTCTAGCAGAACTTGCTGTGGGCTTAAACATGGTTTATGTATGTACTGTCCATTATGGTGGTTGGCAGCTACCAGCCACATGTAGCTATTGAGCACTTAAAATGTGGCCAGTGAAACTTAGGAACTGAATTTAAAATATTTTTGTGGTTAAATGTGTTCATATAAGGGGCTTCCCTGGTGGCACAGTGGTTAAGAATCTGCCTGCCAATGCAGGGGACACGAGTTCGATCCCTGGGCCAGGAAGATCCCACATGCCACAGAGCAGCTAAACCTGTGCACCACAACTACTGAGCCTGCGCGCCTAGAGCCCGTGTGCAGCAACGAAGACCCAGTGCAGCCAAAAATAAAATAAATAAATAATAAAATAAAAATCTTAAAAAAAAATGTAAATTTTTCACATAAAATTTGCCATTTTAACTTTTTTTTATTGTGGTAAAATAAACATAACATGAAATTTACCATTTTAACCCTTTTAAAGTATACAATCCAGTGTCACTAATTACATTCATAAAATTGTACACCATCACCACTATCTGTGTCCAAAATATTTTCATCACCCCAAACAGAAACTGTACCCATTAAACAAAAACTCCCCATTCTTCCCTTCCACAGCCTCTGGTTACCTCTCTTCTGTTTTCTGTCTCTGTGAATTTGCTTATCCTAATATTTAATATTAAGTGGGCTCACACAATATTTGTCTTTTTGTGTCTGAATTATTTCACTTAGCATGTTTTCAGAGTTCATGGATCAGAACTTCATTCTTTTTTATAGCTGAATACTATTCCATTGTATCAATATAACACATTTTATTTATCCATTCATCTGTTCATAGACAGTTGGGTTGTTTCCACCTTTTGGCTATTGTGAATAGTGCTGCAATGAGCACTGGCATACAAGTATCTCTTTGAGTCCCTGCTTTCACTTCCATTGGGTATATATCTAGGAGTGGAATTGTTGGGTCATATGGTAATTCTGTGTTTAACTTTTTGAGGAGCAGTCATTGTTTCCCACAGCAATTTCACCATTTTACATGCCCACCAGTGATATATGAGCAATTTCTCCACATTTTCACCAACAGTTGTTCCTTTTCTCCCTCCCTACCTCCCTTCCTTCCTTCCATCCTTCTTTTTTAAGTTATAGCCATCCTAAGTGAGTATGAAGTGTTATTTTTTTTGTGGTTTTGATTTGCATTTCTTTAATGACTAATAATGTTGAGTATCTTTCCCTGTGTTTATTGGCCATTTGTATTGATATCTTATTTGGAGAAATATCTGTTTGAGGCCTTTACCTATCTTTTAATTGGGTTGTCTTTTTGTTGTTGAGTTTTAGGAGTTCTTTATATATTCTGGATATTAAGCCTTGCAAGTGTGATTTGCAAATATTTTCTCCCATTCTGTGGGCTGTCTATTCACTTTTTTGATAATGTCCTTTGATGTACAGAGGTTTTAATTTTGATGAAGTTCCAATTTATTTTTTCTTTTTGTTGTTCATGCTTTTAATGTCATTTCTAAGAATGTATTACCAAATTCAAGGTTATGAAGATTTACACTATTTTCTACTAAGAGCTTTATGGGTATATCTCTTTTTCTTAGGCCTTTGATCCATTTTGAGTTAATTTTGTGTATGATGTGAGGTTGGGGTCCAACTTTATACTCTTGCATGTGGAAATTCAGTTGTCCCAGTACCGTTTATTGAAGAGACTATCCTCTCCTACTGAATGGGTTTGGCACTTCTGTCAAAGATCAGTTCTGTTCCATTGGTCTACATATCTGTCCTTATAGCAGTACCTGCTTACTGTAGCTTTATAGTAAGTTTTGAAATCAAGAAGTATAAGTCCTTCAACTTTGTTCTCATTTTCAAGATTTTTTTTTTTTAATTTGGCTCTTTGGGCTCCCTTATAATTCCATCTGAATTTGAGGATTGGCTTTTCCATTTTTGCAGAGAAGGCTGTTGAAATTTTGCTGGAGGTTGTGTTGAATTTTTAGGTTACTTTGGGTAATATTGACATCTTAACAATATTAAGCCTTCCTATTCATGAATATGAGATGTCTTTCCACTTATTTAGGTCTCCTTTAATTTCTTTCAGCAGTGTTTTATCATTTTCATTGGACAAGTTTTTCACCTCCTTGGTTAAATTTATTCTTAGGTATTTTCCTAGCATCTTTAACCTGCTGTTTTAAATAGAATTGCTTTCTTAACTTCCTTTTTGGTTTGTTCATTGTTGTGTAGAAACAATTGATTTTTGTTTGTTGATCTTCTAGCCTGCAACTTTACACAGTTGAAAGCTGAGAGCTCTAGCTTTCTTGTGGATTCTTTGGTATTTTCTCTATGTAAGATCGTGTCATCTGCAAATAGAGATAGTTTTACTTCTTCCTTTCAAATTTAGATGTTTTATTTTTTTCTTGTATCTAATTGCTCTGGCTAGAACTTCCAGTACAATGTTGAAAAGCAGTGGTGAAAGTGAGCAGATGTCTTGTTCTTCTCTCTCAGTCTTGAGTATAATTTAGCTCTGCATTTTTCATAAATATTCTTTATCATGGCAAGGAGTTCTCTTCTATTCATAGTTTCATGAGTGTGTTTATCTGAATTTTAAATTTTATTAGATTTTCTTTAGATTACACTTGAATTTAATCACATGTGATTATTGGTATTGTATTGGACTCTGCAGTTTTAGATCTCTATAGGTCATCTTTTTTATTTTTTAAAGGAAATTATAAATTGATCTCTCTTTTTAAAAAAAATTTTATTTTTTATTTTTGGCTGCATTGGGTCTTCGTTGCTGCGTATGAGCTTTCTCAAGTTGCAAGTTGCGGTGAGTGGAGGCAACTCTTTGTTGTCGTGCACAGGCTTCTCATTGTGGTGGCTTCTCTTGTTGTGGAGCATGGGCTCTAAGGTGCATGGGCTTCAGTAGTTGTGCTTTGTGGGCTCTAGAGCACAGGCTCAGTAATTGGCGCACAGGCTCTGTGGCCTATGGTATCTTCCCGGATCAGGGATGGAACCCATGTCCCCTGCATTGGCAGGCGGATTCTTAACCACTACACCACCAGGGAAGTCCCTACAAGTCATCTTCTTATTCTACCTTTTTCTCATTTTTTTTGTTATTAGTCTTGAGAGAATCTTTTGTTCCTAGTTGTTAATAATCTTGGAGTTCCCCTAAAGATATACTAATTTTTGTCTTAAAGCTAATTATGTTTTTAGGTTAGAAATTATTCTCGTTTGTGACTTTGCAAAACCCTTTCAACTAGCTCAAAAATAGTACTATTGTGTTTTTTTTTTTTTAAAGAATGGAGCCCTTCCTCATAAGTCTAGTTGACTGGGTGTATATATTAAGTGGACACACCTGAGAGAACGTGTATATTAGAAGAGTCGGGACTTCCCTGATGGTCCAGTGGCGAAGACTCAGCACTGCCAATGCAGGGAGCTGGGGTTTGATCCCTGGTCAGGGAACTACATTCTACATGCCACAACTAAGAGTTCGCCTGCCACAACTAAAGATCTCACATGCCGCAACAAAAAATCCCGCACACGGCAACAAAGATTCCCACGGGCCACAACCAAGACCTGGCGCAGCCAAATAAATAAATATTTTTAAATAAATAAATAAATAGAGGCAGCAGGTGTGGACACAGAATGTGTCTTTAGGTATAATGCCAACTTATTTCAAAAACCATTGGTTCTGAAAAGAGCAAGCCAGTTAGAAAATGTTATTACTAATGCTTAACAGTCTGCACCCTAAGGAAGAGAAAAAATGAGTTTCGTAGCACTGTTACACGTCAAATGTTGTTTTCTCTTCCAGAGACCTCAGCCTTGGCTTACTGTTGTTTTCCTTTTCTAGGTAATCAAAGGAATTTCCTTCATGTGTAAAACTTTTCTTTCCTTCTTTCATTTTAATAGAAATGGTACTCTTAAGACATTAACCAAAAGATAATAACACTTCTGCCATCAGCTTGCTGCCCTACTTCATATGAATTTTCTTAGTGTTTATTGGCTTCTTAATTCTACTTTATTTTTTCTTCTTTTGATTCTTTTCAAACATTTTATGAACTACTTAGGACATACAAAAAGAGAAGGAGTAATAAATGAACACATGTTTATGTGTCCCAGATTATGAAATAAAACATTGCCAGTAGAGCTAAAACTTCTGGTATGCCCCTTCCTGTCACGTCTACCCCTTTCTTTCAGACATTGGTTTCAAATAATCTCTCATTTTTAAAAAAAGAGTTGTACTTCAGACACTAAAAGCAAGTGTCCTAACAAATGTTGAAGAAGAAAAAAATATTTTATTAGGTTATTTGCCTTTTCTTCTCTAACTTGAGAATGTATTTCCCCATTTGAAAAGGCTAGAATTCTCAGGTTTGTCCGCAAACCTAAGTACCTTAAGAAAATTTCCTTGTATGAGAGTGAAAATGACTATTTTGATGACCAAGAAGAGAAGGAGGTAAGCTAAGTCCCATTCTAGTCCACCTGTCTGTCAGCCAGGAGAACTTCCACAGGTCAATGTTCCAGCTTTGCCTCACATGGATTTTTTTTTTTTAACTGCAGCTCATAAGCAGGAGTAGTCTCAGGTAGGTTCTGCAAATAGTCCTGTTATTCATCTTCAACTCTCCAGCCCACAGAGGTGTCCTAGGAGTTGCCTAGAACACTTAGAAGTAAATAGAACATCCCTCTTGTACTTTCCCTGTAAATACCCCATTACCCTTAGGTTTTTTTCCTCACCTGTTCATTCTGGCTACCTTTTAATTTTGTTACAAAGGACCTAGTCTGAAGAGTAAACTTAGGTCTAAGTTGTTTTAGGAAGAATCAGGAGATTTATGATTTAAATTTTGACATTGTGATTATTACAATTAAAACACATTTTTGACTAACAATAAAAATATCTGCTATCTTGGGAAAAAAGAATTAAACCTGTTAAGAAGGATGGCTTGCTGTGGAAATAATTGTCATGATGTGGTAAACTTTGCTTTGCTCTGCTTATATAGCTACTTGAAGCTCCTTCTGGCCTTAACTGCCTGGACAAATTGTAGTGGCCTTACAGTAGCTGGTATTATTGGAAGACTCACCTGTATTTCAGTGGATTTGCCAGCTCTTGGAGAACCTATGGTGATTTCCTCTGAGGTTTGCATGCTTTGACTTCTTTCATGCAAGTGCTTTTAGCTACTAAGTAGATTTTTATTTTGCATTGTGTGTCTACTAATCTCCTAAGTATTGGCTGTCATGCTGTACCAGCTCTCTTTGTCCATACCCCTTACACACTTATTGCACTGTATTTATATACTCTTCATGATGTAAACATTTCAGATGGAGTGTTTGCATATGAAATGAAGCAACTTTTCTTGACTTCTTTTTTGTATGTAGACTTTCCATTATAGTATGGTCATTCTAGATTTCTCAGGGCAAGACAGAGGGGTGGAGCTGAGTTGAAAAGTGTATTACAGGGTCTTTTTAAGTTAATATTTATGGAGCTACTCAGTGGAAGGTGCTGGAAATAAGATGGTACCTGTCCTCCAAACCAGAATGATCATACTCAGCAGAGTCACTTGAACAAATGTCTGCTGTCTGCTTGTAAAACAGGATGGAGTGATAAAAAATACAGTAATAGAGGTATAAGTAAGTTACTGAGAAGAAGCAGAGATTAATTCAAACTCAGGATATCCAGGAAGACGTCATGGCAGAGTTCTTGTTTGAGCAGAACTTTGAAGAGTAAATAAGGAGAGAAAAGGTTTGGTAGGCAGGGAGGATGGAGGGTATTCCTGTTTATGACTTGGAGAAATAAGAAGTTGAAAGTTTAAAAGTGCCTGGAATCATTTGGTGTGAGTTGAAGCATTGAGCGCAGTAAGGAATAATAATTTGAGGGAGAGTCAGAAAAGAGTCTTGATGCCGAATCAGGGAAGGCTGTGAATTTTGAGGTTGAGGAATTGGGGCTTTATTCTTCAGGCCTGAGAGAGTTTCACACTGGCTGAGATGAGAGAAAGACATGGGGTCCCCCAAGTCATTGCTGTCATGACCACTGTGACCAGTGGTAGTGGCATACTTTTCAGGTATGTTGGGATGAAGTTAAGACATTTGAGAAATTCACGGTCCAGAGTCTTCCTCAGAGGGAGTATAAAACATGGCTCTCATTTTCAGTAGTCATAAGTCTCTTAAACAAGAGTACTGATCTCAGTAGTATTATTTCTAGATATTAGTTTTGGTGCATATATTGTAAAACTGCCTGTTTGAAAATTTAAGTAGTCCAGTTTTTTTTCTCAAATGTGATATACTTTATCTGGTGTGATAGCTACCTTGTTAAATTTGTTCCTTAAGAATGTGAGGGAACTAAATTTTTGTAGACTGAATCATTTTAAATGAGCAAAGAGGATCCTGTACTAAATTCTGTTGTAATACAGTTAATTTGATTATTTTAGAGCGAGATGGTATCTACCCCACTGCCTGCTCCATCCCCATTTAATGTATGCCTTAAAGTTGTTTTCTTGACACCACCTTGAACTAAGAAATCAGTATTGAAATTTTAGCCTCCAGAACACGTTGATTTTTACCATTTGAGATGACAAAATTTTCTATTCTTTTTTAAATTTTTTAATTTAATTTTTATTTTATATTGGAGTACAGTTGATTTGCAGTGTTATTCTCTACTATTCTTAATTCAGAAGTAACTTCTGTGAGTGGACTTGCTTTTAATTTATTTTCTGTAGAACGTAAATTGTTTGGGTCTAGGATGGGGTCTGCAAACTTTTTCTTAAAGGGGCAGATAGTAAATATTTTAGGCTTTGGGAACCATACAGTTCTGTTGTAACCACTCAATTCTGCTGTGTAAGGTGAAAGCAGCCATAGACAATACATAAACAGTGAGCATGGCTGTGTTCCAGTATAGCATTATTTTCAAAACAGGTAGCAGGTTGGGGTTTGCTGACTCCTGTCTAGAATTTTCTTGCATTTAAGCCAATTTCATATCTGGAGAAAAAAAAAAGAATAGGGGAGGATATTATTGCATAACCAATTCCTGTAACTCAGGCAACTGTGGCTTGCAGAGGCCATTATTTTTGAATTACACTGTACTGCCTTCGTACGTATAATCATAAACAGAAATAGTTTCTTGCATTCTCTCTCCTCTCCATCCTGCTGTACCTTCTCAGATTTTGAGTGCCCACCACATAGCAGATGTTAGGCTAAGCACTGGGGATAAGTGGTGAGTAGGCAGAGCAGCCCCTCTCCTCATAGATCAGTAGAGGTGACAGACAGTAAGCAAACAGAGCAATGACAGATTGTGATGAGCGCTGTGATGTTTTCAAGCATTGTCCTGAGATGGAGAACAACAGGGAGGGCAGTGCTTCTTCCACAGTGTGCTGGGGGAATACTCTCTGAGGAGGTGAAGTTTAAGCTGAGACCTGAAGTTGAGAAGGATCTAATCATGCAAAAAATCTGACAGGTTTTTTTTTGACAGGAATCAGAAGATAGTCCTCCTCTCCTCCTTTTCCCTCTGAATGTCAACATAGACATGGACAAACTATTCAGATTTTCAGAGGATATTGAAAGCTATCTTAAAAGATTTTTTTTTTCTCTTTTAGCTTTTTAGACAAGGCTAAAAGCAGTAAGAACAAATGGAAAGTTTCTATCTTCTGGTCAATACATGTGCATGCATAGTGAGTGTGCATAGAAGAGTTGGCTGCCACAATAAAGGTTTGGGCATTGTGGCCTGTTATTTAGAACTCTGGGGATGTGTGTGAGGTTTGTTAAGGTTGAATGAAGCCTCATGTGTTGTGTTATTATGGCGCTCCTGAAGGATGGGCAGATGCAGTGGGGTGGTGGGGCCCTCTGCTGGCCGACTATCACTCACAGTTCTCTGCTTACCATAGCCAGTGTGGACAGAGAGGTTTTCCCGAGGACATCTCACGTGGTTAGGCCCTGGGATCTTTGCAGGCTCCTTAGGTCAAGCCTTAGGGGAATATTCACAGGTAGGCTTGTGTATCCCTAGCTCCTGTGCTCTCTGCTTCTTTCTTCTCTGTGGCCTTCTGCTGACTGGTGCTCTTTGCTTGACTGGCTACTTGTGCTTTGGTGGAAGGTAAGGAGGTAGGTGTGGGCTGAGCATATGGACTGAGTGTTGCTTTTGTGTTTTCACCTGCTGTCTCTGGCAGCTAAGTACCCAGCTACAGTCACTTCACTTTACTGATAGGGAATGCTGACAGAAGCACAAAATGAATATAAGTTGGATATGTGTGTGGTCGCATTTTGAATCTTTGTACAGGAGGAGCATGTTCTACTTGAAGTGACCATCCTGCAGAAGCTTTGACCTAGATGGATTCACCATTTTGGCTTGATTTGGGGTTTTAAATTTTTGTTATTGGGGTATTTTGTTTGTTTTCTTTTGTTTGTTTTTCATTTTTATTTTGTCCCAACATTTTCCTTTATAGTCCACCATTAGATATTGATCAGTTGAAGCTCATTTTAAGACTCGTTGGAACCCCAGGGGCAGAGCTTTTGAAGAAAATCTCCTCAGAGTCTGTGAGTTGATGCTTTGATTGTAATTATCTGCCCTGTTGGGAGCCTCTGCCACTTCCCTTCTGTCAGTCTGTACTTTGACGCGGGTATATCTGTAAGCACGTGTGCCCTTTGTGTGCTGACTTCCAAGATGAGGAGGGGGTGTGTGTGTGGGTGTGTGTGTACCTGCCTGCTAACGTGCATGAGTGTGTTTTGTCTTCTTCCTATCTGGGTATGTGATACTAGAGCATGGGAGCTTGTATTGGGCAGTAGTATCCCAGTAAATGAAATCTGAGGTTCTAATTCATTCCAAGAGATTAATGGTAAATTTGTTGTTTCCATTCTCCAGGCTTCATCTTTCTCAAAGTTTCACATATACTCAAGGGCTCCTTTCAGTTTTTGGTTAGTGTTTATCCTCAGAGCATGAGCTTCACCATATATTAGTCTAGCTTTATCACTAAAAGAATGAAATGCGCATTGTCTGTACTCTCTTGCCCTTTTCCAGAAGTTACTTGCTTTTTATTGTTTTGGAATAGACAACTCGCACATCCTTGGTAAGGTGTCTGTTTCCTACAGGGGTCCCTCTCTATCCAGTCTCCAGACCATCAGAGGTACAGCCCTACTCCTGACACCTCAGATTCACAGGGTCCTTCTCCCACAGCCTGCCTTTGTAATTACAAGTTTGAGTAACCTGAGAAAAAGCTTTGGAGCTAATGCCTTCCTGCTTCTAAGCAGGCATTTAGAAAGAAGCCATGGGAATGTGACTCTGGCTTACTTTGGCTCTGATTTCCTGCTGTTGGTCATTTTCTTGGGCCAGAGACGTGAGAGAAATCATGAAAGCCCAGTTTTTCTCCCCTTTCCCTTCTGTCTGCTGCCAGGCAGTTGGACAAAAGGGAAAAAGAGCTGTGGAGCCAAGTTCCAGTTGTGCCTTCCTGGATTCTCCTCCTATCATTTCTGACTGAAGGGAACCTTTTGCCCAATTGAAAAGACTGCTGGGTGGCCAGAGGCAGGCTTTTCATTTGTTTCTTTTAAGATGAGGAAGCAAAAGCACAGAAAGACTGTGACTTGCCCAAGTCACGCACTGAGTCACTTGGCAGAGCTGAGCATACATCCCAGATGTTCTGATAATATGTTTTAAACTTTAACCTCATGCGATTGCACACTGTTTTGAAAGTCATTGTCAGAGTTATCAACCACAGTGTCAGCCTGAAGAAGCATTTTCTTTTGCTTTATGAAATGCACAAGCTGGATTGGAGTGAATCAAAGAAGATATGGGATGATGCTTAGAGAGGATGGTGCTCTTTTGTTTTAAATGCATTTGTTTAGAAAGATTGGCTAATAGAGAGGACATGGGGGCAAGGGAGTAGAGTTGGGGAGGAGCTAGGTTTATTAATGAATAGTGCTCACGAGACTGAGACGGCAAATGCATTCCCTGTCTGGGGATGACCACTAGCAGCTCTTTCCCATTTCTCAGTCTTCCTGCCCACCTTCAACCATCTGCCCTATAGATATGTGCTATTAATCACAAGAATTTCTGAAAGAAAAGGTATGGGTAAAATAATAGTGTTTACCTGTCATTAATCCATCTTTTTTTTTTTTTAAAGAAAGAAACAATACTAAGTTCCTGACCTAATAATGAAATGTCTTTCTTATGTGAAATAGGACACATCATACATTTCAACAGCTCTGGTATAGAGTTGGGCATAATAAAATTGAGTATCAGAATACAGAACTTAAGTAATATTGTATTGAGTATAGGAATAAGAAAATGTTTTTTTTTTCTCCTACATAGTTATGGTAAGTGCATAAAAGTAATCAAAACATTGAAAAGGGTAGACAAGATTAATTTGATGTTAGTGTTACTGCTCAAATACTAGTTTATCTTAGAGGCACATGATGTGTGGAACATATGATGCGTAAATAAAGCCAGGTGAGTAAAATTCTGTAAAGCTTTTCAAAGTGAAAAGATAAATTCATTAATGGAGGGATGAAGTAAACAGAGAAAGCCAATAGCTATTTTCCTGAAAAGTAGTGAAGTGATGCCATTATTTATTGATTGATGAAATTCAGTCAGTAGATAATAGGACATTCTGAGTAAGAGGGTGCAGGAATAGATGGGCTGGCTGAGAACAAGTTAGCATGTGCCGTGAGAATGGGAATAAATGGGTCATGCTAGATGTAAGGAGAGAGAATTGTTTTTGGTTGGTGACCCAATACCTATAGTGATCGGTGAAAGGACAAAAAAAAAAAAATCATATTAAAGCAAAAAGCCCTTTCATTGACTCACTCTCACATTTTTCTCTGGAACTATTTTCTTCCTAACCTCCTGACAAAAAGGGGATGTAATAACCTACTTGACTAAAGGAGACAGAAAAACAGAAAATGTATAGGCCAAGTTATTGTTCACAGGAAAGAATAGAAAGGTGGCAGGATTTTAACATTTTAAAACCCAGCTGGTATTACTATCGCTGGTTTACTTAGCAACCTCCTTTTGTTCTTTCTCTTGGCATGCAGAGTACTATTTGTTATGTAATTTATTTAGAGATAAATCTAAATTTTATTGAGAATGTTAAAAACTTCATACCACTTTTTGAATTTGCTGGCCTCTGTCTTTGGGCCAGGGAGCCTTAAAGGCAGGGTGGAGTGCATAGCCCCAGTTGTTTCCTAATAGCCAGCCTTGAACATGTGTTTGTAGTAATCTGACCACTAGGGAATCTGAGTTCAGAGGATGAGCTAAAGTGGAAAAATCATTGAGGGAAGCCACAGTAGTGAATTGATTCGGGTACTTATTGAAAATGATGCTACAACAGAAGGAGGCAATTAATAGATAACAACAAA
The DNA here is from genome assembly GCF_030028045.1 of Hippopotamus amphibius kiboko. NCBI lineage: Eukaryota > Metazoa > Chordata > Mammalia > Artiodactyla > Hippopotamidae > Hippopotamus > Hippopotamus amphibius. The sequence continues at coordinate 40,664,585 of NC_080196.1, read as the reverse complement.
AGGAATATGAAAAGGCTTTTATTGAATTGTGTTGAGGATTTTAAAAATCCCATCACTCTGCTTTAATAGCAACACATGATAAACTAATAATTCTTGTGTTTGTGTTAAAATTGGTGGGACGGCTAAATGAGAGAAGTTTAGAGTACAGCTTACCTATGTGCGCATATGTTTGGAAAGCCTCATAGTTTTCTGCCTTTGTCAGATACTCGCAGAGTGTTTTGCCAACTTCCTCCCGGATATTTGTTAAGCGAAGTCAGTCTGTTCACCTGCTAAAGAGACTTGTGGGAAAAATCATTGTGCCATGCCGTAATACTGTCGGCAGCTTGTGACTTCTGTTTTGTCTCTGCCATTAGCGTCTAACTTTCCCCCCATCTCCCCTTCACTTACTATTGTGTGTCTGTGGCGTATATTTTAAATGTATCACTAACTACCGTCTTTGAAACTTGGCACTGCTTGTCACCCCATATACAACCTTGGTCTTACCTTAGGAGGGGGTGGTATTTTGGAGAATCACCCGAACCTGTGCCACAAAAATTTAACCTCTACCTTAAATGAATATATTGGACATTTCATTTTGTCCAAAGTTGAGTCAAAATTTTCTGGATCCTCTCCATTTATTCCACGAGCAAACAGGTTTTGGGCATCAGTACTTGAAAACGGTTCTCTGGCTGGCATCCTGGATCAAGGGGCAGTCTCTTTCCAGGGAGCCTAAATATTTAATGATGATGCTAAAACCAAAAGAAAGTTTTTCTTCTCCATATGGCTGGTCACTGGCTACATGCCTAATAACTCTCATGCCATTCACGGAAGCATGCTTTCACATGCAGCCTTGGGCTCTGGCCTGGGATGGGTGGGATGGGTGGGAGTAGGCTTTTTATTTGGGGGTGGCTTTTTGGCCTTTTTTAAAACTTGAGTTGAAAGTTATTTTTCGCACTGTATGCTTAACAATGCCCTTGACTAGGCATCTAAGATATTAACCAGCTTCAGCAGATTATGCGTCTGACGGGGACTCCCCCTGCTTATCTCATTAACAGGATGCCAAGCCATGAGGTGAGAAGACATAGACGTGCAGGGATATCTAATTCAGAAGGCCACATTCTCATTTTATTGCCACTATATAACCAACACAGTTTTCAACGTTACTGAATGCTTGCATGTGCCTTGAGGGCTACTAAGGCAATGACTGTCTATGTGCTATTACAAGACGTTGACATTTGGGATAAAACGTTACCCAATCCTGTGAACTGAGAATGTAATTTACAAGCTTTTACATAGAAAATGATGTTACTTTTATAGTTGGGTTTTATGAATTTAGTGCTCAAGAGGAGGTTTGTGTTTTCCCAGGGTTCTATGCCTACAGTCAGGGTTTGCTACCATCTAATGATTTTCAGCTGGAGGTGTATTAACTGAAGGCCATTAACATGCTTTCCTATTCATCCATTTTTTTTAATGACCAAAGAAGAGTTTTCGTTTAAAAAAAAAAAAAAACCTATAAAATAATCTAATGCTAGTAAGCACTGTATTTAAAAGAAAATATGCAAATAATATAAAATAAATATGAACACTTAGATAGGGTCATGTGCCTTTTTTACCAATGCTTAACTACTTAATCTAACTCTGATTTTATCATCAGAGATGATTGGGGCACTTCTTTCTACGGTGCCCTTAATCTTTTTGGGAATCAGGTTGGCAACACAGCTTTATTCGGGTAGTCTTCTTACTTATCTTATTATAGGGAAGACTGCGTGAGATAGGTCTCTCTTACCTCTGTTTTCCCTTCATTCTTTTATCTACATGCTGAAGTAGGCAGGGATAATAGGCATGTCGATAATTCAATTCCTAGAGTTTTCAAATCAGAAAGATTCTCAGCTGCTTTTCAGAGAGGACCTCTCCTACTTGCTCTGCATACAGTGACTAAGAAGGTGAAGTTATTAAGAGGTACAAACTATTGTGTATAAAATAAATAAGCTACAAGGATAGGTTATACAGCACAGGAAATATAGCCAATATTTTATAAATAGCTCTAAATGGAATATAATCTATAAAAAGTTTGAATCACTGTTATATACCTGAAACTAATATATTATATTAATATTATGGATACAATTTATATATGTGTGTGTGTATATATATATATAAATTTTAAAAACAAGGTGAATTTGCCCTAGCAGCTAGAACTTATTTCTAACTTTGTATGTCTGTGTATATGCGTACATACATAAATATTCATACATACCTTTACTGTTGAGCTATATTAAAAACAGGAATTTTAAGGAGGTAGTTTAGATTTTAAAAAAGTTTTACCTCAGCTACTCAGATGGACTGATAGGGATTCATTCTTTGAAACAGGGAAGGTCACAGACTTTCTTTAATAGCTAATATCTGAAGCATGCATTTTGAATTACATTTGTGTTTATATGATTATTTTCAAGACTAGTTTTCGGTTTTGCCTTGATTAGAGCTCTCAGTCCTTGGAAGTATTTAGCACCTTCAGTTCCTTAGAATGAAGTCCAGAAATTGTCAAGTTGAAACATCCTTAGAAAATGAGAGCAGGCTTTCCTTTCTAAAGGTGACAGTGATAATGTTTATTTGAGCTCTCCCTCTGAACCAGGTACCGTGCTAAGGAGGTACTGCTTCGTTATCGCTAGTCCTCGCTCCAGCCCTGTGAGGTGGACACTGTTATTAATCCCATTTTATAGATGAAGAACTCAAGACTTAAAGAGAATAAGTAATTTACCCAGAGTGGTAAAATCAAGATTCAAACTCAAGCCTGTCCCACCCCAAGGATCAAACTTATAAAACCAATATCAGTGTATAAATTTTTTGTGTGTCAAAATTTCAGTTGGAAGCTCTCTCACAAGTTTTATCTTGCTTGAGTATCACAATAACTATATGATGTAGGCAAGCTAAATACTAATATCTAATAGTAATACTAATATTTTACAGATGAGGTAATTGATATGCTAGTTAAGGCTTGCTCAAGAAGATGTATCTTATAAGTGGAAGGGGAAGGATTTCTGCCTAGGTTGTGTAACTTATAATCCACTATTCTTTATTAGCCTTATTAAGTTGGTTTAGTATTTTTAAAATGTGTTTGAACCTCTTAGAATAATATATATATAAAGCTTATGTTCACTTTCTTATCACCATGAATATTTTGTTAGCAAGGCTTAATACTGATATCCTTTTCATATACTAAGAGTACCTGCTGAGATCAGCACCATCAAAAGACAGTTGATCCTAGACTTTCTTTGGGAATACCAATCTCTGTGCCAACTTCAGCTTTTTTAGGAAGGCTGTCTTAGAAAGGGCTACTTCTTAGATATCTTGGCCTCATCTTTTTAAACTACTGATCCTGTGACCAGAATGCTAATGAAAGGGAAATTAATTGGTTCACATTTTTGTTCACTTTGAAATTTAACTGTGAGAGATAGCAGGAGTAAGTAAAAGTGATGATCATAAATAAGGAGGTTGGGATGGCAGTAAGAGAAGTCCTTAATGAATGTCGACGACATTCATAAACACTGAAGCTGGCAGACCCTGTCAGTTAACGCTTGCTCTTTGACAGGACCAAGACTCTGAGAGCAGCAACAGTATTGAACAAAGCCATTTTGAAAACCCTTTGTTTTACAGGCAAGAAACTACATTCAGTCTTTGACCCAGATGCCGAAGATGAACTTTGCAAATGTATTTATTGGTGCCAATCCCTTGGGTGAGTTGACCGTATCCTCATCTGATGAATATTGAATTGGTTATGGCATAAGTTAGGGATTTGAAGAAGAGTTTTTTCCTTTTGACTAAATATAGTATCATTAATTAAATCTTGGTGGTAAATAATGCCAATTATTATCCATGTTTCTATTGTCAGGTTTTTTTTTCAATCTCATGACTTGCTTATATATTTATGTCATCACAGAATTTGATGGGGGAGATAGGCTGGGACAGTGAATAAAGGAGAGAAAGTAATGGAAACACTGGGAGAACAGGTTGAGGGACACAGAAAGAAAGAGGAACAGAGGGAAGCCTATGACTCACTCACCACTGCTGTCATTTTGCGGTGTTCCGTACTGAGGGTGGAAACAACTGAAGCACAAAGTGGTTAGCAGACCCACCCAGGTGTTCCCTGCAGTGTGCCCTGCTCTACCTACAGGTCCCGTTATCCTCATGTACTTTTCTCTCCCTCTCTTCTTCTTTTGCCCTTTGAGACTTAACCATTCCCTCTTTGCAAAGCTAATTTGCCATGCCAGACTTCAAGGAATGGCTCCATATTCCTTCCTGCCACCATCACTTCCAGGATCTTTGGCAAAGGGGTGTGACAGTGGCAGCTGTGGGATATGTACTGCCTTAGCTATAAAAAGGGGCTGGGGGCTGATGTGTACTTCTTTTGGTTCCCAAAAGTGGCATTGCCTGAGGCTCTGATTCCCTGACTCTAGGAGAACACAGGGGACAGTGCTGTTTAATGGCAGACGCGGAAGAATGAGACCAGGACCTCCCTTTTTTGGGGGAGGGAGCAGTGCTGTGATAATAGTACAAGCAGCCTTCTTTCTTTTCTGAAGATTATATCTTAGTGGTATGTTTTTAAATCTCAGCTTTGGTCATCCTTCTGCTTATGGGTCCCAGCAGCAGGGCTTCAGGTTTAGTTTTCTCCTTCTGAGAGCTGACAGTGTGACAGCCTCTTCAGAAGTTCGAGTGAAGGCTCAGTGGCTTTACCTTTTTAAGCACTTCATCCATGGTGATTGTTTAGTGTTGCTGTGATAATCTTTACAATAGCAGAGATGCTCACGCTCTTTGAAGTGTTGGACAGCTATAGATGAGTCCGTGTTGGCCTTGGAGGTGGAGAGCATGTCATATCTCAGCTGAATCACTCTCACGTCTAAGAATAAACCCACAAACTCATCAGGGGTATACAGAACGCTGCCGGGGGTGGTTTGGGTTTGCATCTGCCCTGGTATGCTCTCATTGGCTTTGTGTGATTTGTTTATACTGTGTAATCTAGATCAAGGGTCTGTGAGAAGCTCTCTTTGAGTCATAAGTACTGTAGGATGTTGGGAAATTATGTTGTATGCTGGTAGCTTGCCTGTCATTAATAAGTTTTTTTTTATCATATAAGCTCATGTTTTAGACATGGCAGTGCTCACTGTTTGACTTCCTGATGGCTGACTCAAAGAGATTTGTTAATTCATTTTTCCGAGGAAGAGGGGGGGATATATATGTGTCCCAGCAGCTTATTTGGGTCACATCCATCCTGACAGGGGTCCCCCCTTCTCTGGAATCATGACATTTAAGCATTCAAAAGAACTGGATACCACTTAGTACTACAGGTTGCAAGTGAGTCAAAGGAGGCTTTGAGCCATCTGCTACTCAGCACTGCAGTTCTCAGAATTTGAACAGACCTATCAGTCCACTGCCAAACAGTGATGTCATATAGAGTCTCTTCTTGCAGGCAGAACATGGTGTTACTGACCAAGAACTTGTGCCCAGCATATTAACCAAGCAGGAATACACCAACAGTGTAAATATTGACAGCTCTATTTTGTCTGTTACTGGCTTCATGTTTCACCATTATTTTCAAAACATGAAGTAAAACTTAAATTGCCCTTTGATGTAGTGTGTGTATTTGTATCTGTCAAGATCTTAGAGGAATCTTTTTCTTAACCTTGATCTCATTTTTTATCAAGGTATTAGTTACAAGGACATGATCCTTTTTACCCTAGGGGTGGCAGAGACTTATCATATGATCCAAACACCACTTGATACGGTTATTTTTTTCTAAGAAGAGAGGAACATATTTCTAGGCAATTTTCCTAGTGCTTTAAAGTGTAAACTTATGAACTTGACACATAAATATTCACTTTGTTCCTGTATTCTTCTGAAACGCACATTTCTCCTTTGGATTCCTCTGGAACTGAGGCTGCAGGACAGGGGTCTTTTATATCCTCCAGTGTACACAGCATGGATCTCTTCAGGAAACAGTCCTCCCCTTCACTACCCATTTCTGCCCCTTTCCACATTTAAGGAGCCATCAATAATTTGCAAAGCCTCAAATATCTTAGTTTCACCAAAGTGATAACTGTGGTCATTATTTGTCCTCCTAAGTGCCACCATTCTGAAACTCAAAACATCCTCATTTGTAAGAATTAGAAAAAAAAACAAAAACCACTATTTTGTGACCCCCTAATGAAATAGTTGCTGGGAAGGAAAAAACCAATGGATGCTAAAAGCTGTAAGTCAGTGGTCCCCAACCTTTTTGGCACCAGGGACCAGTTTCATGGAAGACAGTTTTTCCACAGACAGGGGTGGGGGAGCAGGGATGTTTCAGGCAGTAATGTGAGCGATGGAGAGCAGCAGATGAAGCTTTGCTCACCTCCTACTGTGCGGCCAGTTCCTAACAGGCCCAGGGGTTGGGGATGCCTGCTCTAAGTGAAAGAAACTGATGTTTACCTGGTGCTGACATATCCCACAAGGTACTTGCTTGGGGCAAAAAAGACACATCTTAGCCCAGTGATCAAATTTAGCATCATTATCAATGGGACAAATGGCCTCAATGTACCATTAAGTACATAGCATCACCTATGAAATATTCTTGCCAAAAATGTTTAACCCAATTTTTACGAAGTTTTCAGATCTAACAGGGTTTTCAGGAAATACAAGGAATAGAGGAAAACAAGGGTGTAAGTACATGATAGCAGAAGAAGACTGGGGGTGGTCTTTCAGGTCAGAGTTAGAAAAAAATAGGGGTTAGAAGTGGGGGGATTATTCTAGAATTAAGAGAGACTAAGGAAACTCAGTCAAATGCAATGCATGGCCCTTAACTGGATCCTGGTTTGAACACACCAGGTATAAAAAACAACTTTAGGGTAATTGAAGAAATTTTAACATGAACTGGATTTTTGATAATATTTGGGAATTATATATTTGTCAGATGTAATAACAGTTATGTTTATGTTGAAATATTTAAAGGTAAAGTTTCATGTATGTAATTTTATTTTAAAATGGATCAGCAAAAAATATATGTATATACAGATAAAGAAATGTAGAAGCTGGGGACTTCCTAGGTGGCACAGTGTTTAAGAATCTGCCTGGCAATGCAGGGGACACAGGTTCAAGCCCTGCTTGAGGAGGATCCCACATGCCACGGAGCAACTAAGCCCATGCGCCACAACTACTGAGCCTGCGCTCTAGAGTCCGTGAGCCACAACTATTGAGCCCATGTGCTGCAACTACTGAAGCCCACATGCCTAGAGCCACCACGAAAAGCCACCAAGAGAAGCTCACGCACCACAATGAAGAGTAGCCCCCACTCTCAGCAACTAGAGAAAGCCCGTGTGCAGCAACAAAGACCCAACACAGCCAATAAAAAAATAATAAATCCAATAAATAAATAAATAAATTTATTTTAAAAAAAGAAATATAGAAGGTTAATTGTTAGTGGTGGGCAAATGAGTATTCATTGTCCTATTACTTTGTATACTGAAATTTCTCATAGTGAAAATTTTTTTAATAAAATTTTCTTTTATCCAAATACCATGTCTCACCCACACAGCCATATAAAATCCGCAATTTGTTCATTAGATCCATTAGATGAATATCACTTGCCTTGTGTTAGTAAATAGTGAAAGGGGACAAAACAGTAAGAAACTATCCCTACTTACCTCTTGTAGATTACTTTCATTATGGGCTTTCATTCTGACATTTTGACCACAGTGGTAGCAGTTTGACACTGAGAGTCCACAAAAGCTTGTTCAAACACAATCTCAGTTACTTTTAAAAATTCTTTAGTGACATATTCTTAAAAATACACAATCCATCCATCCATCCACCCATTCATCCACGCATCCACACACCCATCCATGCATGCAAGCATGCACATGCACATGTGCATTGAAAGGAGGAAAGGAGTAATATATCCTAGAGCAGATATTTTGGAGAATTCTTTGGGTGTGAAGAGTGAAAACTGTGTGTTTGTTTAATAAGGCATACATTTTTGGTAATGTGTTAAAAACTCTTCTTTTTTCCTTCCAATCTGTGGTACTGATAGCTGTCGACTTGCTGGAGAAGATGCTCGTATTGGACTCAGATAAGAGAATTACAGCAGCCCAAGCCCTTGCACACGCCTACTTTGCCCAGTACCACGATCCTGATGATGAACCCGTAGCTGATCCGTACGATCAGTCGTTTGAAAGCAGGGACCTCCTTATAGATGAATGGAAAAGTAAGTCATAGCAGGATGAACATCTAGCTTGAGAACTTAGATTTAAAAATCTTTCCTAGGTGAGCCACTAGCCAAAAGCTGTGAGGGGTGGTGGGATTTTTTCTGGTTATATCCAACTCGTTAAAACTTGTAATGAGGGTGTCTAATGCAGAATGAGTATGTTCCTCTGATGGAAACTGTCTGTTGTAGATGACGACACTCTGGACCTTTGAGATGCTTCTGTCTGGTCTGATTTTGTGCACAGCCCCTCACGTCTGCATAGAGCTTTGAGGTTCTCAGAATTTCTGCATTTATACCATCTCTCTGAGCTAAGTAGGGAATAGGGAATTTTTACAATTGATAGAACTGGGGCAAAGAGAGTTTATACCTTATCTCTTACCTTAGACCTAGTTAGGGATACAGCCAGAAATGGAACCCAGGTCTCCTATGCCCAATCTCATATTCTCTCCATAAAACACAAATTCAGAACTTAAGTTAGATCCCAGAAGCCAGGATTATCTGTTGCTATAGTGTGTGGGATTGCTTTGCTACTCTTGAGCATCTTCTCCAGAGAGCTTTAAAGAGGAGGCACTGGGTGATGAAAGAAAAAAGAGAAAATGGTTCTTTTATATGTATCCTTGAACGTCTGTATAATCATGTGTTCCATCAGGATATCACACACAAGCAATGAGGCAGTTATTTGAAGTAGCCCATGAAACCAGTGGCCTGAACAGGGAGGAATGATCTTGAGCTTAGACATTAGGGTGCTTGCCAGCAAAGTCAACAGTCTAAACTCTCATATCCTACTTTTCCTTCCCAATTTCTAGGCCTGACCTACGATGAAGTCATCAGCTTTGTGCCGCCACCCCTTGACCAAGAAGAGATGGAGTCTTGAGTATCTGGTTTCTGTTCTGTTGATCCTACTTCACTGTGAGGGGAAGGCCTTTTCATGGGAACTCTCCAAATATCATTCAAGTGCCTCTTGTAGCAAAGATTTCCTCCATGGTGGAAGGGGTGTGTGTGTGTTGTGTGTGTGTGTGTGTGTATGTCTGACTCTGTGGGAGGGTAAGAGATTATGAGCAAACTATCACAGTGACTTTACGTGGAGTGACACACGCTCTGTGGCAGCCTCTGCTTGCCCTTGTTCATGAGAGTCAGCGAGGCAGGCGAGAGCTGCCATCTTGTAGGGTTTGTTAAATGCAAAGTAAAAAATATTAAACATCCCAGACCCCAGTCATGCTTTTGCCGTTCTGGCCTCTCCTGTGGCCCCACCTTGATGGTGGGGGTTAGACTTGACCACATCCCACAGTGGCACAGAGAGAAGGCTCACACCTTCTGGCTGCTTCACACCTGGAGCTGTCCCTCAGCAACGCATCAGCCGCAAAGGACCAACTGGCTCCTGTGCACTAGTCTATGATTAACTTGCTTAGTGTGATTCTCAGAACCCAACAGTTGCACCTGAAACCATAAATATGTCTGTGCCTTACAAGGAAAGAAGAGAGTGTAGTTACTTAAGAGAGTGCAGCAGATGAAGTTCTGAGCCAGGCAAGTAGTCAGGTTGTTGGACGGCCACTTGTGAACCCAGAGTCGCCAGGGAGCCTTCAGAGGCACCATGTGTGCATGTGTGAGCATGCGTATATGTGCTTCTCTCTCTTCCTCCCTCACCCCCCCCCCCCCCCCCCCCCCCAGGTGTCATTGCCATTTCTCTGCATACCCACCTTCGGTGCAGAGGTTTCTTAAGCACTGGCCTCAGTAGTCAGAAGCTGGTTCTTGCTGTCAGTGTTCTTCCTGTGTGCTCTTTATTCCTGGCAGAGTGATGATGTGTTTTGCACGTCTTGCTATTTGAGCATGCACGGTTGCTCATCCTGTTCTCTTCAGGAGGCCCTGGTACCGGGCAGGTTTGCCAGTGGAGACCTTGTGGGTAGTTCAGAACCCATGTCACCTGGACTGATGCTGTGGGCTGGTGGCGTCATCCTCTCTTCAGCCCCCAGCTGAAGCCCCCCTATTTTGTGTTGAACACAAGTGATACTTCAGGTGCTTTTGATGTGAAAACCATGAAGAGATGGAACAGATGGGTGTATAGCATTTCCATTCTTGCCATCTGGTTTTCAACAAACTATTTTTGGGGAGCCGTCAACTAGGAAAGATCAGGGCTTGTCCCAGGAATATCTCAGACTTTGGAGAACAAGTCATTCTCTTCACTCCCAATAACCAATGCTAAGAAATGCTGAAAATCAAAGTGAAAAATAAAAGCTCATGAGGCCAGAAATTCCTTTTGCTATCTTTGTCTAAATATGGTTATTTTTTAAAAAAGCAATGAGGTGTCTTTTCCACCCTTCTTTGGAAAAGAGTTTTCTTGGCAGCTTAATGCTGGCTTTTTGGTCTTGGTTTGGGGAGAAATAAATTTTGTTTCAGAATTTTCTATATTGCAGGAATCCATTGAGAATATGATTCCTTTTGATGGGGAGAAAGGGCAAATTATTTTAATATTTTGTATTCTCAACTTTATAAAGATGAAATATCCTCAGGGGTGGAGAAGAGTTGTTTTCATAATTTTCTGAATTTCAGGCATCTTGTGTGACATAAGGGCCCATGTACTTAAACCTTTTGTGAAAGAAAAAAGTGTAGAGCCACTTCCAGTGTTGGCCGTGTGACAGATTCTTGTATTTGGGCCAAGGTGTTTCCATTTCTGTCACAGTGCAGTGATACCTGCACTCCAGAGGGACAGGGTAGGACCCCCAAGTGAACTGGAGTGAAAAGGAAGGAGGCAGCTGATGGTGATCACACCTCACCCGGGGTTCGCCCCCTCTTTCAAGGAAGATGAACGCGAAGGCCTCATCTCCTTTATACGCAGTTCAAATCCTCATGATCCACAGCAAGGTGGATTTTATCAGCCATGTTTTGTCGTAAATGCTAGTGTGACTTCCTACAGAAATACTGCTCTGGATATTTTTTTCGTAAAGGTCTTTGCACATGAGGCTGTGTACGTGTTAAGAGGCTGAATGCGCCAGGAGCCTGGACTCAGCTGGAGCCTGTGAAGAGCTCCTTGGTTTCTGAGCATAATGCTCCCATCTGACTTCTCTGAACAGAAAACGAGGGAGAGAATGAGGGAAAATCTATTTTATTTGTATTCATGAACTTGACTGTAATCAGTTATGCCATATAGGATGTCATACAATACCACTGGTTAAAATAAAGCCTATTTTTCAAATTTAGTGAGTTTCTCAAATTTATTATATTTTTCTCTTGATTGTTTTTATTTAATACACTATAGCATTATATCAATGGTCTTTCAACTGTGGCCTGGCATGTTTCTCACAGATCTTAATATTACTCCTAAAATTTAGAAAACATGTATAGAGCTCCTTGTACACTTTACGGTGAAGCAGATCAGTCTTTGATATGGATGGGAAAAGCAAAGAGCAAATAAACAAGGTATAACACTACAGGCTACACTCGGGTGTCAGAGTGGCCTAGGACAGGGGTCAGCATACTGTGGCCCAGGGACCAAATCCAGTCTACCACCTGTTTGTGTAGCCCACTAAAAGTGGTTTTTACCTTTTTAAATGCTTGAAGTCAAAAGAAGAACAGTATTTTTGTAGCATGTGAAAAATGTAAAATTCAAATTTCAGTGTCCATAAATAAAGTTGTATCAGAACACAGCCTCACGTTGTTTATGTATTGTCTGTGACTGCTTTTGTGCTACAACAGAGTTGAATAGTTATGACAGAGACCATATGGCCTGCAAAGTCTAAACTATTTATTCTCTAACCCTTCACAGAAAAAGTTTGCGAACCCTGGCCTAGGATTTCAATTTCCTCATCTGAAACATGAAGTTTGTTTAAATATGCTTGAGTTCTTTTCAGCTTTGACATTCTAAGACTATCTGTAGAAAGTTTATGCTTTCATTTTAAAATTGTAGGGAGAAGGTTGTATGTGTACATTGTTTAGAGACTTTTGGGCAAATGTATTTGGTGATTTTTGTTGTATGGTGCTTGACAATATTCTTCAAAACTACTGGATGGCATCACAAGATTAAAGAGTCATGAGGTCTCACAGCTGTGCTCAGGGCCTGTGTTGGTGTGCTTCCTTTCTCAGTGACCCCCGGATGCTGACTGACAGGGGTCCCAGGGTGCCTTGTGAGACCCAGCCTGTGAGGATGTCGAGAGTGTGCAGCTGGGAGTTTTGTCCTGTGCTGTCTGGTCCCTGACAGGCAGCTGGAAACGATGGCAGGGATAGAAGGCAAACCAAGCACAGGCTCTTGTCTTCGTTCTGTCCTCAGTGACTTATTAAGGGGGTAAGAGGAAAGGGGCCCAGTTGTGACATGTGATACATCAGCCCCTGTAAGGATCAGACAATGGTAGGAAATATTTTGCCTTCTCATACCAGAATCAGCACTGTAACACAACCTTCCTCCTGGGCTGCTGAGAGCAGAGGGCCTGCTTATTAGCTCAGGAAGAGGATTGACACCAGAAAAAGCTCACCTAGAAGTGAATCCACTTAAAATGGGGACCAGAATTTCATTGTATATGGTGGGGATTGGGGGAGAGAGGAATTCTAATGGGGACTTTCATCATGAAAACAACGAAATTAAAAACAGCTTGGAATTTCAAAAATATTCTTATAACAAAGAATCAACCGTTTGTTTTTCAAGTGAAACCATGTTTAGTACCTCACAATATTCTTCCCATCTGATATTTGCAGCATAGTCACAGAGGGAATTTTTTTCAAAAATATTTGAGATCTGAGACTTACCTGGCGGTCCAGGGGTTGAGTCCGAGCTTCCACTGTAGGGGGCATGGGTTTGATCAATGGTCAGGGAACTGAGATCCCACATGCCGCTCAGTGGCCCAAAAAAAAAAAAAAAAAGTTGAGAACGTCCTCAGTTTTTCTATGAACCTCAATCTCTTGATATTCACATTGTTCTTTTTTATAAGTGATCGCCTTGGTGATCACCTTATCACCTCTCCCTTTATTGTTATCCTCTGAGTCTGCCAGATCCACGTATTTCAGTGACTTTGCTTGAGATTTGAGCAGTTTTCTAGCATTATTTGTCAAGTTCATCACATCCACTCTTTTGCAAGATTTGCAACTGATCTGTATTTGTATTATTTGTCATATGCTCACAACATAATCGGAGGCTTAACAGAAGACTAGGATGGGTAGGATAGGCACTTGGTGCCTTATCTCATGCAGTGCACGCTGGGCCTCGCCCCGTCCCAGGCCCGCTGCCCTGCTTCCTTGTCATCTGGGATAGAAACGCACCTCTGCCCCCTGGAGAGTAGCGGGACAGCGAAGGGCTGCAGCAGCTACCTTTTTCCCTCCCTCAGCCACCCTTCAGCGCTTCTCTCCGCAGCTTCACGTCGCACCCTCTCCCTCTCTGTGGCACTGCTCTAAATGCACAGTGCTTTCTCTCCTGGTCTTTGTGCGTGATATTCCCTCTGCCTACGACCGCCCCCCCACCCCCCTTCTGCCTCACTCCTCTGGGCCAGCTTTTTCTATCACTCCCTCTGTAAATCTTCCCTGAGCATCCCCAAGCTTGAATTAAGTGTGCCTTCTGCTTGCTTTTTTTTTTTGTACTCATCTGCACTGATCAGTGGTGGCACTTGTCACATTGCTTTGTCATTGCCTGGTGTCTGTATCACCTGCTCAAGAGAAAAAACGTGAAGCTTAAGGACACTGAATGTGGAACCAGTCTGCCTGAGTTCAAATCCCAGCCTCTGTATCTCCTAGTGGTACAATCTTGGGCAAATTATTTTTCTCTCTGAATTTACCTCACAGGTTCACAGTCCTCACTATGAGGATTAAATGAGTTAAGGTATGTAAAGCCCTTGACATACAGTAAGTGCTCAATAAGAATTAGCTCAGGGCTGTATGTCCTTGAGAGCACAAACTCTCTCTAGGTGTCCCCGTCACCTAGCATGGTACCTGACACACAGTAGGCATCCCGTCTTTATTGACTGAGTCAGTGAATGACTATCATCTTTTAATCACTTGCAAATCATCTTGTCCTCTGTTTCCTGTTTTTACAATCGACAGTCTATAGTAGCAAAGACCATCTAAGAAATAAACCAGGACTTCCCTGGTGGCACAATGGTTAAGAATCTGCCTGCCAACGCAGGGGACGTGAGTTTGCTTGGGCCAGGAAGATCCTACATGCTGAAGAGCAACTAAGCCTGTGAGCCACACTACTGAGCCCGTGTGCTTCAACTACTGAAGCCCAGCCACCTAGAGCCCGTGCTCTGCACTGAGAAGCCTGCACACCACAACAAAGAGTAGCCCCTGCTCACCGCAACTAGAGAAAGCCACGTGCAGCAACGAAGACTCAGTGTGGCCAGAAGATAAAAACTAAAAATAAAGAAAAATTAAAAATAAACCAAATATGTAAAGATTATCTGCCCTAAGAATCAGTGCTACATGGAAGTTCCCAGTTTAAGAAGAGACAAGTGTTAGAATTAGTTTCTGATTCTCTTGGCTCCATCCATCTTACTGTGTAATTCAAGTTGGATGCACAGCAATTTAATGAATTGGAACAAGAATCAAACGATTATTGAAGATGGCTAAGAGCCATGATCTAGATAATTTCTGTTTCCCCATCCATCTGCCACTTTAAACTGAAAATATCAGGGAAAAAGAAGGGGAACTAGAAGTCACTGGGGTATCCTATACCCTCATTCAGCCATTCAACAAATAGCCATTGGGTGATTTTGATGTGTCAGGCACTGAGAACACAGGGAAAAAATAAAAGTTAGATTCCTGCCCTCCTGGAGCTGACATTCTAATGGGGGAAGAGTCTGAAACGACTGTACCGTTTCCCTGGCACTGTAGAACAGAACCTCTGGGTGTCTGTTGCTGATGGCCATTTCTGGGCCAGATGCACCTTTGATTTCACATCTGTGACACTCAGCAGACAGGCAGTGGGATTTTCTTGTGGGAGTCCTGGGCCTGTGTGTCCTCCTGGGTGTTACCCTGACCTGATCAGCTGGCTCCACTTGCAGGGCCGCCGACTTAGCCGTCTGTTTCCAGTTGTGAGTGGTGATGTCATTGTCTGTGCCGATACATGAAGGCCCATTTCCGCCAGGCCATTGCTCAGGCGTGACCCAACTCACGCCCACACCTCTTCCCAGTGACAGAGGTGGTGACTATCTGATAATAGCTGCTGACAAAGTGCTTATGGTAAGGAGTGTCCCCATCTGGAGGCTGTTCTCCCCCCCACCCCACCCCAACAAGCCCCACCCTGCTCTCTGCCCCACCCAGCCTCTCCCCAGCCTCCATGGGAGTCAGGTACCCACTCCATGTGTTTCTGTAACTTGCATCAAGCTGACTAGTGGCAAAGCACCTACCACGGTACTTTTTCTAACTACATGTTATTCTTTCACGACACAAGTAAAACATGTTTAGTGCTGAAAATTTTTGAATAGCTAGATAACCTCTATTATCTGGAAATAATAGCTGTCGGCAGGTTGGTGTAACTCCTAGAAAATTTACTATATCTGTAAAAATATATAACTTTTATAAAAACAGGTGCATATCATTCATCTGTGTCAATAAATGGTGTTTGAAACAACTGTACACCTCCTTTCCTCCCTTCAGCTACAGTCACTTGCAGGCAAATCAAAGATTTAAATGGAGAAGGGCGTTTGAAGCATGTTGCAAAGCCCAGAAGCCATAAGGGAAAGGCTAAAGAGTTTGACTACACAAAAATTGTACAACTTTCATGCACTGGAGGCAGTTTGGCAGGATTTAGTAAAGGTAGAAGCTACACATTCCTATGACCCTGTGTTCTACTTCCAGGTAATTATTCTAGAAAAACGTTCCCATATGGGCTCAAGGAAGTGAGTATGGGGACTTTTCACTCAGCATTATCTGTAAGAGCAGAAAAAAGAAAAGAAAAGCCTGGAACAAACTTCAAAGTTCATCAATAGGAGAATAGGAAAGGGACTTGCCTGGTGGTCCAGTGGTTTGGACTCTGTGCTTCCACTGCAGGGAGCACGGGTTAAATCCCTGACTGGGGTCTAAGATCCTGCAAGCCCTGAGGTGTGGCCCAAAAAATGGAATAGAAAAATTAATTGTAGTGCATTCATGTGATGATATAGTACACAACAGTGAGAACAAATGAGCTAGCGTGACTTTGCCTCCTGCTCTCCCCCACCCCCAACCTTCCCCACCCCAGATTTTGCCTGTGTCCCAGGGACAGCTGGCAACGTCTGGAGACATTTCTGGTTGTCACAGTCACCCCCACCACAACAAAGAATCATTGGGCCCCAAATGTAAATGGGCCACGGTTGAGAAATCTGAGCTAGATTCAGTCAACATGGGTGGATCTCTCCAACAATCGAGTGAAAAAGGAAACTGCAGAATGGTCTAGTTTGATATTTTTGTAGATATATGCATATATAGCACAAGTGAGAAGCACATATGGGAATAATATGCACCAACTTCCCAAATCTGGAACAATCCGTCCCGGCTTTTTTTTCCCCTTTGTTCTTCTCTCGGGATGCTGGAAGTGCCTCTTTGTTGATACAGAAGATAAATAACCGTGATAGTGTGTGCCCCCTTGTCTGCTTTGTGGAGACGAAATCCATCCATAGTGGAACATCAGGAGACATGAGGTACCCATTTTCACCATTTTGATAGCAAGTTACCAAACAGTTCTAACAGCTGGTACCAATTTATGCCCCTCCCTGCAGGTGACAGTGTGTTGTCATTTCCTAGTTTGCTCTGCCTCCCTCACTAGGGTGTGAGCTTCCTGAGGACAGGATACTTGACCTCCGTCCATGTCTCCTCCTTGTCTTGATCAGTGCTCAGCAAAATTTGGTGGAATGGATTAAGGTTTTACAACACATGGCTGAGTAGGTGCAGAGAACAGAGAGAAATAAGACACTCATGCCCTCAAGGAACTTACCAGGTGCCGTTTGTTAAGACCCTGTGCTCCCAATGCAGGGGGCCTGGGGTTCAATCCCTAGTCAGGGAACTAGATCCCACATGCATGCCACAACTAAGGAGTACACGTGCCACAAATAAGTAGCCCACTGGCCACAACTAAGACCTGGCACAACCAAATAAGTAAATTAAAAAAAAAGAAAAACGCTTACAGTTTAGTTTTGTTTGAAAGTTAACTCTAGGCCTGCTGAGCCATGATCCTACAGGAGTCAGAGGAGGGAGAGAGCCTGTGGGGAGGAGCAACCACCCCAGGAAGTGCTACTGAGCCAGGTCTTGAGGCACGAGGGTCCTTCCCATCTTTGGCAAAGCAGAGGAATGGCATTCCAGACGGGCAACAGCTCGAGCAAAGGTGTGGTGACAGAGGTGAGTAAGGCATGTTTGTGAGATGGTTACGATAGACATCGTTTGTGTATAGGTGCCATGGAGGATCCAATTAGCAAGAAGGGCAGGGCCCGGATCGGGGCAAGCCTTGTCCAACAGGCTAAGAATTTTAAACTTTATCCCGAAGGCAACTGGGAGCTAACAGGGTGGGGAGTGACGAGGAGGCAAGGCTGCTCTAACCAGGAGGGTTAGTCACAGCTTGTTCACCTGTCACACCTGCTCAGCATGGCTCTCAAGCTGCCCAGCTGGTGCACCATCTCCAGCCTGGAAGAGCAGGCTGTTGAGATGTCCTCCAGGTACACAGCTTCCTCTCCCTGGGCAGGTCACGCAGGAGCCCAGGCAGCACAGTGACCCTGTTACTGCAGTTTGGCAGGTCATTCGAGCCAGGACTGCCTCCCAGGCGTGAAAGTGAGTTCGGCAAACCTATCAGTTGCAAACAAACAGGACAGAGATGTATGATAATAACAGTAGCTCCTGTTTATAAAGCCCCTACTATGTACCTGCCATTCAGTTAGTGTATTTCAGGCACTGCTCTAGGAATTTGGGATTCAGCAACAAACAAGATAGACAAAATGCCTACCCTCATAGGCCTGATACATAGAAGGGTATATCTAAGATAAATAAAGTCGTGAAGGAAACAGGGGCCGGGAAAGGCGGCGGGGCATGGCTTGTGATGGGTCAGGGAGGACTCTCAGAAGAGGCAGCAGATGGCAGTCCTGAAGGACGGGATGGAGCACCACATACAAGGCCTTCAACCTTGCACCCCCAGTCTCATTAAATCCTCCTGCCAGGTGGGTGTCGCTCTCCCACTGTACTGGTGAGGAAGCTCAGAGACATGCACTCACCTGCTCAAGGTCACACAGCTCTGTGTGTTGGCATGAGATTCAAACCCAGCTCTGCCTCCCAGTCCTTGGCTACTCTCCACTGACTTAGAAGAATGCAAGTTCACCCAAGAACATGGATGTCACAAAGCCTGGGGGTGCGTGACTGGGAGCAGCTGGGGTCATGGGGTTGGCAGGGTATGTACAGGGGTCCTGGGTGAGCAGGTCTGCAGTTCACTTGAGAACACCTCTTTGAAGAGGTGAGTTTAGAGCCGAACTTTAAAGACCAGGAAGGAAGGGCATGTCCAAAGGGTGGAGGGTCTGACTTATCTAGAACCTCAGTGGGAGCAGTGAGGGCCATAGACACAGAGGGGCTTGCTTTGGAATGAAGTTTGGTGCAAATTCTTGAGGAGAGAAGGGGTCCCCAAGTTTGGGTTGCGCACCATCGTTCTTAATCAAGAGCTTTTTACCACCACACAGCGGTCGAGCCTTGCACACACAGCATAACACGCACTGGCCTTGACTCAGGGAACAAGAAGAGAAGAGTGAAAGCCAAACTTCCAGGACAGAAGGTGCCCAACTGACAGAAACCACACCCCAGACGCCTCACAGTAGACAGATGCCAAGCACCTTCCGCTCCTGTTTCTCCCTCATGTCCACCATTTGGGTCCTCAAACCACAACCCCTCACTGCCTCTTGTACCCACAAGAGACACAAAAATCTTTGGTTCATTCCCTCAGTAAGTCTTTACTGAGCACCTACGGTGGGCCAGCATGGTGCCAGGGGCTCAGCAGTGACCGAGACACTGTCCTTGCCCTCATGGAGCCATTCTTCCAGTAGTGGAGACAGACACCTCCCAGAAGACAATGCAAATTAATTGAAAGTGTGATGAATGCTGCAAAGGACAATGCAGAGATCAGAGGGAGCAGAGGCCTTGACATGGCTGGAATATTCCACCAGACGGACTCCAGGCCACATCTTCACAGGACTGGGTCAAGGACCGGAGGGCCTGTCCTGCAGGCTGGGTGAAGGGAGGTGGGTCTTGGGGTGGAGAAGAGGGGTGTGAGGGACAGGGTGGTGTAGGGTGTGGAAAAGGGAGGTGTGCCTTCTGGGTCCCAAGACGGCTGTTGGGGGAACTGCCACTCTAGCAGAGCGGCCCCTACCCGCATCCTCCACCAGGGGGTGCTAACACTGAGGCAGGGAGAGAGGACCAGGTCAACGCAAGGGGCGGGGAGGCTGAGAGGACAGCCCTGCAGTTGAGGGGTGCCTGTGAGCAGGGAGGGTCCGATATTCTGCTCTTGGGATGGATGTTCTATTCTGGCCCTGAGGCCCCTAGAAGGGGAAGAGGTACTGGGGGAAGATGGCCCAGTAAGCCAGAGGCCAGTAAGCTGCCCCCAGGTGCTCTGAGCTGGACTTACCAGAGATTGTTGGAGTGCAGGGAAGGGGTGGCACAGGAGGAAGGAGGCTGGAGGGCAAGTCGGATGTGGGAACAGAGTGGGAATGTTTGAAACGCAGGCACCTGCTCCTCTCCCACAGATCTGCCTGGCTCACTTCCTTGCACAGTAGGTGCTGCTCCACTGTCACCTCCTCGGACAGACCTTCTCTGCCTCTCCCACTCCTCCCGCGTCTAAAAACAGCACTCAGAGTCCTTCTTTACATCCTTACTTGGCAGTACTTTCTTCATAGCACCTAATGCTATCTGACATGACATTTGATTGAGGCATGTAAAACGGTCAAATATCAGCAATGTCATATGGTTCAACCCAATACTGTATATTTGTTCGTTGGTCTTTCATCTGCCTCTGCCAGTAGAATGTCAGCTCCACGTGGCAGCCATTTTTATCTGTTGCATTTCTTTTTCTTTCTCTTTTCTTTTCTTTCTTTCTTTCTTTCTTTTTTTTTTTTTTTTTTTTTTGCTGCACTGTGCAACATGTGGGATCGTGGATAGGGATAGACCAGGAATAGAACCCAAGCTCCCTGTAGTGGAAGTGCAGAGCCCTAACCACTGGACAGCCAGGGAAGTCCTATCTGCTGCACTTCTGCTACATCCTTAGCACCTAGGTCAGTCCCTGGTACACAGTAAATGTTGAATGAATGGCTGAATGAATCCTTGGGCTGGGTATTTTGCCAAAAACTCGATAAAGGAGTTGGATGTGAGTTGGAGCTGACTAGGGAGATGCCTCTGCAGCTGGGACTGAACAGCAAAAGGGCAGAGCAGCTGGGGTACCTGGGCCGGGGAGGCAAAGCTGGACAGCACTGGGGAAGGAGCAGCTGGAGAGCACCTACTACATGCCAGGCACTGAATTACACGCTTTTCCTGTCGTCTCTTTTAGTCCTCATGACGGCCCCATGAGGTGGGTATTGTTACTTACTTCCATTTTACAGATGAGGAAACCAAGGCTTAGGCTAACTAACTTGTCTGAGGCTCACTAACTAACTTAACAAGCTGCAGAGCAGCCCCCACATGCAGGGGGCCTTCCCTCTGCATCTGCCTACCTCCTTGCAGTTTTGATTGTTTTGTGGAGTTTTAAAAGCCCTTAAGAAGCATGGGAACCTCTCAGATTTGGAGCCAGAGCTCTTGGACTCCCTTGCTGTTTCATCCTTGCGGGACCCCAGGCAGGTCATAATTTCTTTTTTTTTGTAGAAGTTTCATGGACAATCATGGTGAGAATTTGAGTAGCTGGCCCTGCCGTTTGGGACAGACGGGGCTGGAGTGTTTGAGGAACTGCCATATCTCTGAGGCAAGATGCAGTCTGAGAGGCCAGGATGGGACCCAGCCTCATAGTCATGTGGGGCTTTTGTCTGTTTCTAATAAGCCGGCCCACAGTCCCCAGAACCATGTTCCTGACCTCCAGAGGCTCACAGACTCACTAAGAAGACAGTACTACAAGAACAGGTGCTTCTCAGGCACTTGCTGGGCACCGGGCAGCCTGGCTGGTGGTTAAATGTACAGACCCTGGAGCAGGACACCAGGTTTGAAGACCATGTTCACCACCATCTTGGTCATGTGTGATTTTGGGCAAATTACTTAACACCTCTGGGCCTCAGTTTCTCCATCTGTACTAGACAAATAATGGTATCCTGACACCTGGGAGCTGCCCAGTCCCATCAGCCAGGCCCTGGCATTGCTCAGAGCTGGCCTGGCACAGCTCATCTTGATGTGCTCCTCTTGAATGAAGACAAGGCCATCTGTGACCACAATGGATCAAGACAAAAACAAGACACTCTGTAATCATGTCTGAGCACAGAGAAAATACAAGTATTGTCCAAACCACAAACATGACCAAACACCCCCTTCTAGCTACCCTGAGTGAAGGCTGCTGCTTTACCAGTTACAGCTCTCTCCTCATTCTAGTTGGCCCTCCCTCCGGGTGAGATTTATTAAGACACTGAATCATAGAATCACCTCTACTTCCAGATGGCACTTCATATGGAACAAAGTCTGGCTTCCTTATGCCCTCCACCAAATCACCTAACACAAGCCCAAACCCTACAATAAGTCCTTTCCAATACCTTCTTACTGAGACACACCCCTGGTTCCCATGTGCATGTTCTCCCCTCAATGCAACGAGTGACAAACCCAGCTTGTTCACCCACAGGTGCGTTTCTGGGGATCTTTGGCTGAAGGAACTGACGGTCCCTACCTCGCTGCGTTGTTGTTTTATGGCACTTGAAATGAAACATTTCCAGGACCCTTTAAACGTTTTAATATCATTTCCATTTTACAAGGACACTGAAACTCAGAGAGGTACTTTGCCCAGGGTCACATAGCTGGTAGTGCAGAAGCAGGATGGAAATGCAAGTCTCATTCCAAAGTTGGTTTCCTTACCACCTGCCTCGATGTTAACAGGGCAAATACCAACCACATTGGGCCAGTGTCTGGGAGGAGGAGAACAGAGGGACCTCAGAGCTCAAAGAGAAGAGAGCCCCAGGGCTGTGGGAAGGGGGCACCCAGAGGGTCCTCAGTGGCCTCTCCTCTTCCTCTCCCATTCATGACTTCCCAGACAGGACTGCCCAAGGCCATGTCTCCGAGGCTGCCTGCCTGCTGAGTAAACACAGGTCCAGCGGAGGCCTGAGGTGGGGGTCAGTGTCAGCAGAGTCTGAGGCCTGAGTCACTTCCTGACCATTGCTTAAGAGGCATTCAGAGCCACAGCCTGAGTAGCTAGCTCGTGCCCTTGCAGGATTGCACCCACTTGGGCAATGAGCACTTCCCTGGTATCCCTCAGCTTTCTGGGCTCATCTCTGCCACACTCAGGTTTGCAAGACACACAGCACAGAGACTCAAGGCCCATCCCTACCCTGGAGAACTGGATCCTCAACCCAGAAGGAAACCTGAGTCTCCTGGACAACTCTCGCTCGTTTGTGGCCAGTCCTAGACTCTGGCTTCCAGGGTCCCACCCCAACTTCAGAATCAGAGCGCCTTCCACTGGCGCCACCAACCCCCAAGGTCCAAAACTCCTACAGCCCTGCCAGGCTCATAGCTCCTTCCTTTGTCCTCTTATAGGGTCTCAGGCCTGCAGTTGGGGCGGTGGTGGTGGTGGAGCGGGGTGCAGGGGAGACGGTGTGGAGTATTTCAGACTCCCAGGGCAGGATGTATGAGGGAGACATGATTTGATCAGCACACATGTCCTTATGATAGGTGAGGCAGATGATTTGAAACACAGGCCATCTCCTTTAAGAAGAAGTGCCTCTCAACCCAGAGACATTGCATAGCCTTGGAGTCTCGAACCAGTTGGTCTTAGCTTCTTCAACCCAGCTCTGCCCTTTACCAGCTGTGTGATCTTGGGTGAGTTACTTAACCTCTCTGTACCTCAGGTTCCTCATCTCTAAAATGAGGATCATACTACAACTGACTCATAGGCCTCTTACCAGGATTAAGGGAGTTGTGTATGTAAAACATTTAGAATAATGACTAGCATGTGGCAAACACAAGTGTTCACTAAATAAATATTTTCTCCCTTCTAATGGGCTGACTCTTCCATTCATTCTCCATATAGTTCTTCACATCCTACTGATTCTCTGTCTGCAGTGCCTACTGGGCATTCCTGTGGGATCCCTGTATCTCCCTCCCCCACACCCCCAATGGTCTGGGCTGTGCCTGATGCTGCAGGACTGTGTGGGAGGGCCTGCGACACAGGGTTTGGGTGCTGAAGACTCTCTAGGGAGGTGCCCCAGTTTTCTGTAGGCTACAAGCAAGTTCCTTTCCTTCTTCTCTCCTGTTGACAAAGTGAACCAAGTGGTCACCATCCCTTCCACAGCCCCCTTCCCAGGCCAGCAAGGGGTCAGACAAGCCAGACCAGGCATCTGGACCTCTTGCGGCCATTCTCTGCCCCTGCCCCTGTTCCCGGGAGGTCTTGGTAATTTAATTTGAGCGTAGAATCTTCTTCAGGATGCACAAGCCACCAGACACAGGTGGCAGAAGGCCCTGGCTTGTCATTGCCCTCACGGGGCATTAGGAAGCCAGGAAACACTACACTCAAAGCTGGAACTTTGAACCTTACTGGATAGTTGTTATTACAGAAATACTGTTATTAATTTTAGGTGTAAAAATGATATTGTAGTTGTGTTTTTAAAATAATCCTTATCTTTTAGAGATACAAAAAATATTTATGGATGAAATATGTTGCCTGGTTTTCCTTCAAAATGATGAGGAGGAAGTATGTAGAGGAAACAAAATTGGTTAAGAGTTGATGTAGTTGAAGCTGTGGGACTGGGGTCATGCAGGGTCATTAGAACCTCCCTGTCAAAGTGTGGTCCAGAGAGACTCCGAGTCTAGGAGCTAGTTAGAAATGCAGAATCTTGGCTCCACCCTAGATCTACTGAATCAGAATCTGTATTTAATAAAATATAATTCCCAGAGGATTCGTGTGCACATTCAAATGTAAGAAGCACTGAGTTTGTCTACTTTTGTTATGTTTGAAACTTTCCGTAATCAAAAGGTTGTGCGGTTTTGTTCTGCTTTATTTCCCAGAATTGTCTTCCAAATCTCCGGGGAGATCCTCCTGCAGAGTCCCGCGCCGGAGGGAGCTGGGAGGCTGTCTTCTCGCCTTCCGCCCTCCGTGGGAGCCCCTGGGGTCTATCCCAGCACACGGCGGAAAGCGCCCCTTCCCTGCCCGGCGGCGCACCTGCCGCTTCTGGCTGGTCTGAGGCCGGGGCCCCAAGCGCCGGGGCTGGCGGAAATCTGGGGCTCCCCGGCTCGGCAGTCGGGCAGGCCCGGGCGTGGCCGCGGGGCGCACCTGGGCGAGCCGGCAGGTGGGACGCGCCCCCGCCCTCGCACGGGGGAGGAGCGGGCGGCGCGGGGCGGGCACGGCGGGCACGGCGGGCGGGGGCCGGGTCCTGGGAGCCTGGCGGGCGGCGAACGCAGCCATCGCGCTGCGGCCGCCAAGACTGAGTGCCCGGGATGAGCTTCACCCGGAAAAGGGGCTTCTACAAGCAGGACGTCAACAAGACCGCCTGGGAGCTGCCCAAGACCTACGTGTCCCTGACGCACGTAGGCAGCGGGGCCTACGGCGCCGTGTGGTGAGACCCCCGGGCCTGTGCGCCGGCTGTGGGGAGCGGGGGGTGCCTGGGGCCTCGGGGGCGGACCGCTGGTGGGCGTCCAGGCACCGGGACGCCAGTGGAGCCTCCGGAAGAGCAGGGGCCCAGCCGATGCCCCCTTCCTGGACCGGCCTCTGGTGTCCCCTCTCCTCAAGGCTGTGCGCCCGCCACCTTGATGGAGGACCCCAAGGTCCAGAGCCCTGCGGGCTTGCAAGACCTTCGCGGGTGCCTTTCTGGGGCAGAGCCCCGGAGCTGGGAGGAGGCTGCAGGCTGGGTAGGGAGTAGGAGCAGGAGCCTCAGGCTGTGGAGGCTGGCCTGGGGCCGCTCCAGGCACCATCTCACTTTTCCCACCGGCTTGGCGGGGGTTTCTGTGGGTTGTATCAGGACTGGATCAGTTTCTCCAGGACTTGAACCTTACAGAGGACCCCAGAGTTCATCCAGGCGAATCCCCATTGTTACCAATGGGTACACTGAGGCCCAGACAAGAAGTGACTTGCCAGGTTGCTCCGGATCCTGTTGGCATTAATTTGTGTCTGACCCTGGTGCAGTGCACCTCTCTCAGATTCTGCCTGCTCCCCACCCCTTCTCCCAGGCCCACTGGGCTTTCAGCTGCTCACCCACATTTCAGGTGGCGGGCCTCAGTTCCTTCCAGCTTAGACTGCTGGCCAGGAGGGATTGGGATAAGGATGGCCAATGGCTCCCCAGGTGGCCTGGGAGATACCACCCAGGATCCGGAGTCCTAGGGTTGGGTGGGGGGGAGCCGCTGCCTGCTGACCTGCCTTTGACCCTGCAGCTCAGCCATCGACAAGCGGTCAGGGGAGAAGGTGGCCATCAAGAAGCTGAGCCGGCCCTTCCAGTCTGAGATCTTTGCCAAGCGGGCCTATCGCGAGCTGCTGCTGCTGAAACACATGCAGCATGAGAACGTAGGCTGGGCCTGGGGGCTGCTTCGGGGAGGCAGGGAGTGGATGGCAGCCCCAGCAAAGGTCCTGGCCAGGCCTCTCCATGTGGGGGGTTGGGTGGGGGGAGCAGGGTAGCACACACGGGAGATGGCCCAAGAGGGTGCAGGGAACTTGTAACACGGCCAGCAGAAGGTGAACCTCCTCCCTGCTCCTCTGATCCTCGTTCCTCACCTAGTTATTAAAATCAGGTGCCAGGACCCACCCTGCCTACTCCCCAGGAAGAGTGCAAAGGGAATCTTGGGCAGTGGAGGAGAACGAACTTTGTGAGGTGCAGATTTACTGTCTCACTGTAATGAGGAAATAGGCGCAGAGGAACTTCTTAGTTTGTTCTAGATCTGAGGTCGTGCCCAGAATCCCGATTGAGGTTTCCACATGTTAACAAGAATAATAGATACTTATGAGCACGTATTATGTGCCAAGCACAGTTCTAAGAACTTTGCATAAACTAACTTGTTTAATCCTCACAATATCACAAAAGTACTATTACCCCTATATATAGATGGGGAAACTGAGGCACAGAAAGACTCACAGGCTATATGGTTAGTCAGAGGCAGAGCTGGGATTTGAACCAAGCTAATCTGGCTCCAGGCCCCAGTGCCTGACCTCTAGACTGTCCTGTCTGATTGAAATAGCCAGGAAGACTGGTGACCCGGTGCTGGGCCTGGAGCCCAGGCTTTTTTGCAGATTGGAAGGCAGGCATTTAAAATAGTGGTTACAAAATATTGCTCACATGTTAAGCCCCTTTCCTCTTCAGCAACCCCCTCCTCATGGCCTCCAGCTAGGGTAATCTTGCCCCCAGTTCTGAACCAGCCCTTTGGCAGGCAAGGTTGGATGTGGTGAGAGACCCAAGGTCAGGGCAGGGAGCCTGCCGGTTGGAAGTCCCCTTCTCTGTTCCCTCCTTGATTCCTTTCGCCACTTGTGGTTCCCTGCTTGGGTTGAGAGCGGGTTTGTGCTGCTTGTCCTGAACCCCAGACTTGGGGTCAGAGAGCACAGGAATGTCCACCTCCCCTTCTCCGCAGCCTGACTCTCCATCACTGTGCACTGCACACCCCCTCCCACTTAGAGGAATTCCTCTTCCACCTCTGCCTCTTTCACTGCTTCCCAGAAGGCTGGGCACCTGCTTCCTGCTGGAAATGGTGTTTCAGGGAAGGGCAGGTGGTCCTGTGCAAGCCTGGGGCCCCAGAGGAGGGGAGCAGAGGGCTGCAGCGGCTGCCCAGCCCACACTGGCAACCATCTCCCCAGGTCATCGGACTCCTGGATGTCTTCACTTCAGCCTCTTCCCTGCGCAACTTCCATGACTTGTGAGTTGGGCTGTGCTGGGTTCCAGGACATTTGCAGGCCTTACTTGACACTGAGAGCAAGTAAGGGGAGGGTCCAGATTCTCTTTTCTGGGTAGGGGGGCTTCCTGCCCCAGGAGTCCCTGTGCCTCTGTGCTGTGGAGAGATTCTTCCAGCCAAGGGTAGGGAGACAGGCAAGCAGGAAGATGTGGGGGGGGCTTTGTGGGGGTCTTGCCTGACGCAGAGCTCTCTGCTCATCTGCTTTGCTTCACCCGGCTTTAAGAGCACAGAGATGTCGTTGCCAATCCCCACAGGGTTTGCATCAACCTACCTCACCATTTCCTGGGCATGCAGGTGTGGGTCTGGACCTCGGGACTCTTCCTAGGATGAAGCGAGGATCAGGAAGCCTTGGCCGCCTCTGGCTGATGGGATGTTTGTCAGAGTCACACAGAACAAGAAAAGTTAATTGCTAAATGCATGGGTTTGCTAGCGCAGTAATTGGTCTAAAATTTAGGAATCTTTGGGAAGGTGAAATTTTTTTTTTCAGTCCTATTTCAAATGCAGCTGCAGGTCTTTTTGTTAGGTTGCTTTTGCTTTCAATTTAATGCAGTGATTTTGAATAGATTTTTTTTTTCCTGGGCTTAGTTTTGGGAATTTAAAGTGGACCTTGGAGGCTGACAGTGGTGAGTACTGACAGTGGTAGTCAGTGCTCTAGATCTGGGTAGAGAGCTGGGAACAGCAAGCTGCCTCAGCGGGCTTCACAGAGGAGGCAACTATGAACTCAGTCCTGAAGGATGAGTCGACGTTTGCCTGAGGTAGAAGGGGCTGAAGGCATCCCAGGTAGAAAGAGCTGCATGGGCAAAGGCCATGATGCATGAAAGAGGCTGGGCCATTTGGGCAATATTGACAAGTGCAGTGTGGCTAGGTGAGGCCAGCAGCTGGTTTGGTTAGGCTGAGTCCAGACTTGATCCCACAGTCATCCTCAAGTCTATGGAGGTTCTGAGCAGGGAAGTGATGTGGTCAGATCAGATTTTGGGGATACACTCGGCAGCAGCAAGAAAGGAGCAGGGCGCAGCTCTGGGAGGCAGGAAACCTGGAGGGTAGTGTTTGAGACCCAGACCTTGATTTAAATAAAGTAGAGGTGATGGGGTCCCGAGAGCAGACTTGAGACCCATCGAGAGGCAGGACTGTCAGAATGTTGTACCCCTGGGGACGCAGTGGCTGGGAGAGGTGGCATAGGTCAGGGGATGCCAGGTTCCTGCTCCAATACAAGGTGGAGGAAGAACAGATCTTGGGAGGAAGATAATGAACTCCATTTTGGACACTGCATTTTTGAAGAGCCTATGAACATTCCATTGTTTAATCAGCAGTTGCAAATAAACCTGGAGTTTAGGAAGGGCTGGCTTAGGGATGTGGATTTGGGCCAGAATAATCACTGGTGGATGATAGCCAAAGCCCAGGGACAGGCTAGTGTAGAACGTGATTCGATACTATTGATTAAGGTATCAGCACTAAAGGGACTTACCTGGTGGTCCAGTGGCTAAGACTCTGCGCTCCCAGTGCAGGGGCCCCGGGTTTGATCCCTGGTCAGGGAACTAGATCCCCCATGCATGCTGCAACTAAGAGTCTGCATGCTGCAACTAAGAAGCCCACGTGCCGTAATGAAGATCCCGTGTGCCACGACTAAGACCTAAATAAATAAAATTAAAAAAAAAAAAGGTATCAACACTAAAAAGAAGGTACAAGAGGAAGAGCAGAGAGAGTCTGACCAGAGGTAGAAGTGGCAGAGAATTTTGAGGGAGTGTCAAGCTTTCCAAAAGTTTCAGTATAAAGAAAGGGAGGACTTCCCTGGTGGTCCAGTGGTAAAGAATCTGCCTTCCAGGCCTTCCCTGGTGGCATGGTGGTTAAGAATCCACCTGCCAATGCAGGGAACATGGGTTCAACCCCTGGGCCAGGAGGATCCCACATGCTGGGGAGCAACTAAGCCTGTGCACCACAACTACTGAGCCTTTGCTCTAGAGCCCGCCACAACTATTGAGCCCACGTGCCGCAACTACTGAAGCCCTCGCACCTAGAGCCTGTGCGCCACAACAAGAGAAGCCACTGCAAAGAGAAGCCGGAGCAATGCAATGAAGAGTGGCCCCCCCTCGCCACAACTAGAGAAAGCCTGCACGCAGCAACAAAGACCCAACACAGCCGATAAATTAATTAATTAATTAATTAATTTAAAAA
Organism: Hippopotamus amphibius kiboko; assembly: GCF_030028045.1. Lineage (NCBI taxonomy): Eukaryota > Metazoa > Chordata > Mammalia > Artiodactyla > Hippopotamidae > Hippopotamus > Hippopotamus amphibius. Next base: position 40,635,244 of record NC_080196.1, on the reverse strand, counting down.
AAAAGAATCCGCCTTCCAATGCAGGGGCGGGTTCAATCCCTGGTCAGGGAACTAAGATCCCACATGCCATGGGCAACTGCACGCCGCAACTACTGAGCTTGAGCACCTCAACTAGAGAGACTGTGTGCTGCAAACTACGGAGCCTGCGTGCTCTGGAGCCACACGAGGGGCAACTAAGACCACGCGCCACAACAAGAGAAGAAAAAACCTGCACTCCACAGCTAGAGAGAAGCCCATGTGTGGCAACGAAGGGCCTGAATGCCTCAAGGAAGATCCTGCGTGCCACAACTAAGACCCAACGCAGCCAAATAAATAAATAAAATTAAAATAAATATTTTAAAAATACCATTAAGAAAAAAAAAGGGAGCCATAGGTGTGCGTGTTGGGCTGGTGGGACAGGAGCAGGAGCTGAGAGAAAAGAAGCAGGGTCCATGTAGCGGTGACACACAAAGCTGGGGAAGGGACTGCGCATGGAGCAGGGTCCCGGTGCACGGGGGGTTGGGGAGGGTAGCGAGTGTGTGTTCAGGTGGAAGAAGACTTCAGAAGTCGGAGGCTCATGGAGGTGGCCTCCACATCCTTTTTTTTTTTTTTAATTCCTTTCTAAGTCATTACCTTTTTTGTTCTGGACTTTGCTGTTACTGCCTTGAGTAACAGTCACATTTTGCTGACTTTGACCTGTTTTGCAATCCCATTAAGAGGGTGCGATGGCTCAACTACCTCCTTCTTCACCCTCCTGGAAACTGTTTTATTGTTTCCTTCTTGGAAGGAGGACATTTTTGGATGTTTGAGGAGCCACCTCGGCAAGGCATGACCCTCTGGGGGAGAAAATATTTGTACAGAAGCAGAATGAAATACCGGCAAATGCTCCTAACTCACAGCAGTGGCTTTCTGTGGGGCGTGGAGGAGGGCAAGCAGAGGACACGTGTGAAGAGAGGGAACGCTGCTCCATTCGGTTTTCCTGAGCACAGCTCCAGCTGAAATACTTACACGGAGCTCTGCCAACAGGGCAGCCACCAGGGCTGGGCTGGGAGCCAGGAGCCAGGAGGCCCCCTGCCTGGGGGTCTGGCTGGCTGTGGTGAGGCTGGTTCTTTTCGCACATGAAGGTCATCCCTAAGGCCTCTGTTCCACCCCAGCCCCTTGCCCCTTCTCTGAGCTCGGACCTGGGGCTGGGGGTGGGGCCGGGGACTGTTGAAGAAGTCCTCATGACTTGCAGCTACCTGGTGATGCCCTTCATGCAGACGGACCTGCAGAAGATCATGGGGATGGAGTTCGGTGAGGACAAGATCCAGTACCTGGTGTATCAGATGCTCAAAGGTCTTAAGGTGGGTGCGAGCCTGCAAGATGGCAGAGGAGAAGGGCTTGGAGTTGAGACCTGGGGTTTGGGGGGAGGCCAGGCCTTGAAGGCTGGGAGAGCACACCATGACAGGGCAGAGGAGATCTCTGAGCCAGCCTGAAACACCTGGTGCAAAAGTCAGGCACCGGGCTCACCCTTCTCCCTCTCTCTCCCCAACACAGTACATCCACTCAGCTGGGGTCGTCCACAGGGTGAGTGCTTTCTCTGCTACATCCTCAGAGGCCCTGCCCACCCCTGGGGGTTAGGGTTAGGGTTAGGGTGTTCCTGGAGGTGGAAGGAACAGGGAAAGTGAATTTTTCAGACGGAGGCTTGGCCCAGGAGGACCCGCTCAGAAGAACTGCTGCGTTCTGTGGAACTTCCTGGGAAAATGTTGCCAGCAAAGCAAGCCTGAGCTGGGTGTTCCAGGCTCTAAGAGTCAGGAGCATTTTAGAGCTGGATGGGCCCTAGGGGACACCTAGTCCAACCCTCATTCTGCACAGGAGACTGGCACCCAGGGAGAGGGGCAGGGGTCTGGCCAAGGTCCCAAGCTGGGTGGCAGCAGAGTGGGGACAGCTCCCATCTCTGCCTCGGCCGAGTGCTCCATCTCTCCTCTCATCTAGGACCTGAAGCCGGGCAACCTCGCTGTGAATGAGGACTGTGAGCTGAAGGTGAGCGGGCCCAGGCAGGGTCAGCCTGGGGTTGGGGCGGGCCCCTCTCCCACAGGAGCCCCCAGAAGCTGCTTGGGGAGGCATCTCTCTTCAGCGAGCTCCTTTTTCCTGTGTGCCCCGAGTCGTAGATCTTGGATTTTGGGTTGGCCCGGCATGCAAATGCAGAGATGACTGGCTATGTGGTGACCCGCTGGTACCGGGCCCCTGAGGTGATCCTCAGCTGGATGCACTACAACCAGACTGGTCAGTGGTCAGCTGCCCAGGGCAGGCAAGAGGGCTGGGGGTCTTCTCTGACAGCTTCCTCAAGGCTGTCTGGGTGACTCTGGGTTGACTGACTGCCGGGTCCTGGTCAGCTGGTCCGGGTGACACTTCCTCCCCTTCCCTCTGCAGTGGACATTTGGTCCGTGGGCTGTATCATGGCAGAGATGCTGACTGGGAAAACTCTGTTCAAGGGGAAAGATTGTATCCTTTGCTGGAAAAGCCAAACTCCATCCAGGAATTCATTCTTTCAACAGACACTTTATTACTTTAATCTCTTTTTTCCTTAATGTGAAAGTGATACATGCTCCCTGTGGAACAATTTTAAAGTACAGAGAAGCAAAGTGATGAAAACTAGTCACCTGTCATTCCACCGCCATGCAGAAAATACCTGACTTTTTGGCACGATGCACCTGAAATGGGCACCTGTGTGTGCTGGGCAGGGATTAAGGAGAAGATGTGGGGTCTCCCTGCCAAACTCAGAGTGTGAGGGTGTGGGGGGAAGTCGACAAAGAAATGGATGGAGGTGACTGAGTGGGATGAGGCCAGGAAGGTGGCACATGCAGGGGCATTTGTGGGGAGGGACCCTTTACCCAGCCTGGCAGGTGGGAAGCCTTCCAGAGACCTCAGTCCTCAAGGATGAACCTCCCCCTGCTGAAAGCAGGAGGAGGTGAGCATCTGGAACCCGGATGGTTCACAATGCTGGGTGGGCCTGATGGAGGGGCAGCAGGAAGGGCAGCTTCAGACCAACCCCCAGGGAGTGAGGTGAAGCCTTAACCTGCTGCCAAGACCTGGACCAGCTGACCCAGATCCTGAAGGTGACCGGGGTGCCAGGTGCCGAGTTTGTGCAGAAGCTGAATGACAAAGCGGTGAGTGGTGGGTGGGCCCAGGCTGGCCAGGGCTGTGCACTTGGCTGACCAGGGTCAGGTGGGCTGCAGGCCTTTGGGGAGGTGGGCTCACCTGCATCTCCCCTCTGCCCTGCAAGGGCTCTTGCCTTCATCTCACTTTGGATTCTGAACTGAGCCTTCAGCCCCGCTCAGGGGCTTTTCTGGGGTCCCTGCTCTATAGCCCCTGGCCTGAGCCCTGAGGGGCTGACAACTGGGGATTATTCAGTACTTCTCTGTCTTCCAGGCCAAATCGTACATCCAGTCCCTGCCACAAAGCCCCAAGAAGGATTTCTCGCAGCTCTTCCCACATGCCAGCCCGCAGGGTGAGTTTTGGGGCCTGCAGTCTGTCTCAGGGGGCAGGCTTTCCCGGGCCTGGGGCGTGAGGCTCACAGTCCGCGACTGCAGCCACAGACCTGCTGGAGAAGATGCTGGAGCTGGACGTGGATAAGCGCCTGACCGCCTCTCAGGCCCTCACCCACCCGTTCTTTGAGTCCTGCCGGGACCCTGAGGAGGAGACGGAGGCCCAGCAACCATTCGATGATTTCTTGGAACATGAGAAACTCACGGTGGAGGAATGGAAGCGTAAGCGCTTGGGACCTCGGGCTCCTTCCTCTCTGCCTGTAGCCTCCCTCTCCGCGGCCTGCTTCGTTTTCCCGCCCGGCCTCAGCCGGCCCCAGCGCCCTGCTGGAAACTATCGCCTCTTTCCCTCTGAGCAGGTATCGTCTCCTGTGTGCACTTCTTTCCCTCTGCGCTGAGCTGACTTCCTGCTCCACACTCTGTCTGTTGGGGGTGGGGGGGCTCTCTCTCTTGCCCTCAGCACCCCCTACCCCTTGAACCTTCCTCAGAACACATCTACAAGGAGATTGTGAACTTCAGCCCCATCGCCCGGAAGGACTCTCGGCGCCGGAGTGGCATGAGGCTTCAGTGACCCGTCTAGCCTGACCGTAGGCTGAGCCCAGGAACGGCCGCATGGTACCACCTGCCAGGCACTACCCCTGGGACCAATGTTTATTTATCACTGCTAAAGTTTCAACCCGTCTCGGATTATAGCCTTTCAAGCAGAGGACAGAGGACCTTTGTCCTTGTGTAGGAAACAGGCCTAGTAGAGGCAGAATTCAGAGGTGTCAGTTGGGAGAAAATAGCTATGATCGTAACTGGCCGTATTAAAGCACCCATCTGGAGAATCGCCTGTGTGTGGGGTCCTTACCTTCATGGCTGTAGTGGGGCTGAACCGGGCCAGGAGTCTATGGCAGTGATGGTGTATTAGTTTGCTAGGGCTGCCGTAACAAATTATCACAAACTGGGTGGCTTAAAATGACAGATATTTATTCTCACCGTTCTGGAGGCTGGAAGTCTGAAATCAAGGTGTTGGCAGGGGCATGTTCCCCCTGAAGATTCTAGGGAAGAATCGCTCCTGGCCTCTGTTCAGCTTCTGGTGCCTCCTGGAATCTTTGGTGTTCTTTGGTTTATAGCTGCAGCACCCCTACCCCTGCCTCTGTCTTCACGTGGCCTTCTCTGCTCCGTGTATCTCTGTCTCTGGCTGGTCTTATAGGAACATCAGTCACTGAATTTAGGACCCACCCTAATCCAGTATGATCTCATCTTAATCCTTAGTAATTACGTCTGCAAATATCTCATTTTTAAATAAAGTCACATTCTGAGGTTCTGGGTGGACGTGAATTTGGGGGGCACCTTATTCAACCCACTGCAGATGGCCATGAGGGAGGAGCCCCATCCCAGAGCCCCTTTGTTGTGGAGCCAAACGTGTTTGGCTGCTAAATTAGGGGCGTTGCAGAGGGAGCTGCAGCTGGTGAGACACTGCGTGCAGGTTATTTTGGGTGAGTGATTAGAAATCAAGATATGAAACAAGGGCAGGCTTGTTGACTGGGAGCTGCAGAAGGCAGAAATGGGCTTTTTCCAGGAAAACGGTTCTGCTCCTTCCCCCTTTGGGGGATCGTACATCTCTCCTGAGCGTTAACCTGACAATGGATTGGATCCTTCTGTTTAGGTTTGAAAACTCTGTTCAGGTCTCAAACTTCCCTAGGCACCAGGGCCTGGTTAAAATGCAGATTTGTGGGCCCAGCCCCTGGGATTTTGATATAGCAGGTCTGGGGTTGAGACCCTCGAATGTTTGAATGAGGACCCCTTCATCTCTACCCAAGCCCAGTGATTCTGATGGATATCAACCACATTTAGAGAAACGTTTAGTTGATTTATTTCAGTACTACTTAATTTGTCAAAAGACCTAAGTTAGAAACCTATAATGGGAGACTGAAGGGCTTCAGATGACTTTCACACTCCCATTTTAGAGATGTTAAAACTGAGGCTCAGTCAGGGTATTTTTAGGGCAGTGAAACTATTCAGAATGATGTCATGGTAGATACATGACCTTATGCATTTGTCAAAACCAGTGGAGCTGTACAACACAAAGAATGAACCCTCAGATAAACTATGGACGTTCCTGAATAATAATGTACCAATCTGGTTCACTGATTGCAATAAACGTACCGCATTAATGCAAGATGTTAATATTTAATATTAGGGGAAACCATGGAGGTGGGAGGGAGAGAGTTTATGGCACCTTCTGTATTTTTGGCACAATTTTTCTGTAAACCTAAACCTGCGCTAAAAAATAATGTCCATTTTTAAAAAAGAAGAAAAAGCTTGAGGTCCCAGAGAGATACCCACAGTGAGAAAGTGGTGAAGTCAGGATTTGAACTAGAGCCGTCTTGACCACTGTGCCAAAGGCTCTCAACCCAAGCTCGGATTCAAGGGTTGCCAGCCTCCCCGCCCTTCTAGCCTGTCTCTGAGCTTCTGCACTGCTGCCTGTGTCCAGGGATCCTGTTTTCTCTCCCATGGAGGGAGGAGTGGATGGAGAGAGGGGCTCTGACCTTGCTGGTGACCAAACTGCCCCAGGTCCCCTGAGTCTAAATCCTTCAGTGAATTGCCTTCTGAGACACCTCAATAGCCCCAAGGAAAGTCCGGCCTTCTTGGCCTAGTGTTCAAAGCCCCCTGAATTCTCTAACCTTATCTGTTCCTGCTGCCTCCCGTTTTCCTTATGCCCGCATGGCCTGCCAGGGAACACCAGTCCTGGTATACACCATGAGGCTCATTAACAGGTTAAAGGTTCTCATACGTCCTACAGTGAAGAGAATGTTCAACAGTGTCTAATCCAGAGCTTGCCAAACGTGCTTAACCGCAGGCCCCCCCTTTCTTCTGATGGCCAGCACGCACAGAACCCGCTTTGCCTGGTGCAGCCCAGCATGCAGGTCCCAACACTGCTTCTCCCCAAGCAGGCCTCTGCGGAGAAGGCCCTCCCTCCTTCTCCTCCCTCAGGAACATCCTCCTTATCCCTCAAGACTTCGCCTCAGGCCTCCCTGCAGGAAGTCATTCTCCACCACCCTCCATCAGAGAATGGACAGCTTCCTCCCTCTGCCCCTGGCCCTCCATGAACAGCTTTTACAGTGTCTATGGTGCTGCCTCCCTCCCCACTGCCCGCTTTGAGCCCCTGCTTGGAACATTTATGAACGAATGATGTCCCAGGGGCCTGTTGGTTGTTTCTCTGCCCGGATCAGACCAGCGTGGTATCCAGGGCAGCAGAGAATCCAGCAGGAAGCAGAAGTGGGTGGCCTGGTCTGTACCTTAGAGCTTTTCCCCTGAAAATCTCAGGCTCTCAGACTCCCAGGCCTCTCCCCATCATCCCTCAGTGTCCTCCAGTCCAACCCCCACCCAGAATTAAACTTCCGTGTGTTACCTCGGCCTCTTCCCTATAGTTATCTCAAACTTTGGAAGTTTCTCCAGAGGGAGGTGAAGGTGCTGAGCAGTGTGAACAGAGTTTGTGGGTTCTGCCTTACTCTGTGGGCACCTGGCCAGAGTGACAGGAAATGAGTCCAGTCTCAGGCTGGGTCGGGGAAGAGGGGCTGAGCTTGGGGTTCTGGGCTCAGTTACTCTCACAAGTGTGAGAGCTGTAAGATCCGCCTGCAGGTCTTTTGCCCCTGGCCCTTGGTGGACAGGGTTGAGCTTTGCCCTGTGGCCAGTGGGGCAACTCAAAAGGTCTTGACATAGGTAAGGAGGCCAGACTCAGGGACTGGAGAGAAGTCAGTAACAGCAGTTATGCCCTTGATTCCCTCCTTTGTGAAACGAAGGGTGTCTTTGCGCAAAGGCACAGCTCCTCTCCCAAGGCAGGCGGGGCCTGCCACTGGGGCCTGGCAATTTGTGTCACTTGGGGCAGGGCTAGCCTGGCATGAAATGGGGGTGGCACTGCTCCCAGTAAGGGGTAGCACGTGGACAGGCAGAGATGGAGGAACTGCCCTTGCAGGGAGAGCCAGGTGTGCACGGATGTCCCAGCGCCTGTGAGGCTGGAGGCTTGCTTGAAAGAAGGCTTGGCTCAACTTGCACCTGGCACGTTGAAATAGCTTTTGTTCTCCCGGAAGGTGTGGGACAGTCATGTCCCTGAGCCGAGGTACAACCACAGCTGGGGAGGGAGGAATCTCTTCCTGCCTCTTTTCCCCATGCTTGGTTTCTGTGTCCTTAAATTGGGCTGAAACAATCCCCTAAGAACGAAAGCTGGGTACTCTCCTCCCTTTATTCCACAGTGAGCTTGGGGCTCTGTCCTCATTCTCCCTGACCCCCCTATGATTTAAAGGAAGAGGCTGGTGATTTTCTCCTTTCTCACAATGGGCAGCAGAGGCCCACGGCCACCCCATCAAGCTAAAGATCTCAGGGGGTTGTTGCTGTCATGCCTCACCCCCACACCCCCACCCCAAGATTTCCTAGAGCAGGAGCAGTGCCTGGTGGGATTCTGACCTGGTTCTTCCTGTGGGAGCCTGTGCTCAGCTGGGCAGCCATCCTCACTCTAGGCCAGAATGTAAACAAGGGCCCCCCAATCTGGGGGTTCCTGACCTTTTTTGTGCCGTGAATTCCTTCTCAAAATATTTTCTTATGCATAAAATAAAATACACAGGATCACAAAGGAAGCTAGTTATGTTGAAATACAGTAGTGAAAATATTTAAGTGTGTGATGTAACACATGGGTTTCTTTGTTAACACATTAAATAACAGGATTGAAGGGGTGACCCCAATAAACTACTGTAAATTTGAAGTAGAAATGAGTTTAGGGGCTTCCCTTGTGGCGCAGTGGTTGGGAATCTGCTTGCCAATGCAGGGGACATGGGTTCAAGCCCTGGTCCAGGAAGATCCCACATGCCGCGGACCAACTGAGCCTGTGCAACACAACTACTGAGCCTGCGCTCTAGAGCCTGCAAGCCACAACTACTGAGCCCACATGCTGCAACTACTGAAGCCCACATGCCAACTAGAGAGGGCCTGTGCACAGCAGCGAAGACCCATGGCAGCCAAAATAAATAAGTAAAAATAAATTTATTTAAAAAAAAAGAAATGAGTTTACACAATGTTTCAAGATATCTGCAGCAACTGTAAAGGGAAATGAAAAGCTCTGCTTTCTACTGGCCCTGCTAATGCAACTGTAGTTTGCTGCTTTTACAAGTTGTAATATTTTCCAATCCAAGTTCATGGACCCCTGAATTCCAGTGTACAGTCTATGGTTTGTGGACCCCGGTTAAAAACCCTTGTCCTGGATACTAAAATGTGATTTTAGGGATCCTCTGCTACTTCTTAACCAACCCCTCATTGTACCACCATCTTTGCCCCCACGGCTCGCCTCGCATGACCGTGGAGCCAGGTTGGAAACGCCCAGATCTGCACCTGGACGCCTACAACACATATTACCCATCATTCCCCTGTGTTTCCCAGCCTTACTGTCCAGATAGGAATGGGTCTGGCTGGGGCATTTTGCTAGGGAATTTGCTGAGGCCTCTATATCTAGTTTTCAATTAGGTGGAATCCTCCCATCCCCACCCCACAGTGTTCCTTCTAAACAATTTTACCGATGAAGACATTTGGGCCCAGAGAAGAGACTGGGGCCCAGGTCTCCTATTTACCACTGCGCTGTTCTTTCCACTGCAACAGTTGCACAATCACATATTGAGATCAACGAGTGCTCCTCTCTCCCTGCATTACTGTCCCTGTTCCCCCAACCACCACAGACACAAAAGTAGCCAGGCTTTGAGACAGTTTTGTGTTAACTGGCCAAGGGAAGAAACTCCCAGAGAGACATTTGTTTCTGTTTTCCCAAAGGTCTCACCCTTGAGCATATTTCGGTAGGATTCTGAGAGGGGAAAAGGTGAGGGAATGAGGACAGGAAGTGCATTTGAGAAGGGGTGTGGCTTAGCTAGGCGGTTTCTCCTGACCAGAAGAAGATAGAGGCCCTGGGACTGTGTCCAGCTCCCTGTCAACACCCTGGCAATACTCAGGAGGAGGCTGCTGGATACACTCAGGGACCCTAAGCAAAGGTGTCCTGGTCTGGGCTGAAATTACTCGGGATTTCTCTATGGATAACCCACACACTCTTAACTGACGCAGCAGCTCAGTCTTTTCAAGTACAGACTGATGATCAGAAGGACTTTCCTCATATTGTGGGGTCCATAAGATCCCAGAACTTTTGTATACTCCCAAGGAGGAACCCCAGTAAAGACTGTTTGGATTTCCTGCAGTCAAGCAGGATACAGCCTTGGCTTTAGAAACTCGAGCTTAGTCCAGCCTCTCCTTTTTATCCTCTGTCATAAGAGTGGCACCTCCATCTCACCCGCTTCTTTCCCTGTGTGGTTTACCAAGGTGGTTAAGTGTTGGGCTCTACAGGCCCACTGCCTGCTGCTCCACCACTTAACAGCCACGTGACCTTGGGCCCAAGTTTCCTTATCTATAAAGTGAGGATAATAATACTAAAGAAATTAACAGGGACTTCCCTGGTGGCGCAGTGGTTAAGAATCCACCTGCCAATGCAGGGGACACAGGTTCGATCCCTTGTCCGGGAAGATCCCACATGCCACACAGCAACTAAGCCCATGCACCACAACTACTGCGCCTACGATCTAGAGCCTGCGAGCTGCAACAACTGAAGCCTGCACGCACCTAGAGCCCAAGCTCCGCAACCAGAGAAGCCATCACCATGGGCAGCCTGAGCGCTGCAACAAAAAGAAGTCCTCACTCACAGCAGCTAGAGAAAGCCCATGCGCAACAACAAAGATCCAACGCAGCCAAAAATAAATAAATTTATAAAACAAACAAACAAACAAACAAAAAGAAATTAGCATAAGGGAAGAACTCAGAACAGTAGCTGGCACATGGGAAGTTAATGCCAAGCATTAACTATTATTTTAAATTATTTTCTCTACTACATCCTCTTCCCTCCTTGATGACCCCATCTTCTGACATCGTCACTTCCTCCTTCTCAACAGCAGTTTTCTCCACTCACCTGGTCTCCTTCGTTTTAAATCTTGGCTCATAGATCCTCAAGAGATCTGGCCCCAGTCACTTATATTACAGCTTATATTACGACCCTGGTATCCGCAGCTTCTCATGCAGAGTGTGGAATTGAGAATGTGAGCTTTGAATCTGAAAAGACCTGGGGTTGAGAGAGAAGGGGGATGGATTTAAGGAACTGGCTCAATGACTGGGTGGGGAGTGGTTGGCAAGTTTGAAATCTGTAGGGCAGGCTAGCAAGCTAGAAATTCAGATAGAATTTCTGTACATATTAGAGTCTTGAGGCAGATTCCTCCTTTTCTAAGAAACCTCAGCTTTTGCTCTTAAGGTCTTCAACTAATTGGATGAGTTCCACATACATTATAGAGAGTAATCTGCTTTACTTAAAGTTGACTGATTGTAAATGTTAATCACACCTATACAATTTCTTTCCAGCATCATCTAGACTAGTGTTTAAGGATACAACTGGGCGCACAGCCTATCCAAGTTGACACATAAAACTAACCACCACACCATGTGTTTGGGGCCAGGATATTTACTCCTCTGAGCTTCATTTTCTTTCTCTAAAATGGAATAATGGAAGGGTTTACCTCATAGGACTGGTGAGGGGTAAGTGCATACAGAGTGCACAGTAAATGTTAGTTCTTGTACCAGGAGGTGCTCAAAAACACGTTGATGATGGCAGTCCTCTTGAGTACTGGGAAATACACACCATGGCCCATGGCCACTACTCTCAAGCTTTTGGCTGAGTCACATAAGTATCACATAAAACCATGGAGGTGCCCTGTGCTTATTCCCATCTGTCCCCACCCAACAGACTGGCTCAAAACCTTTAGTTCATGTGAGAAACTCCCAAAGAAATGAATCTTCACTCTATTTTTAATGGGGAGAGGAGGAAAGTTTCTCCACTGGGTTTCTTTATCTTTGAGACAGTGGAGGGCTTGGAGCAGTATGTCAGAAAGAATTAAATTTCACTTCTTCAGCAGGCATTTCACATTTTGGGAGAACTGCATATTCATGTCGGTAAACAGCCAAGTAGGAACCAGATGACAGCTCAGTTTTCCTGGAAATCAGGAAATCAATCAAGCTGCCAAAGCAAGATGAGTGCATTGAGAAATACTGCTAACATTCCAGAAAGTTGTTTTAAGAGGAATTTTTTAAAATGGAAATTCTCTGTTTCTCTCTTCCTTCCTCTTTCTCTTCCTCCCTCCCTCCTACTCTCCCTCCTTCCCCTTCTCCCTCTCTCCCTCCTCCTCCCTCTTTTCCTTCCTTCCTTTCTACCTACCTACCAACCTACCTACCTACCTACCTACCTTCTTTTCATTCCTTTTTTTAAGCCAATACTCAACTACTTCTAATCTGTTCAGCCGAGGTATGAGTTTTCAAAAATAGGTGAGATGAGATATGGATCTCTTTGCCTCTCTCTGAGAGCTTTCCATCATTCCAACTAACTGGCACCCTTCTCTGCCTGTCCAGGAGTCTGCTTGCTTTTATCCACACTTGTCTCTCCTGTTTCCTGTCCTTTTTTTTTTTTTAATTTATTTACTTGGCTGCATCATGTCTTCATTGTGGCAGGCGGGATCTTTCATTGCAGCATGCAGGATCTTCATTGCAGCACTCTGGCTTCTCCCTAGTTGTGGCGCGTGGGCTCTCTCAGCAGTTGAGGTGCTCAGGCTCTCTAGTTGTGGCACACAGCCTCAGTAGTTGTGGCAAGAGGCCTTAGTTGCCCTGCAGCATGTGGGATTTTAGCTCCCCAACCAGGGATCGAACCTGTGTCCCCAGAGTTGGCAGGCGGATTCTTAACCACTGGACCACCAGGGAAGTCCCTGTTTCCTGTCCCTTTTTACAGTGAAACCAAGCTTCAGCCACCTCCTTAAGGATGAGGAATAAAATGATTCCAAAAAAGCTTCTCTGTGTCTAATGCCATGCTGTACCTTAAAATTTATTTGTTTAAATATATAAAGTAAACTTTTAGTTTTAGAATAGTTTTAGATTTATAGAAAAGCTGCAAAGATGAAACAGAGAATTTTCATGTACTCCACACCCAGTTTCCTTATTATTAATATCCAACGTTAGTATGATACCTTTGTCACAAATAATAAATCAATACTGATATATTATTAACTAAAATCCATACTTTCATATTTGCTTAACTTTTACCTATTCTTTGCTGTTCCAAGATCCTATCCAAGATGCCACATGTCTTCTTAGGCTGCTCTTGGTTGTGACAGTTTCTAAGACTTTCCTTATTTCGAATAACTTTAACAATTTTGAGGAATTACTGGTCAGGTTTTTCTTTTTTTTTTTTGAAGCAACTACAGAAAGCTTTTATTTGTTCAAAGTAACCAGTGCTACAGATGCAAAAATCAAAACAAAAACTCAACAACTTCCCCAATACTACTTCAAAAGAACATATCAAACTTGATTTTCATTAGAACGTAGTTATTTCTTCACATGAATAAGTCAAAAACCAAGACACAGATTATACACACACACACACACACACACACACACACACACACACACACATATATATATATATATATATATGAAAAGCAATGCAAACAATTACTGAGCTTTATCTTCTGGACAGGAATGCCAAGTTAGTCTCTCTTCATAAAGAGCAATTACAATTTGAGGACACTTCATATTTGCTTCTTTTGCCAGCACCAAGTCCACCTCATCTGAATCCTTCCATTTCATGAGAAACATTAATTTTCCACTGCTGTCTGTGGTACCAATGATTCGTGCTGGATCAAGACCTCTGGCAGAACCTCTTGGTTTATCAGCAGCATCTCTTTTCTTCTTTGATTTGCTCTCATCAGATTCACGGTCAGATGAAGATTTTCTTTTTGTTCCATCTTTTTCTTTACCAGCTTTTTGAGAATTAAGAAATGCTTCAATTAACTCTGGACAATCTAAATGTTCTTCAAGTTCCCAAGTATTGTCTGCATCTGTAAATCCCTTCCACTTCAGGAAATACTCCACCTTCCCATTCACTACATGTCGATCCAGTACTTTTTCTACTACAAATTCTTCAGGTTCTGCCTCTTCGACTTTTTTACTCTTTCCATTCTGTTTCTTTCCCACCTTTTGCAATGTAATTTTATCGGAGGCCATTTCTTATTGCAGACTTGAAGAGCTATTATTCACCACTTCTGAGCTGCTCTGGGTCCCACTGGTCAGGTATTTTGTAAAATGTCTCTCAATTAGGGTTTGTCTGATGTTTTCTCATGATAAGACTAGGATAATGTGTTTTGTGAACTAAGGCCACATGGGTAAAATGCCATTCTGATCACATTATATCAAGAGTATATAGTATCAAAATGATTTATCACTGTCAGTGTTAATCTTGATTACCTGGGTAAGGTTGTATTAGCCAGATTTCTCCACTGTAAAGTTTACTTTCCCCCTCTTTTCATTCCCCCTTTATACTGCCAATCCTTGAGAAGGGAATAGCTACAGAAATTGCTTGAAGTTCTCCTGTATGGGAGATTTATTCAGCAATTTATTTATATCAGAATGGACTCATGGATATTTATTTTATACTTTGGGTTATAATCTAATAAATAACATAATAAAATTAATAAAATAAAAATAATAAAAGCTTTATCTTTTGACTTGATTTGTAGGTTTTCTTCCTTTTGTGTGGATTGAGCCCATATCCCTAAAAGGACCTGGAGGTACTTCCCACAGCCAGACGGAGAGTCCACTCAGTAATCTTGCAGACACATGGGGTCCTGGGGTAGTGGGAAACAGTTTTCACTTCTTCCATTTGGATGCTGGTGAATCCACAGAGTCCACTTTTTTTTTTTTAATACTATTATACATCAACTATAAGCCAATTTTTATTTATTTATTTATTTATTTATTGGCTGTGTTGGGTCTTTGATGCCACACACGGATTTTCTCTAATTGCAGAGAGAGGGAGCTACTCTTCATTGTGGTGCATGGGCTCCTCATTGTGGTGGCTTCTCTTGTTTGTGGAGCATGGGCTCTAGGCAAGTGGGCTTCAGTAGTTGTGGCACATGGGCTCAATAGTTGTGGCTCACAGGCTCTAGGGCACAGGCTCAATAGTTGTGGCACATGGGCTTAGTTGCTTGTGGGATCCTCCTGGAGCAGGGATTGAACCTATGTTCCCTGCATTGGCAGGCAGATTTTCAACCACTGCGCCACCTAGGAAGTCCTTGAGCCTTAATTTCTTGTCTGGTGATGCTGTTGGATGAATTCAATGAGAAATGCATAGAATGCATAGAAAGTCTTCTGCACAGGGATCAATAAATAGCATCTGTTATTACTTTTAATTTCATGAGGATTTAATTTTAAAAAACTCTATCCTTGTTTCCTTTTTCTATTTATGCTTACTTATTAATGGTCTCATCTATTCTCATGGCTTTAAATACCATCTATTTGTCAATGAATACAAATGTATATATCTACCTCGGATCTTCTCTTTAAATTTCAGCCAAGTCAACATCTTCACTTGAGTGTTTTGAAACAAAAGTTGGAGGTTCTGCGTCTAGTAGTGGTGGAATAGCCTGTACTGTATTATAATAATTATGGACTCTGGATAAAATAAAAGAATAAAATGACTTGAAGGGACTGGAGAGAATAAAAGCAGGAAGAAACTGCAGGGGAGTCAACCATTGATAGAAGGGAGGTGCAGTGGATAAGATTTGTGATTATAAGGATTTTTGCCTGAAGGCACTATCCAGAACATGTAGCATAGAATGGCCAGAAATCAAGCATAAAGTCGCTAGTCTTACTGGTTTGACAAGTCAGAGAATCAAGTTTAGAAAGGAAACCCAAGAAAGGAAGAAGCCACAGATGCTTCTTAAAAATGCATGTAGAATTTGACCAAATCATCGGCTGACTCCTGACCTGTGCCTGTACAGGGGATATGCCAAAGAGCTCAGCAGAAAACAACCAGAAAAAGACAACTGGAAACTAAAAGAACTAAGCAGAAATTTTAGCTGCTGCCCATCTCAAGGGACACAGAATTTGGAATTTTACCCTGCCAAGTTAACTGCCTGATAAAAATAAATAGTCTCTAGAGGACGATAACAGAATCTAGATTTTCTACAATGGATCAGCTACAATGCCCGGTATTAAAAGATTTTTTTAAAATGCTGAACTTGCAAATAAACACGGAAATGTGAACCACAGCCAAAAGAAAGGCAGGCAATAGAAAGCAATTCTGAAATAACTCAGATATTTAATTAGTGGATGAAGATTTCAAAGTGTCTATAATATATATGTTCAAGAACCTTAAAAAAAGTACTCATAATGAACGAGCAAGTGGACAAATTCATCAGAGAACTAGAAACTATTAAAAAAAAGTGGCAATTCTAGAATTAAAAACCATACATGAACAATTCATTAGATAGATTTAATACAGTCCTACGTGATCCCTGGCGGGCTGAGGCTGTGGAGGCAGAGCCGTGGATGCTGAGGAACCACACATGTCGGGGGCTGATTGTGAGTTATATGCAGATTTTCGACTGCACAGAGGGTCTGTGCCCCTAACTCCTGCGTTATTCAAAGCTCAACTGTATATTCTTTTCATAGTTTCTTTAAAAGAGACATGAATATTTAAAGTGAATAATATACCACTACATTGTAGAATTTATAATATATGTATATTTAATAAACATGAAGACAGCACAAAAGATAAGTTGGGGGAAATGGAACTTTACTGTTGCAAGATTCTTTTTTTTAATTAAATTAATTAATTAATCAGCTGTGTTGGGTCTTCGTTGCTGCACACAGCTTTCTCTAGTTGCAGCAAGCAGGGGCTACTCTTTGTTGTGGTGTGTGGGCTCCTCATTGAAGTGGCTTCTCTTATTTGTGGAGCATGGGCTCTAGGCTTGTGGGCTTCAGTAGTTGTGGCTCACGGGCTCTAAAGTGCAGGCTCAATAGTTGTGGCACACAGGCTTAGTTACTCCAAGGCATGTGGGATCTTCCTGGAGGAGGGATCGAACCTGTGTCTCCTGCATTGGCAGGCAGATTCTTAACCACTGCACCACCTAGGAAGCCCACAGGATTCTTATATTTTACATGATATGAGACAATACAAAATTCAAGTAGAGGACTTCCCTGGCGGTCCAGTGGTTGAGACTCCATGCTTCCACTGCAGGGGGCAGGGGTTTGATCACTGGTTGGGGAACTAAGATCCCACATGCTGCATGGCATGCCCCAAAAATTAAAAAAATAAAATAAAATCCAAGTAGACTATGATAAGTTTAGGATGCATGTTGTCATCCCTAGAGCAACCACTAAAAAATAATGCAAAACAAGAATTAAAACAAAATGAGTAGGGACTTTCTAGGTGGCGCAGTGGTTAAGAATCTGTCTGCCAATACAGGGGACATGGGTTTGAGCCCTGCTCCAGGAAGATCCCACATGCCTCCGAGAAGCTAAGCCAGTGTGCCACAACTATTGAGCCCGTGTGCCACAACTACTGAAGCCTGTGTACCTAGAGCCTGTGCTCCACACCAAGAGAAACCACTGTAATGTGAAGCCTGCGCACCACAATGAAGAATAGCCCAGGTTCGCCACAACTGCAGGAAAAACGTGTGCAGCAATGAAGACCCAACGCAGCCAATAAATAAATAAATATAAATAAATACATTTATTAAAAAAAAGTAAAACATTCAATTAACCCAAACAAAGGCAAGCAAAGAAAAAAGCAGATGGAACAAATAGAAGTAACAAATAGTAGACCTAAGTCCAATCATATTTATGTTTACATTAATGTAAATGACCTAAACACTTCAAATGAAAGGCAGAGATAGTCAGAAAGGATAAAAAAGTAAAACCCAACAACATGGTGTCTACACGTGAATACTTAAAATACAAAGACACAGGTAGATTGAAAGTAAAAGGATGAAAAATCTTGAGTGGCTACAGTATACCATACAAAAAAGATTTCAGGACAAAGTTATTGGAGACAAAGAGGGACATTCATAAAATGAAATGGTCAGTTTTTATCAGAAAGGCATAACAATCATAAACACGTGTGTGCCTAATAACAGAGCTTCAAAATGCATGCACGCTGACAGAACATACCCAATATATCTATTTCATTTTTTTGTTTCATACCATTAATATCCTCCCTTAGCTATTTTAATGTCTATTACGCTTGTTCTAAACTTTTGGTTCACCTGTTTGAATACATCTCCTTCTGAAGGTAGTGCTCCTTGGATGTCTTTTTATTTTGACTCCTCTGTCTAATAATGAGCACTGGGGAAGGGCAGGGGTCATACCTAGTCTCTATAACAATAAGATAGTGGGCAACTTTGCCTTGTTTCAAAGCAAGTGCTTCCAAAATAATGTTGCAATTAAGTATGAATATTTACTGGGTTTTGGTGGATACATTTAATCAGGTTAAAGAAGTTGACTTTTTTTTTTTCTAATTTGCTAGTGTTTTCAAAAAAGATTGCATGAGTGTTAAATTGTATTGAATGCCTTTTCTGTAAAAATTATCATGTTTTCCCCTTTAAGTCTGTTTATATAATGAATATATTAATAGATTTTTCTAATGTTAAACTATCCTTAGATTTCCATAGTAAATCCTTCTTAGTTATAACACACAGGTACACATCTATTATTAATATCTTGTGGTACACTGGTTACAATCTATGAATTAATACTGATATACTCATTATCTAAAGTTCATAGTTTACATTAGGGTTCACTCTGTGTGTTGTATAGTTATTATAGCTTTGGTAAATGCACAATGTCATGTATCCACAATTACAGTATCATACGGAATAATTTCACTGCCCTGCGTGTTCTGTCTATTAATCCCACCCCCACGCTCCTCCTGCTGCAGCCCTGGCAACCAGTAATCTTGTCACTGTTTCTATAGTCTTGCCTTTTCCAGAATGTCATATAGTTGGACTCACAGAGTAGGTAGGCTTTTCACACCGGTTTTTTCATTGAGTAATATGCATTTAAAGTTCCTCCGTGTCTTTTTATGACTTGATAACATTTCTTTTTCTCACTGAGTAACATTCCACTGTCTGGATGCACCACAATTTGTTCATCCATTCACCTCATGAAGGATATCCTGGTTGCTTCCAGTTTGGGGCAATTACGAATAAAGCTGCTATAAATCTGCATGCAGGGTTTTCGTGTGAACATACGTTTTTTAAATTGGTTCAGTAAATACCTAAGAGTGCAATTACTGGATTGCATGGTAAGACTTTGTTTAACCTCATAAGAAACTTCCAAACTGTCTTCCAAAGTGGCTGCATCATTTTGCATTCCCACCAGCCAACAACGAGAGTTCCTGGTGCTGCACATCCTTATCAGCCTTTAGGGTTGTAAGTATTTTGAATTTTAGTCAATAGTTGTGTAGTGGTATCTCACTGTTGTTTCAATTTGTGATTCCCTAATGATATAGTACGTTGATCATTTTTTCATGTGCTTATTTTCCATCTGGACATCTTCTTTGGTTAGGCGTCTGTTCAGATTTTTTTCCCCCATTTAAAAAATTAGGTTGTTTGGGGAATTCTCTCGTGATCCACTGGTTAGGACTCCACACTTTCACTGCCAAGGGCCCAGGTTCAATCCCTGGTCTGGTAACTAAGACCCCGCAAGCCTCATGGTGCAAGCCAAAAAAAAATTTAAAAATAAATAAATAAATTAAAAATAAGTTGTTTTCTTATTGTTGAGTTTTGAGCTCTTTGTATATTTTAGATACATGTCCTCTATCAGATACATGCTTTGCAAATATTTTCTCCCAGTCTGTGCCTTATCTTTTCATTTTCCCAACAGTGCCTTTTGCAGAGCAGAAGTTTTCAATTTTAATGAAACTCAACTTATGCATTTATTCTTTCATGGATCATGCTTTTAGTGTTGTATCTAAAAACTCATCACCAAACCCAAGGTCACCTAGATCTTCTCCTATATTATATACTCATGTGACTTGAAATATTTGGCTTTTTCATTCTTCTTCACAGGACAACCCTCTTCTGGCTTCATCTCAGAAGTTTCTGGACTATTTTCTAGTTTTCCCTATTTCAGCAGTTACATTTCTGAATCCTTTATTTCTAAGATACTAGTTTTCTTCCCTCTTGGGCAATCATCTCCCTGAGTCAGTAAAAGCCAATTACTTTTTCAGTTTTCTAGTGTCTCTGATCTCATAACTGTGTTCTCTGACTTTTGGACAACCATCATTCCACTCTTTAATCCTTAAAACCCTGCCACAGAGGTCTAAAAGGAAACAAAGCAAATGATATGGAGGCAGCACTTGCTAGTTCCCAGAACCAACCTCAGGAGATAAAAGAGCAAACACTTCCCAAACTTTGTAATTCCAGACTGTTTGATCTAAATTCATATTCAGTGCTCACTTGTTAATTAACAGCCTTCTTTATTGATTTTCCTTGCAGACTTAGCAAAGAAACCGCTGTAAGAAAAAATTTGTTTCAGAATTTAAACTGACAGTATATCTTATATCAGAAAGGAAAACCAAATTGGTTTCTTCCCATTTGCCCTTTTTTTTTTGTAATTGAGTAATTTGAGTTCCTAAAGGTTCTAACCATCATATTTTTTTTCATTAGAAAATAATAACACTAAGAAATGTGTTTGATGGCCTTGTTAGGTAATTTTTATAAATGACTATTGTTTCTGATTAAGTATGCTTTTACAAACATAAACCACTAAATCATTCACATAATTTCTGTCTGACATGTTTAACTTAAGCTGAGGTAGAGGGTGTATATTAGTTTCCTAGGGTTGTTGTAATAAACTTCCAAAATTTAAACAAAAGAAATTTATTCTCTCACAGTTCTGGAGACCAGAAGCCTGAAATCAAGATGTTGGCAGGGCCATGCTCCCTCTGAAGGCTTTAGGGAGAAGAAGAGTCCTTCCAGGCCTATTTTTAGCTTCTAGTGGTTACAGGTAATCCTTTTCATTCCTTGGTTTATAGCTATATCAGTCTAGCTTCTGCTTCTGTTTTCACATGACCATCTTCCTTTTGTGCCTGTGTCTCCAAATCTCCATCTTCCTTATAAGGACACCAGTCATTGGACTTAGGGTCCACCCTATTCCAGCATACATCATCTCACCAATTACATCTGCAAAGACCTTCTTCCAAATAAGGTCACAGTCACAGGTATCGGGGGTTAGGACTTCAACATATCATTTTGGGGAACACTTATTAACCCA
The DNA here is from genome assembly GCF_030028045.1 of Hippopotamus amphibius kiboko. Classification (NCBI taxonomy): domain Eukaryota; kingdom Metazoa; phylum Chordata; class Mammalia; order Artiodactyla; family Hippopotamidae; genus Hippopotamus; species Hippopotamus amphibius. The sequence continues at coordinate 40,614,584 of NC_080196.1, read as the reverse complement.
CAGCAGAGTGCATACTAGAGGCCTAGGGTATAAAAACCAAATTCAAATTTAATATGCTAAAGAAAGAAAAACAGGACAAAATGTGCTTCAGGAAGAATAATTGGGGTGGTGGTGATGCTGTGGTATGTGGTTACAGCTGTGAAGAAGTGCTGCTTCAGACGGAGAGAGTGCCTTCAAAGAGAAGCAGGGTCTAAACCTTCAAAGAGAAGCAGGGTCAAAATATGCTTGTCTTCAGCCCCCCAAAAGAATAAGGAAAACGAAGAACACAAATCCCCAATATTAACTAAAGGAAATTGTCAAAATGAGTAAAAGTTAAAAGCAAAATAATCACAGCTGAATGTGAGCAGGATGTGATGAACTAGGTCTCGTAATTGGTCACCAGCCAAGTTATAGAAGTCAACACACTCACAATACATTTAATTTTTGCTTGTTTGTTTTGCTTCATTACTAGCTAATCAGGTGCCTGGTAAACATTTCTCATCTATATTATTCATTGGCATTTCCCTTAACAATTTGCTCAAGTCTCAAAAAGCATTGGCTGTACTCTCATGCCACATAAGACTCCTGGGAGTCCAAGGGGGTAAAGACCTCAAAGTCCCTTGAGTATTATCTGGAAGGAGAGAGTGAGTCTCTGGGCTGTTAATCTTTTCCTCCAGCTCAGGGACACACTTGAGGAAAGTTTGACCCTGAGTGGAACTTATACTAGCAAATGAACTGATGTACTCTTTAGAGAGAAATGAGGTCTTGCTGGTGTGGCCACATACTGGCAACTGGCCTGAGGATGTCCTAGGCAGACTGTCCCTGCTTGTTGGAATTGCTTTATGTCTAAAATCCTTTTTAAAAAAATCTTTTTCTGTGTTTTTTTATCTTAAAAATGTCTTTCTTTTCATCTTCTATTTCTTCTTAAGGTATCATCTGTGGTGTTTTCCCACTCTTGTGCTTCTTTTAATTAGGTCTTCATTTATGGAATGATCTTTCATTTCTAATTACTTTGTGAATTCTGTCACTTCAGAATTTCTAATTCTGATTTAGGGTTATTTTTCATGCCATGTATTATTTTATTTTAAGGTCTTTCAGCTTGTTTTAGAATAATAGGTTACAGCTTTGATACTGTTTGAGCTTGTCCTGACATGTGTTCATGAGCTGTAGGAATGTTATTCTATATATTACTCCCTTTTTTATTATAATAATTTTGTATGGGATTAACGCTGATATTTTTCTGTGGCTCCTTTTTTTCCCAGTTTTTTTTTTTAATTGTGATAAAATACACACTAAACAATGACTGTCCATTCCCTCCAGCCTCTGGCAACTTTCTATCTCTATTGTTTGACTACTCTAAGTACCTCATACAAGTGGGATTATACAGTATTTGTCTTTTTGTGACTGGCTTCTTTTGCTCACCATAATGTTCTCAAGGTTCTTCCATGTTATAACATATCACAGAATTCTCTTCCTTTTAAGTCTAAATCACATGTATGTACCACATTTTGCTTATCCATGCCTCTACTGATGGACGCTTGGGCTGCTTCCACGTTTTAGCTGTTGTGAATAACACCGCTATGCATATACGGGTGCACAAATACCGCTTTGAGACCCTGTTTTCAATTATTTTCGGTATATACCCACACTTGGAATTGCTGAATCACATGGTAATTTAATTTTTTATGTTTTAAGGAATTACCATAATATTTTCCACAGAGGCTACACCATTTTACATTGCCACCAACAGTGCACAAGGTTTCCATTTTCTCCACAGCCTCACCAACACTTGTTGCTTTCTGTTTTTCTGATAGTGCCCATCCTAATGGGTGTGAAGTGGTATCTCATACTCTCTCCATGCCTCGACCAGCAGCTCTCTTACAGCACAACAGAGTGGCCTATTGAGGATCCAGGTGAACCTTCAACTGAGACAACACCTCGTGAGGTTGGATGCTGGCCTGCAGGATGTATTATATGTTTGAAATCATGAACCAACGTATCTGCACACATTTGCTTCTCCTAACTGCTGGTATGGAAACAATGAGGTGGAAGTGGGATAGTGCCTTTCAATATTAAGTGAAATGACTTACCAAATAATTGTTTCTTATCTCCATGACTTGGGACTCTGCTGATTTGGGATTGGGGATACAAGAGCTTACTATAAGGGGTAAAAACCAATGTTTTCATTGTTGGCCATTTTGGGCTCTTATGCCACAAATAAATAGGCAAAAGAGGGGCTCGTGGAGTTAACTGGGGTGACTGATCCTGAATAATCTTGACAATCAGGGTAGAAATTTTGCAGCTTCAAAGTGGTCATGAGAGAATCTTAACTCAGAGCTGTTGTTCTAGAGCAGGTCTTATACTACCACATCCAATGGAAAAAGTTAATGGAAGACCACCACATCTCCAAAGGACAGCATTATCAAGGGCTAGATCCCTTGTGAAGGTAAGTTTGGTAAGAAACCCCAACTCACTGAGTGCCTGTGTGAAGGCAAAGGGAATGTGGCATAAATTACAGAAGGGGAAAGTCATACATACCCACTGCATCCTGAAAAGCAATTACAGAATAAAGACTGTCACCTCTAGCCATATTTCTTTCATTGTTGTGTATATATTTATACATTTTAATGAATTTTCTCTTCCTCTTCCCCACTTCCACTATTTGTATTTGGCATCAGGTTTACTGAGGTATAATTTAGTATAGTAAAATTCATCCTTTTTAGGTGTACAGCTCAATGAATTTAGACAGGTGTACAGTCATATAACCACCACCACAATCAAGATATAAAACATTTCCTTTACCTCCAAAATTCCCTCATGCCCCTTTGAAATTAATTTGCTCCCCCCAACTCTCAGTTGTTGGCAACCACTGATCTGAATTTTGACCCCTATGCTTTTGCCTTTTACAGAATGTCATTTATGTGGACTTGTACACTATGTACCCCTTTGTGTCTGGCAGCTTTCACTTGGCATAGAATCTTTTTAAACGTATGAAATGCTTAAAGAAATAAAAATGCCATCATACTATGGTGAAAAACAAGACCCAAATTGGAGCACAAAGAGAGAAGAAGGTGAAAAAGCTCTGAAAGAGGGTTTAAGGGATAGAATGAGAAGGCATAATGTAATCTAATCAGTCACAGCAGAAGAAAAGAAAGAGACTGGAGAGAAGCAATGTTTGGAAAAGCAATTACTGAGAATTTTCCAGACTTGGATCTTCTGATACAGAATGCAGAATGTATACCAAGGAAGATAAATAAATAAAAAAAGAACCACATCTAAACACAACATAGTAAAATTCAGGACATCAAAGACAAAGAGTAGGCTCCAAAAGCAGCAAAAGAGAATAGGCAGATCACCTAAAAAGGAACAACAAACTAATTAATAGCAGACTTCTCAACAGCAACAGTAAATTCTAGAAAATTGGAATAGTGCCCCAAGTGCTAAACTTATAACCAGAAAATTATCTTTCAAGAAAAATTATGTACTAAAGATATTTTTAGATAAACAAAAACCAACTAGCCTCTCTGAAGGAATTTCTAAAAGCTACAATTCAGGTAGAGGGAAAAAGATCCCAGTCAGAAGGTCTGAGATACAAAAAAGAATGGAAGGCTTAAAAAAAAAAACACGTAAAAATGTAGGCAAATCTGAACAAACATTTTGTCAAGTGATAATGAAAATATCTAATATGTAGGGTTAATAAAAGTCAAAGTCTTGTGGTATAAGGAGGTTGGTGAGAGAAATTTCTCTCTTAAAGATGTCTTGCAAAAACTGCAAGCTTTATGGGGAATTAAAAACCAGTTAGCTCTATTTCCAGGAAAACTGAGTTATAGATATCATATGTATACTTAAAATATGCATAAGTGCTGCCAAAAGCATCACAGAAGCCACATGGGGATCAAGTAGATACCACGGAGATTAAGTGAACAGAAAGAGGCCAGAGGTGACAGATCTCAGAAAATATTAGTAAAACTACATTTCCTGTGGGTAAAGGGCTCACCCTGAAATGAGCAACCTACATCCTTTACACACCACAAGAGCTGAGAGAACTGGCAATCACCAGACAGAAGGCAACTGGTCAGAAGCTGTGTGGATGGAAGTATAAAAAAAATAAAGGGAGAACAGAGAAATGATCCAGAGGTGGCAGATCTCAGGAAATGTCCACAAAACACACTCACTGAAGGAATCTCTTACAAATGGCTGGGCCAGAAAAATCCAACTCATTGAGTAAAGAGTAGTAAAAAAGGAACTGGCCCATCATTATTACAAAGATACTATAAGAAAAAAGGTGGAAAGGAACAGCAAAAGTTACGAGATGAAGAACCAGACAAGAAACAGATTAAAAATCTAACCACAAGTTAACTATAAACAGAACAAAACAAGCAACTACCTCAATGAAGAAAGGCTTCATAGCAGAAAATCAAGGAAGAGGTGGCAAGAAAACAGGAGACGGAATATGAAAAATAAAAGTAAAAGCAGAAATTAACAAGATAGAAAACAAAAAGAAAGAACCAATAAATAAATGGAAAAGGTGTGGGAAAAGAAATTCTAACTTAAACTAATGAAGGAAAGATGCAAGAAAGCACAAATATACAAAAATTAGAAATAACCATAGAAACAAAAAAAGTTTAGAGGATCATTTAAAAATTACTTTGCTGGGAATTTCCTGGCAGTCCAGTGGTTAGAACTCTGTGCTTTTACTACCAAGGGCCCAGGTTCAGGAACTAAGATCCCACAAGCTGTGTGGACAAAAAAATAATAATAATAATTTACTTTGTTTAACCCTATGCAAGCAATTTTGAAAACCTATATGAAGTATATCACTTTTGAGGAATTATATAATTTATCAAAACAAACTCCCAAATAAGAAGAAAATCAAGACATGATAGGTTTTTTAAAAAAATTTAGTCTCTTTTATTTTTTATTTATTTTTTAAAGTTTTATTTATTTTTGGTTGTGTTGGGTCTTCATTGCTGCCTGCGGGCTTTCTCTAGTTGCAGAAAGTGGGGCTATTCTTTGTTGTAGTATGCAGGCTTCTCAGTGCAGTGGCTTCTCTTATTGCAGAGCACAGGCTCTAGGCCCACAGGCTTCAAGTAGTTGTGGCTCGCGGGCTTAGGTGCTCTGCAGTGTGTGGATCTTCCCCTCCCAGGGATCAAACCCATGTCCCCTGCATTGGCAGGCGGATTCTTAACTACTGAGCCACCAGGGAAGTCCAATAGTTTTTAAAGAACACCCCTACCAAAAAAATCAGTCCCAGGTTTCACAAGGAAGTTCTACCAGGCCTTTAAGAAACAGACGACCATCCAAGGTTTGTTTCCCAAATGTTTTTTAAACTATTTCTAGGGGTTGAAAATGAAGAAAACTTCCAAGTTATTTCTACAAAACAGGTATAACAGTTACCAAAATCTGACAAGGAAGGAAGGAAGGAAAGAAGGAAGGAAATTACAGACCAATCTCACTTCTGAGTATTGATGCAAAAATGCTATTAGTTGTCTATTGCTGTGTGATAAATTACCACAAATAAAGCAGCTTAAAACAATATACAGTTATTATCTCACAGTTTCCATGGATTAGAAGTCTGAACACAGCTTAGCTGGGCCCTCTTTTCAGAGTCTCACGAGGTAACCATCAAGGTGTCAGCCAGGCTGCGCTTTCATCTGGGGCTCAAATCCTTTTTCAAGCTCACATGGTTGTTGGCAGAATTCATTTCTATGTGGTGTAAACTCAGGACAGTTGACATCTTCAAAGCCAGCAGGAAAGCTTCCCTGATTTCAGAGAAGGCCCTAAACTCTCTTTAAAGGGTTTACCTGATCAGGTAAGGCTCATCCAAAGTAATTTCCCTTTCATTAACTCAGAGTCAACAGATTAGGGACTTAATTACATCAGCAAAATCCCTTGCCTTTCCCACATAACATAATATAATCATAGGAGTGATACACCCTATTATATTTCATAGGGCCTGTCTTCCTTCAAGGGAAGGGGATCATACAAGGGTACAAAATACTGCCTAAGTACACTAAGAAAAATATAGCAAACAAAAACTAGGAATACATTAAAGACAACACATTACAATCAAGTAAGATTATTTTTAAAATACAAAGAGAGTTCAATATAAGGATATAACTTTCACAGATACTAAGAAAGCTTTGATAAAGTTTAACAAACATCCATGATTTAAAAACCCTCTAAAAAGTAGGAACAGATTCTTCTCTAACATTGTAAAATAAATTAATTTTATCCCCAAAACAAATATGATGCTTAATGAGGAAATATTAGGAGCATTTTCACTGAAATCAGGAAAAGACTGTCTACTACCATGACTGTTATTACAATTATACTAAAGATACTACCAACACAATTGGTGAAGATTAAAAAAAATTCAGAAGTATAGAAATTGGAAAGGAGGGGGTACAGTTATTACTATTTGCACATAATGTGACAATACACATGGAAAATGCAAGATAATCAACTGAAAACTACTACAAACAATAACAAAATCCAGTAAAGTATAAAAAATTAATATATGAACATAAGTAATTTTCACATATGCAAACAATACTCAGAAGATATACTGAAAGGAAAGGCCCCACTCAGTACAGCAACAAAAATATAAAATACTCAGGAATAACCTTAACAAGAAATGTGTAAGACCTAGCACAGGGTGGGGTGGGGGTGCCTAAAACATTATTGAAGCACACAAAAGACTTGAGCAAAAAGAAGACCTATTCTTGAATAATAAGACAATATCAAAGAAGTCTCAATTTTCCCTTTAAAAATATCAGACTTCTTTTAAAAAATATATTTCATTTTTCTTTTTTAAACCAATTTCATCCCCAAATAGGTATGGAAAAACAAACAAGAATAGCCAGCAAAAGATCATCTATATGATCATCTAAAAGATGGAGAATACTTCAAGGTAATTTAATAAAAATGCACAAAACCCTTGCACTGAAATCTATAAAACATTTCTGAGTGAAATTAAAGACATACAGTCATGGAAAAAAATATTTTATTGATGGACTGTTAGGACTCATTAAGCTATTTTCCCTAAATTGATATAGGACTCAATGCAATCCCAATCAAAATCTCCAGCAAGCTTTATTATGGAAATTGACAAACTGATTTTAAAATTTATGTGGAACTGCAAAGAACATAGAATACTCAAAATAACCGTAGAAAAGGAAAGTGAATTTGGAGAAATTATTCTACATGCCTTCAAAGCTTATTATAAAGCAAAGAAAATCAGGACAGTGTGACACTGGCAACATAATAGATCAATGTTATAGAACAGAGTCAAGAAATAGATCGACACATATATGGTCAAATTATTCTTGACAAAGTCATTAAATAGTGAAAGAAAAATCTTTTTGAAAAATGATACTAGAAGTGTAATTCACATACAGTGAAATGCACAGATTTAAACTGCACAGTTCCACCAGTTTTAACAAATGTATATACAAATTGACACATTCATACTCTTGTCAATTCCCAGGTGAATGGCTTCACACATAAGAAAGAATGCTCATACTTTCTCATAATAATAGAAATTTGAGTTAAAACTACATCAAAATATCATGTTTTTCACCTATCATGTTGGCAAAAATCTAAAAGTTTGCTAACACATTCTATTGATGAAGATGTGGGAAAACTGGCTCTCTCACACACGGCTTATATGAGTGTAAACTGGCACAGTCCTTAGGGAGAACTATCGCACATCCAAATGCATATAGCTTTTGACACAGGAATTCTACTTTGGGTGATTTATCCCACAGATACACTTCTGTATGTACGAAATATATATGTGTATACTGTTATCTTTACAGAATTGTTTGCATAACAGGGCTTGAAACAACCCAAATTTCATTTGTATGGGACTGGTAACTAAACTATAGTAATCCATATGATGAAATATGGATAGCTATTTTAAAAAATAATAATCTCAACAATGCACTGATATGGAAAGTTCTCCAAGATGTACTAAGTGAGAAACAGTAAGATGCTGAGGAGTTAATCTAGCACGTTATGTATTGTATTAAAAAGGAGAGATGAAGTACTAAAAATCTATGTTACTTTGTACTTGTGCATAATAAAATTCTGGAAGGACACATAACCTAAGAACAGTGATTTCCTACGAGAGAGAATTGAACAGATGCGGGACAGATATGGGATGGAAACTTTTTGCTATATACCATTTTATATTTCTGGCTTTTGAACCATGTGAATTTATTACTTAGCCACAAAAATTAAATTCAAAAGAACAGGTCTAAAATACTAGAAAATTATAGTATGTAATCAGAAGGCCAGGTAGTTAGAGTAAAAGAATTCTAATTTTCTTTTATTGTTCAGGAGGACTTACCTACGTACTACTCATTGCTTGCCTGTACCTTCTATCTGATTTCATGGATAACTTTACGCCATTGGCTTAGTCCTGAAACACAAGGAAGACACGTTTTTTTAAAACAAAAATTGAGATATAATTGACATAACATTATATTAGTTTCAGGTGTACAATATAATGATTCAATATCTGTATATACTGCAAAATGATCACCAAATAAGTCCAGTTAACATCCATCACCATACATAGCTACAAAATTTCTTTTTCCTGTGGTGAGAACTTTTAAGTTCTACTCTCTTAGCAACTTGCAAATAATGCAATACAGTATTATTAACTATAGTCCTCATGCTGTACATTACATTCCCAGGACTTATTTATTTTATAACTGGAAGTTTGTACCTTTTGACCCCCTTAACCCATTTTGCCTACCACAGTCCCTACTTCTAGCAACCATCAATCTATTCTCTGCATCTGAGTTTAAGATTCCGCATGTAATTGATATCATACAATATTTGTCTTTCTGACTTATTTCACTTAGTATAATGCCCTTGAGGGTCATCCACGTTGTCACAAACAGCAGGATTTCCTTCTCTTTTATGGCTGAATAATATTCATATATATACAGTTGACTTACACAGCACATCTTCTTTATCCATTCATCCATCAATGGACACTCAGGCTGTTTCCATATCTTGGCTACTGCAAATAATTCTGCAGTGAACATAGGGTTGCAAATATCTTTTCAAGTTAAGTGTTTTTATTTCCTTTGGATAAATACCCAGATTTGGAATTGCTGGATCATTTGGTAGTTCTATTTTTAATTTTTTGAGGAACCTCCAAACTGTTTTCCATAGTGGCTGTACAAATTTACCACAGTGTAGGAGGGTTCCTTTTTCTCCACAATCTCACCAACACTTGTTACTTCTTGTCTTTTTGATAATAACCATTCTAACAGGTGTAAAGTGATATCTCACTGTGCTTTTGATTTGCAGTTCCCTAATAGTGATGTTGAACACCTTTTGATGTATCTGTTGGCTATCTGAACGTCTTCTTTGGGAAAATATCCATTCAGATCCTTTGCCCATTTAAAAATTGGAGTGTTTTGTCTTTTGCTATTGAGTTGTATGAGTTCTTTATATATTTTAGATATTAACCTTTTGTCAGATCTATGTTTTGCAATATTTTCTCCCATTCGGTAGTTTGCCTTTTCATTTCATTGATGGTTTCCTTTGATATGCAGAAGCTTTTTAGTTTGATGTATTTGTTTACTTTTGCTTTTGCTTTTGGTGTCAAATTCAAAAAATCATTGCCAAGAATGATGTCAAGGAGCTTACCACTTATGTTTTCTTCTAGGAGTTTTACAGTTTCAAGTCTTTAGTCCATTTTGAGTTAGTTTTGTGTATGGTGTAAGATTCATTGTTTTACAGGTGGATGTCCAATTTTCCAAATTGGACATTTATTGAAGAAATAAATGTTCTTTTCCCATTTAATATTCTTGGCTCTCTGTCATAAGTTAATCAGTCACAGACGCATGGTTTATTTCTGGGCTCTATATTCTGTTCCATTGATCTAAGTGTCTGTTTTTATGCCAATACTGTACTTTTTGTTTTTATTACTATAGCTTTGTAATATAGTTTGAAATCAGGAAGCATAATTACTCCAGCTTGTTCTTTTCTCAAGATTGCTTTGGTTATTTGGGGTTCTTATATGGTTCCATACAAATTTTAGGATCATTTGTTCTATTTCTGTGAAAAAACACCACTGGAATTTTGATAGAGATTGCATTGAATGTATAGATTGCTTTGGGCAGTGTACACATTTTGACAATATTAATTCTTCCAATTCATGATCATGGCATATTTTTCCATTTTTTATGTGTCTTCTAGATTGGTTGTTTATTAAAAACACTAAACAGGCAATTACCATATGGCTCAGCACTTGCACTCCTGGGCTTCTATCTCAGAGAAATAAAGACTTATGTTCACATAATAACATGTGCGTGAATATTCAGAGTAGCTTTATTGATAAAAGCCCCAAACTGGAAACAACTCAGATGTCTTTCAATGGATAAATGGTTAAACAAACTGTGGTACACCCATATCATGGATTGTTACTTAGCAACAATAAGGAACAAATTATTGGTAAAGGGAACAATCTGGATGAATCTCCAAAGATTTATGTTTAGTGAAAAAAGCCAATCCTAAAAGGTTATATACTATATGATTTCAATTATATAACATTCTAGAGGTAGCAAAATTATAAAATAGAGAACAGATTAATGGTTGCCAGGATTTAAGAGGGCAACAGGAAGGAAATAGGTGTGGCTATAAAAGGACAACACAAGAGATCCTGTGGTGTTGGAAGTGTTCTTTATTTTGACTGTATCAATGTCAAAATTACAGGATATTCTTCTAAAATGGCAGAGCAAGGACCTTAAAAAATTTTCTCCTCCATACAAGCAATGAAAGCAGTGGCAAAAATTGTTAAAGTCAACATTTTCAGAACTCTGGAAATTAACCAAAGGCTCAGAATGGTCTGAGAAGTATTAATTCACACAAAAAGTGGCTGAACCTCAGTAAACAGAGAACTGTGTGGCATTTTTATTTGCCCTATTCACATGTTCTCTCTCCTCCCATGGTGGCCTTGGAAACCAACAGCCCTGCAGACATGGTAGCTATGAAGACTAGCAGCCTAGCAGTCATTGGAGGGGCCAGATTAGGCTTGGAGCTTCTCAAAGGCTCCATCCCCAAATTAACTGTCAGTATTTGACCTGTCTGGCAGTTCCCTGTAAACTATACCTCTCGGGGCTTGTGTTTATTTGAACAGACTCAGAGCTCATTCACTGTGAATACCCTTTTAACTGGAGCATATGTTGAAAATAACCAGTGGCAATTGTTTAATATCACAGGTGCCTTAAGTGATAACAATTGGGTGGGACAAAGAAGAAGCTGACAAAAAGCTTAAAAGGAAAAAGTTTGGAATAAGTTTACCTATAGGAGTCTTCGAAAAGTTTCAACATATTCTTGGATACCTAGAAGGCCACATGTATGCACAGCGCTGTGTTCACACCCAGGAAAGGTCTGAGAAGACCCTAATCCCTCTCACTGTTGGGAGACCTTGAGGCTCTGCACATGCAGGAGGTAAAGACTAAAACAGAGTTGTCCACAGTGTGCTGGAGTCTTGATGATATACCCTAACACCACTGCACACCACACACACACACACACACACACACACACACACACACACACACACACACACACACACACACACACATATCTGGCAAAGGCCAGGAGACTTCTTAATTCAAGGCATGTAAGGAAATAGCTGTCCATTCATTACCTGATCACTAAACTAACCAAGAAGAGACTATAGGCGGCCATGCATGGCAAAGAATACAGACTTTACAGAATCAGTTTAGGAGAGTCACCAAAAGGACAGCAGCAGCAGCAGCAACAACAACAACAAAACAGCAACCCCAGTAAACCTTGGGAAGAGAGGGGAATGTGATATCTAGAGTTGCCACCTTGTATTACTTAAAATGTCTAGTTTTCAAAAAACATATGAGACATGCAAAGAAATGGGAAAATGTGACACATACAAGTAGAGTGGGGGGAGAAGTAATTAATAGAAATTGTCTCTCAGAAAGCACAGATGGACAGACTTTACTAGACAAAGAATTTAAATCAGCTATTATAAAAATGTTTAAAGAACTAAAGGAAATCATGTCTAAAAAACTAAAGTATGAGAATGTCTTACCATATAGAGACTATCATTAAAGAGACAGAATTATAAAAAAAGAAACAATATAAATATAAATCCCAATATAAAAAGAGAACTTCAGGGGAATTCCTTGGGGGTCCAGTGGTTAAGACTTGGTGCTTTTACTGCTGTGGCATGGGTTCGATCCCCTGCTGGGGAATTGGAATTCCACAAGCTGTGCAGTGAGGCCAAAAAACAAACAAACAAACAACTTCAGTACAATAACTGAAATGAAATTTTTTACTAGAGGAGCATGACTGTAGATTCAAGCTGGCAGAAAGAAGAATCAGAAAACTTGAAGACAGGTCAATTGAGAGTCTCCAGTCTGAGGAATAGAGAGAAAAAAAAGAAGAGAAATGAACAGAGCCAGAGCCTCAGACACCTGTGAAACACCATGAAGTGTACCAACAAGTGCAAAATGGAGGTCTCAAAAAGAGAGGAGAAAAAGGAACAAAAAAAAAATTTGGATAAATAATGGCCCCAAATGTCCCAAACTGGGTGAAAATCATGAATCTACACACTTAAGAAGCTCAACATACTCTAAGATAAACAGATCCATATCTAGACATACCACACTCAGACTGTCAAAAGCCAAGGACAAAGAGAATTTTGAAGGCAGCAAGACAGATATGATTTATCACATATAAGGGTTCCTCACTAACAGCTGAATTCTCATCAATGTCGATATCCTGGTTGTGATATTTTCTATAGTTTTGCAAGGTGTTACTATTGTAGGAAACTGGGTAAAGAATCTCTCTGTATTATTTCTTATAACTGCTTGTGACTCTACAATTATCTCTAAATTAAAAATTTAACACACACTTCAAAAACAATACTTGGATCCAACATAAAATCAGAAGTGTAAAGATATTTATAATTGAGCAATACTAGAAATACTATGTATCAAGATGAGAAACAAACAACAGTGGTAATTCAAGGTAAACTTATAGTCTTGCATTTTTATATTAGAAGTGAAGAAAGTCTGAAAATTAAAAAACTAGGTACCCAACCTGTTAGAAAAATAACAGAATAAAGTGGAAGGAAGCAGATTAAAATGATTAGAGCAACAATCAAAAAATAGACTAAAGATGATCAACAAAGCCAAAAGCTAGCTATCTCGGGGGGAAAAAACTAATAAAATTGACAGTTGTGGAGGTAAAGGGGAGAGAAAAGAAGAAAAGATATTAGTAATGCAAAGGGGAATATGACTATAGATGCAGCAGATATTTAAAAGAAAACATTTTGCAAAACTCAGATGAACAAAATCCTAGAAAAATATTCCAACTTTTCAAGAAACAGTTCATTTCAACCATATACAAACTCTTCCAGAAAACTGAAAAGGAGGAAATATTTCCAATTCATTCTACGAGATTAATAAAACTTAATTCCCAAAGCTATCAAATTACAGTAATCTCACTTGTGAACCTGGATGCAAATATATTAAAGTATTAGCAAACCAAATCGGTGAAGTATAAAAGAGGTAATAAATCATGACAAAGTCAGGCTAATTCCAGAGATACAAGTATGGTTTAATATTAAAGAACCAATTCTTCACATTAACAGTAAAGGAGAAAACCAATTATCATCTTAATAGATGCAGAAAGATCATTTGATAAAATTCAACACTCATCATGATAAAACAACTTTTAGCAAAGTGAGGATAGAAATGCTCTTTCTGAATTTGTTAAAGGGTATCTAACATAACACCGAAAGCAAACATCATTCTTAGTAGGGAAATGTCAGAAGCATTTCCTTAAAACTAAGCAGCAAGACAGAGATGTCTATTGCCTCTATCTAACATTGTGCTGAAGGTCAGTATGTAAGAGAGAGAGGATGAGCATGGTGGGGGGGTGGGGGGAGGAAGAAGGGAGGGAGGGAGGAAGGTAGGTCTAGCCTAATGTTTGAAAAGGGAAGATCAAAACTATTATTTACAAATAATAATTATATCTATAGAGAAAACCCTTAAGAACCAACCAAATTATTAGAAATAATAAGAAATTTAGTAAGGTAGCTAAGTATAAGATGAACAGGCAACAATAAATTGTATTTCCAATAAGTAAAAGAAGAAATTTTAAGATACTATTTACAGTATAGGCAGTGGTGGTGATGACCTAGCTAGATTATATTTGATTTCTAGCTTGTTCCTCTAGTCTCCTTTCAATTCTGTGGCCCCCCTTCAACCCTTCCAATAAATTCTGTTTTTTCCTGAGACAGTTACATTTGGATTTTATTGCTTGCAAGCACACATCCTGTAATTACGCTATTATTTTAATGGGTATTTGAAGTAAAATATGTGTCTGGGGTCCTCAAGACTACCCCCAAATTCAGTGATTCGATAGGAGGAATCGGGATTCAGCAGGCAGCTGTATGTATGGCTACAATTTACTATAAAGGATACAGAGAAAAATCTGTAATATCAGCAAAGAGAAAAGGCACATGGGGTGTAGTCTGGAGGAAACCAGGACCAAGCTTCCAAGAGTCCTCTCTCACACAGGATGCACTTAATTCCCTCAACAATGAGTTGTACCAACACATGTCAAACGTTGTTTACCAGGGAAGCTCATTAGAGACTGTCCAGAGTTTTTACTGGAGGCTGGTTACAAAGGCACCCTCTGCCTGGTGGCATGTACTCCAGAAGGAAAGCAGGCATCTAGCACAAACCATATTGTTTGCACAAACAGTTTAGGCAGAGTGAACCACTCTTATTGGTGAGGGTGGCGAGAACCTTCCTGAAACCCAGGAAGTTCCCAGATGCCACTCATGTAAGCAGGCATTTCAAAGGACAGCAGTCAGGCCTGCCATGTTAACTCTTTTCTGTATAATGCACACTCTGCCATACTGAATTGGAAAGCTAATTTATTATAGTCACTCTTCAACCCATTCACTTACCTTTGAAATAATATCACTTAACTTTAAGTATATTTCATATTAACTTTTATGAAATTACATAGTTTTAAAAAGTCAAGTAATTCTGAGGTTTAAAAATGAAACCTGCTTCACCCCAGCTCTTGCTCTCCCAATGCACAAGCAACAATTTCAAACTCTTTTGTAGTTTCTTCCAGTATTTATCTTTCATTTCTAAAATAACATGCATTTACTGTTAGGTCTTGATTTTTCAACTTTACACATTATCTATTACCTTTCAACTATAAACAATGAGGATTCAACTCTCATATCCCCTACCACTCACTGCATGTTCTCAAAAAGGTTTTATCATAATTTTTAGTTAAATCTCTATTCTGTTTTTCATTATTATGATTATATAAATGTTTGCAAATAAGTCACACAGGCTCAGAAATTATAGAAATTATATTTAGAAATATATAGAAATTATATTTCTTTTTCATATTGAGTTGTCTTTCCTGGGATTAATAATAGCCTGTTTTAAAATTTTAATTATCTATATACATATCATTAAATCCATCTCTAAACTCTCTATCAGTACTGAAAACCTCCTCTCATATGGTCAAATGTATTTGGTAAATTATCCATTCCAATTGTTTCTGGAGTCCTCCAACTCTAATGGCTGCACCCTAAGCCTGCCACACAACTCTTCCTGGGATTTCCCTTCATAATTGCAGATGCCTTTTGCTTCTTTCTTGTATTGGATCCCACTTCATGGACACTGTGACTTTTACTTTTCTTGATTTTTTTCTCCATCATTTGGTGGAAAACATCATCCAGTTGCTTCCTGAGAAAGAATAGATAAATGAGACCTTTCAAGTCTGAAACTGTCTTTATACTATTCCCACACTTGATACTTGGGGGAGGCATATACTTCAATATGGAAAACAATGTTCTCTCAGCTTTTGAAGGGATTATTCTGATGTCTTCTAACTTGGTATCATTCTGATTTGTAATCTTTTCTATGTGACCTGCTTTTTCCCTCTGGAAGCTTTTAGGATCCTCCCTTTTTCTACCACTAGTGTTCTCATTTTAGATCTTTTTTTTTGCATTCACTGTACCAGGGCACTGGGGGAGTCTTTCATTCTGGAAACTCAAGACCTTCATTTCTGGGAAAGTTTATCATTTGTCTTTCTAGAATTACTATAGATGGGATGTTGGGTATCCTGAATTCATCCCCAAATTCTCTTTCCTCTTCTCGTTACTTTCCTATTTTCCCTCTACTCTGGGGGACTTCACCTTCACCTTCCAAATTTTCCACTGTATCTTTTAAAATCTTTTGTATTTTCTTATTTTTAACTGTCAAGAGTTTGTCTTTATTTTCTGACTGAGTCTTTTCATTCTCCCTCCTCGCCTCCCTCCTTTCTTTTCTCATATTATCGTGTTCCCATTTCATGGATGCTACTCTTTAAGGCTGAGATCTGTTTGTTAAGACTTCTTTGGTGCTCTACATTGTCTCCCCTCTGTTCCTTGTTTGGGGCTATGAGGTTCATGAGATTTTCCTCATGTATCTGTTGGTTCTTGACTGACTGACTACTCAATTTTGAGTGAGGTAATAAAAAGTTGTTTAAAATTGTGTGTGTTGGGGGAAGGGGAGGGAGTATTTTGATATCTGGTAGGATTCAGTGTAAGGCAAAAGGTAGCAAGCTGGATATTTTTTAATCGAACTATGGCTATACAGTAGTTTGATAACTTCTGACAAATGTTTCTCTATCACCACAATCAACTTACAGAATGTTTCCGTCACTCCCCAAAGTTCCCATATACCCCTTTATAGTCAGTCCTCTCTTCTACCTCCAGGCAGCCACCAATCTGCTTTCTGTCACTATAGATTAGTTTGCATTTTCCAGAATTTCAAATAAATGGAATCATACATTACAACAGGTATTCTTGACTAATCAAAGGCAAATTTTTTAAAATAAATTTACCTATTTATTCAATTGGCTGTGTTGGGTCTTTTTTGCTGTGCGTGGGCTTTCTTTAATTGCAGTGAGTGGGGGCTACTCTTCGTTGTGGTGTGCGGGCTCCTCATTGCCGTGGCTTCTCTTCTTGCAGAACATGGGCTCTAGGCGCATGGGCTTCAATAGTTGCAGCACATGGGCTCAATAGCTGTGGCTCACAGGCTCTAAAGCGCAGGCTCAATAGTTGTGGCGCATGGGCTTAGTTGCTCTGTGGCATGTGGGATCTTCCTGGAGCAGGGATGGAACCCGTGTCTCCTGCATTGGCAGGTGGATTCTTAACACTGCGCCACCTAGGAAGCCCTCAAAGGCAAATATTAATCCTTGAGCTTTACACTTTTCCCAGATAATGCAAGGACCTTAAAACACTTTAATCCTAGAATTATCTAATATCCTCTAATACACTGCTTCTTAACTTTAATATGCACATTATATTAGTCAGGGTTCTGCAGAGAAATAGAATCAATAGATATTACAGGAATTGGTTCAAGCAACTATGGAGGCCAAGAAATACCATGATCTGTCATCTGCAAGCTGGAGAACCAGGATAGCTGCTGTTATAATTTAGTCAAGTCCAAAGGCGTGGGAGCCAGGACAACCAATGTCCAAGGACAAGAGAAGATAATGTCCCAGCTCAACCAGAGAGCAAATTCAACCTTCCTCTATCTTTTTGTCCTAGTCAGGCTCTCAACAGACTGGATGATGCCCATCCACACTAGTAGGGGTGATCTTCTTTACTCAGTCAACCTATTAAAATGCTAACCTCTTCCAGGAACACCTTCACAGACACCTAGTAATAACGTTTTACCAGCTATGCGTTAGCCCAAACTGACACATAAATTAACCACCACACGTGTGAATCACCTAGGGGGATTTTGTTAAAATGCAGGTTCTGGTTTGGTAGGTGCTATTATTATTTTTTAGGTGCTATTACTCTTTGTCCATTTTCTCTCTTTAGTAAAATTATACCAAATAGGTGACTACTTGCAGGGCCAGTTCTTTTGTTGAAATATGGAAATAACATACTTTATGGTGTCCTGACTTCACGCATGATTAAAAGTTTAAGACTTAACAGAAATGCTAATTAAAGGTTGAAATGAAAGGACATTAAATCAGAGTGAACAATTTACACTTGCCACATACTATTTACTTTCGGGTTTGTTGTTCAATGTTTCACTAAGAATATGGTAAAATGTTCTAGCCAGAATTCAAGTCCAAAGAGGGTAATGTGAGAATTTAAACCACACTGTACCATACTCTTGCTTGATTGGATCTTAAAGCATGAATTATTTAAGCCATTTCCTTGTTCTAAAAATCATGAGGAACTACTACCCCTTCACATCCAGTGCCCTACACCACAGACTCCATGCTCTGACTTTGTTTTTATCTTTCTAGTCTTTCCTCTCACATCTCCCATTTTTGGTCAAATGGGGTAAACCACTGTTCCCTGAATCAATACTACAGTGTCCCACCTTCCTCTGCTCATGCTGGTGCTCAGCCTGGACCGCACTCCCTCTACCATCCTCCTAGTTAACACTCAACCCGAGCTTTAAGGTGGAGCTCAACTGGCACCTTGTTCATGGAGCCTTGCCCTCTTCTCTCTCATCTCTCTCTTGCCACTTTGCTTGCATTTTTCTTGCAGTGCTTGTATGCCATTCCATGTTCCAGTTACTAATATACTCGCTTTATTCCTGTGATTAGATTTTAAGTGACTTCAAGTGTGAGGGCATAGACTTTTCACCTTTGTGGTCTTCACAGGCATGAAATAGAACCTTACCTGCAGCTCATGGATAATTATTGAATGAATATGTATTTCAGCGTGACTAAAAGGGGCTCCAGAGAACTTCAGCTGATTTATTTCCTCAATCCAAGGGCCCTCAGACCCAAAAGGAGCTCCTGCATAACCCTTTACTACTTCTTAATTTGCAATGACCACACCAGCACTGTCAAAACCTCCTAAATTTGAGCTTAGATTCATCCTTGCTCTTCTCCTTTGTCCCTATGTCCAGTCATTCATAAAACTGTTGATTTGTCTTCTGATTTCTGATTTGGCCCTTCCTTTCCCTCCTCTTTCTCTACCATCTCTTCCACCATTCTGATTAATGCCCTTTTATTTTCACGTCTAATTATCTACTATAGATAAATACTACAAATCCTTCCTGGTTTACCTAATACTGTTCCTGCTCTAGTTTATCCTACGTGTAATGGGGACCCTAATAATAATTTCATAGTTACAAATTGATAAATGAGATATGGCATGCCTATTGGACTTATTTTGTACAAGTACCCACTGTATCTTTGGAGAATCACCTCCTGCCTGTGTCCTCTGGTTCTGGTAGTGAACAATGACCACATCTTATCAGAGTATCATGTCCTTCTGGCCATAGCTATTAGTTCAGGTTGGCTGAGAGACTGCAAGAGACTATGTCCCCGATGACATAATCTGAAATCTCTTGACTTGACTTTACCTAAAACCAGAGGCGCTCCTGGACTTTCTGGTTATGAGAATCAGGAGATTTCCTTTATGAGAATCAGGAGATTTCCTTTATTAATTAAGCTAGCTTGTTTTTTAAGTGCAATGAAGATTTTTAATAAATACAGTATGTAAAGCACTAAGCACAGTACTTGCACATAAGTGTTAGGTATTATTTTTGTTATCCCTATACCCTTGCCATGCCTCATACCCAATTCAACTTTTAATCTGAAAAATTAAAATATAATTTTAATTTCCTTATTATTCCCTGCATATTGTCCCTTTGCCTGGGCTGCCCTGTCACAAACCTAATAATGTCATTCCACATTCTTTTCACCAATTCACACCCATCACTATTTAGAACCAGGCTAAAAGAAGTCTCCATCTGAATAGTGGTAGTGGCTCTACACTATTCACTGCCTTATCTAATTTCTCCTGCATGTATTTTCCAGTTATTTCTAGCTTGCTTCTTGATTGTACACTACTCAAGGGAAAGAAAAATATATTCTATGTTTACACATGATCACTATGCCCTTTCTAGGTTGAGATTTTGTCATTATTTTCCGAAGCAACTTGTACAGTGTTGGACACAGGAGATGTTCCATAAGTCTGTTATAGGAATAAATGACTGGAATTAAATTTAGAGGGTGTGGTATTCAATTTAAAGCCTCTTAGCACGGCTAAATTTTTTCCTTTTTCTAAGCAAACTATATTCTTAAAGCATTTTTATTACAGCATAAAAAATATTACAATGATTCCAACCTCCCATATTCTTCCTACTTATGGTTTAGAATTCTTTTAGTCAAGGTCTAAGGAAGGAATATTCTATTAAAAAAATTTAGCTATCAAAGTCTATTTTCTTTTCATCACACATTTTATTAATCCAGTGGATATTGCATCCGACCCTTCAGAGGTTTCTTGCCTTGGTAAACTAATGATAATAGTATATTGTTGACAAAGATATCCTGAGATGCTGAAAAAAAAATTGAGGGGGAAATGTTTTGTATTCATGTTTCCCTTTTTGGATTTAAGTGGTAAAACAGTTTCCTACTCCAAATTAAGTTAGTCTCTACTTAGAAACGGAGAATTTTTAAAAACTACTATTGGGAATCAAAAGTCTGTGCCTCTGTTTGTTGAACTGAATTGCTGTATGGTTTAATGCAAAGGCCAAGGGCTGGTGAATTTAAACTCTTTAAAACAGCTAAAGATGAAAGTGAGTTAAATTTAGTGCCTCTAGGATTTTTGATACATGTTCCAAATTTGTTTTTAATGACATAATTGTCCCACGTTACATATAAGACTACATCATAGTGAACTGGTTATATGTGTAGTTATACTAACAGAAACCAATTCTAAATATCTAAAATAAAAGTGAGGACAACCGTAAAGTTACCATTAAGAAAGTGGAAGTTGAAAATGGAAGAGACACATTTACCCTGCATAAGGTCTTCTATGAAAGCTTTGAATAGAAGAAACTGGAAATCATATATATCAGGTTAACAATGCATTTTCGACAGCATTTAAATCATTATTTTGCTTACTGTTACAAATGGAAACCAATACATTTTCCTCAAAGTATTTATTCATTAAGTTTCCGCAAAGTATTTAGTACAACTGTGAATTGTACTAAATAAATTTTGAGAACATCCATCAAGAAATAAAAGTTACTAGTTATGTGTTGAAATGGTTATATTTCACATTTTAAAAGAACAAGAAATGAAATTCAGTGTTCTTGTTTCTATTAGTTTTCTTTTTTTTTTCTCTCCTTTAACTAAAAGTAATTGTAATATTGTCTTGCCTCTGGGGCTTTCCCTTTCACAATTAATCATCTTTTCTTCCACACCTTGCCTCCAGATGATCATTCCCCCTAGCCTTAAAACACTTAATTGATACTATTTCACCTTGACAGCTTTCAAAACAATGCCATGTCCTGCCCTTGCTTATCTTCACAAGCCACTCCCTTTTTCTAAAAAAAAAAAAAAAAAGAAACTGGGTAATGAAATATTTTTGCTATCATTCTGCCAGAAGGTGCTACCATGTAATCAGGAAAACATCTTTGTTATACAAATTAGCATCCTTACTTTTATCAAACTTTCAAATTCAAAACACAATATGTTTAAATTAGGATAATGAATATCTATACTTCAAAAGTAGCAGTTCGTTCAGTTGAAACACTGGAAGACTTGGATCCTAAGCCTTTATCCTTCATCCTCTGACTCTGCAATCTGTCACTGATCATCAGAACCAAGCAAGAAATTGTGAAAGTCTTACCAAGCTACACCACCAGCGCGGGCAGAGGAAACGCTTTCAAAACATGTCATTCATCTTCGCATTTAAAGGCAGCCTATCCATACATCCTTTATAAACATCGTTAAATATTGGTGCTTAAGACTTCAGTCATATGAGGTAAGCTTTCCAATTTATAGGCAAAAGGGGTGGCAAAGGAGCCCTTTTCTCTTCTTAAATTTATTTACCAAAACAAAAGCCAGGCTGATTATATCTGAAAGTCTGAAGTTGCCATTTGTCAAACATCTATTAGAAAGCCGCTTTTGCATTAAACTAACCGACTCCTAGCCAAATCAGGTTTAAGGAGAGTGTTTCCCATGTCTATTGTGACAAGCGAGTTCCCAGACGTCTTAAGTAGGCTGTCAAACTTTTCTGTTTACTCTTTTTAAACACAGAAGGGAGAAGATGGCACACAACGAAAACTCAGGTCTGTTTCTTAAGAAGGATGTCTCGTGGGGAATAAGACGCTCACCTGTACACAACAGAGACAGGTCTTCCCCGGCTGTCCTCACCGGGGGAAGAGTATGAGCCATCGAAAGACCTTTGTCCTCCGGACTGGAGCACGGGGGGAGGGGGGCGACTTTCTGGGAGTAGTGCAGGCACCTGCACCCCAAGAAACTGCAGATCGGTTTTGTCTTCAATGACTACTCTTGGCTTAGCCTTTGGAGGGACCCTCTAGCTCAGGGAGGGGGGTTGTTGCTCCAAACCTTAGCCGCCTCCCTCGCAGGGTTGGGGGAGGGGATGACTGACCACTCCGAGTTAGAGACCCCGTCTTTCCCATTTGGACCCGAACGTCCCCCAGCTCTCTAGCCTGGCTCGCCCCGTGACGAGCCGGGCCGGGGTGAGCCGGGGCCGCGGCGGGCGCAGATGCCGCCTTTGCTCCGCGCCCCTGCCGCGTCCGCATCGCCACCGTGAGGCCGAGCAAGGGACGGTGCCCTGTGGCGGCAGCGGCTCCGCGCTCCTCTCCGCGCCGCCCCGGCCGCCGCCGCGCCGGGCACGGGCGGGGGGATTTTTTCCCTGTTCCCCCCTCTTTCGCGCTCTCGCTCCTGTTCAGCGGGAGAGCCCGCAGAGCCAGAGAGGGAGCGAGGGAAGGGGTGGAGGTGGCGGGGGGAGGGGGGGAGGCCGGAGGGGCGGATCCTGCCTGGGGGCTGATCCCTCCCTCCCCTCGGCCGGGCTCCGTGGCAGCAGCGGCGGCGGCGGCGGCTCCATTCCCCCTCCTCCCCCGGGAGCGGCGGCGGCGGCCGGGCCGGGGCCCCAGCGCGGGCCGGGAGGGGGCACGGCAGTGGCCGCAGAGGCCAGCGCGGGAGGAGGCCGCGCTCCGCTCCCCGGGCCGCGCCGACCTGCTAGACGGCCGGCCCACCCGCGCCCAGGGGCCCCGAACGGTGGGGCCGGGCCGGCGGCTGAGGTAATGGGGGCGGCAGCGGGGCTGGACAGAGCGGGGGCGGGGGCAGCGGGGCCTACGGGGACCAGGATCTAGCGGGGTGGAAGAGGGAAGCGAGGGGCATCCCGAGCGGGGCGGGGGCGGCGTGAAAGCTCTCTCCTGGAGCCACGGTGGCGGCGGGGAAGGAGAAGGCGGGTGAGGGGGGGAGCTGAAAAGCGAAGACCCCCTCCCGCAGCCGCCATCTTGTTTCCCCCTGGCCCTGGAAGCCGAGCCGCCGAGCCCCGCCCCCTCCACGTTCTCCAATTGGTTAGCCCAGAGGAGAGTTCCAGCCCCTGAGCGTCCCTTGGCCCCCCGGTTCCTCCTGACGGGCAGGTGAGGCGGCCAATGGGCGCTCGCCTCTGTGCCCCGCTCGTTCGCAGGCGCTAGCTCTCTCTGTCTGAGGGTCGGACTCCCAGTCAGTCTGTCTCTGGCGCGCTCTCCCCCTCCCCTGTGGTGAGGAGGTGTTGTTTCCCTCCTTTCTCTTCCGAAGGGTCAAGATTCTTCTGGAAGAGGTGCCCCTTTAAAGGGGCAGGAGCCTTAGCTGGGGGCCTCACTTGTCTCATGAGTATCTCGTGTAGGGTGCAGGGGGAACACTGAAATTGCAGAAACTCCTCCTTCCTCGCGGACCTGGGTGGGGTGGGCGAGTGGGGGCTCGGGGCAAGCCAAGTAGACCTCTGGGGATGTTGGAGGTATTTGGAGCTGTGTATGTGGGAAGGGCTGTGTGGGATGAGAAACTCCCGCCAAAAAACGAGACTGTAAGCTTCTTGCGGGCGAAACGCGTTTTCTTTTCCTCAGCAGCAGCCCTTCCCCCTCTGGAGTTTGCCCCCCAGTGTCTAGAGGCTTGGCTAGGACAGCAGGGGTCTCTGTAGCTACTTGCTCCTTGGTTGAGAGATACTAGGAGGTAGCGGGTAGGGAGGGAGAGTATACCGTGGCTTTGACAAAGGAGGAGCTACCTCCCGTCTCTGAACCATTTCAAGTTACTATGGAGGTAGATTTTCATACCTCTGCAAGGGTCTCCATGCCGTTGAAGGGGTGGAGGTAGTAAAGCAGGTCTGTTGGCCCGGGCTGCCCCCAGGGTGTTGGCATTTGTGAGGCATGTAGTGGCCAAGGGTCTCTGGAACCTGGACAGATTTTCTACGATGATTCTCTTTCCTTTAGTTCCAAACAGGGTTTGTGCCTGCCTGGCAATGTGCGTCGGCCAAGTTGTTTTTGTTTGTTTGCTTGTTTGTTTGTTTCAGTCTTTGGGATTGGAAGGCTTTCAAAATAAGGATGTTAATAATACCTTACTAACAAATAGAAACCCTTAAGAGATAGATTTTATTAATTTCATTTTACTGACAGAGTGTGGGGGTACAGAATGATTCAGTGACTTTCTCCGGGTCACACAGGGCCAAGATTAGAACCTGGATTGCCTCAGAGCCTCATTTTGTACCAGACCACGGCATCTCTGTGGTGTTCTTACGTCCTAGTGAGATGAGTTGGGCAGATCAGAAGATCTGGGTTTAAATTGTAGCTTTACCACCTTTGGGTGGAGTGACACCTTTCTGAGCTTCTGTTTCTTCATCTGTAAAATGGAGATGACGATATCTATTCTCTTTTCCAAGGTAGTTGTGAAAAACATTAAAAGTAAAAGGGCTTTGTAGTTGGTAAAAGTGTGCTACGTTATCATCACCATCTCCACGTTATAGGTAAAGATGGTAGATCCTGCAAGCAAGATGGCAAATTCTGTTTTTCTCCTTGAAATCGTCTCTCTGTTCATACCCTTCCAAGTCCCTGCCCACACCTCAGGACACAAGGGTAGACTGGATGTATTTTGGGAGAGAGGGACTTTTGAGGTAACAGATGCGTTGACAGTTTACTCCAGATAATTGCCCCAGTTACCTTGGCCTTAGGTCCAGTGCGGGTCCCACATAGGTCACTTGGGGCCACTCCCAGAGCTTCCAGGGTTTGTGCTTAGAGATGTACTAGCCAGTGCATCCTGAATGTTGCCTTTTGCAGAGAATACCCTGCACATTGTAGTTTGAAGTCCTTAGACCACATGTGATAGACATTTCAGGTGCTTTCACCTTTGGGTGTGGTGAGGGGATAGGGTTTCTGATCATAGTAAGATGGGTTGGGAGAGGGCTCTAGACCTGTGGATTTTTGATCCCCCATTGGGCCACAGTCCGTGTGTAGTGCTTGTAAGTGGATGCTGTTCTTGTTTACTCCTTTCCTAAGCCTTAACCACCACCCCCTTTTCCATAGTTAGGTGTCCCACAGCCTTATGTACCTCATTAGAACAGTAGCTCTCTATGTTGCGTTGATCTGTAGTGATCTGTTGTAGTGATCTGTTTACTTTTCTGTCCCTTCAATCAGACAGAGCTCCTTGAGGGCAGGCATCATGTCTGTTTGATTTCTCATTTCATTCAGCTAACACTTACTGAGTGCTTACTTAAGAGTCAAGCACCGCTCCAGGTGCTGGAGATACAGTTGAACAAAGGCAAAAATCCCTCCTCTCATGGACCTTACATTCTAGTGGAAGGAAACAAATATACATGATAAATAGGTAAATTACATAGCACAGTAAAAATTGGTGAGTGTGACAGGGAAAAATAAAGATGAAAGATGGCTGGTGGGGGAAAGGGATTTGCAGTTTTGGATAGAATGGTCATAGGTCTCACTGAGAAGCACTGTTTATGGAAAGCCTTGGCGGAGATGAGGAGCAAGCAATGTGGATGCCTAGGGGCAGGATGTTCAGACAGGGAACAGCCAGTTTGCTCAGTAGCCACTTGATCAAATCAAAGGGTGAATGAATGCATGCATGCCTGAACGTCCGGCTCACAGTCTCCTGGCCTTCTCTCCTTAGGCCTGTCTCACTGGTTCCCAGGTGCCATGAGGAAGCCTCGCCGGAAGTCGCGGCAGAATGCCGAGGGCCGGCGTTCCCCATCCCCCTATAGTCTGAAGTGCTCACCCACCCGGGAGACCCTGACATATGCTCAGGCCCAGCGGATTGTTGAGGTGGACATCGATGGACGTCTGCATCGTATTAGCATCTATGACCCTCTCAAGATCATCACAGAGGATGAATTGACCGCCCAGGATATCACTGAATGCAATAGTAACAAGGAAAACAGTGAGCAGCCTCAGTTCCCTGGCAAGTCCAAAAAACCCTCATCCAAGGGCAAGAAGAAGGAATCCTGCTCCAAGCATGCATCTGGCACTTCCTTCCACCTCCCGCAAGCCAGCTTCCGCA
Organism: Hippopotamus amphibius kiboko; assembly: GCF_030028045.1. Taxonomy (NCBI): domain Eukaryota; kingdom Metazoa; phylum Chordata; class Mammalia; order Artiodactyla; family Hippopotamidae; genus Hippopotamus; species Hippopotamus amphibius. The sequence continues at coordinate 40,588,235 of NC_080196.1, read as the reverse complement.
TGGTGGACTCAGGCAGTCAGCCAGAAGCACCGCCGCTGCCTGCTGCCTACTACCGCTACATTGAGAAGCCGCCTGAAGACCTGGATGCAGAAGTAGAGTATGACATGGATGAGGAGGATCTTGCCTGGCTGGATATGGTAAATGAGAAGCGGCGAGTAGATGGGCACAGTTTAGTGTCAGCAGACACCTTTGAGCTACTGGTGGACCGGCTTGAGAAGGAGTCATACTTGGAGAGTCGCAGCAGTGGGGCCCAGCAGTCACTCATTGACGAAGATGCTTTCTGCTGCGTGTGCCTGGATGACGAATGCCACAACAGCAACGTCATTCTCTTCTGTGACATCTGCAACCTGGCTGTACACCAGGAGTGCTATGGCGTCCCTTACATCCCCGAGGGCCAGTGGCTATGCCGCTGCTGCCTACAGTCTCCGTCCCGGCCTGTGGATTGCGTCCTCTGCCCCAACAAGGGTGGCGCCTTCAAACAGACCAGCGATGGGCACTGGGCCCACGTGGTGTGTGCCATCTGGATCCCTGAAGTCTGCTTTGCTAACACCGTGTTCCTGGAGCCCATTGAGGGCATCGACAACATCCCACCTGCTCGCTGGAAACTAACCTGCTATATCTGCAAGCAGAAGGGGCTGGGTGCAGCCATCCAGTGCCATAAGGTGAACTGCTACACGGCCTTCCATGTGACTTGTGCACAGCGGGCTGGGCTCTTCATGAAGATTGAGCCTATGCGTGAGACCAGCCTCAATGGCACCATCTTCACAGTGCGCAAGACCGCCTACTGTGAGGCCCATTCGCCACCAGGTGCTGCCACTGCTAGGAGGAAGGGTGACTCCCCTGGAAGCCTCAGTGAGGCTGGGGACGAGGAAGGGCTGAAGGAGGGCTGTGGGGAGGAGGAAGAGAAGGAAGAGGTAGAAGAGGAGGAGGAAGATGAAGGCCAAGGTGGGGTAGGCGGCCCCCTCAAGGGAGTGTCCAAGAAGAACAAGATGACTTTGAAGCAAAGGATCAAGAAGGAGCCAGAGGAAGTGGGGCGAGACACGCCCTCCACCGTCCCCTTGGTCGCTGTCCCACAGATACCCTCTTACAGGTGAGCCTGCCCAGGAGGGCTCCCCAGGGACTCATGGTTTCTTCTTGGGCTGGTTTTGGCCCTAAGCCAGGCTTCCTTCCCCAAGGTTGGTGAATACCTATTCTCTTCTGTGCTCTCAGATTTAGACTTCTCCTTTGGACCCTGGGCTTGCCTGGCCTGGTTTGTGGTTTTGATTGTGCCCTTCAGAGTAATGTATTTCCTTTGGTTTGGGGTGAGACAGTTGCTTAGAGACCCAGGCGACAGGATGTCTAAGGTAATATTTTTCAGTATGGCACAAGTGGCATTTTGGACAGGACGTAGTTCATTGTTAGGACTGTCCCATGCATTTCTTGATTTTTAGCGTCCCTAGTCTTTGTAAGTGCCATTTGCACTCCCTCCCTCATTGCCTGGTCTTTGTGACAATCTCAGATGCTCCCCACATATTTTTCTAACATTATGGGGACAGAACTACTTCCAGTTGAGAACCACTGTTTCAAGGGGTCAGTATGGGTATCTGCTGTCCAGAAAGCTCTGTCCTGAGAATGATGGGAACTTTATATAAGGGGGTGGTTGTGTGGGGAAGATATGCTGTGTCTCCTCCTGAGAAGCTTTTAGATTTAGAGGAAAGAAGATCACTCAGCTCTGCTGTGTAACTAACCTGCCTTGGCCCCCACTGAGTCTGTGGAGAAACCATTGTTCCTGTTTTACACCATCAGAGAGGTAGCTGGAGCTGTTGGAGGGGATGGGAGCTTGACAGAGAAGCAAGAGACAGGGAAGATTTTCCAGCAGAGGCTCATCTCGTTGGTAGTGTTCATTCAAAAGACTACAGTGTTAGAGCAGGAAGGAATCTTGGAGATTATTAATCTAACATAGTCCTTGCACCTTCTCCCACACCCCCAGATGAAGAAACTGCGGCCACAGGAGGTAAAGTTGTTCACTCCTTTATTCATTCAATGAGATGTTTATTGAGCACTTACTATATGCCAAGTCCTGTTCTATGGGCTGGAAGGAACCAGGGGGAAAGCGACAGACCCTTAGACCCTTGCTGTTTCGTGACGCCTCTAGGTTCTGTTCCTGCTGTCTGTCCCTCTTGGTGTAAGGGATAGGGAGAAAGAAGTACTGGAAGACAGTGGGGAGTGAGTTGTGTGAGGGAAACAGGTAGCCAGACTTGTTGATCTGGAAGGAAAACACAAGAGCAGAGAAGATCTAGAGGGTGAGGCGCTTATGAGCCATGGCTGGAGTTAGATTCAGTCAACTGGAAATGGGCCTTCTAGTCACAGAGCTATTCTAGGCTCCCTTCTCCCCTTAGGTGAGTGGGTCCATGCTTAGTCCCCATCGGTAGGGTGGTTATGCCTTGGAGCTAGACTTTTTGGTTGTCAGGTCTGCTCTTGCCAGGCCTTTTGCAGGGGCCAGCTCAGCATGCTGGCTAAGAATCAGACAGACCTGCATTTGAATCTTGCTTCTGTCACTAACTACCTGTGTGATCTTTGGCAAGTCACTTAACTTCTTTCAGCCTTAGTTTATTTATTTGTAATTGAACCTATCTCATAGGATTGTTGGGAGAAATAGATGAGATAATATAAGTAAAGCACTCAGCACAGTGCCTGGCAAATAGTAAGTGCTCAATAAATGGTGGCTGCTGCTGCTACTGCTATTTTATTATTATTCTTTTCCCCACCTGCACAAATGCCGTTGGGACCCTCCATGACCAAGAGGTTGTAGAGGGAGGGGTCTGCCTGCATCTGGGCAGGTGTGCTTGGCATGGATATTGGTGGGGCATCTGTTCTTTGGGGAAAGGCCTAGGCCTTGATTTTGTAAGCTTGGCTTTGGGGCAGGAATGTCTGACCATGGAAAGACGCAAGGCCTTGGTGAGCAATGTCTGGCCCAACGTGAACATCCTTCTTAGGTTCTACTTTTCTTGTTTAGCCACAATTGTCTTCCTTTCAGTGGAGTAAGAGGAAGAGAAGAAGCAGAGGAAATGCCACAGGAGTACTAAGGCCTTGCTTAACCAATTTGGGAACACAGATGGTGTAGCAGAGAGATTATGAGTTCAGATTCTGCCCTGCTTCACCGTCTTATTAGCTGTGTTAGTGACTTTGACAGTGTATTCAGCTTCTGTTCCTAAGCTGCCTTTCCATCTTTTGTAACATGGGAATAATGTGACCCACCTTGAAGTTTGGACATTACGGTAGAGATGGTGGGCGCTCATTAATTCCCTTCCCACTCCTCCCCCCTCCATGTGTAACTGGCTTAAACGCTGACCTCCAGACTTCCCTTTTGGCACAGTTTAGCCAGCTAAATTTAAAAAAAAAATTTTTTTTAAATTTTCATACAGGTTTTAAAGGTTACATTCTATTTGCAGTTACTACAAAATACTGGCTATATTCCCGTATTGTACAATAGGTCCTTGAGCCTGTCTTACACCCAACAGTTTGTACCCCCCCCAGCCCTGTATTGCACCCCCGACCCCCCCGACACACACACTAGTAACCACTCATTTGTTCTCTATATCTATGAGTCTGCTTCTTTTATGTTATATTCACTAGCTTGTTGTATTTTTTATTTTTAACTTTTTTTGGCCTCACTGCATGGCTTGTGGGATCTTAGTTCCCCGACCAGGGTTTTGACCTGGGCCCTCACAGTGAAAGCACTGAGTCCTAAGTACTTGACCACCAGGGAATTGCCTTGTATTTTTTTAGATTCCACACATAAGCGATATCATACAGTACTTATCTTTCTTTGTCTAGCCAGCTAAATTTTCAGATTCTTCATCCTTTTACATCTTTAGATCCATTTTTTTTCCCATTTGGTTCAAAATTAGGCATTTTTAGGTTACTGAGATTTTTAATGAAAAACCAGAGGTCAGACAACTCCAAAGGGTTGCATTTGGGTTCAGAAGGCAGTAGCCTGCTGTATTCCTACTAATTTCCCTTCCAGCTTGGCTGTGGACTACTCCCTGGTCTGGTGGGACCCTTAACCACAGGGGGCAGGAAATAGTGACCACATTGCCCACAGCTTATTCAAGTTCCTGTTCTCTTTTGCTGCCTTTATCAAGAGAAGAGTGGTGGTGTTGGGGCACAGACCTGTGTCTCAGGATTCCAGAACTGTAGGGTCAGGGTTCCTGGGGGAGGGTTCTTTTTGGAGAATCAGGACTGCAAGTCAGGAGGTGGAAAATCAAGTGAAATATCTCATGCTGAATCTGAGCTGCTTAACTTTGCTGTCCTTTTCAAGCCTTTCTCTGAGGTGAGGCATTTAGCCACTTTATTCTGTCTTCCCCTGTAAGGTTCAGAAATGAACCTGGCGGGGGGGGTCTGGATAGGAGGCTGTAATCTGGGCTGCCCACTGACCCTGTCTTTCACTTACCTGTGCCTCTACTCAAGGTTGAACAAGATCTGTAGTGGTCTCTCCTTTCAGAGGAAAAATCAGTTCATGCAGCGGCTTCACAACTACTGGCTGTTGAAGCGGCAGGCCCGGAACGGTGTCCCCCTCATCCGGCGCCTGCACTCCCACCTGCAATCCCAAAGGAATGCTGAGCAGGTAGGTGAAGTAGTGATTTGAGGGCAGTGGAGGGAGGTGGAGAGTGACAAAGGAGAGATGGTTGGGGCAACCCTCCCTGAGCCCTCTGCAGGGCCTTTGCCTGTAGCCATCACCCTTATAGGTGGTCCATCCCAGGAGCGACCTCTAGCACTGTAGAGCTCTTCAGACCAGATAGCAGCTCCTTCTGGATGAGAGAGGCTTGGCTTGGAGTAAATTCTAGAGGAGAGTGGAAAGCAAGCCCAACTTTCCCCCTAAGTTAGGAAAAGGCATGCTTTCTTTAAGACACTATACTGCCATCTGCCAAAAAATTGTTTCGTAATAAATACACAGATTAACCATCTAGGTTGTAGTGCACAACCTGCCCAGTTGGCATTGGCACTGGAGTTGCTATCTGTTTAGTGTTTTCCGAGATGGTGGAGGCCTCCTGAGAGACTTTTAAAAAACATATTTAGTTTTCTCTCCCTCTTCACTTGTTCCATTACTTCTGCCTTTAAATATTCCTACACCATTACTCCAGAGATGAGGCAACCCTTCCCATGACTCTGGTGCCCTCTGTTCTGTCTGATTTCACTTTTGCCTTTTTGTAACTGAAGTCCTGCACGGGAAGTGTATATTTCATCTCTCCTGGAAATAGTCTGCTTGCTCCCCTGTAGCTTCTTCCTGTGACCCCTTCAAGCCCAGAAAGTCTTTCCTCAGATTCTCACCTTATAGACTGTTGAACTACATTTGACACCACGATCACTTTGTCCTAGAGCGTCTCTGTGACACCATTTCCCAACCCCTCCACCCACTGACTGCACCTTGTGCCAATCCTAATTCTTATTCCTTAATGGTAACACTCCCAGGGGCTCTGCTGCCTGCCTGTTGGCTCGGAGAGCTTGCCCACTCTCACAGTTGTCAGTAACTGCATAGCAGTAGCTCCAGGTTTCTTGTCTTTTTTTCTGCCCTCAGTCCCTCTGGGGCAGAGGAGCTAGAAGCATCCATGTAGCTGTTGCTTCCTGTAACTCAGGTATTGTAAACTGAATTCATTGTCTTCCTTCGTCTCTATAAATATATTCCCCATCACTGTCATGGAACCTTCTTCCTCCTGACTTCAGACCCTGCCCACCTTGGAGTTGCTTTCAGCTCATCTCTCTGTAAAGAGCTACAGTTAATCATCCCCCATTCTGTTTCGGAGGATTTACCAGTATATGGCTCTTTATCTCCATTCCACAGCTACTCAATTTCAGCAGTAGCTTTCTAGGTGGTCTCCAGCCTCTGATTCTTTCTTTGCTTTACAACTGGTACTGTCTTACACACTTAACCATTTTCCATACTGTCATTTCCTTTTCAGAGTATATTCCCCCTCTCCAGGCAGGCCATATCCAGGCTTTTTTGCCTGACATTTGGAAGCTTCTTGCCAGCTGGATCCTGGGTCTTCCTTGGCTTTTGTTGTTCTCCAGTTTCTCTGCTCTGGCCAGCCCATTTTTCTCAACAAGCAAGGAATCACTAATTCTGCCTTCATACTTCTGCTTTTTGGTCCCTGCGGCTCCAAAAGAGGCCTTTCTTACTGCTTTGTTCATCCATGTGCATCAGTATATGTGAAACCCTAGTGAGATTGCTCACTCCAGGAATCCCTGACCTAACCCCAACCCACTGAGATTTTCTCTATTTTATGTCCTCTTATCATTTTATATTCAGTTTATCTGATCATTTTTTTGTTGTCTTGCTGCTGTGCCCTTGTATATCAAACCCTGGGCCTCTTTTTTCTCTCATCTACACTGTAACCTCTTCTAGGGCAGGAATCACATTTTTGGTGGTGGTGTTTTAAGGTATGTTCAAGTCAGTAAGTACAAGCTTGTAGTAAAAACTTCACTTTGTTTTCTAGCCAAGTTGAAGCTCTAGGGTGAAATTCTTTTCACCCTGGGGTGTCTGTTAGTTTCCTTCTGAAATTCTTCCCAGCCCTGAGGATGCACAGCTGCTCTCTGGTGTCCCTGTGGGTAGGGGGAAGCAGTCCCAGCTCTTACCCCAGCCGTGGTTATTGTGCTGTAGTGAAGAAACATTGTTACAAGTCTGGGGAAGCACAGGAGGAAGGCACAGATTGTAGAGGGGGTGGAAGGACTCTCCAGGACCATGGGTCCAGGAAAGGGATGGGGCTCTTGCCTGCTGAGGCCCCATGAGACTTGAGCAGGATGAGGACTTTGGGCAGGATGGAGGCCCACAGCTCCTCTTTCCTTTCCCTTCCCTCCTGCAGCGGGAGCAGGATGAGAAGACAAGTGCAGTGAAAGAAGAGCTGAAATACTGGCAGAAGCTCCGGCACGACTTGGAGCGGGCGCGGCTGCTAATTGAGCTGATTCGGAAAAGAGAAAAGCTCAAGCGGGAGCAGGTGAGGAGGAGCCCCCAGGGCTCTTGTTCAAGACTTTTTTTTCCCACTGTCAGTGTGGCTTCGGGAGACCCAGGAGGCCCTGCCTGGTGTCAGCTTTCTCGTCTTCCAGCCCAGCACTGTGGGCTCCAAGGCCTGCCTACTCTGCATGGGGTGTGGTGCTGCTGATGGCTTCAAACTTTGGGAATTTAGCTCCTGGTGGCCTCAAGCATAAGCTTAATATCTATCATATGCCTGGGCCCATCCCCGGAGTTTCCCACTCAGGAAATCTCAGGGGGAGCATGGCCTTGAATTTTTTGAAGAGCTTCTTAGGCCGTTCTGATGGGTATCACCTTTGACCTGGGAGCTTCTGAGGTTTCTCACTTGGCTCTTAAACACTTATTAGTCTTAAATCATTTAAATTTTCCAACCTGTTTTCAAGGAAATTCTAAGCGTCTGCGCTTGGGGAATGTTGAGGTAGGTAGTGTAGCATAGGAATTAGGAATATGAGGTGTGGCACCAAGACCGTCTGGGTTTTAATCCTGGCTCTGCCGCTTACTACTTATATGACATTAAGTTGCTTAATCTTCTTATACCTCAAGTTTCCTTGACTGTAAAATGGGGGTAATAATAGAACCTACCTCATAAAGTTGTGAGGATTAGTTGACTTAGTATATATAGAGAGCTTAGAACAGTGCCTGGCACATAGTAGGGCTATAGAAGTGTCAGCTGCTGTCATCATCATCATTATTGATACTCTTTGTCTCCTTGAAGTATCTACTGCAGCACTCTGCACATGACAGTGAGCAAAAGCTATTAATTGAATGGATGACAAGCCAAAACTGTTTTCTCTGGTCCAGGAATAGCAGCTGTTACTCGCATGCTTCAGAGGCCTGGGTTAAAGATGTTCTTTCTCTCTTTCTTCGAACTCCACTTCACTGTTCAGCCCCACTCCAGCCCTTCTCTCATGGACCTGTAGCCCTTCTCTCATGGACTTGAGTTTCCACCTCTGAGACTGGGCAGCTCTTGCCGTATGTAGCACAGGTGGGCATGGAGGACATCTCAGGACATGTCTGTGGATTCATACTGTCTGTGCCATCTCAGGCCTGGTCCCACAGCTGAGCTTCTCTTCCCATTTCTGGTCCAGAGAAATATAAGGGAAAAGGAAGCAGGCAGGGGATGCAGGCAGACCTGTTTTGATGTAGCCAAGAGGCAGGAACTTCTCATAATCTAATCCACGGCTTCCCAACCTTTTCACATTAGGGCACACATGGAAAATAACATTTGTACAGCACATTGCTGCAAATATGTCAGGCAGCTTGCTGCCTAAGGGGGTGAGCCTCAAGGCCCTGGTCACCCTAGGCTGACCTAGGTGTCCCAAGGGCCAGTTAGGTGGGAATTCTGGCCCAAGGGACATTTTATATCACCATTGTGCCCCTTGGACTAAGTCAGACCTAGGTTTAAATTCCGTCTCTGTTCTTTTCTAGCCAGGTGACCTTGGGTTAGTAACTCCTCATCATACTCTTTTCAGACCTCAGATTCCATTTGTAAAATAGAGATAATAATAGTTTCTCCTTCAAGGATATTGTGATGATTAACTGAGATAGTGTAAGTAGAAAGGCAGTGTGGCATAGTAGCCAAAAGTACGCACTGTGAATCGCAACTCTGTCCCTTATTCGCTGTGTGACCTTGGGCCAGTCACTTACTTAGTCCTTCTGTGCCTCAGTTTCCTCTTTATAAAATACCTCATTTGTACCTATCTTGAACGTTACTTGGCACTTAGTAAGGACTATAAAAGTATTAACTATTGTAAGTTTTGATATAGAGCTGAATACATAGGAAATATTCACAAAGTGGTAGCTGTTGGTATCATTATTTCTAGGCTAAAGATTCAATGATAACTCCTCAAATACTGGGCAGCTTAATATCTTGTGAAAATTTGTTGTACATAAGTGGTGAAAGTCAAGTTATCAAGAAAAAGTTCAGTGGGCTTCCCTGGTGGCACAGTGGTTAAGAATCTGCCTGCCAATGTAGGGGACACAGGTTCAAGCCCTGGTCCAGGAAGATCACACATGCCGCAGAGCAGCTAAGCCCATGCACCACAACTACTGAGCCTACGTTCTAGAGTCCTTGAGCCACAGCTCTGAGCCCATGCACCACAACTACTGAAGCCCATGCACCTAGAACCTGTGGTCCACAACAAGAGAAGCCACCGCACTGAGAAGCCTGTGCACCGCAACGAAAAGTAGGCCCCGCCCTCTGCAACTGCAGAAAGCCTGTGTGCATGCAGCAACGAAGACCCCAATGCAGCCAGTACATTTAAGAAAAAAAATAAATTAAAATTAAAAAAAAAAAAAGTTCAGTGCCTCTTTTGTGGGGTGTCCTGATTTCTCCCCACCTACCCCACAGGTCAAGGTTCAGCAGGCCACCATGGAGCTGGAGCTGATGCCATTCAACGTTCTTCTGAGGACAACACTGGACTTGCTGCAGGAGAAGGATCCCGCACACATCTTCGCCGAGCCCGTCAACCTGAGTGAGGCAAGTTCCCCCGCTACTTCCTGAGCAGTGAGCCCCACCTGAAATGGAAATAGGGTCTGAGTAGGCCAGAAGGAGACTGGGCCACAGGGCGTACAAAACCTGGGGGTGTCTGGCAAGGCTAGTAGAGTTGCCCATGGTGAGTGCTCAGCAGGCCAGGGTGGGCCAGGGCCCTGGGGCTGTGAGTGAGTCTGGCATGGCCAAACCAGAAAACGGGGAGGCAAGAGTGCCGGTGAAGGGTGCGCCTGTTTGGCTAGTAAATGGTTGTTGTAATTGTACAGGTTTTATATGTTTAGGTTCCAGATTACCTGGAATTCATATCCAAGCCAATGGATTTTTCTACCATGAGGCGGAAGCTGGAGTCCCACCTGTACCGCACCTTGGAGGAGTTTGAGGAGGACTTTAACCTTATAGTTACCAACTGCATGAAGTATAATGCTAAAGACACAATTTTCCACCGAGCAGCTGTCCGCCTGCGGGACCTGGGAGGGGCCATCCTGCGGCACGCCCGTCGGCAGGCAGAGAACATCGGCTATGACCCCGAGAGGGGCACCCACCTGCCCGAGTCACCCAAATTGGAGGACTTTTACCGCTTCTCCTGGGAAGACGGTGAGAAGCCTGGACGGGCAGGGAGGAGAGGGGCCAGGAGAAGGCACAGGGATAGAGCCCAGAGAGCCAAGGATCAGAACGGGCCTTGGGGCTACAGGGTAGACTCTAGGAACAAAGCTGGGGGTAGGCACAGTCTGGAGTACATGTGCTTGTGGCTGGAATAGTTCCAAGGGTTGAAGTTAATTCACCGTGCACTTCTTGAATGGTAGGAAAGGGGAATCAGGTACTAGCTGTCTGTTTGAAAAGCTAAAGATTCACCAGGGGTCTTTCTCTCCTGACTCCCTCTGTGTGGCATTGGAGCATGGGCAGCAGGAGTGCAGTGCTGGTGTGTGTCTGGCTCATTCAGAAGAGTGCAGGTAGAGGATCAGAAAAATGGAATTGCCTCTGAAGTCCCCACTCTGCCTGCCCCTGCTCTCTGCTTCTCGATGGCAGCAGCCAAACAGTCACTCAGGCCGGGGGATTGCCAAGGTGCCTTGTGCCTGCTCCATGGAGCCCATAATCATGACTGTGAACTGCTTCCTGCAGATGTTTCCCAGATTCTGACCTTGTCCCTGTGGCTGCCCTCAGGGGAGTGGTGTTGCCAGGGCCAAGGCCCCACAGTGACGCTGCTGGAAGCCACTGGCCCAGGCATTCATTCCAGGAGAATATTTTGCATCCCAAGGAATCGGCCCCTTCCCTTCCCCTTGCCCTGGGCTGGGCAGGTCCTTCAGCCCCTTCTTCTGTCCTCCCTTCTCCCTGGCAGTGGACAACATCCTCATCCCAGAGAACCGGGCCCACTTATCCCCAGAGGTGCAGCTGAAGGAGCTGCTGGAGAAACTGGACCTGGTGAGTGCCATGCGGTCCAGTGGGGCCCGGACCCGCCGTGTCCGCCTGCTACGTCGGGAGATCAATGCCCTTCGGCAGAAGCTGGCGCAGCCGCCACCACTGCAGCTGCCGTCACTGAACAAGACTGTGTCCAATGGGGAGCTGCCAGCAGGGCCCCAGGGGGATGTGTCTGTGCTGGAGCAGGCCCCGCAGGAGGAGCCAGAAGACGAGGGGGACAGAGGTGAGAGACAGTCATGGGCAGGCAGGGGGCTGGGGACCAGGGTAAGGGAGGGTTAAGCTGAAATCCCATTCTTCCCCAACTCTAGGTCTGACCCTCGTGGGCAAGCAAAAGCCCAGGGATGATATTCAAAATATGTAACAATCCATAGAGACCAAAATTCATCAGTCAGAGTAGATGTTGGCTGTAGTGTTGGAGGGGACTCCTGAGGGCCACTAGTGTGAATATTTAGTTGCTGGATTGTGAGCGGGTTCAGGGAGTTTCAGGTGCTGGGGCCCAGTAGCTGTTTACTAACCTGTAAAGAAGTATTTCAGTATTTTGCACCTGCTATGGCCAGATTGCACATACTGGTTAAATATTAGCTCAATTTATAACCATCATGTGGAGAGGCTCTTAGAGCAGGTTAGGTTGTGGTGTAGGGAAATAGAAAAGAAAGAACTACCCTAAAGGTGGTCTGGGCTCATGGCTTTGACCCCAGCTGGCCACGTGTACAGGTCCATCCCAAGCAGAAAGGCCCTAAACTGCAAAAGACAACTGGGGGAAGCGATTCTCAGAGACCCAGGTGCTTTACCTGAGTTGCTTTCCATTTTCTCCACTTCTCTGGGGACAGAATTGTCTCCTCATACCAGCCCTTGGGCCTAAGCCCACAGCTCAGGAGGGCATGTCATCCACACAGTCAAGAAGGTTGGCAGTTATCTCCAGAGGAAAGGGGGCCAAATTGCAGGGAATGGCCCATTTTATTTTTATTTTTTAATTATTTTATTTTATTATTATTATTATTTTTCGGCTGTGTTGGGTCTCCATTGCTGTGTGCAGGCTTTCTCTAGTTGCAGCAAGCAGGGGCTACTCTTCGTTGCAGGGCAGGCTTCTCATTGCAGTGCCTTCTCTTGTTTCGGAGCATGGGCTCTAGGTGCGTGGGCTTCAGTAGTTGTGGCTCTCGGGCTCTAGAGCGCAGGCTCAGTAGTTATGGCACACGGGCTTAGTTGCTCCGCGGCATATGGGATCTTCCCAGACCAGAGATCAAACCCATGTCCCCTGCATTGGCAGACAGATTCTTAACCACTGCACTGCCAGGGAAGTCCTGGCCCATTTTATTTTAGGTTGGTGGAGAGTGGGGACGTGGCTGAGGTCAGATTTAACATTAGAGGGCTTTGTGTCCATTGTGATTCTTCCCAGCTCCCCATGTGGCAGTCAGCATGCCACTAGTGTCCATCCCCACTCCTGGGCTAAGGCAGTGCAGAGTCACGCTCAGTGGACCGGCTGAAACAGCTTCTAGAGGTTTCAAAAAGTTTCTAGGCTTCACTTCCCAGAAATTTAGGTTAGGGAAATCTAAGCTCTGTCTTAGAAGTCTCAATTTTTAAAAGTTTCAAGGTGGAGGTTGAACAGACATGTTTGGGAGCCACTGATTTAACTTCCTTGCTCTCATTTTTCCGTATCTGTAAGCTGCTGCTTTCTGCTTGTCCTACTTGCTTCACTTGCGTGATATGAAGCAAAATACATTGACAGATGGGAAAACACCTGGGTCTAAAGAGAGTCGTAGACCCCTAAACTGTGAGGCTGAAACTTATCTAATTACTGATTAAGCAGGGGGCTTTGGGCTTGGGGCTTTCTTGGGTGTAGGGCAATGGTTTGTAACCCTGACTTCATCAGACTTACCTGGTAAGCTTTAAAAAAAAAAAAAAATTCCATCTTTAGCAATTTGGTTTCGTTTTTTCTGGGGTGGGACCTGAGCATTGGAATTTTTAAGAAACTTCCTAAGTGACTCTAATATATAACCAGGGTTTAGAACTACTGGTGTAAACACAGCTTAGTCCTACCTTCTCTTCACCTCAGACCTGAGCCCTGGGATGCGTCTCAAGCCCTCTAATAATAGCCTGTGCTCTTGGTTCTTAGTTATCAGCGTCATCATCTGGCTTGTAGGGGCAGACTTTTTCTAAAATGTTCAAGCAGATTCTCTTTTTCTCTAACAGATGACTCCAAAATGCCTCCCCCACCAACCCTGGAGCCCACTGGGCCTGCACCTTCCTTGTCTGAGCAAGAATCCCCTCCGGATCCCCCCACTCTGAAACCCATCAATGATAGCAAACCTCCAGGCCGATTCCTAAAGCCCAGAAAAGTGGAAGAAGATGAGTTTTTGGAAAAATCACCTCTGCAGCTAGGGAGTGAGCCCTTGCAACGCCTAAGTGACAATGGCATCAATAGAGTGTCCCTCATGGCCCCTGATACATCCCCCACTGGCGCCCCACTCAGTGGTGTGGGCCGCCGCACGTCAGTCCTCTTCAAGAAGGCCAAGAATGGGGTTAAGCTACAGAGGAGCCCAGACAGGGCCCTGGAGAACGGCGAGGACCATGGTGCAGTGGGTTCTCCTGCGTCTCCCGCCAGTATCGAGGATGAACGGCACTCCCAGAAGCGGCCAAGGAGCAGGAGCTGTAGTGAGAGCGAAGGGGAGAGGTCGCCCCAGCAGGAAGAAGAGACAGGTGACCTCGCCTGTGACTTCTCTCGCTACTTCTCATCTGCTTTCCTGCTTTGCCTTGCCAGCCAGCACCTCCCCCAGTCAGCTGCCTCCCTAATGGCCCCTGTGGATGCCAGTAGTGGCATTGAGGGTTCCATAGCTCACAGTTGGGCCTGGCACATGAGCAGTGGCCTGGGGAAGTGGGCTTTGAGCAAGTGTTTTGAGAGGGCCAGCTTGTGTCTGGGGCTCTCTTTGGCCTGAGAGAGATATAAAGCTATATATGATAAAATGATTCCTACCTTCATTTTAGTTCATTTATTCATCAGGTATTTATATTAGGCACTATTGTAGGCACTACAATGTAGGGGGGATAATCAATAAATAAAACAGAGAAGTCTCCTTTCTTGTAAGGGAGTTAGATTAAAAGCAAATAAGTAAATTGTATCTCATATTCAAAGCTGTGGAGAAAAGTCCAGCAGGGAAGGGGAATAGAGGATGCTGAGGTGGTATTAGAGAGGGTGGACAGGGGAGGCTTTCTGAGGAGGTGAAATTTGAGTAACGATCTGAAGGAGCTGAAGGTGTGAGCTATCTGGGTATCTGGGGGAAGGAAGTTCCAAGAAGACTAGCAAGTGCACAGGCTGTGGAGGTGGAAACATGCTTGCGTGTCTGAGGAACAGTGAAGGGACCAATGTGGCCGCAGCAGAATGAGCCAAGGGATCGTAGGATGAGTCTCAGAGGTAGTAATGGGGGCTTGTCACTAAAGAGTCATTACTGCATGTCCAGCACAAGCTGGTCACTGGGGAGTAGTAAGTCAGACTCAGGTCTAGCTCTGAAAGAGTTCACTGCCGAGTGGGGAGACTAGATGGTGTCCTGAGGTGCAGAGGTATCCCAGTGCTGGACAGTATGTGATTATGTGTCAGGTGACAGCACTGCTAGAGGTGTTCAGGGAATAGGAGCTGGGGAAGTTGGGAAGGCTTCATGAGACAGTACCTAAGCTGGCCCTGCAGATGAGGACAGAATAGAAAGGAGCAAAGGGCTCGGGCTGAGGTGTGTGCAAACAAGGACAGCGTCCCTCTGAGGGACAGTTTGGAGAGGGGCTTCCCGTATCATCAGGAGCCAACGCTGTGGGCAAGGTGGGCCTGGATGTGTAGGGTCTCCGTCGCCAGACAGAGTAGTTCACTCTTGGTGGGATATGGAGGGCCAGCTGGCTTGGCAGGGAGGGGCCTCCTCTTGGCTTTTGCTCCTCATGTTCCTCTCTTGTCCTGTTATGTGGTGGCTTTGGGCTGTGTGGTCAGCACATGCTTTTCTCCGCTTTTTTCTCTTCCTGCCTAACACTTTGTTTCCAGCGGTACCTTCCTTTCCCATTTGGCCCAAGCTTCCCTGTATTAGGGCAGTAGGGTGATATATAGAGGCAAGAGCTTGAGGCCTGGAGGTAGGCAGACTTGAGTTCAAATCCCACCTTCTTACTAGCTGTGTGTCCTGGAACATATCAGTTAACCTCTCTGAGCCTATTGCTTATTTCTAATATGGGGCTAGTGATACCTTTCTTGTGGGGCCCAGAGAACTGGAAGTAGCCTGTATGAAGCATCTGGTATATAGCAGTAGTTGGTAGCAGTTATTGTTGTCATCTGCTCAGCTATATCAGGCGCAGCCAGACGGCACTGTGCACTGAAAATGAAAAATCCTGCTGTTGGGAAATAGATCTAGACATCAGGCTCATCCAACCCGAGAAGGCCAACTGCTTGGGGGCTAGAATCTGTTTCTCCTCCACCATCCCAGCTACCTGGTACCCAGGAATATTTTTGCACAACCCTGGTGGAGTCTCACAAAAGCAAATGTTGATCCTTTATAGATGAGGCACAGTTGGCTTTGGTGATTTAAATTGAAGTCATAATGTTAGAGGCAGAGCCAGGTTAGGGTCCAGATATGTTGGCTCAGACACCTGTTCTTAAGGTGTGACTTGCTTCAATTTTCTGGCTAAGTATATGTGACTTAGAGCTCTTGGCTCAGCTATCAGACTTTTAGAATTCTGGATTGTGGTTGGGAATTGGATAGGTAGAGAGGAGAGTTGAAGCCTTCGCAGCAGGTGAGAGTCATGTCCCTGGGATGACCAGTCTTCATGTGCCGCTGAAGGGCTCCCTGCTGTAAACAGGCCTTCCCTTATTCATACTTAATAGTATCCTCCATAAGTAAGAAGGTATTACCTTCACTTCACGAAAGGAGAAGCCAAGAGGAAAAGGGATCCATATTTCAGAGCCCAGTCTAGAACCCAGGGAAGGCTTCATGAGAATGATGACTCCCCATCATCCCAGGAAGGTCTGGTCTGCTTCCGATCTGCTGAGACGTTCCCCCATCCTCAGCTTTGACTAGCTCTGCTAGATACCTCAGGGTGTGGTTGACACAGTCCTTATCCAGCTCCAACCTCCCCTGACACCATCCCAAAAGAATGAAGCTAGCTGTTGCCAGCTGTGTGATGGACAGGGTGTGTGAGTGTTTATCTGAAGAGTCAAGGTGGGTGGGCTCCCCAAGAGGCAGAGGAGACTCCCTGATAATTGAGGCTTGAAATGAGAAGCAGATCCAGGGACTTGTGAGCCAGCCGGAGTGAGGAAGTCTTGGTATTTCCCGTTGTAGTCAAATGACAGTAACTGGAATGAGCTATGGGCTGTTTTCCTTCAAGTAAACCCAGAAGGATGGGAAAGAAAATGCTATGTCTGCTCACTGCCCTCGCTGACATTTCCCCCAAACCTTTATCAGGTTCTCTCCACCACCCAAGACCTATTTCCCAAGAGGAGGGACCAGTCATCCTCTCCACCCCTCCTCACTGAGCCCTCCCAAGACAGCTGCCTCACACTGCAGCATGTGTCAGGGGAAGGGGGGGTTTCTGCACTCAGGCTCACTTTGTGTGTCCTTGACAGGCGTGACCAACGGCTTTGGAAGACACACTGAAAGCGGGTCTGACTCAGAATGTAGTTTGGGTCTCAGTGGTGGACTGGCATTTGAAGCTTGCAGGTAAGAACTCTTGTCCCAAAGCTTTGTTGGCAGGTCTGCCACCTCTCCATTTATTTTGCTTTCAGTTGCAGATTGAACCTCCTCCTGCTTGTCTCAGTTTTTCCTTCCCCTACTCCTGTTATTTCCTGAAGCCTCTCGTCTGTGACTCTGGTAGCTCCTGGGAAACGGTGTGACCCTTGACTGTCAGGCCTGATCTGACTAGCGGGGAGGAGTGGTGCTGTTGCTTTACAGAGTTTATAGAGCTGAATTTGGCTCCAGAGGGTGGGGACAGCCCCTGTATTGCCCAGTGAAGTTAACATTTGAGCCAATCCCCACCCACCCCCTGGCCCATTTAGATAACCCAGTTATAGACATGGCCCTTTGCCTTTCAGAGCATCATAGGAGTAGCCTCTTTAGAAGTGTGGTGTAGGAAAAAGGGACGAGCAGATGGGAAATTTGGAATTGCCGTTTAGTCTGACAAAAGCCCCAGCTCTTCTACCATCCTTGAGCTGGGAAGGGATGGATTTCTTTTCCCATTCTTTCACCTGAAGGGAGGATTTCTGAGACCAGAACCTTCAAGTTTCTTCCAAGTCTAAGAGTTGATTGAATCTCTGCTCTGTGTTGTATGCTCTGCAAGACACCAGGGAACGTGGGACTCTTGGAAATGGGAGACTCCCAGTGCCACAGAGGAAGAATGACTTGTCCTGAAGGCTGACCTCATGGTCCTTCCACATGGCTGCTGGATGGATCCTGGGTTCCGACAGGGGAGGAGAGGTCCCAGGGCTGCACCAAAAGACTGTATGTCTGTGTTTGAAGTGCTTCCAAGGCCTACTGGATGTAGGTTCTATTGGGTTCTCACTCTGCCCTGGTGCTGGGTTCCTAGAGGTCCCCAGATACCTCTTGGGCCTGGACTACTCCCCTGCTGTAGCAGGGCCCAGCTTTCAGTGGCTCCTTTGAGATTTTCTTCCCCACCAAGCCTCAAAAATGTCCTTGCTTTCTCCCTCCATGTTGCAGCTCTAGAGTTACAGGAGGAACGGATGAGAAAACACGGTTACCAGGCATAGAGAAGAGGCAGAGATCTCAGAATCTTACAGTATGCTTCTAGCCTGGTCCCGGGTTGGAGTTCCTGACTCCCTTCAAAGATAGGGTGCCTGGAAACCCAGATCACTGGGGTGGGGTAGGAGTGAGGTTAGCAAACTGTCCCTTCTTAGTCCTTGACTGAAGGCAGAAGGCGTGTTGGGCTCCTCCCTCCACACAGGGCACTCTTCCCAGCTGTGAGATACAAGGAGCAAGCCAGCCCAGGCTCCAGTTAGCCTGCCTGTTGAGACTGCTTGCCTTTCTGCAGAACGTGCCAAAGCCACCAGTTTCTCTAGGGCCCTGTTCAGTGTGGGAACAATGCCCTTGGAAGGTGTTTGCTCTTTAACTCAGTGGTTCTCAGTAGAATTTCAGGGCTGAAAACAGGAGATTCAGGACTTCAACTACAGGGTTTTTGTTTTTTTCTTTTTTCCTATACTGTGTACCTAAAGGAAGGTCTTACTTTTTAATTAGAGCAGAATCATATAATTGTAGAATAAAGAACCTTGAAAGAGTTTCTGGTTACTAGTCCTATCCTCCCTTCCCTCCTGTCCCTGGGTTTATCTTTTCTAATGATTTTCTGCGCAGGTTGGAGCTGCACCCTCTTCTGTGGGTCACTCATTCAGTTATTAATTGAGCACTTACCGTGAGCCAGGCACTGTTCTAAGCCCTGATAAGGTGTCTTTTCTCAAGGAGCTTATCTTCTGGAATGGAGAGATAAATGTTAAAGCAGTAAGCAAAATAATTACAGATTGGCCTGTCTGCTCAGGCCTGGGTAACTTGGAGAGAGGACTGAAATGCAGGCCACGATCGAGTCACTTGTGCTTTTTTCTGCAAAACAGGAACATATGAATCTAGTTTTGGTGTTGCATTCTCTCATTGAGTTCGTCCTTCTCAGAGCTCATCATCTGATAGTATAACATTAGTAGTTTATAATATTAAACTGAGACATTAAAATTTACTGCCCTTTATATAATAGTATTTACTATATAACTGCTGTTTATTGAGTAGCTGATGTATGCTGTGCTGAGTGCTTTCTATGTATTAATCCATTAAATCCTTACAGCAACGCATTGGGGAACACAAGCCTCAGAGAGGTTAAGTAACTTGCTCAGGGTTGCAGAATGAATGAGCAGAAGAGCGAGGTTCTGAACCCAGGTAGTCTGGCTCCGGAGTTTCTCTCTTAACTATTTGGTTGTGTCGTTCGTATTTGAAGATGTCGCCCCAGATCCATGATGTGAACTTGCAGGGGCTTTCCTAATAGAACTACAGTACCTTACATTTTTATAAAGACTCAGATTTTCTGAGCCCAGTGACAGATTTTTATAGGGTGCATGGGAAGTGAATCCTGAATGCCTGAATGTGAACTGGGTGTTATTTGTTTTTTTCCCCAACAGGTCCTAATTTTGACTAGCAGGAAGAAAGCTCCCAACCTACTAGTTACTGAAGGATTATGATTCATCGGGTTCTTGTTGTGCCAGGTTTTCTGTATAAGACCATGATAAAGTCAGTTATGTTTCAGTAAAACCAGGAGTACCCTACTCTCCAACCAGTCTTAATCCTGGCCTCTTCTTATCCCATTAGGGGTTTCTTAAGCATTTTTGCTCCGCTGCAGGTTGTTGACCTGTCTTTTAAGCATTTTTGTTGTTGAAATAATTATATAGCTGTAATATTTTTTAAAGTTTAAATGGGAAGAAACCCTAGCCACGTCATTCTTGCCCAGAGGCTTCTAATTATGGTTATACATTAGAATTGCATTGGGAGCAATTTAAAAATACTGATGCCTGGGTGGGTTCCAGTTATACCATTATTCTTGTATTACTATTCTCATTTTTGCCTATTACCTTCTAGTCTTTGTCTACTATGTATTTTTTTATTTCCTTGCAGTAGCCATGTTAAAAAAAACCAGTCTGCTTGTTAGTTAAAAAAAATCCATCTCTAATAAAAAGTAAAAAAAAAAAAAAAATACAAAAAAAACCTCCATCTCTGTCTAAGAAAAACTTCACACACATAAAGTAGAAGTGAGAAGTGGATTGTTTTTCCAATTTAAAAATGTCTTTTCTAATTAAGGAAGTAAGGCATGTCCATTATAGAAAATTTGGGCAAGAGGGAGATTTTTGTACCTCAAAAGTAAATTGGTTTCTAGAGAAGCAATGTGAACCACAGAGTAAAGAATTCTGGGCAGATGTGAGACAGGCCCTCCTCACGGCCAGGCTGCTTAGACTTTGGAAGGATTGACAAGTGCCTTGGGTGACCTTCCCTCTGGATGAAATCCAGTGTCTCTGGGCAGGGGAGCAGGAGGCCTCTCTTTCCACGTTCAGTTTTTCCACGTGGATGAAATGTTTCCTTAAGCCTTGTGGCAACATTTTGGTCAGAAGTATGTCATGGGTTAGTATGAGTTTTTAGGGGAAGGTGAGAAACCATTCTTCTTGAAGGGTTTTTGCAGCACTGCTCCTAAGCAGAGATGCGAGAGCAGGAGTGGATGTGTTATCTGTTGAAATTGTTCATTTTGCTCCCCTCTCCCTCCCTGCTCTATATGCAGTGGTCTGACACCCCCCAAACGCAGCCGAGGGAAGCCAGCCCTGTCTCGAGTGCCCTTCCTTGAGGGTGTGAATGGAGACTCTGACTACAACGGCTCAGGTGAGGAGTGCTGTACGGGTGCATCTCGGGGGACCAGGCCTTCCAGAGAACTGGCTCTGTGGGCTGCAGCCAGACCCTGAGCTCCTCCAAAGCCAGGGGCACTGGGCAGGGAGATGGCCCTTCCTCCCAGGTCATTCATATTCTTTTTCTTTTTTAATTCATCTTATTTTGAATAAGTAACACATACCATGGTGACAAAAATCAGAAAGGTACACAAGGGTGCATAATGAAAAGCCAGTCCTGCCCTCTCTAGAATAGCCACTGTTAGCAGTTTCTTCTGTGTCTTTCCAGATGTAATCCATAAGTACACAAGCCAAAAAACTTTTGTGTATATTTAAAAGAGTGAGCAGAGAAGCCTAACATGCACATTTTTCTAAACCGTGCCTTTTTTCAGTCAATAACGTATCTTGGAGATTCTTCTTTGCTTTCTATTGTCTGCCTAATGCCCCATTACATAGGAGTGCTATCATTTACTTAGCTGGCCCTCTGCAGATGGCCATTTAGATTGTTTTCACTTAATTGTCATAATCAACGTTGCAGTGAGCAACCTTGTACAAAGATTATTTTGTATCCCTGGAGAGTATATCTATAGATATACTCTGTTGCTGTATTGAAGGAAGCATGCATTTGTAATTTTGATAGCTATTTCCAGTCTGCCCTCACAGGAGTAATATGATAGCCTGTGTCACTGAATTTCGCACATAACCCTGTAATTTCATGTGATCCAGTGCTTCCACCCCTTTCCTTTGTGAAACATTCTACTCCAGCAGGTCCAAACAGTAAAATATATGGATCTTATCTCCTGGGACTGAAGGAATAGAGGACAGGGCAGAGCCAAAGGGGAGGGAGGACTGGGTGGTGTTCAGGTGGAGCAGTGCACGGTGGGCTGTTCTCTGAGCACACCTCTGTCCAGCCCTCCCTTGTGGGGTGTGCACTCTGGATGCCCTGTCTTTGAAGCTTCCATCTAACACACAAGCTTTGGGCTTCTCCTCCCCTCTTTCTTTTTCCCAACTGTTTTATTTTCCCTTAGCATCAGTTTCTTTATCATGTGTGTGTTGATGAATGCATGCCTGCATGTTTCATTATTGTCTGTCAGTGCCCAGAAGGCAGGGCTTATGTCTAGGTTAATTTGTACAGCATCTAGTGTAAAGCTGGGAGCGGATTGGCACGTGCTTTGTGCTTCTGGTAGTGACATTTTATTCTTATTTTTAAAACCACATAATTATTAAAATAATGCCAAAGGAAATTTAAAAAGGAAACTGACCTTCCACTGTTCCATCACCTTAACACAATTATCCTCAGTTCTCTATATTGCCTTCTGTTTATTTCAGGCATGTTTTTAACAAAATGCTAATCCAAAACAAAATACATGCTTTTTTGTATTCTGCTTTTTTCAGTGTTATCTTCCAGTCAGTGCATTATAATTTACTTACTTATTTCATTGTTAGAATTTGGTTATTTCCAACTTTTAACATTGTACGTAATGTAGTGAACCCATATTTTTGTTCAGAAGCCTCATTCAAGTTATTTTCTAAGAATAAATTCCCACGGATGGCATTTACTGGAGCAGATTGTTCATATTTTTTTTCTTATGGCTCTTGGAATTTACTGCCAAATTATATTCTGAAAGGATTAGACTGGTCTGCAATTTCCTCAACAGTATATGTTTGCACCAGTTTCCCCACAGCCTGCCTCTTCAGTATTGGATTCTCCCTTTTTGTCGTTATTACTACTGATTCAATAGGTAGGAAATAAGACCTCATTATCAGTAATACACTTTATAAAAAATTACATGGGTGGTAGTGTTTCCTTAGGAACATAATTTCTACTGTGTGGAATTTGGGTCTTTTCCTTAGTTGAGTGTGGTCACCTCCTTGTTGCCAGTTTATAGGCTCAGAAGGGGAAGGGAGGTTCCTCTGTGTGTTCAGACATTTGTGAAGTACCCATGCTAGTGCATTAGGTGCAGAACAAAGTAAGCTGAAGAGATGTGGTGCCTGCCCCCGTCAGGACACCCAGGGTAAAGTTCTGACAAAACGGGTACAAAAAGAACCTGCAGACCTGCTTGGCTCTGCTGAATGCTGTGCAGCCAGATGACCTGGATAGCCAGGTGTGGCCGTGTCAGAAAAGAACTCATTCAGCAAGTAGTTTTACTGGGATGTCCATCCCAGGCATCTTTTTCCAATGAAGCCTCGCTCACAAGGCCCACCAGTCAGGGAGGCCCAGAGAGCAGTTTGTGGCTTTGCCAAGCTGGGTTATAGTCCTTCCTGGTGTCCTGGTGATGAAGCAGTTATATTTTTCCAAGGAACATCAACCTAGGGTTCTAGTTCAGAGGTCAGCAAACTGTAACCTATTGCCTGTTTTTGTAGGACCCATGAACTAAGAATGGTTTTTACATTTTCAAATTGAAAAGCTAAAGAAGAATGATATTTTGTAACACATGAAAATTACACAAAGTTCAGATTTCAGTGTCCAGAAATAAAGTTTTATGGAGACACAGCAATGCTTTATTCATTTACCAATTGTCCATGGCTGCTTTCATGCTACAGCAGCAGAGTTGAGTAGTTGTGGTGGAGACGATGTAGCCTGCAAAACCTAAAATATTTACTCTTTGGCCTTTTAAAGAACAAGTTTGCTGACTCCTGATCTAGTCTTAAGAACTAAGGAGAGGGTAGGGAAGAGGAAGGGTGGAGGGGATGTTGCTGACTCATTCCTGGGCTGCCCCAGTCAAATGGAGGCCCCAGGCATGCCTCCTGGGCACCATTCCAAGCCCCCTTGGGCACTGTCTCCTCCCCTCCCCCACCCCCAGGCAGAAGCCTCCTGATGCCCTTTGAAGATCGCGGAGACCTGGAGCCCCTGGAGCTGGTGTGGGCCAAGTGCCGAGGTTATCCCTCCTACCCCGCCTTGGTGAGTCTGCCCCACCCTCCTCCCTCCCCTGGCCCCTGCCTTGCCTTGGGGGCTTATCTGATTGGATCAAGCCAGCAGAGTGTGGTTGGGTGTCAGGGTGCCTTTAGCTGCAGAAGGGAGGGATGTTTTATTCCAGCTGGGGTGGGTCATACTAGCTAGGCTCCCTGCTTAGGGCACTTAAAATAGGTTGAAGTATGCAGACAGAGGCTAGGGCTCTTAGGGATTCAATAGCATATATTTATTTGCTAAATAAAAAAGTACTTATTATTATGCATAAAAGTAATACGTGTTCATTATAGAGAATTGTAAAAGCTGGTAAAAATGCTTAGGTGTTTTACTAAATCTGTCATGCTAAGTTCTTGAAATACTGAGGAAGGTATGCTTATTGTCATTTTATAGGGGAAAAAACTGAAGATCTATTTGCTACCCATGATCATCTAGCTATTAAGTGGCAGGGTTGGAATTTGAGCCCAAGGCTCAAAATATGTGATGTCAAAGCCTGTGTTCTGAGTCACTGAGTTCAAAATCACCCACAGTGCCATCTGTTCATAGATTACCTCTTGATGTATATGCTCAGCCCTTTTCTTTTCTGTTCAATGCATAAATATGCATAAACATAAGACCATACTCTGTTTGACCTCCCCTTCACTTAACAGCACACCATGAGCATGTGTCTTATGCCATTAAACATTCTTCATCAGTATCACTTTCATGACTGCATCATCTTCAGTCATATGCATGTACCTTATTTTAATCATTTCCTAGTTGGTCATTTAGATCATTTTGAATTTTTCATTATGATAAACAGCCAGCAGTAAGCATCATTGTAGCTTAACATTTGTGCACATCCATGATTATTTCTTTACAGTGAAGAAATCTTAGGAATGCCTTCTTGGCATCTATGCAAAGTTCTGATACAGATTGCCAAGTTGCCCCTTAGAACATTAGTTCTGGTTTATACTCCCACCTACAGTAGCTAAAATTTCCATTTTTCCATAGTAGCAGTAGCTAAAACTTGTATTTTTTACCACCTTGATTGTTATTTTTTAGGGCTCTTTCTGTATTGAGGAAGTAATGTCTATCTGGTCCTGAAAATACAGATTCTAACCTTCGGGGCATGTCAGAATCATCTGGGGGAATTTTTTAAACAATGCAGACACTGAGGCCCCATCTCAGAACTCTACCGGATTAGACTCTCTGAAGCCAGACCAAGGCATGAATATTTTTGTTTTTTTTTTATGAATATTTTTTTTAAAAACTTTGCAGATGATCTGCAGCGGGGGTTGAGAACCACCCTGCCAGCCTGTGCATGCACACAGCTCTGAGCCTCTCCCAGCTCATTTGTGTCTATGGCTCTTTCCATAGACAGGAGCCTCTTAAGGAAAGAGTGCAGGAGCTCTGATTCTTTTTGGACAGGTGAGGAAACTGTAGCTCCAAGAGGTTATATGACTTGCTGGAGTCCTACTGGAACCCATGCTGCCTGCCTCACCCCCTCCTTAGCAGCGAGAGAGCCACACTGTGATCCAGCACCGAGGAGCTTGGGCCTGGGGCTGCCTTCACGGGCTCTGTGTCCTTCTGTCGGTGAGACCCCAGTTTAGTTGTTAAAGAAGTGATTAAGACTATGCAGGGTTTTTTTTTTTGTTTTTTGTTTTAAATCTCACAATACAAAAAAAGCCAGTCTAAAACTAGTCTCTCTTTTTTTTCCTTTTTAATTATCTTCTTAATCATACATTTTTTTTCTGCGATTAAAGAAATTCAGCCGCCACCTGAATACAACCTGTGTTTTAATTTTGGTTTATGCTCTCCCAATCATTTTCCTCTGCATGCTTAAATATACTTGCACATATAGTGACCATACAGTTTTTAAATTTCTGAGGCTCTTGTTCTTTAAAAAAATGTTTTTGTTTTTCTGTAAAAATTATGTATCTACATTATAGAAGCTTTAAAGAAGAGAAAATCAACACAAACCCCAGCATTATGACATCATCTATAAGCATTTTGTGTTGTTGCTTCTATTTATTGTTTATATATTATAGCTGTAATAATAGTGTGTACACATTTATTATGTAATATGTTAAATGTTATCGCAAACTTATTTCCATGTTGTTTTACATCTACATAACATTTGAGTGAACGGACTATTATTTATTACTTTGGGATACATTTGCCTCTGTCTTTAAAAAGGGAGGAGAGCTTTCCTTAAGAGGCAGACTTGCCCATCTTGCTTCTGCCCTTGAGGGGACACTTTTTACTGTCTGCACCACTTTCCAAGCCAGGCACTATCCCCACTGCTGCTAATCGCGGAAGTTCAGGAAGGTTTGTCAGGTGGTTCTCATTAGGACCCTTAGCTTCAGTTCCAGGAGCAACAGAGAGGCTGGGAGTTAGAGTTTTCACTGAATCACACAGCTGGGGGCAGGGTAGGGGTGGTTCTTCCTTAGAGTAAACTCTTAACCAGAGCACCTGCTTTTAGCTGCTTATCTTGAGAAGGATGTGAGGAAGCTGGCAGACACCCAAAACTTAATAGAGCAATTTATTATTATGAGAAGAGGCCCCCTGGGACAGGGTATAGGAATTAAGATTGCTCCATCTCTGAAGAGAGCTGCTTCCTCCCTAAGTTTCCAAGTCTCCCTGGCCTTGGTGCACAGAGATTATCAGCCAGCTGCTCTGGAAACAGGGACTGTGTAAGAGGCAGTGGGCAGCAGAGGCTTAAGCCTTGTCCAGACATCTGGTTTTTAGCTTTTAGAAGCTGCATCTTTCTGTGCTTGGCATTTTCCTCTGTCAGCTAATACTTGTCAGCAGACTTAGGAGATTTGGTAACTTTGTCAGTGCTCCATAAAGCTGGAGAATTTTTATTGTGTTGATGCCACCAGGCATTTTGCTGAGGCCTTGCTTGCCCTTGTGGAGCATGCAGCCTCGAGGACTAATTCTTCAAGTGGCCCTTGTTTCCAACCACATCATTTTCCCCTCCTCAGCAACCCTTGAAGCTCAGTCTTTTGCCCTCTCTCTGATCTTACTGTGGAGGTGTTAAAATTGTATCTGGTCTATGCACCAGGAAGGATTATAGTCAGACAGGAAGGTGGTGGGTAACCTGGGGATGTTGAGGTAGAACTGAAGGGATGGGCCCTCTGGCTGATGCAGGACCTTCTTCACAGCTGTGGTGTCTAGGAAGCCCCTAAGAATTTGAAATGAATTACACAGGTTCTAAAGGGAGATTGGCAGGGGAAAAAAATGGTCTCCATTCCTCTCCCCTAAGGGACAATGGGAGGATGGGAGGAAGGCATTTGTCTATCTGGCCTGGACATCAGAGACACTCCACTCACTTCTGATAACCCCCCACCCTGGCTGCCCAGTACTTCTCTTTCAGCTTTGGGGCCTGACAGTTGACAACAAGCTCCCTTATCAGAAGGTGTGATTGGGAAGGGCTAAAGGATTAAGGCAATATCTGGGGAAACAGAGTAAAAATCTCTGTTTGGGGTACTGAAGGTCATTGGAAGAGGTCAGCCTCTCCATCACTGGGTAGTGGGCAAGGTCAATCCCCTGCATAGCTTTGCTGTGCGGTGGTTCAGAGGTTAGTCCTGCAGCACGGTTCACTGTTCACCCCATACACCCCCAGCTGAATGCTGTCTCCTTTCCTGCTTCCAGATCATCGATCCCAAGATGCCCCGGGAGGGCCTTCTGCACAATGGCGTCCCCATCCCTGTCCCCCCACTGGATGTGCTGAAGCTGGGAGAGCAGAAACAGGCCGAGGCTGGAGAGAAGCTCTTCCTTGTCCTCTTCTTTGACAACAAACGCACCTGGTGAGTGGGTGCTGCTGCTGGGAGGGTGCATCAGGATGCAGGCTGAGGGGCCCGACCGGGGGGCTGTTCTAATGCTGACGTGCTGGAGAGATACACAGAGGAGCTGTGGACTCAGCCACCCTTTCTCCACCCAGGTGAAGCTGAAGGGTTACCTGCCAGCAGCTAGTCTGCATTTGCCATGTTAATAGTAACTTAGTGTTACTAATAACACTGATTAATAGTGTTAATAGTAACTGAGGGGTATTGCAGACCAGATTCCTTGGGAAACACTCTGAAATGGAGATTTGTATTAGGAGGCTTATTGGGAAGAGGTGGGGGGTGCAGCATTGGGCAGAGGAAGAAGTTGAACTGAAGTGCACTTGCTGCGGAGGCCTCAGCTGATCCTCTTTGGAGCTCTGGAGCTGCGTGGCTCATTAGAGATGTCAGGGTTTGGGGTTGGGCCTCTGTACCCCATGTCAACCAGTCATTGAGTGCTGGCTGCCCCTGGGGAGGCAGGTGACGGTGGTGGGGGTGATTCCTGGAGAACCTGTAATCTGCCAGCACTCCCAGTGGCTAAGGGAGTGCATGTCTCAGTCCTGGGCGGAGAGTCCTGGGCAGTGCAGGATCCACCACAAGGGGCTTGTTTGCTCATGGTTGACAAACACCAGCAGGAGGATTCTTTCACCTCCACTTCTGTAGAATGAGGAGCTGGGACTAGCTAATAGCTATCATTTATTGAACATTTACTCCATTTCCTTATGCAAATTGCCTTACATGCATGATTTCATTTGATCCTCATTTAAATCTTCATTACTCCCCTCCCAATCCATTTTGCAGATGAGGAAGCTGAGGCTCAGAAAGCCAAGAACGCATAGCCAGAACTGGGATACAAACCAAGATCTGGCTCCAAAGGCTGGGCTCTTAGCCACATGTTAGATTCATCTAGGGATCTTTTTTTTTTTTATAAATTTATTTATTTTATTGGCTGTGTTGGGTCTTTTTTGCTGTGTGCGGGCTTTCTTTTTAGTTGCGGTGAGTGGGGGCTACTCTTCATGGTGGTGCGTGGCTTCTCTTGTTGCGGAGCACGGGCTCTAGGTGCGTGGGCTTCAGTAGTTGCAGCACATGGGCTCAATAGTTGTGGCTCACAGGCTCTAAAGCGCAGGCTCAGTAGTTGTGGCGCACAGGCTTAGTTGCTCCGCGGCATGTGGGATCTTCCTGGAGCAGGGATTGAACCCGTGTCCCCTGCATTTGCAGGCAGATTCTCAACCACTGTGCCACCTAGGAAGCCCCAGGGATCTTTTAAAAAATACCAGGGTGCAGGCCCTACCAGAGATCATTTCATCAGTTCTTGGCATCAGCTCCATTTCCTAGCCATAGCCCTGACTCCCCAAGGCAGGGAGAGGCCCAGAGCCTTCCAGATGGCTCAGCTAGTCTCCCTGGGGACACATGGGCTTCCCTCTGGCAACCTTCTAAGCCGAGTGAGTGTCTTGGGGCCCAGGTAAGGGCCTGGCTGCAAAATAAGCCCCTTGATGGCCTCCCGCCTGTGGCGTCCCAGTCTGACTCCCTCTGCCCTGCCCCCTCCTCCTGGCTTTGCAGGTTTTGGACAAGTGGGTCCAGAAGAGCCTCCTTTGGGACCCACCATGGTCCAGGCCTCTTACTGTGCTTGTATTTTAGGCAGTGGCTTCCGAGGGACAAAGTCCTGCCCCTGGGTGTGGAAGACACTGTGGACAAGCTCAAGATGCTAGAAGGCCGCAAGACCAGCATCCGCAAGTCAGTGCAGGTGGCCTATGACCGTGCGATGATCCACCTGAGCCGAGTGCGGGGGCCCCACTCCTTCGTCACCTCCAGCTACCTGTAAGGGCAGGCCTGGCCTGCATCTGCCTGCCCTGCCTCCGTCCTGTGGGGCACAGAGAAGCCTCTTCCTGCCCCAGCCAGATGTATGGCTGGTAGCTTCCCCCTTCCATGGCAGGCCAGGGACTGGGCTGTGTCCTCCCCAAGGGCAAGGCCCCAGTTTTGACTAACTGCATGGTTCCCCTGGTGGACCTGCTGTGTGCCAAAAACTCCCACCTGAGCTCCCTCAGGGCCTGGTCCATTGAAGAACCAGTTAGAAGTAGAAACAGCTGTGAGGCTTGGGCCCAGCCAAGGAGATAGACCTGGCCCCAGAAAGCAAGAGGTCTTGGGCTTTCTCAAGGGTGTGCCTGGCCCCCTCCAACCCATTCCCAACTAACTACACCTCAGGGTGAGCAAGGCTCTGACACTGACCCCAGAGGTGCTGTGGATACACTAGGGTCCCACGGGGAATCTCATGGAGCTCACCCTCTCTCTCCCTCCATCACCCCTCCTCACACCTGTTTCCTGTCCCATCTTTTGCACCTGTGCCCAGTCTCTTTCTTTTACCCCTTGTTCCTTTCCCGACTTTCTCTTGTGCCAAACTGACAGAAACCATCACCAAACTGATCTTTTTCTTTTTATGTCTCATTACCTTTGAGGCCAGCTGCTAGCCTACCACTTGGGTGACCCCTTCACCAGCACAGCTCTCCACCCCCTTATATGTGCTGCAGACAGACAGCTGAGGCCAGGCTGTGAGAGCTTGCCCCCTTGGATTGAGGCAGGGCCCCTCCTGCTCTCTTCTGTCTTGCAGAGAGTTGGGCTCAGGCTGGGCGGGTTCTCATCAGCAGACCAGGCTGCTGGTGCCAGTGTCCATCTGTGCACGTGGATTCTGAGGGTTGTTGTGGGTGAGACTGTGCCCTTTGGCTGGGTCTGCCCTTTCATCCCTCCTAGCCTCTCCTTGTGGGCTTTTCTTTTTCTGCACCTGCAGCCTCTAGCCTCTCTCTTTACCACCAGGGATGGCATGGGGCCTGCAGTCCAGCATTTTCCTGTCCTGCGCTCTGCCCTGTCCAGCCTCTGCTGCTCCGAACTCCAGGGAATGCAGCGCTTTTATTTCAAACCCTCTGTCCCCTTCCACCTTTTCCTTCATCCCCCTCTCCACCTTTACCTTCTCAAAAACAGAAGGGAAAAAAAAACTGTGAAATGGGAATGCTGACTGACAAACCAACACAACTTTCAGAGGCTTTGATGTCTGTTCTCTGGATGTTTCTTTTCACCTCTTAAGCACCAAAGTTGCAGGGCCAGGTTGCAGGCCACTGATCGCCATGTTGATTTTTAACCTGACGTTCTTTTTAATTGTCTTAAATTTTTCTTAGGGGAGTTTTGGACAAAACAAAGTCACTGGGGAGATCACTGCCATTTTTACACACTTGACTTTTTAAAAATACAACCAACAAACCGCCACGACTTCTTATACATTTGGGACATGAGCCAGAGTTTAAAAGGGAACCAACAAAACTCTCTATAATATAAAGGATGGGGTTTTGGATTTTGTACAATAATAAAACTACAATACAGCCTATGGCTAGGGAAGGACATAGTGTATATAATTGTAATATACTGTTCTAAATTATTCAGGCCTATAGTTTCCATTACTGGAGTCCTCCATTGTGTGGCTGAGTATTTTAAATGCACACAGTGTGGTTTATTTAAAGGAGCCAATGCGTACCCCCTCCCCAGGTAGTCGGTCGGCTGTGGACTCTGTGACCTTTGTCTCAACCTGTGTTGTAAGATCTCGGGGCTTTCTCTCTCTCTCTCTTTCTGTGTCTGTCTATCTCTTTCTTCCCCCCAACACTTTCTCTTTCTTAGTCTCTCTCACTCTTTTTTTTTTCAGTCTGTTTGAATCTTTCAGTCTCTCTCTGAGTCTCATATTTAAAACTGCTCTTTTAGAACGGGAAACGGCTCAGATCCTGCTGTGGCATGGGGCCTATGTGTCTCAGTCGCGTCTGCTGTGAAGCACACGATGCTCTATTTATTGTAGAAAGTGACTTTATTTGCTTTCTAGAATTGTTTATAACAGATGGTATAAGAGAGGTAATAAACAGAGAAAAGTCTATGCTTGTAAAGAATACAAAAGTTAATTTTACCTACTATAATATGACTGTCTTAAACTTATTTTCTCTCTGAGAAATAAATGTTCTGTTGGGCAGCAGTTGCTGTGTGTGTTTGATGTCGTCAATGGGGCCTGCCCTTCTCCTCCTGATCTTTGCAGCTTTCCCCCTCCTCAAGGGGCCAGGGGCCATTATGAATGGGATTGTCCAGCTGTCGCAGACTCCCAGCTGGAGAGGGCTCTGTCTGCCTGTCTGTCTCTTGGACCTGTGGGAGGGATGCAGGGATGGTTTCTGATGTTTTCTTCCCCAGTAGCACTGCCTTTTGGGAGCTGTGGAAGGTCCAGCCTACCTCCCACGCCTCGGCTGCCTGTGGCTTCATTCCTTTAGGAGAATCTGCTCGTGGTTCAGTGGGAGAAGTGGCCCTTTGGACATCTCGGGCGCCTGTTCACCAGGCTTGCGGGACTGGAGAGTCTAGGCTGCTCCCCCCTCCTTGGACATTACTGCCATCCGCCTTCTAGGGGAGTGGGGACACACAGGCAGAGCAGGAGCCTGACTCCTTTTAGAGCTGGAAGGGAGCCTTGAGCCTGCCTGGTCTTCATTTTGCAGATGTGGAAACGGATCAGCTAGATTAAAAATCTTGTCCAAAGTCAGCCAGCCAAGAAATGGTGACAGAATCCTGGGACAAGGAGCTAACCGAGGTTTTCCTTTACAGCGTTTCAAGGCTATGCTGGCCTGTTCTGTACCTCCCTCCTCTCTCTGGCACTGGCTCCAACATTTCTGGAAAGGGATATCTTGAGCAGAGGCAGGAGTATTCCCTGGGGCAAACTGCTTGGTTGTTCGGCCTAGGATAGCTTTTCCCTGACCCATGCTCTCTGGTTCTGCCTGGCTCCTGTGCTTGGCTGGGAGTTATGTGTCTCAGTGTGTGGCTGGAGGATACAGGAGTCTCCTGATCACTTCCTTCACAGGGCCTTTGAAATTCTTATCATTGAAGTCACTGAAGTGTAAAGGTTCTCAATCTGGTATAACATTAACAGAGTATCTCTAATGTACTGATAGTCCTTATATTACATGTTAGGGTACAAAGCTACACACTCCTAGTCCCAGGAAGCTAACAACCTGATTTATAAGACACATTGCAGACAACTCTGAAAAAGCTTCCAGAAGAATGAAGCAGTTAATTTAAGCTTTGAAAAATGGGGTTAAAAATATCTGTATATGAATTTATATATATTTTTTGGGGGGGGGGGGATTTTAATCTTTAATATCTAACATTATTGCTTTAGGACACGTTTTCCCTGAACCAGAAACAGAATTTGCTAATTACATAAAAATATGCACATAGAAAAAGCAGTTCTCCATTTTCCCAGGGAAAAAACAGTAATTTCTCGAATACTCAAGTGTTTTATTTTAATAATAAAGTCTTGGTTATCTCATTTATTAGCTCTGTAACATACACATTTAAATTAAACATTATTAGACAACCGTTACAATTTATAAATGTAAGGTGCCATTACTGAGTAAATAGATTCTCCTGTGAGGGGATGTGTCCCTTCTCCCACCCACTAACAAGGCAGCAATATGGTTAGTTTAATTTTATGAGTACAGGATCCATTGCTGCAAACGCTAGTTCTCATCTCCACCCTGTGCTTATCTGTGCACGTGTGTGAGCTGGTTAGATCGCACAGGCAACCTCTCTAAATTCAACAGCAAGATGAGCTGGACTTGGGCTTTTGGTGCAGTTGGGCCTTTGGTGCAGACTGGCCGAGTCTGTCTGAATCAAGTGATCTGACCTATCCTCGGTAGCAAGCACTCTTCGAACTGCTTCCTCAAAGGCTGCTGCAACATTCGTGGCATCTTTCGCACTTGTTTCAAAGTAAGGATAGTCGCCCTTGTCGCCCTGCACCAGGCTTGAGCTTCTACAGACACCTGCCGCTCGCTGATGTCGACCTCGTTACCCAGAATCACAAAAGGAAAGCTTTCAGGCTCTTCACATCTGCATGATACATGAATTCTTTCTTCCAGTTAGTCAAGTTCTGGAAGCTTTGAGAATCATCGATGCTAAAAGTAAGCAGGCAACAGTCAGAACCTGTGTAAAATGGCGTCCTCAGGCTTCTGAATCGCTCTTGACCGGCCGTGTCCCAAGTCTGCATGGTAACAAAATGTCCATCCACCCCCAAATCTTTATTTAAAAATTCCACACCTATTGTGTGGAAGAGCTGGGTATCGAACTTATTAATCACATATCTGTTCATTAGAGAACTCTTCCCAACTCCATCATCTCCAGGGAGAATTACTTTAAAAAGCGATGATTTTCCTGCCATTATTAATCTCAAGACCTCTGATTTCAGAACTGTTAATTGTTCAGTTCAAACATCATTATCTCTCGGGCTGTTGGGAAGATTCACTCGGATACGGACAACAGGGAAAGCGGTTCACCACTGTGCCAGGCTCATTATAGGAGTGCAGGGAGTTTCTCACGGCCAGACAGAGGAAGCCCGGGAGCTCCGGGCCGGCCTGTCCGGGTGCAGTGAAGAAAGAGAGAGGTTTGAGGACCCGGGGGTAAGGAGGCGCCGGTGGCACTGCCCGGGGTCTGACTCCAGTTGCTCCGGTCCAGCATCGAGGGAACAACATGGCGACGGGCCGGGGCGGGGCCCGGAGCCGAATTTATATTTTAAATTACAAAAGCAATTTGGAGGGAAATTACAAGCTCACCCTATAAAACATTTTGCAAATAAGGGAAAAATTACCAGATGAGTAGGATTTTAGCAGAGTAGGATAAAAAGAAGTCATTGTAAATAGATGAAGAATCTTAAAGGGCAGCCTCTGAGAGGTGTGGTGTGTATTCCAACTCCAGTGACTAACTGCTATTCCCTTTGACTGGAAGCCATTTAGCTAGTGAGGCAGTGTGTTGGGATTAACAGCCCTGTCACTCACTTGCTGTGTGACCTCAAGCATGGTACCGGACCTCTCTGAGGCTGATTTAATAGAGGACCCTGAAGCCAAGGTGAGGCGTTAGTATGTGGTAGGTGGTAGCATCCGTTGAAGGATTTGAATAGGGAAGATTGGAACTCAGCAACTAATTAGACATCAGAGTCAAAAAGGATTGTTATGGCAGGGTCTCTGGCTGGAGGGACCAGCAGTGGGTTCGAGGGTAAGGAGGAAGAGTTTAGTTTTTGATGAATTTATGTTGCCCACAGAACATCTGAGAAAAACCCCCAGCAAGCAGGTGGAACTGGACCTGGAGTTCCAGAGGAAGGTAGGAGCAGATGACAGAAATGTGGGGCCGCTGAAACCCATCAGGGAAATTAGGAGAATGGCCAAGGAGAGAGAGGGGGAAGAGCTGGGGAAAGCCCCTTATATTTAGAGGCTGGGGCTGGGGAACAGAGGATGAAGACAACGCCTTCAGAGGGGTCTAGTCCCCAGGGAGGGCCTGATGCAGACCGTGTCAAGCCCTAAGGATCATCTAGCCACCACCTCACCCGCCCGCCCAACTCATTTCACAGAGAGAGGCAGGTCAGGTGTGCTCAGCATCACAGAGCCAGAAGAGGCAGTGCTGGACCAGAACCCAGCACTTTCTACTCTTCACACTCACATATTCAGAGCCCTTGAGGTGAATAGAAGTTTCCTTAATTAATTTTATCAATGCCGTGATTAAAATTCATGGCCTCAAGTCTGAAATCTGTTACTGGAGCATGCGGGAGCATTCTGACTAGAAACAGAAAATCTCACTTTCCTAACAAGTTTAAAAATAATCATTAAAAGCATTTGCCAAAACACGGGTCAGCTAGGCCACTTTCATTAATGTAATAGTTGCCGTTAACACTTGAGTGTGAATTTGCCTTTTTGATAGGCTCTCCTGACTTGGCCAGGCTGTGAGCTTTGAGAGAAGAGGGGGTGAATGGTAGGACTGCTAGGCTCTGACACAGATGCTGAAGGGAAATTGAGTCTGGGGGCCTTGTCTGCCCTGGCTCTGCAGGCTCTCCACGGTATCTGCAGGGCAAGGAGGGTGAACATCTGGTCCTGCCAGCTGCAGCCAGTCTGGCCTTTACCAGGGACAAGGGAAGGAGGTCTTTGGAGGAGGAAAATGGTTTCTCCAAAAGATGGGGAAGAAGTTTCTGCCTCACTGTGTGGTGGGGAAGAGGGGCCAGGGAAGTGTGTGTCTGGGCCAGAGCTGGAGGGGAGCTCTGATAACCCTGGCTTTTGGGGGTTCTCTTCTGCTTGTCTTTTCTCTTAAAGGGTGGAAAGAAAAGATGAAGATATATTTGTTTATATTATGTATTGCATGCTCTATTATATATTATTTATATATTGCAATATAATTACATAAATATTAGTATTCTCTACAATTTTAATATTCTTAAGAGGGCCAGGACTCACAGGCTACATGTAGTAGAAAAAGCTAATTGTCCCCAAATTTCAGAAGGATTGTTGTGTTGTTATTTCAAAGAACATTGTGTCATTTGCTTGGCACCTGTAAGCTGGTTGGAAGTGGAGGGTTTCAGTCTAACTCCCCTCACTTCTCAGTGGCTGAGTTCCTTCCTCTTCCTTTCTGCTTTGTATTGGCCCCTTGGGGGAGCTGTAAAGATAGTTTGGGGGATGCAACGTTGATGGTTCCTGGTGGGCAAGAGTGTAGGATTCCTAGGGGCCCAGAGGAGGGCCTCCCCACCCACCCCAGCTTCCCAGTCCAGGGCACTCCCAAAGGATTTTATCTGAGCTGGTCACAAAAGAATATAAAATTTGTTCTTTGCTATCTAATTTGGGAAAATATTTTTTTTAAGTGCAAAGGAGAAAGTAAGACTGTTTTAATCACTTAGAAATAACCATTTCCACCATTTTAATGTAATTCCTTACAGTCTCATTTTTTCCTAGGTAGAGCATGTGTTTCAGTTTCTTGTACTGGGAAATGAGCTGATAGTTGTCTGCTGTCACTGCACAAGTTCTCAGCATGACTAGCACACAAGGCACAACAGCTCTTCTGCCCAAGTTTAACTTTTCCTCATTTGCTGAGTGTCATGACCTGGCCTATGCCAACCATTGCCTGTTGTTGCTGTTTGCTTGTTCCCTTCATGTTGCTAAGATGTCAGTAGACTCTAATGGTTCAAACTGAATGAGAGCTATAGTTCTTCATCCCAAGACCTTTTGCTATAGGGGGTACATTTCCATGGAAATAAGTCCTGGACCAAATTCCATCCCATGTTCAAACACTTATGAGCAAGGTGGTCCCCAAAAGGCCCTATACTTTCTTCTACAACTTGAGAATTTCCCGCTCTCTGTCCTCTGGTACAGCACCAGCACCTGGCATGAAAGGTCATTCCAAGGTGGACGCAACACTCTTTTGAGGGCAAAACCAGCAGGTAAGTAGGCCAGTGAAGAGGCCAGAGCAATGGAGCTTTAGGCCAAGAAACAATTTGCTGTTTTTGATATAACTTTACATACAGTAATTAAGATACACAAACTTTAATCTCTGTAAATTTTTACATTTGTGTCCATCTGTGAAACCACTACCCAGATCAAAATAGGGAACATTTCCAGTGCCCCAGAAAGTTCCTCATGTTCCATCCTAGTCAATAGCCACTCCTCCCCATCCCCAAGGGTAAACTACTATCCAGGATTCTATGACCCTAGATCAGCGTTGTCTTTTCTTGAACTTAATATAAATGGAATCAAACCGTGTGTGCACTTTTATATCTGGCTTCTCTCCTTCAACATCGTGTCTCTGGGCTCCATCCCTGTTATGCACGTAGCTGTAGCTTGTTTTGAGTAGTAATCTATTGTACAAATATACCACAGTGTGTTTATCTATCCTCCTGCTGGCGGACGTTGGGTTGTTTCCATGTTGAGCTGCCATAGTAACACTGCTGTGAACATTTTTGTACGTGTCATTTGGTGGACACAATGCTCATTTCTCTCCCCAGAGTAGAATTGCTAGGTCATGGGGGTGGGTGTGTGTTTAGCTTTAGTAGACTCTACCAAATAGTTTCCCATTGGTTGGATGATTTACAGTCTTGTAGCTGTGTATGGCAGTCCAGGTGCACCACATCCTTGCCAGCACGTAGTATTGTCAGCCCATGACGTTTGCTCTAGACCTGCTTGTTGAACGACTTCCACTAGGCTTCCAGCAAGGCTTCTTTCTTCCTTTACAACATTGCTCCCAAGGGAGAGTTATGAACTGCCAAGATGTTTTCAACTGGGGAACCCCCCATTAAGGGGATGGGTGAGGTGGGAGAGCTAATCCTGTCCTGTGTGGCACAGCCTTCTCTTAGCACCTACCTCGGTACCATGGTGCCACCCAGATCCTGCATGGCTCTTTGGGGAATAAGGAATTTCTTAGTTCAGAGTCACACAGTCCTCCCTGGCCCCTTCCTCCTTATCCTTGGCCATTGGGCTCTGGGGGACTGAGCCCAGCCTCAGGGGCCTCCTCTTTCATACAGATCCACACTGCCCATACGTCACTTCTCAGGCATCCTGGGTACAAGCAGGGTAGAAGGCACCCCCTGCACATTGTGTCCGAATCCTTTCTCGCCCACTGGCTGATATCTGAAATTCCATTAGCACTTCATACCTTTACCTCTCAAGGCCATGATCCTTGGCGACAAGCCTGTGACCCTGGTTTCCTTTGAGTTATTGATATCACAGCATGATAGAGAATGTGTGAGCAGGTCTTGAGGCTGTAGAGCAAAGGACACTGGGCCCTTGAGGGGAGGATTAAAGAGAGGATGAAAGGGGCCTATTTGCTTTTGGCTGACCTTGGTGACACAGATGCACATTTCAGAGCCATCAAGGATGAAGCCTCGCTGAAGCGACTTCAGAGGAATTGTGTAGATCACAGGTGGGTGAAGGTCTGCGATAAGACCGCAGGGTCAGGGGAAGAGACCTAGAGAGGGAGCATTGTTTGGAAACAAAGCTCTGGAAACAAAACATTGCAGAGCCCAAATTGATGTGGGCAGTCGTGTGAAGCTAGCCCTGTCCTTAGATGCAAGAGCGTGCTGGGATCTAGGCCAAGCTGTGGGATGAGGGTACAGGTTTCCCTGGGCTGTCCAGTGGGGCTTCTGGCTCCACGTGTGATTTTGGACACACCTGCAAGGTTTTGGAAGGTTTTGGTGGCCAGAGCCCTGCCATTCCTCCTCCTCCTGCCCCGTCCCTCCCTCCTCCCTTCCTCACACCCTCCCTTCGCTTTCTCCTTCCCCTCTCTGTCTCCCTCTCTCACTCTTCAAATTGTATTATATATTATTTTTAACTCCGATTGATTTAAATGATTCAAAAATTTAAAAATTTGGGAAAGTCTCCCTCCTTGTCCCCAGCCTCCTAGTTCCCCTCCCAGAGGCAACCGATTTTACCGGTTGCATATGTAACTTTCCAGAGGTGGTTCAATACCAGCGTATGTGTGTGCATGTGTGGGTGTGGGTGTGGGTGTGCGTGTCCCTTCTTTTATACAAATGGTAGCACACTGTTCACATTGGCCTAGGCCTCGTTTTTTAAAATTGTTTTTTACTAAATATTGATTACATATAAAATAGTAGTTATAATATATATATATACACATATATGTATGTATTTAAAAACCCACCATAATACAATCAGCCATCTGGTACCTACCACCTCTCCTAGACAAAGAAGCAGGGCCTTTAAAATCCTCTTTGTGGCCCTTCCCAGCCTCACCTTTTCCTCCCCTAAATGTCGTCCTAAATGGTATGCTTATCATGCCCTTTTTACCTTTATAGTCCTGCCATATGTTCATGTCACCATGCAATGTGTTGTGTAGTGTCTTACCTTTTTGGATTTTGGATAGAAGGAAGCATACTGCATGCAGTCTTCCACAGCTTGCCTGTATCCCACCCGTGATTAGATTAAAGGTTCTGAGGTTCAGTCATGTGATGCCAGTCATTTTCACTCTGGTATGGAATTTCATCGTATGAAGATATACAATTAATTTTTCATTGCACTGTTTAAGGACATTTGGGTTGCTTCCAATTTTTTGCTACTAGGATCAGCGCTGTTGTGAATGTTCTTAATCATTGCTCCTGGTGTCTATGTATGTTTTGGGGGTTCGTTGGGGTAAGGATTTCCGTGGGGCATTTGCAGGGGCCTAGGGAACACACATTGTCAACTGCAGTAGATAAAGGCAAACTGTTGCCCAGAGTGGTGGTGTCAGTTCACATACTTGCCAGCTGTTTGCTTCACTCCCTCACCGATTCTTGGAATTATCAGTTTTTTAAATTTTATAGGGACTTCCCTAGTGGCACAGCAGTTAAGAATCCTCCTGCCAATGCAGGGGACATGGGTTCGAGCCCTGATCCGGGAAGATCCCACATGCCGTGGAGCAACTAAACCCATGCGCCACAACTACTGAGCCCATGCACCGCCACTACTGAAGCCTGTGAGGCTAGAGCCCATGCTCCACAACAAGACAAGCCACCTCAATGAGAAGCCTGAGCGCTCCAGTGAAAAGTAGCCCCCGCTCACTGCAACTAGAGAAAGCCCAGGCGCAGCAACGAAGACCCAACGCAGCCAAAAATAAAATAAATAAATAAAATTTAAAAAAATAAAATAAAATTTTACAGACTGATACATGTGAGATCGTAACTCATTATGGTTTAAGTTTTTTATTTCCCTGATTATGCACATTGCATTTTTTTACTTGAAATATATTTTGGCGATTGTTCTATGTCAGAGCAGTTCTATGTCCTCCTTTCTTGGACTGGAGAGTGTTCCATCGTATGAAAATCTATTTAACCAGTTCCTTATGAAAATCTAGACATTGAGTTGGCTCCACTGTTTTACAGTCAATTCTGCAATGAATAGCTTTGTATAGAGATGGTAAAGTGTGTCTGTACATGAAGGAGTCTATATCTAGGTTTCTTACACAGGAACCTTCTGAGACGTTTAGGTGAAAATGGCAGATAGTTTTTACTCCCCTCTGGCCCTCCACCTGTCTGTTTCCAGCAAATTCCCTCAATTCCCCAAGTTCCCCAAGGGCACTCTATCTGTCCTGTCTTGTTCCATCGCCCCGTGCCTTTTCTCTCAGGTGCTGATGCTCCCCTTCCCCCTTCCCCTCTGGACCAACCCAGAACCAACCTGTTCACCCCTACACTCCCCCCCACCACACACAGATTCCTTAGGGACAGTCCTACCCTGGCATCTCCTTCCTATGACCCTCCCTATCTCAAGAATTAGCATATCCTAGGGGCTGGACGTTGCCTAGCCCTGAAGGAGAGGAAAGGAAAACTGACTGCAGCCCTTACAGAATGGATCGTCTCAAAGGGGGCGGGACAAGAGATACATAAAACAACCAGGAAGTCAGTCATAGGACAAATCCCAGCCCAGCACCTGTTGGCTGTGCTGCCCTGGCAAACCCTGGCCTCATTTCTTTATAAAAGGAGGACAGTAACACTTCTCTGGGGCTTAGATCGGAGTGGGGCCTGTGTTCACGCACTTGCAGGTCATAGCTTTCCTTGTCACCAAGGACACTTCTAATTCAAGGAAGCCACAATAATGACTATGGTAGACACAAGTTCAGGGTCTGAGCGCAATCCAGAGGAAGGGGAAGGAAGCCCAAACTGGCATGTCTGTTCACAAAGAGCTTTTCTTTATTCTGCTGTAGAGAACACATATTCTCTCTTTGGTGGGTGTTTAGGGGGCTTCTGAACTTACGCAGCTATAAAGCACGCTGCAGCGAACAGCCTTGCCCTCAGGTCGTCTGGCATGGGCAGGTACATCTGCTGGATGAGGCTCTAGAAGGGGAGCTGCTGGGTGCACTGGGCACCATTCAATATGTCCTCCCCGATTCTGCTCATAGACTCAACCATAAAGATACTTCTTCCTTCCATGATCAGACTCCCCTAGCGCTTTCTCCCATAGACTCTGGCTGTCTGGGTACATGTCCTGTCTTCTGGGTACTTCTGTGGGGAGGGAGCAGGCCAAATTCCATACCCCTGTGCCCAGCACACAGTAGGTGGGCACTCAACACAGATGACCTGAGTTACCATTTACCTTCATGGAACATTTCCTCATTTGGTCCTCAAAACAACCTTGTGTGGGCCTGGCGGAATGATCATCCCCACCTTACGTGTGGGTAAGCTGAGGCTCAGAGACACCCTGTTTTGCCCTTGGCCATACTTGGCCTCGGCCTCAGGCTAGGGCTCCTAACTCCCAGCACAGACTCACTACCCCCAGGCCACACTGCCTCCCAGTGGCTGTTGAAATGCAATTAGCCGAGCTAGGACCCTCGTCTAAGCCTTACTCTCTGGCTGTTCTTCTGTATACAGAAATACTAATGACCAGGGCCTTCAAAGCCTTATTCTCGTGTTTATTTGCCAACAAAGATTAGAAAGATTAGAATATCTAACCAACACTTTTTGAGTCCTCACACACTCCAGGCAACCTCTCTGCATATATTAGTTCATTTACTTCTCAGAAGCTTAAGGGGTAGTTGACATAATTATCCCCCTCATATAGATGAGGTTAAATGAGTGGGAAGTGGCAGAGTCGGGATTTAAACCCAAGCAGAGCCTGCTTTCTTAACTAGTCTATACCACTGGCTTGCAATCAATGGCTTTTAATATATGACACTAATAAATTGTCATTATAATATTATTTCAAGCCTCAGTTGGAATGATGGCTCTCTGCTTGGTATTTTAGGGATGACAGGAAGGTCCCTGGGGGAATTCCCTGGTGGTCCAGTGGTTAGAACTCCACGCTTTCACTGCTGAGGGCGTGGGTTCGATCCCTGGTTGGGGAATTAAGATCCCACAAGCCTCATGGAGCGGGGCCCACAGAAATAAACAAATAAATAAAGTGCTCATCCAAAAAATAAAATATAGTAAAAAACAAACAAACAAGAAAGAAAGGTGCTTCACCCATAACAAACTAAATACCGTCCCATCATTTTAGGGCTGTGTACAATTACACAAGTAGAGCTATATCCCTTAGGCTGACAGCTTTGATTCTTGATGAAACAAGATACTCCCAGGTCTTTCTCAACCTTTTAATGCTCAGGGCTGCTTTTCATGCCATGAACAGCTCTTTCCTTCTCTATAGTTCTTACAATAATATCAAAAGAGGTTTTCCTCAAATATAACATTAAATCACACTATTAAATGTGACTTTACAAACTCCTCCTCTCATCACTGTCCCTATTTTACAAATTATCTGAAGGCCTTAGCTCCTGTTACTGAACCTGGATTTGGGTCCATTTGCCTGACACACAGCAAAGCCAATCTACTCACACCAGGCTGTGGTGAAGAAAAGTACAGCATATATTGCTGTCACCGAGCAAGGAGAATGGACAGCTCATGCTCAAAAGATCCAAACTCCCAATGGCTTTCAGGGAAGGTTTTTTTTAAGGCAATATTAGGGGTGTGGATCACAGGGTGCCTGACTGGCTCATGGACATTCTTCTGGTTCGTTGGTGTGAGGTAACAGAGCGATGTTTTGGGAGCCAACATCATCAACCTTCTGGTCCCAACCAGCCTGGGATTCTACGAGCTGTAGTCACCCCTGGGGAGTGGGCGGTGGGTCTGGCCTCTGTAAAAACACTTTAGGAATGTGTGTCAGACCTCGTTATCTCCATCTTTCAGGGAACTGGGAGTTCAGGACCTCTGCTATGTGCCTGATTTATAGTCTAAATTGTTACCAGTTTCCCAGCTCAACAGCTATTCTTTGTTTCTGTGTGTTGGCATTTCCTAATCACTAACACTTGAGCCAGACTTTTGAGCCTGAAGGGAGGCCTGGAGCAAAGCCTTTTACTTCAAGAGGTGGGGCACACGGGAGAGGGGCTCATACACCCGAGAGGGTCCTAAAGCGTCCCACACAGTTTCACTCCCACCTCACTGCCTTCTGTCCAATTCGTCCTGCCTCCGCACTCGGTGCTTTCATCGTCACTTGCCCGATCCACCAATGCCCTGGGCTCCCTGCTCCTTGGCCTCCTCTCCCCCTGTGATCTCATCTGCCCTGGCTCACTACTCAGCCCCACACTCAGGCCCTCAGCCCTCTGAAGATCCCTTGTTCAAACCTCTTTCTAGCTCTTCTCTTCAAGCGTTTACTCCCACAGGCCCCATAGTCCACTGATCTCACCACTTTTCACTGCCCCCTTCACATCCCTCCTCCCCTCCTTTCCTGCCTCAAATCCGTGGTTAGTTATTACCACTCCTCTCTTGTCTACACGCTCCCCTCCTGTACCTCAAGCTTTCTAGACTGTACTCACTTGGCAAAACTCCAACCCAGTTAAATCCGTCTCTCGACCAGCTCCACGTGCCCCACCGTATACTTTATTTGTTTACTTTGCTTGCCTCTACCCCCATAGAATGTCAGTGCCACGAGGGCAGGGGCTGTGCCAAGGTCCACTGCTCTGTCCCAGCATCAGAAGAGTGCCTGGTGCACCATGGAGGCACATTTGGTGAAAATGCATGTTTGTTGGATGAATTTCTCTCAGTGTGGAGAAGGATCTGAGAGCTCGTTTATGGTGGTATCTGGGGGAAAAGCAGAGGATGGAAAGTCACACCTGTGTCTCAGGAGGAATAGAGGAGGGGGAGTGGGATGAGGAGGACAAGCAGGGAACTCCTCAGGTCTGCCAAAGGAGAATGCCGCTCCCTCTTCCTTCCTAGTTGACCCCTGTTCTGGGAGAAGATCTTGAAAGAGTTCTTCATTCTTGAGCCCGAATTACAGAATTCTAAACCTTTACTAAATTGTTGTTTCCTGCCAGTGTTGGTTACTTAAGGCTTCCGAGAGGATGTTTGAATAGCTGTGATTAGCAGAGAATCGAAGCCCAGGGAACAGAAGGATACGTGGGCGCTGGAAGCAGAGCCGGGACTCGAACCCAGGTGTCCTGCCCTGCAGTCCTGAGTCCTCTCCTACTGCCTGCTCTGCTGCCCCGCTCTGCTGTCACATGCTGTCATTTGCCCAATTGTCCTTACCCTTAAAAGAAGCAGAGAAAATGTTTTGTCTAATGCACACTGAACACTCATGAAAAATGCTGTGAAAGAGATTTGTTACCATTTCGGGTCCTTGGACTCTTTAACCTATAGAAATTGATAAGAGGCCAGACGAGGATGTCAGGCCAGGCTTTGCTGGGACTCGTGCTGCACCAAGAGGGAGCGGAAACAGGTAACGAGTTTCCCTCTCTCGCTTGCTCTCTTAGGAGGGTGGGCTGCTTCCTTAAATGGGGTGAGGGTGGGGGTGGATTGGTGGGTTGGGCCAGAGGGGTGCCTTAGGTGGTCTGCCCGCCCTCTTGGTGGTGCTGTGGGCAAGGATCATGCACAGCACTCCCCCTGCTTTTG
Organism: Hippopotamus amphibius kiboko; assembly: GCF_030028045.1. Lineage (NCBI taxonomy): Eukaryota > Metazoa > Chordata > Mammalia > Artiodactyla > Hippopotamidae > Hippopotamus > Hippopotamus amphibius. The sequence continues at coordinate 40,544,056 of NC_080196.1, read as the reverse complement.
CTCCTAGTGTTCCTGAGTCCAAGCTCGCTCTGCTCGAATGAATCAGAGACCAGGTGTAGAGGCAAGGAGTACGACTGTATTCAGAAATCCGGCAGACCGAGAAGATGGACTAGTGTCTGAGTTAGAATTCAGGCTTCTTTTATACTAAAAAGGGTAGGGGGTGTTGTTGGTTGTTGCAGACTTCTTGGTGCCAGAATCCTTTGTTCTTGCAACTGTCCACGTAGGTCAAGACAGGATGTTCTTGTAAGCCTCCAACAAGGCAAATGTTATTCATTGTTCTGCAACTTTAATGAATAGAAAAGTGTTATACCTTTAAAGATCAGAGGTTTAAGAATGGGCTATCCTGTATCTTTCAGGCTGTAAAGCAACATTCTAAACTTGTAGCAAAAGCAATAGAATACAAAAGCTAATGTAAAAGAAACAGACCCAACATGGAGTCCAATTTAGCTTTTCCCTGTTACACTAGCACCTCAGAAATGGCAGTAGGTTTGTGGCCTATTCATATCTTATCGTTCATAATTGCCCCAACTGTGCATTCATGTAGTTTTTTTTTAGTCCCTGTAAGTTTCTTTGCATGGTGTCACTCTGGTAGAGGGTCCCAGGTCTCAGCCTATCTGAGATTGAAGGATCCAACAAGGCTCTAGCAAACCTGTATGATGTGCTTACAGAGCGACACACATTCCCTCATCGATTGCTAAGCCCACAGCAGCCCCTGAGGGTGGTACTGTTATTACCCGCATTGTATGGAGAAGGAAACGGAGACACAAGGAGGTTGCACAACTACACACGCAGCTAGGAAGTGAAGGAGCCTCTACGTGACTCAAGAGCCTACGCTTATACCCTTGATGCTCTAGGGTCGTAAATGCCACACCAAAATGACATAAAATTTAAGCAAACTTTTTCCGCTGGAAGGTTTGAGTGCTGTTGACGAAAGGAACTCTGACCCTCTGAAACAGGAAGCGACGTGGCAAGGCAGGCACTGCTTGTTAAATTGAGTGCTAGAGGTGTTTCAACCCCAAGTGTGAAGGGGAAGTGCCAGAGGACAGGGGAAGGGGAAATGACGCTTGGTTGGTCCCATTTTGTGCCAGATGTTTTCTGTACATTAGCTCGGCTCCATTCTCACCATGGGCCTAGGTCATGGGTTCCCACAGCTAGTCGGTGGTAGAAGTGGGGTTTGAACTGTACACATTTAATTTATCTGGAGGCTTCCCAAAGCAGTGTTACACAGGACGTGTTTAAATACCACGAATAAGGCATTTCTGGGTCATGAGCTTGGACTTTAAAGTGACCTCGGGAAGCCCCGGCTGAGGCTCTGGCCACTGCATCCTTTCCTTCTTCTTTATCCCTTGAGAGCTGAAAATTTTTGTACAGACTAGACTTTCCACTGAGATGGGTGAAAGAAAAGAGTTTGAACCAACTAATTACTAAGTTTTGACTCCAAAAAAGGAAAACAACTTGTTTTAATTTGCCAAACCTTAGGTCAAATACATTTTCTTTTTTTTTTAAACTGAATTGTTCAAAGGATCCCATTGGGCATTTTTGTCTTTTTAAAGATCAGTGAACTAATGTGAGGTTTCTAAATAGGGGCAGTCCAGTGTGATAGAACTGTGGCCTAGGAGTCAGGGCTCCTGAGTCCTGGGCCTGACTCTTACTTGGGCTTGCTGTGTGACCTTGAGTAGGTACCTCTCATCTTGGGCCTCAGCGCTAAGAAATAACAGGCTTGTGTCTGATGAGCTCTCTGTTCACCTCTAGACCTCAAGTTCTAGGATAGGATCATGGGCTCTGTGTCATCGTTTACTAGCTGGTAAGTGAGCATGCCGGACAAGCTACACTGGGATTCAATTTCTTCATATACAAAATAGATTGAGAATACCTCTGTCACAGGGTTGCAAAGACTGAACGAGAAAATTCCATAATGCCTAGCACGAACAGAAGATGCACTCGATACTGGTTAGACACAGCAGTGATGTTTCTTTATATGTTATTAAAAATCAATAAAGAACCAGATCATAAAAAGCTAAACTTCCACCAATACGTATGTATTGAGCACTTTTTTTTTTTTTGGCCCCACCACTTGGCATGTGGAATCCTAGTTCCTCGACCAGGGATCAAACCCACACCCCCTGCATGAGAAGAAGAGTCTCAACCACTGGACCGCCAGGGAAGCCCCTGAGCAATATTCTGCATTTGTGGTGAAGCTTTCGGTTGACTACCCAAACCATTCCCAGCCCCTCCTTAGCCATCTCCAACCACAGAGACTGGAAATCCCGATATTCTCTTTCCCAGCCTCGCTCGAAGCTTGGGGTGGCTGTGTGATCCATGTTTTGGCCGTGAGACATAAGCTACTGGCTGACTTCTAGGAAAGCTTTTGTTCCCTGCTATCAGGGACAGTTACCAGAGGAGAGCCCCTGGCTGCTGCCCCTTCTGGTTTTTGTGTTTTTTTTTTGTTCCCTTCCTTGAAAATAAATATACTATGTGCAGCAGTGGCAGCAGTCGAATGATCATGAAGCACGATCACAGGGAGGAAACGCCAACAAACCAAGTGTATCAAAGTGCAAGGCTGGAAAGAGTCTGGGTCCCGGATAACATTGTTGAGGAGAGAAACCAGCCCCAGCAGCTGCTGGCTGTTAGACGTCTCACTATTTAAAATACATACCCTGTTTGTTTAAGCCACTGTCATCTGGGCTTCCTGTTCCCTAGCTGAGCCCATCCTATCTCTTACATCATTCAATAAACATTGTTTCTACTAGTACTAGGCACAGTCCTAGGTAGGAGGTTTACAAGGAGGGATAAGACATCTTTAAGGTTTTACAGCCTATTCAGGCAGACAGCCAAGCTTTTTTACTTTTAACCCAGTGGAAATGTAAGAGGTGGTACCATTGAAGTCTCTAAATGTTAGCCTGACCACGTAAAGGAATGGGTAGACTATTGCTTTTAGACTGAAAACACTTTCAGAACAGATTCTTCGTTTTTCTTTTTCATTTTTTTTTTTAAGATTTATTTTATTATTTATTTATTTTACTTTTGGCTGCATTGGGTCTTCGTTGCTGCGAAAGGGCTTTCTCTAGTTGTGGCGAGCGGGGGCTACTCTTCATGGTAGTGCACGGATTTCTCATTGCGGTGGCTTCTCTTGTTGCAGAGTACAGCCTCTAGGCACGTGGGCTTCAGTAGTTGCGGTGCATAGGCTCAGTAGTTGTGGTTCTAGGGCTCTAGAGCACAGCCTCAGTAGTTGTGGCGCATGGGCTTAGTTGCTCCATGGCATGTTGGATCTTCCTGGGCCAGGGCTCGAACCTGTGTCCCCTGCATTGGCAGGGGGATTCTTAACCACTACACCACCAGGGAAACCCAAAACTTTTTCTTACCAACACATCTCTAGCACCTGTCAGCATATAGTCAATGCTCAATAAATAGTTGCTGTATTTCGTAATTGATCATGGGGCTTACCCTACATGAAGGATGATCTCACTTTTTGCGCCCTTTGGAAGTTAGGTGTGGCCACAGGACTTGCTTTAGCCAATGAAATGTAAGCAGATCAGAAAAGGAACCCTCAAAAAAAAAAAAAAAAGAAAGAAAGAAAAGAAAAGAAAAGAAAAGGGAGCCCTCATGCACTGTTGGTGGGAATGTAAATTAGTACAACCACTAAGGACAAGAATATGGAGCTTCCTCAAAAAATTAAAAATATAACTACCATATGAACCAGCAATTCTACTTCTGAGTATTTTTCCAAAGAAAACAAAACCTAATTTAGAAAGATACATGCACCCCTATGTTCACTGCAGCATTATTTACAACAGCCAAGATATGGAAGCAACCTAAGTGCCTATCAATAGATAAATGGATAAAAAAGAATGAAATCTTGCCATCTGTGATAACATGGATGGACCTAGAGGGTATTATGCTAAATGAAGTAAGTCAAACAGAGAAAGACAAATACCATATGATTTCACTTATATGTGAACTCTAAAAACAAAACAAAATAAAAAACACAATGAAACAGAAACAGATTCATAGATACAGAGAACAAATTAATGGTCTCCAGGGGGTGGGGGTGGGGGGAATGAGTGAAAACATATGTCCATTTCAGGTGGAAGCAGGTAAAAGCTGGTGCCAATCTCTATGCGCTCTCTTCCCCTCTGCTGTTTGTTGCTGAAACATAAACTAGCCAACGGACTTCCTAGGTGGTGCAGTGGTTAAGAATCTGCCTGCCAATGCAGGGGACCCAGGTTCGAGCCCTGCTCCAGGAAGATTCCACGTGCCGCAGAGTAACTAAGCCCGTGTGCCACAGCTATTGAGCCTGCACTCTAGAGCCTGTGAGCCACAACTATTGAGCCCATGTGCCGCAATTACTGAAGCTCATGCACCTAGAGTCGGTGCTCTGCAACAAGAGAAGCCACGGCAATGAGGAGTCCACGCACCACAACGAAGAGTAGCCCCCACTCACCACAACTAGAGAAAGCCTGTGTGCAGCAGCAAGGACCCAACACAGCCAATAAATAAGTAAATAAATAAATTTATAAAAAAAATAAAAAATAAAGTAGCCAAACCCAACTAATACAGTGAATGAATCATTGATTAAATGAATGAATGAATCAATAGTGGCAGGGTTGAGAATGGATTAAAGGGGTGGGGAGACCAAAGGCAGGAAGTTTGTGGCTGACACATTGGTTCCCTACCCTATTAATAGAAGCTGCCTCTTCGCCCTTTTCTCCTTCCTGCTGGCAGAGCCTGCATCCCCCTATTGGGATTGAGAATGTCAAATGATGGCTTTCCCAGCCTCCCCTGAAGCTAAGGCACAAATGTGGTGACCCAGTGCTGGCCAGTGCACCCTGAGGGAGAGTCTTCTGGAGGGCTTTCTGGAAAGGGCTTTTCTCTCAAATAAGAACAGACTTTCCTCATTGTTTAAGCCACTCCATATTGACTTTTCTGTTACTTGCAGCCTAAAACAACTTAAGTGATACAGCATAGATTGCTACAATGTGGCAGAAGCCCATGTGAGAGATGAGGCTTAGTTGAATGGCTAGAGAGGAAATGATAGAGCTGAAAAAAGCTTGGAAGTAAAATCAATAGGACTCAGTGACTGATTGGGTGCAGAGCTTGAGCTGTGTGCTGTGCAGAATAAAAGAGGTTTAAAACCTAGTCACTGGTGTCAAGGATCCCAGTGAGAGAGATATACACTGAATGAAAACATCAACTGTATGAGCTAGCCTATACCAAGGGCCAATGTATACTGCAGGAGTTGTGAAGAGGGAGGGATGTGGAATTGGCACAGGACTTGAAGAATGGCTGGACGTTGGGTTTGGGTGGATAAAGAAGATGATGACAGTCTGGGAAGGCCCTTCCTAATACATCTTAGACCAAATTTTATAGCTAGTACTTTACAAATTATCTTTGCCTTACAACTTTTTTTTTTTAATAAATTTATTTATTTATTGGCTGTGTTGGGTCTTCATTGCTGCACATAAGCTTTCTCTAGGTGTGATATGCAGGCTCCTCATTGCTGTGGCTTCTCTTGTTGTGGAGCACAGGTTCTAGGTGCATGGACTTCAGTAGTTGTGGCACAGGGGCTCGATAGTTGTGGCTCACGGGCTTAGTCGCTCCATGGCATGTGGGATCTTCCTGGAGCAGGGATTGAACTCATGTCCCCTGTATTGGCAGGTAGCTTCTTAACCACTGCGCCACCTAGGAAGCCCACAACTTTCATTTTTAACTTTGTTTCAGCCATTTTCACATATTAGATGAAAAGCAATAGAGGGACAATCCAGTTCAATACCAAATATACTTTAAATGTAAGCATCATTTAAAATATGGCTACTTTTCAATCATTAGGTAGATACACTATAGGTCATTTAACTATTTCCTTACTCTCAGATATTATGGGCTTTCAATGCTTGAATACCTAAAATAGTGCTGTGCTTATATGTGGAATCTAAAATATGGCACAAATGAACCTGTCTATAAAACAGAAACAGGCTCATAGAGAACAGACTTGTGATTGCCAGTGGGGAGGTGAGTGGGGGAGGTACGGATTGGGAGTTTGGGATTAGCAGATGCAAACTATTATATATAGAATGGATAAACAACAAGGTCCTACTGTATAGCATAGAGAACTATATTCAATATCCTGGGATAAACCATAATGGAAAATAATATTTAAAAAAGAATGTACATATGCGTATAACTGAGTCACTTTGCTGTACAGCAGAGATTGGCACAACATTGTAAATCAACTATACTTCAATTTAAAAATGTTCTTAAAAAATAAAATAAAATAGTGCTGTGGTGTGGCTTCCCTGGTGGTCCAGTGGTTAAGATGCTGTGCTTCCTTTGCAGGGGGTGCAGGTTCAATCCCTGGTTGGGGAACTAAGATCCTGCATGCTGCTGCGTGGTGTGGCCAAAAAATAGGGGAAAAAAAATAGTTCTGTGGTGAGCTCTTTTGGCTAGAGTTTTTCCTATGCCTTAGATTATTTCCTTAGAATAAATTTTCAGAAATGGAATAACTCATTCAAAGAAATATTGAAAGCAGTGAAGCTCACCCAAGACACAACTGCTACAATTCTTTATAAATAGCCAAATTGCCTTCCAAAATCATTCTATCATTGCGCATGAATTTTTGTTTAACTTTAAAAATGCAAGACCGGGTGGTTAAGACTCCACGCTTCCACTGAATACAGCATGGGTTCGATCCCTGGTTGGGGAACTAAGATCCCACATGTTGCACGGGGCCAAAAAAAAAAAAGCAAGACTGGATCACCTGACTTGGGAAGAACTTAGTATGTATTATGGCTACTTTCACCTTGTGAGCTTAGCCCTCAGGACTCTCCTTTTCATCTTAGGTTCCTAACAGTCAGGGTGGGCTGCTCCTTTTCAGAGCTCCTATGGTCTGAATACAGGGCTTAAGTTGGAGATATAGTTAACTGAGCTAGAAAGCAACATTTCCTCATCTTTTCTAGAAACAAAACTCCAACCCTTCATCAAAAAGCTAAACAAAGTAACCATGAAATAGCCAAGTAAATAATTCAATGTGATGATTTATTTTTAAAAAATAAACTCTTAGGTTTAAATAATAATTAGGTTTCTTGAGAAATAAATGTTTCTGTTCTTTTCTCACTAATCCTGAATTATTTTCAAGCACAGCCTAATCTCATCCTGGTCTTGATCCTCTGATTAGAATGGGCCATTCTAATTGGAGTTAGAATTAAAAAGTCATTTCAGGGCTGATATTAGGACTTATCTGGCTTCCCAAACCAGCAAACTGTCATACTGGCTGTCAAGTTAACCCTCAGCCTTGGGCTCAGACCCCTTTACCCCCACCCCAGCCCCACCACCCCCACACAGAGGCTGAGACCACTTTGGGCCCCAGATAAGCAGACAAGAGGGCCTAGCCATGTGAACTGGACTGTCACCTGTCTCCTCCTGAGGGACAGGACAGTCCTGGGCATTGAGAGAAGAGCACAATCCTCGCAAAGACTGGAAAAGGATGTTCAAAGGGATGGCAGGGGCCCACCTCCAATTTGTAGCCATTTTTTTTTTTAAGATTCCACATGTAAGTGATATCGTATGATATTTGTTTTTCTCTGTCTGACTTACTTCACTCAGTAGGACAATCTCTAGGTCCACCCACATTGCTGCAAATGGCATTATTTCGTCCTTTTTTATGGCTGAGTAATATTCCATCGTATATATGTACCACATCTTCTTTAACCATTCTTCTGTTGATGGACATTTAGGTTGCTGCCATGCCCTGGCTATTGTAAGTAGTGCTGCAATGAACATTGGGGCGCATGTATCTTTTTATTTATTTTTATTTTTTATAAATTTATTTATTGGCTGCATTGGGTCTTTGTTGCTGCACACGGACTTTCTCTAGTTGTGACAAGCAGGGGCTACTCTTCATTGTGGTGCACAGGTGTCTCATTGCTGTGGCTTCTCTTGTCACAGAGCATGGGCTCTAGTGCAGGCTTCAGTAGTTGTGGCACACAGGCTCAGTAGTTGTGGCTTGCGGGCTATAGAGCACAAGCTCAGTAGTTATGGCACATGGGCTTAATAGTGCCACAGCATGTGGGATCTTCCCAGACCAGGGATTGAACCTGTGTCCCCTGCATTGGCAGGCGGATTCTTAACCACTGCGCCACCAGAGCAGTCTCAGGGGGTGCATGTATCTTTTTGAATTATGGTTTTCTCTGGATATATGTCCAGGAGTGGGATTGCTGGATCATATGGTAGCTCTATTTTTAGTTTTTTAAGGAGTCTGCATGCTGTTCTCCATAGTAAAGCTGTACCAGCTTACATTCCCACCAACAGTGTAGGACGGTTTCCTTTTCTCCACACCCTCTCCAGCATTTATTGTTTGGCTAGACATCAAATATCTGCATCATTGAAAAACCACAAAAGTGCCTGAACAATGAATTGGCAACCTTTTTCCCAACTACAGGACTAATCAAAACTCAATATAATAAGTTTCACTTTATTTCTCTGAACCTCATTTCCTCTTCTATAAACCGGGGTTTAAAAGCTCTAACTCTTAGTAGTGCTATAAAAACCAAATCAGGTGATAATGTGAAGGTCTCTGAAAACAGATTAAGAAATTATTATTTACTTTTTGTTTTCATTAATAATAATGCAGCTAACATCTACGTTGCAATTTACAATTTACAGTAGTTCTTCTCAAACTCTAAGGTGCGTATGAATCACTTGGGTGTCTTGTTGAAATGTGGATCTTAGGTTCAGTAGGTCTGGGGCCTGAGATGCTGTAGCTGCTGGTTCACACACCACACTTTGAGTAACAAGGGTTTGCAGAAATTTGCAAACATGAAATTTTCCAATAGTCAATTCCTGGCAGACTTCAAGTCATCAATTTGGACAGTTGTTAGTGTATCCTACATGCTATGTGATCAAAACTCAAGGTCTCAACCGATCACTGGATAGACATCCATGGTGGCCAAGTAAGTGTCTTGGGTTTAACAAACTGTTCCCGGAAGGCAGGTATCTCAGGAAAAATCCAAGGACAATGGGTTTTTCCTTGTAACCATAACTAAAATCAGGGCCCAGAGCTCTGCTCTGATAATTACTGAAACTAAGCTAAGAAAGTGGTGATTTTCATGGGTTTACTTCATGGCAGGTTATCTTTACCCCAGTGCTGGGGGCTGCCTCCCTCTAAAACCATTTATTATCTCCTGAAAACAGTTTAAAATGTATTTTTAAAAAACTATTGAAAAGATGATGTGAAAATACCCGTAAGGACCATTTTGAAAAAGGAAGGTCCCCACAATCCCACCAGACAATGGTTTTTATTATTACAGGTCCTTTCCAGATGATACATTTTCATGTACTATATTTCCTTGGTTCTAAAATACCATCAGTTTTAAGACTCAGCATTGATTTAGTAAAAGTTTTTTAGGGGGAAAAAAACCCCACCACAATAACCTGTAAAAAGGCCCATTGATTGAAATATATTCTGATATCAGAAATTTTAATGTAATTTTATTTATTTATTTATTTATTTATTTATTGGGCTGCATGGGGTCTTTGTTGCTGCATGGGGGCTTTCTCTCTTTGTGATGAGTGGGGGCTATTCTTCGTTGTGGTGCCCGGGCTTCTTACTGTGGTGACTTCTCTTGCTGTGGAGCACAGGCTCTAGGTGTGCAGGCTTCAGTAATTGCAATACGCAGGCTCAGTAGTTGTGGTGTGTGGTGCTTAGTTGCTCTGCAGCATGTGGGATCTTCTTGGACCAAGGATCGATCCTGTGTCCCCTGCATTGTGTCCCACTATGACACCAGGGAAGTCCCTGATATCAGAAATTTTAAATTTGGGTTAGAATTGAGGAATATAGTAGAAAAAAAGATATTAATCTATTTTATTTTGCTATGTACCAGGAAGTGTTTTAAATTATTCGAGTTTTTGAATCAGAAACACGCTCACCTGGTTCAACATTCAACGGGTACAAAAGTTGTCAGTGATTTGCTCCCAACTGTCCACCTCTCTGTCCCCTCCCTGGAAGCCCAGGTGTTTTCAGTCACTTGTTTGCTGATCGGAGGTATTTTGTGCTTATAGCTGCAGGTGAAGTCATATTTCTTGCCCCCCTTTTTTACACAAATGGCATCATATCATATTCCCGTTCCGGGATCTTGTCTTTTCACTTGACAAAATATCCAGATTGATCCACGTCATGCCCAGACCATTTTGATTTCTTTTGTTTTGCTAAGATTGCATCACAAGTATTTCTCTGTCTTTCTATACAATTGCTATAATTATCCTTCCCAATGACTGTTTGGTTTTGTGGGGTGACGGGGCCACAATTTAGTAACAGCTCCCTGTGGTTGGGCATTTAGGTTGTTTCCAGTGTTTGGTTATAACAGGGAACACACGATGACCATTTAGTCATTCAGCAAGTATTTGTTTGACAACATAAATTGCCATCCTCCAATGTACCAAAGTGCCCTCACCCACGGGGCTGAGAGTCACGCAGCAGGAGCAGCCAGGGAAATGAATAAGAGCACAGAAGTGTCCCCAGCCTCCCAAGGGGCCTCTGAGTATAGTCTGGGCTCCCACATGGGAAAGAGAGATCAAGGTGGTAATGGATCCGCCTACAAGCAATGGCTGGTGTGAATGAACGAGGTGGTGACAGCTTATTCATCAGGTGTGTGAGCTTAGTTAACGTGTATCCACCTCAGATGCAGATCTAATCCCCAATACTGACTATGTCCCTGCCAGGGCGCCAGTTACGGTGAATTTACAGAGGTGGTAAATAAAGAATTACAATGGCAAATACTTTGTAAGCACTTACCATATGCCAGAACAACCCTCTAGGAGGTGAGAATTACTTTCGCATTTTATACATAAGAAAACTAAGACACCAAGATGTTAAGTAACTTGCAATCGACATAGCTGTGATTTGAACCCAGATAGCCCGGGGTCCCTGACCAGCTACACTGTACTGTCCTGAGGAAGGTTGTTGGACTCAACCCTGGGGTACATTTTGTCTTTGTTCTGTGGATGCTGACCGAATCCCTTTCCCTTCTTAAATCTCAGTAAGTGTAAACTCGGGGTGCCTTTAACTCCCATTTGTTGGATGAGCGTTTTCCTAGGTTGAGCCTGGCTTTTCTTCCTCTCCAGAGAACTGCCTGCCAGTACCTTCGAGGTGGGGGCTCTCCTCCTCCACTGGGGGAGGGGTGCAGAGCCTCTTCCTACCCTGCACCAGGCAGTGCAGGGAGACTCAGCGCCTCCGGTGGCCCAAACGGCAAGACTCAGGCAGCTGACCCTGGGGCTGCAAGGACCTGGGTGAATCCAACTGGCTCAAACCCACCCCAAACGTCCATCCTCTTTCTTCTGTCTCCCCGCCCCCCACCCAGCACACAGACAACCTCTCATCCCTTACTTCTCCCAACCACTTCCCCTTGGTTCCCAGACAACTCCCCCCTCCCCCAGACAAAGGCAAGCCTGGATCTCATCAACCAGCACGTTGCTGCAAGCACTGCCCTTTATACCTTCAGTCCCAGCTGCAGAACACGTGTAATCAAGCTGTCCCGATGATGCCCAGTCTCCTGCCCCATTTTTAATAATTCAATTTCTTCTCAGCTACTGGAACAAAAGGCCCTCTTCACCTCAGAATATTTCAAATGCCAAAACAAATAGCAACTTGCAGCAAACGGGACCACCTACAGCAATTCTTCTTTGTTTACTGTCATGGAAGTCACAATGAAAACAGAAAAGATTGGCAATGAAAAATGGGTTTCCCTCCCACCCTCAAACCCTGGTCCCTCTCCTCTGAAGTAGCCACACTCAATAGTTTTGTTTCTGAAATTTTCCGTGCATACACATAGGGGATATTTTTTCCCCTTTTTGACATAAATGTACCGTATTTATGCTTTGGATCCTTGGGGTTTTTTTTCCCCATTTACCAACATATCTCGGAGAACTTTCCATATGAACACATCCAGATCCCCCTTATTCTTTTCTACAGCTGCAGAGAATTACATTATATGGTGAATGAATATATACCATAATTCATTTAACTAGCTTTCCATTGATAGATATTTAGGTTACTTCTAGATACTTAGGCTATTACAACTGGTGCTTTATTTAACAACCCTGTGCAAACATTTGGCTGGGTGGGGGGACTCCTGTGACTATTTCTGCAGGATAAACTCCTACAAGCGTTTATTTTAAAATAGATGGTGCCAAATTGCCCACCAGACCGCAGTTTTTCAATAGAGACTGAACAAATAGCTTAGGCTTGATGGGTAAACATTTAAAATAAGTAAGACTCAATTTTATATGAGAGGGCATCTTTATTACTTCAAGACACAAGCATAAAAGCCATAAAGGAAGAGAATGTTACATTTTACTACATTAAAATTTTCAACTTCTGTACCATAGAGATTATAAAAAAGTTAAAAGACAAGCTACAAACAGAGAGGATATTTGCAATGCATTCAATATACAATGGAGCTAATATTAGTATCAAGGTCTACACATTAATAACAGAAGGCAGACGCTGCCCTCACCCCAATGGGGAAAGGCTAAGAATAAATAATTCAGAGAAGAGGAACCTGGGAGGACAATGAACATATGAAATGATACCTAGCCTGGTAAATAATCAGGAAAATATCAATGAAACAATGATAAGATAGTAGTCCACACCCTTCTGATTGGCAACATTTAAAAAATCTGGTAATACCAGGAGAAGGGAAGCAATTAGATCTCTTATTGTCTGGGAGTGTAAAATAGCACAACCACACCAGAGACCAATTTGGCAGCAACTGGTCAAATTGAAGAAGTTCCCTATTTTCCTATATCTTCCTATTGCATGTATTCTTGATGGTCTGGCATTTGTGGCCTCCCTGAATGGGGAGAGACCACCTCTCCCAGGGTCAGCCAATTCTTATTGATAGCAAAGGTCTCAAAGCACACCTTTCATAGCAAAGTAACTAGTCCAGAGCCCTTACTCTGAACCACCTCCTCTATCTGGCTGTTATACTCCAGGAAGTAATCTTCCTCTGCCTTAATCGCCCAGGGCTAGGTTCCAGACAACTTGAGACCACCTCCATAGTCCAGAGCCTGCTGACACTATTTAAATCAGCCAATCCTAAACTGTTTCTCTGCCCTGCCTTGCCTTTCTTGCAGAAAATGCAATCAAGTTTCTGGGCCATGCTTTCCCCTCATCCCGTCTGTTTCCTGACCAAACCTGGTGCTTCCCCATATGGCCCTGCATGGCATGGCAAACCCCCTTGAATCCAGGATGTAAATAATAAAAATTTTCTTTCATTGGCATTAACTTCTCCATGTCACCACTCAGTCAGCTGCATAAATTAAAATCCCATGGATACAAATGATATACCCACACTGTGACCTGAGAAATTCCCATGTGATATAAAGGGAGATACATAAAAGGGTTCTCACTGCAGCATTGTTGGTTATAGTAAAACACTGGAAACAACCTGAATATCCATCAGTAAGAGAATAATGAATATGTTGCCCATGGTCTCATAATAGGTTACCAAAGCAGTAACATGGAAAAGACTAGAGCCATGTATCCCAAAGCTGAATGAAAACAGCAAATTGCAGAATGAGTCAATGCATTTGCTTATGTGAAATTTTAAAATTTGTAAAACAATACTATATATTGTTTATAAAACATATTCATGTAATAAAATATAAAAACACGAAGGAAAAGGCTCTCTCCATCTGGGACATGGTTTCCCATGGGAGGGAGAGTGGGGGTAAAGTTGGGAAAGAGTTCAAAGGAGGTTTCACTTCTATCTATGATGTTTCATTTCTTTAAAACCAAGCAAATATTTGTCCAAGATGTGATGAAATGTAAAGATTAGTTCAATCTGTCTGGTAGGTATGTGGTTGTTTGTTGTTCTATTTTCAATACTTTACTATATGTTTGAGCTGTTTCATAATGAGAAGAAGTGATTTAGGCTGCATGAATGATCTCAAGGTCATATATAAGGACAACATGACAGGGTGCTAGCAAGCTCTGCCCCCATCTCAAGAGTGTCAAGTTTTCTCCTCTCACCTTAAGTCTCTTTTTTTTTAATTACTGACTTTTTAGAAAAGGTGTAAACACTTGCACCCCACAAAGGATATACATACATATTGATCGAGTATTCAAAAATTAAGTCACAGACCTCAAAAGTCATGTGCTATATTAGAGGGCTGTTCAATTAATTAGCAGGACCTCCCTTGTTTTTCAGGAGGAATAAGGAAGAGAAAAATATTCTATTTCTTTTAATAAAAGTAATAGTTGGTGACACAGGAGCCTCCTAGATAGCTTCCTCCGCAAGAGGGCAGACAGCAGTATCCAGCAGTATCAGCAGTATTTCGTCTTGTGGAACTGAAAACCACAGCCACAGAAAGACAGAGAAAATGAAAAAGCAGAGGACTTCGTACCAGATGAAGGGACAGGATAAAACCCCAGAAAAACAACTAAATGAAGAGGAGATAGGCACCCCTCCAGAAAAAGAATTCAGAATAATGATGGTGAAGATGATCCAGGACTTTGAAAAAAGACTGGATGCAAAGATCGAAAAGTTTACCAAAGACCTAGAAGAATTAAAGAGCAAACAAACAGAGATATGCAACACAATAACTGAAAAGAAAGATACACTAGAAGGAACCAATAGCAGATTAACTGAGGCAGAAGGGCAAATAAGTGACCTGGAAGACAGAATGGTGAAAATCACTGATGCAGAAAAGAATAAGGAAAAAAGAATGAAAAGAACTGAAGACAGCCTAAGAGACCTCTGGGACAATGTTAAAAGCACCAACACTCACATTATAGGGGTCCAGAAGGAGAAGAGAGAGAGAAAGGACCCGAGAAAATCTTGGAAGAGATTATAGTTGAAAACTTCCCTAACATGGGAAAGGAAATAGCTACCCAAGTCCAGGAAGCGCAGAGAGTCCCAGGCAGGATAAACCCAAGGAGAAACACACCAAGACATATAACAGTCAAATTGAAAAAAATTAAAGACAGAGAAATGTTATTAAAAGCAACAAGGGAAAAACGACAAATAACATACAAGGGAACTCGCATAAGGGTAACAGCTGATTTCTCAGCAGAAACTCTGCAAGCCAGAGTGAGTGGCACGATATATTTAAAGTGATGAAAGGGAAGAAGCTACAACCAAGAATACTCTACCCAGCAAGGCTCTCATTCAGATTCGACAGAGAAATCAAAAGCTTTACAGACAAGCAACAGCTAAGAGAATTCAGCACCACCAAACCAGCCCTACAACAAATGCTAAAGGAACTTTCCTAAGCGGGAAACATAAGAGAAGAAAAGGACCTACAAAAACAAAAACAAAACAATTAAGAAAATGGTAATAGGCACATACATATCAATAATGACCTTGAACTAAATGCACCAACCAAAAGACACAGACTGGCTGAATGGATACAAAAACAAGACCCATATATACGTTGTCTACAAGAGACCCACTTCAGACCTAGGGACACATACAGACAGAAAGTGAGGAGATGGAAAAAGATATTCCATGCAAATGAAAATCAAAAGAAAGCTGGAGTAGCAATAGTCACATCAGATAAAATAGACTTTAAAATAAAAAATGTTTCAAGAGACAAGAAAGGACATTACATAAAGATCAAGGGATCCATCCAAGAAAAGGAGATAACAATTATAAATATATATGCACCCAATATAGGAGCACCTCAATATGCAAGGCAAATGCTAACAACTATGAAAGAGGAAATGCAAGGCAGAAATAGAGACCCAGATGTGGAGAACAAACACATGGACACCAAGTGGGGAGGGTGGGGAGGGTTGGGGGGGGATGAATTGGGAGATTGGGATACCAAATTGTACACTCTAAATATATGCTGTTTATTGTCTTTTAACTGTATCTCAATAAAAGTTCTTAAAAAAAAAAAGAAAAAAACAACTAAAACTGAAGGAAGAGTAAATAATGAAAAGCGAGAAGTAATTTAAGAGTGCCAAATTTTGTATCTTTCATAATTAACAATCAATATATATTGTTGAAAGTTTATAAATCAGGAAGTGGAAAAAAAAAGTAATAATTGGCAAACAATTTCCAAAAGGTATAATACAATTCTTCTGAAATTTTCAGATTGAATTTTTCAGAATTTTTATAAATCTGATTTCAGCTATAACAACAAAATATACCTTAAAGTATTTCTTTTATTTTTACTAAAAGCAAAGAACTAGTTTTAATTTCTTCTCAAGATAGTACTTCTATATCTTACTAGCAATATTGAATAGTCCTTGCATTAGTCCTAAGGTTTTCAGCAGCAAATATCAAATGCACAGTTGTTTCAACAATAAAGGTATTCAGTTATCTGATATAACAAGAAGGGTACAAACGGTTTACGGGTTGGTATAGTCACTCAACAATCTCCTCAAGGACCCAGACCCTTTCTTCCTTTCTCTTCTGCTATCCTCAGTGAAGTAGCCGACCTCCAAGTTGTCTCTTAAGAATCACCACTTTCTGGTCACACAGACCAACCCTGGTAAAATGTGGGAGGGGTGTGAATACGGCAGAAGGGACGGTATCACTTCTGACAGTGTTATAAAAAGACAATGGCTTCCATTGGGGGTTCATATTCTCTGTTTCTCTTATTCTCTCTCACTCCCTTGCACCTCTCACTCTGGGAAAAGCAAGCTGCTGTCCTGTGAGTAGCCCAGTGGAGGGGCCCATGTGGTGAGGCACTGAAGCTTTCTGTCAACAGCCGGCTAAGCACTGCGGATTCTTCTGCAACCCTAGCCATCAGCTCAACTACAACCTCATGAGAGACCTGAGCCTGGACCTAATCCATTTCTGGGTTCCTAATTCTTGAAAACTGTGTAAGATCATAAATGTTTGTTATTTGAAGGAATTGAGGTTTGAGGTAATGTGTGACACGGTCATAGGTAACTAATACACTCCGTGTGTCTGCCTGTTTCCCCCGATGGGTACAAGACGGCTGTCATAGTTCCGTCCTCCGTGTTCTCACAGGACAGCATCTCAGGTAGGAAGAAAGGGGGATGAGGTGAAAGGGGCTCTCCGTATGTACCTTTCTCCTTTTATCAAGGAGGAAAACCGTTGTTGGGTGCCACCCAACAGATTCCCACTTACTTCTCATTGGCCAGAACTGGGTTTCATGATGGCCTCTAGCTGCGAAGGAGACTGGGAAATCAAGTATCTGGACTTTCAGCAGCTCGGTAGGGAAGTGGGCAAAGAATAGAGGGCTGGGAATGGCTGTTGTGTAGTAACAAGTTATCTACCAGCCTTCCTCTAGTTTCACTTTGTTTCCTTTTTTTCTCCCTCTTGGCTGCCTGGTGTGGCATGCAGGATCCTAGTTCCCTGATCAGGGATTGAAGCTGCATCCCCTGCTTTGGAAGGCACAGAGTCTTAACCCCTGGACCACCAGGGAAGTCCTGTCTATGTTTTCACCTGGGATCAATTAACTTGTTCCTTCATACTCGGTATTCACTGTAACTCAAAGTTAGGACTCCCTCAGATTCGGGTTAAACGTTATTGGCAAGATTACTCATGGTGATGCTGTGACCTTCACACTCTTTCACATCCAGAAACAACCAGGTTCTTCACTCAATAAACATTTTACAAGATTTAAATAGAGGGTGGTGCACCATCAATGAAAAGCTAACCTGGAATCTTGATGCCATCTTTCTCCCCAAGAGCTGTGTCCTGGGTGGTTTCACATATTTTATATTTATGGAAACTCTGTGTTCTATAAATTCCTTTTGGATTGTGTTGTGGGAATTGTGTGTGATAAGCAGTCTCAGTTTCTTGCATGTGATTTCCTCAGAGGCTGATGAGTCATATGAGCCGTGTTAACTTAGTGTAAAACACCTGAGAGGATTATGAGCCGACTTTAAAAATCAAATGCAGAAATAGAATGTGATCCTTTCGTGACGGCGTCCACTTGGAGTTCTTAGGGCTTTGAACAATGGGAAATGAGACAGACCTTCTCAATCGTTTAACACCAAGGAACTAGATGGGCAAGCCCTGTGGCCCCCAGCCCTTGTTGGCGTGCAGGATCTTTTTTTTTTAAATAAATTTATTTATTTGTTTATTTATTTTTGGCTGCATTGGGTCTTCATTGCTGCACACAGGCTTTCTCTAGTTGTGGTGAGTGGGGGCTACTCTTCATTGTGGAGCGTGGGCTTCTTATTGCAGTGGCTTCTTGCAGAGCACAGACTAAGCATGTGGGCTTCAGTAGTTGCGGCATGTGGTCTCAGTAGGCTCATGGGCCCTTGAGAGCTGGCTCAGTAGTTGCAGTGGGTGGGCTTAGTTGCTCCGAGGCATGTGGATCTTCTCTGCCCAGAGATCGAACCTGTGTCCCTTGCATTGGCAGGCACATTCTTAACTACTGTGCCACCAGGGAAGTCCTGGCTTGCAGGATCTTACTTCTCCAACAGGGGATTCAACCTGTAGCTGTGACAGTGAAAGCGCCGAGTCCAAACCACTGGACTGCCAGGAAACTCCCTTAAACTGAGAAGATTTTGAAATACATTTGTATGCGGTTGAGTGGGGATTCCTGAATTCACTTGAGATTTTCTTGCATACCAATAAACAAAAATAAGGAAATACAAGCAAAGAGAGGCCTTCCTTCCAGGCTTGGTAGCTGCTATGTCTTAGGTCCTGAGTGAGCTCTGAACTAGGCAAATCAGGTCACCAGCACAAGAAGCTTGGAATCCCGGCTTCCCTGGTGGCGCAGTGATTAAGAATCTGCCTGCCAATGCAGGGGACACCAGTTCAATCCCTGATCCGGGGGATGCCACATGCTGTGGAGCAACTAAGCCCGTGTGCCACAACTACTGACCCTGTGCTCTAGAGCCCTTGAGCCACAACTATTGAGCCCACGTGCCACAACTACTGAGGCCCGCATGCTTAGAGCCCCTGCTCTGCAACAAAAGAAGCCACCACACTGAGAGGCCTGTGCACCTCGATGAAGAGTGGCCCCCGCTCCCCACAACTGGAGAAAGCCAGTGTGCAGCAGCAAGGACCCAATGAAGCCAATAAATAAAGAAATTAAAACTTAGAAAAAGAAGAAACTTTGAATCCAAGTATGAAAACCCTGACTCCCAGGACAGGGACATAGCTGCAGCAGGGAGCAGAACCTTCGGTGAGATGCCAGGGCCTGGAGTCCTCTGAGGCAGTGAGGGTGGCAGGATAGTGCCAGGGTCAGCGCATGGGAACATGTTAACAGTTCCAATGGGGCCTTCCTGAGTGTGATCGTGAACTTCTAGTTTGCTTGTTTGCATAGAGGCTGTGCTGTACTGGCTGTGGCCTCCACTGTCCCCATGGAACTGAAGACTATCCTTTCTCAGTGAGGACCATGGCCTAATCCAACAGCCAGGCCTGAGAAGCAAGGTGCCAGGGGCCGAGTCAGGACACAGTGCTGTCTTTGAAAGGGTGGTGGGCCCCCAGCCTGCTCAAGCCCCCGCAATCCATGTAGAACAGGTGGCCTTGCCTCCTATTTCACTGGGAATAGCAAGATGACCGGGAAGGAGAGGACCTATCCCAGGTTGTCTTCCTACAGCATGACCCTGGACCCACCTCCAACCGCTCACCCTTCTCTGCTGCTCAATGGCAGAGGTCTCTGGACCCCTCTCTGGAGCTTCCCTGCCCTTCCTCCAAAGGTCCAGTGTCCTGCTGTCATCTCAGACACATCCTGAAGTACGCTCATCCTCCACCCAGTTTCCTCATTTCTGTCCCAGTTTTCTCAAGACTGCCAAAGGCAGCCCCACCCCTCCCAGCGCCCAGGCTAAAAATGAGGCATTAGTCATGACTCATCCTGCCCACCCAACCAGTCCCCAGGTCCTGAGAGTCTCTGAGGCAATGGCTTCATTAACTTCAGCCACCACCCTGGCCTGGCCGCCAACATCCACAGGAGGATGCAGCACTACCCTCCTTCCTCATCCTCCAGCCTGTCTCACGGCCCTTCCAAGAATCTCCTGCCTGAGAACTCTCCTAGCTCCTCCTGCATGTAGCAAACGCATCACACCTTTGTCAGCTGACCCTGTCTTTCTATTCCACCTTTTCTCCCAGGTCCATCTGTTCCAGAAGCCTTGGCCCTTTCTGCCCTTTGTGGATAAGAGACACACCACGTGCCAGGTGTTTTACAGCCATATCTTAAATTTTACAGTTTCTGTACAGCATAAGCATTATTGTCCCTTTAACAGATGAGGAAAACTGAGGCCTGGAGAGGTAACCACATGTCACATTACCTATAAATAGCAGAGCTGCGCTTCAACCCACATCTGATCCAAAGCTCTTCATCCCGTGTAACTGCCTGCCATCACACCCCTTCCCTCGCTGTAAGGACTTTGCGCTACTCTTGCCACAATACCCTCCCTCCTCCTTCCAGCTTCTTCAAACCCCCCAACCCACAGCTCTACCACATAGCTTCTCTGATGGCTCCAGGAATCTCAGCTCCACACAATTTGGTGCTTAATTATAGACGGCCTTGTATGGGTCTCTGGCTATTTCTCATTTGCCTGTCTTGTTCCCAGGAAGTGTAGGCATCTGAGTTTGGGGATGCGGCTTTCACTCCCTCCCATTTCCCAGGACCCCCAACGCAGAGCTGGATAAGCCAATCGGATTTCCCAGGAAGGAGGCAGGGTTTCAAAGTTCTAAAAGCTGATTGGACTCCACCCAGCCCCATCCCACCCTTCACCCAAGCCAGCTGGTCGCCTCAGATCTCTGTGCGCATGCGTGAGCCTGCACGTGCGCACACGTACACGCGAGCGTGGAGGGACGTTCGTGCACGTATTTTCTCTGCGGCAGACACCCCTAGTTAGGGCTTCCCTTCTCAAACAGAGGTAATAACATGCTTGGAACTACCTACCCCAAATAGAAAACCTCCTTCTGACCAAACACTGGGCGCTGCCCCCAGTGCGAAATTCCAGTACCGATCAGTGAGGCGGGCAGAGTTGGTCGGAGCTCCCCCGGGTGGGTTCAGCATGGCTGTCACATCCTAGCAAGAGTATGGAGCCGGACTGGGCATGGGGCAGGGGGTCTTCGTGTCTTGATTCCAGTTCTCATCGTGCCTCTCTGTGGAAGGGCGAGAGGTGATCTCGCCACTTTGCTGCTTTGCCACCTCCTCAGGCAGTGAAATTTGCCGGTTGTGAGGAAGACCCTCCTTGCCAGGGTCACGTTACACCGCCCCAGAGGGGCATGACCAGTGCTCCCTGGAGCTGCCCGTGGTCCCCCTGCCACCTCCCTTACCCTTTGGGCTCCAGATCATCTCTTTGCTATGCCCGCATACCTGGCGTCCCAAGCTGTTCATCCTTGGGGTTAAATACTGGCATCTCAAACTTCTCATTTCAAAGTGAGAACAACCGCACAGTATGAAGCCCAAACACAGAATGATCGAGATTTCAGACTGATTCCTTCTGGAACACTTCGGATACAGCATAAAGATTCAGGGCTTGGAGAGAGGGCATTGACCAAGAGTTAGTGTGTCAGTGAAGGGCCAAGGAGAAAAGGTGAGAGATGGAGAGGAAGCGGTGAGACCCCTGAAGCCAAAACTCTTTTCCTTTACAATTTTGCTGTTGGCCAGTCCTAACATGTGTATAAACAAGTGAATAAGCAAAGGCACACTCATGTAAGAAGAACAAATACAAATAATTTGTAACACATCACACATACCCTACAGAGCCTGAAGAAGGATCCCAGGAAGGGGCGTCGCTGGGGGGGGCATGGGTGCTGGGAGCCGTGTTTCCCTCAAAAACCAGAGCCAACTTGGCAGCCCTGTCCCTGCGGGAAAGGGATACTGTCCTCCTGGAGGGAGGCCAGCATTTCCTTCCTCTACTGCTGAAGTGTGTTGGGGCGGGAGGCACCATCCAATAACCATCCCTGGAGGTTTTGCAACCCGATGAGTGAACGCTTTCGGGGCTGAGGGCTGAGCGGCGCCCTCCTCCTTGTGCCTGGCCCTGCGCCGCGGCTGCCAGCGTTCCTAGGGGTTACCAAGCGTGCGCAGAGGAGGGCGCTCGCAGGGCCAGGACGCTGCTCACCCGTCACGGCCTTCTGCACCTCGTCCTGGGCCTGGGGCCTTTACCAGGCTTTGGGGCTGCCTCCTGACGGAGCTCAACAGGCCCAGGCAGCTGCTGCCTGAGCCACCTGTGGGTGTCCCAGCCGCGCCAGGGAGAGACAGCCACATTCCAGGCTCTGGGCTGGCAGGGAGGCTTGGCAGCGCGTCCCGACAGGAAGACGGCCCACGCTCGGGCAGGCCAGCGCTAAGGGGTTCCTCCCCACCACGGGAGGCCCCAGGCTGAGGAGATGGAAGAACAGGTGTTCAAGGGGGACCCGGACACCCCTCATTCCATCTCCTTCTCAGGCAGTGGATTCCTCTCCTTCTACCAGGCCGGGGCGGTGGATGCCTTTCGGGACCTGGCCCCCCGGATGCTGGAGACAACCCATCGCTTTGCCGGGACGTCAGCAGGTGCAGTGGTCGCGGCTTTGGTTGTCTGCGGGATTGAAATGGGTAAGGCCTTTGCTCTGGGTTCCTTGGAGAGATTCCACAAAGCGGAGTCTGAGGATGGCTTGGGGGTACTTTGGGGAACAAAACCAGGCCTTCCGGGTGGCAGAACAGGAAGAGGTGGATTGAGTGGGACAGCATTTGAGGTTGCAGTCTGCTGGGTCCCAGTCACTGACCCACTGGGTGAGATTGGAACCCTTTCTCCCTCAATACCCTAACTGAGATACCCTGTCTCCCAGGTCCTGGGAGAGGGAAAAGTGGTCTCTCTCTCAAATATCTTGGGCTTGAAAGTTACACAATGACACAGGCATACATTGGGGTGAAGAGCTGCTCCTGCCTGGCCTCATTTAAAATGCAAATATCCTTGAGAAGAACAAATTGGCACGTTCATCAACTTGGTGGGGATGCATCCGTCAGACCATCTTCCAGGTTGCTAGAGGTGACAGCCCTGGGGCTGGAGGGATGGCCAGAGAGCCAGGAGGAGGGAAACTGGGAAGGAATATGGGAAGATCTCACTTTGCCTCCTGCACCACTAGTCCAGGAGGCTCTAGGCCACACACCCAGAGGCAGAAGCACCATCCTGTGTAAGGGGAGTGGGCACGTCCAAGCAGCCCCACCCAGCCGGCCCAGACCTGGTCCTAGAGCAGCCCTGGGCTGCCTTGGCTTGGGGAGGGGGTGAGCATTTATTCACTTGCTGCACTACCATTCTGTGCCAGCCTCTGTTCCAGGCACTGGGGACAAAGTCCCCACCCTCATGGAGCAGAAATTCTAGAGAGAGGAGACACATAGTAAACGTTCAAACAAATAGTCTCATGATGTCACGTCAGGAACTGACAAGATCTATGAATGAAATTACAGCAAGAAAGGGTCAGAGAATAAAGCGAGGACTATTTTAGAAAGGGTAGTCAGGGAGGCCCTTTTGGAGGAGGTGACATTCAAGCAGAGACCTGAGTGAAACAAAAGAACAAGCCTTTTGAAGTTGGGAAAGCAAATACTGTTCTTGGTGGAGGAGCAGCCAGGGAGCTTGTGGGGTTGGGGAGTGGTGGATGAGGAGGAGGGAGGTGGGGGATAAGGCTGGAGGGGCAGGCAGGGGCCAGATCGCGAGGGGCCTTGTAGCTGGAGTATGAGCTCTGATTTCGCTCTGGAGAGTGGGGAGCACAGGCCGCTGGGAGGGAGGCAAAGTGGGGAGGCGGCTAAAGAGCACGCGATCCACAGGGATTGGATCCCAGCGCTGGCACTTCACGATGCAGACCTGGCGCAAATTACTGGATACTCTGTGCCTCAGTTTCGGCATCTGTCCAGCTGAGATTCTTATTCTCAGGGTTGTTAAAGGGTTAATGGAGCAAGCCAGTGAGCCGCTTATCACCGTGCCTGGCACATGGCAAGCACTTGCTTTGGGTTTTTCAGCAACCTAGACCCGCTGGGGCAGTGAGATGGAGGGGGCAAGGAAGAAACAAGGAGAGCAGTAGGAGACTGTTGCATGTTGAGGCAAAGGATGAGCAGGGCGGGTGGCTGGGCAGTGAGGACGGTGAGAAGCGGTTGGATTTAGGATACACTTTCAAGGTAGAGCCGGTGAAACTTGCTAAGGGGCCAGCTGCAGTGTGTGAGGAAAGGGTGCGAGCAGGGCCCCTTCCTGCCTGGGGATCTGCACTAGGTGGGAAGTCTTTGTCTCTGTTTTAAAGAATAATGGTAATGCCTGTTGCCTGGGTACCTCTTTTGTGCAAGATAATTTTTTTCTAATAATTCACAAGTAATAAATTCTTTCTCACTGTATAGAATTCAAACAGTGCAAAAGTTTCTAGAGTTTTAAAAAAGCCTCTACTCATTTCCCCTTTGTCCCCAATTCCACTTTCCCTCCTGTAGCCAGTAAAGGGCTCTGCTTGGATCCTTCTAGATTTGTGTGTGTGTGTGTGTGTGTGTGTGTGATGACCTCTGTGAATGTAGCAGTTAATGCTTCAGTCACACCATGGACCCTAGGCTAGGCCTTCAGAAATGGGCTGGAGGGAGGTCCCCACTCCTTGGTCCTGGAGTCACAGCATCCTGCCCTTGGAGACACGCTGCCCCTGGGATTCTCTCTCTTTCCAGGTCCCTGTGTTGTTCACTTGCTCCATTGCTCCCACCCTCCTCATATCTTTAGTTCAACTTCTTTTTTTTTTTTTAATATTTATTTATTTATTTATTTTGGCTGTGCCAGGTCTCAGTTGAAGCACACGGGATCTTAGTTGTGGCATGCAGACTTCTCAGTTGTGGCATGCAGACTTCTTAGTTGCAGCATGCATAATTCTTAGTTGCAGTATACCAACTCCTAGTTATGGCACGTGAACTCTTAGTTGCAGCATGCAGGTGGGATCCAGTTCCGCAACCAGGGATCAAACCCCAGCCCCCTGCTTTGGGAGCATGGAGTCTTACCCACTGGACCACCAGGGAAGTCCCTAGTTCAACTTCTTAAAATACACCATCGTCTTCATCCTCAAGCATTCGAGGACTTTCAGAATTAATTCAAATCAATCAATTCAATAAGTACTGACCAAAACTGACTTGGCCAGGCTGTGACAGATGTGAACAGCGGAGGAGAGGAACTCAGACCCATGAGAAGGACACCTGATGGCCATGTGACCAAGGGCTGAGCTGAGTGCTGGACCACGTGTGTGCAATTGGGAGGGAGGGATGAGATGTGTGTGGGAATTGCTCTTTTCACTCAGCAGCACGTTTATGAGATTGATCCACGTCACTCCAGTGTACTTCATTCATTTTAACTACATGCAATTTACCATTAACCAGCACTTCCTCTGTATCAGGCACTGTTCTAACTCTTGTGTATTAACTCATTCAGTTCTCAAAACAAGCCTCTAATGTGAAAACTATTATTATCTCCATTTTACAGAGGAGGAAACTGAGTCACAGAAGGCTTAAATAACTTGCCTAAGGTCATACAAACACTACTTGGTAAAGCTGATGTCTGAACCTAGCCTGGTCTTTAAGGCACTCTACTTCTTGACAAAAGGTGTCAAGGGTGTGGATGCTGGTTGTGTCGGTACCAAGGTCAGGGAAGCCTCTCTGAGCCGGTGGAATTTGCACACAGACCTGAAGGAGGGGAGGGAGTGAGCCACAAGAATATCTGGGGAAAGCATTCAATGAAGAGAGACACGAGACTTGTATAACAGCCTGTCACCAGTTAGAAGCAGAACAAGAACCAAGACTCGGGGTGCTGACTTTCTTCAATCCTCTTTACCTCTTTTACCTCTTTTGGTATTTATTCCATTAAGACTGTATCACGGTTCATTTAGCCATTCCGTTTTTGTTGTTATAAACAACATTTCAATGAGCATCCTTGTTTGTGTCTCCCAGGCCCACATGGAATGTTTCCCTAGGGTACACATCACATGAACTTTACCACACTTGGCTAAATGACTCTCCGAATTGGTTGTACCAGTTTAACCACTCACGGCATGTACAAGTTCTAATTTCCCCACAATGTCATCAACCCTTGGTACTATCAGACGGCAGGGTTTTTTTTTTTTGGCTGTGCTGTGTGGCTTGTAGTATCTCAGTTCCCCAACCAGGGATTGAACCTTGGCCACGGCAGTGAAAGCCCAGAATCTTAACCATGAGGCCCCAGGGAACTCCAGAGACCGCAGAGTTTTAAGTTAGTCTGTTCATTGTGAAATGATATCTCATTTACTTTGCTTATTTCGTCTGCACATCCTGATAACTAGTGATGTTAAACATCTCGATGTATTTATCGATCACATGTGTCTCCTCTTCTGTAACTTACCTGCTCATGAACTTGTCCTGTTTTTTCTACCATTATCTTTTTCTCTTCAATTTGCAGATGTTCTTTATATAGTCTGTACATGAATCATTTGTCAGTTATGGACGTTGCAGCTATCTTACCCCATTCCATGGCTTGCCTTTTTGTTTTGTTTGACGATGCCTTTTGCTATTCAGAAAATTTCAATTTTGATGCAGTCAGATGTATCAATAAATCTTTTCTGCTTACAATTCGCATTTTAAATCTTTATTACAATGATTTCTTCTATATTTTCTTTCAAAAGTTTTAAAGTCTTGCTCTTTCATATTGAAGTTCACCCATCTGAAATTTATTTTGTGGCTAGATTGAGGTAGAAATAGTTTTTAATTGTGATAACCAATTACCCCACACTATTTATAGGCAGCCCTTTGCACACTGGTTTGAAATGCTGCCTCAGGCTCATTCAAGTTCTTGGAATCCCAAGAGTCTGTCTCTGGAGTCTCTCTTGTATTCCTTTGGTGAATTTGTCTATTTCTGCACCAGATCACACAATCACACTGTTTTGATCACTATAATCTTATAATCAGAGGTACATCATATGTGGCAATCCTCTCCTCCTTTTTCAGTTTCTTCTTCAAATATGGACTCTATTATTCTTGACCCTTATTTCCCCCATGTGAAAAGCTCTATTAGGATTTTGGTTAAAATTATATCTTCCCATTTATAATATAGTCTATCTGTCTCTCTATTTCTTCTGGCCTTTTTTGCCCTTCAGTATAGATTTTGTGTGTCTTTTATTAGATTTATTAGTTTTTGTTGCTATGGGGAACGGGATCTTTTTTTTCTATGGCATTTTCTAACTTCATTGATTATTGCTGATATAAAGGAATGTTGACGGTTTTTGCTTAATGATCTTGTTTTGAGCAACCTCGTGAACATTCTTAATAGTTCTAAAAGTGTCTTGGTAGATTATCTCATTCTTTATGTGTAAATAGTCATGCTATCTGCATATAACTAGAGGTTTGTCTCTTTAACAAAAAAAAATTCTTCAACACGTGGCCCCCAGGCCTCTTTCCTCCAGGCCATCCCCCCTCCTCTTGTTCCCAGTATGGGCTTTTCTGTCCTGAGGTTGTGTTTTGCTCTGTGGAAGCTGAGACTGCAGTGTGTCCATCTTCTGGCGATATGTGCCTAGTTCTGTGATAGGGCCAACTTGGGGGCACATGAAAATGTTTATAAAACACTTAACACAGTGCCTGGTTTTTGTTAGAGAATGAATGTTTGTTCATTCATTTATTCACCTAAGGAGAGATGGTCCCCCTGACAACCCGTGGGAGGATTCAAGATTTCCAATTTGGGGCTAGGAACTTGCCTCAAAGCTGCATTTGCATAACTTTGAAAGATTTTTTTTTTTTCTCATTCAAGAATGGGCATTTGCTGGACTTAATACCCCATCCTCACTTAAGCTACTACTTGACACCTTCCGCTCTATAAAAACTTTTTGGCAAGCCAATTATTCATTCATTCCTTCGAGTGTTTTTTGAGCGTATCCTGGGTCCTGCAGAGGATACAGAGATATAATACAAGAGGAAACTCCACCCATGCCCGCAAGTTGCTTACAGTCTACTCAAACTGGAAGGTAGTAACCAAGTAGTTACAATACAAAAAGTTCCAACTGAGTGTGAGAAAGTTCAAAGGCAGAGGAGTGCAGTGGGAGGGGGCAGACAGCTCCCGTCCTGGAAGGCCTCATGGAAGTGGCATTTGAGCTAGTGCTTGAAAGGTGAGTAGAAATTTGACAGATAAAAACAGGTTGGACAGGAGCTTCAGCTTCTAGCCAGGATGCTGCATGACAACAGGACAAAGTCACCAGGTGGGGAGATGTGATGCCTTCAGGGGATGGTGAAAAGTGCAGGTCCCCTGGTGTCAGGGGTTGATGTGAGAGTTTCAAAAAGGCAGCTTTTGACTCAGCAAGAGTTGTTGAAGGTGGAAAAGGGCTATTTTGGAACATGGGAGGCCCTCAGGCCCATGGAGAGGCTGAGAGGCACCTGGTTGCTGCTGGCGGGTCTCCTTCATTTAGCTTGGTGACTGACAGGACCTGTCAACCTGAAGTCTTCAGACTCCTAGACTGAAACCTACAGTGAGAAGTATTTTTTATATTGTGACCCAGTGTGAACATAAATCTAAAAGAGAAGTTTCATGATAGAATACTTAACCATAGTCTATGCTACAAGTTTGATACTTTCTTCTAGGCATTAAAAAATTCTTCACTTAGTCGTTCTCAGTCTTGCACATCTGAATCACCTGGGAGCTTTTAAAACGTCTGCTGCCCTGGGTACTCCCCCCCCCCAAACTAATTAAATCAGGATCTCTGGGGATGGAACCTGGCACCAGTGTTTATTCAACTCCCAGGTGATCCTGGCATGCAGCCACAGTTAAGCCCCAGTGCACTTTGCAAAACTAAGATGTACTACCTCCCTGAGACTCTAGGACTGTATGACCAGGCAGTTCAAATGGGCTGGGCATTCCATATGGAACCCTGTAAAATGCCCACCACAGTCCTGGACTAATGAAAATTCCGATATCTGATTATTAGTGGAGAATGGATTTTTCCAGGATAGAGAGAAGCAGTTTTACTACAGTGGCTTTAGACTGGACTAGATTCTGTGAATTCCTCTGGCTGGGCCACAAATGAGGAAGATGGACCTTGGTTCAGGGGCTGTCCATCCCTTGCCCTTAGCCCAAGCCCGCATCCAGGCTGCTTCTCAGAGAAGCCTGTGGAGACCCATGGCTCAGAGCCTCTACTGGCTGTTTTTCTTTTGCTGTGGCTTTTCGTATATTCACAAAGTTGTGCATCTAATTATGCAACATTTTAATTATCCCCCAAAGAAACCCCATACTGCTTAGCTGTTACCTCTCAGTTCCTCTATTCAAGTGCCCGACAGCCACTAATCTACTTTCCGTTTCTATAGATTTACCCATTCTGGACATTTAATGTAGATGGAATCATACGATATTTGTCCTTTTGTGTGTGGCTTCTTTCACTTAGCATAATGTTTTCTAGCTTCATCCATTTAGCTTGTGTCAGGACTTCACTCCTTTTTATTGTTGAATAATATTCCCTTGTGTGGATATAACACATTTTTTTAATCAATTTGTCAGGGAATGTACATTTGGATTGTTTTTACTTTGGGCTATTATAAATCACGTCGTTATGAACATCCATGTACATTTTACAAATTTTTAAATAAGGTTTTGTTTTTTGGCTACACCATGAGGCATGCGGGATCTTAGTTCTCTGACCAGGAATTGAACCCGTGCCCCCTGCAGTGGAAGCGTGGAGTCCTAACCACTGGACTGCCAGGGAAGCCCTTAAATAACTTTTTTAAATGGAGAAATTTCAAACTTCTTGGAGAGAATAATATAATGAACCCTCAAGAACCCATCATTTAACTTCAACAGTGATCAACATTTACCACTGGGTTTCATCTGTATACTCCTAACACTGCTTTGTTTTGTTTTTAAATATCATTTTGAAGTAATTTTAAATCTTCAGAGAAGTTGCATGTAACTTCACTAGGCTTTGTTTTCTTGCGGGAACATTTCACAACATGTATCTTTGCAGATAAGGACTGGGAGTCTGAGGAGAAGCCCAGGGGAATGAGGCTGGTTGGTCTCACAGCACAGAACGGTGCTGGGTGGGTACCAGCCTCAGTGGCTGTTCCCCTGCTGAGCTGGAGAGGTGGGGAACGGGGGACTGAGCTTTTAGCTGAGCTCATCAGGTGACTTTGTTTAGGCCAGTACCTCTTACACTGCCTTCTCAACAATGCCAACCCACCAAACACCCAAACCACTGAATAAAATATTAAAAGGGTGGGATTGAGGATTGGGCTGGGATTGAGAGCTCTTCACATCCACGGTAATCTCAAGGTGTGTCATATCTCTGTGCCTTTGCTCAAGCTGCTGCCTCTCCCTGGGATGCCATCCCTTTTCTTCTCTCCTTGTGTTGCATCTCCCCATCCTCCAAGGCCCACTGCAGACATCACATCCTCTGAGAGTCTCTCCTCGTTCCCAGCAGGCAAATGCTTGATGCTCCCACAGCCCGCTCTAGGAGAGCACTCGTCTCAGAGACCAGAATCCCCATGGGATAGAGCCCTTGTCTAGGAGGCAGGCTCTCTGGATTCTGAGAACAAAAGTGTCTACAGTCAGACTGTGAGCCTGGCTTGCCACACACATTATTTCCACATGGTCTTTCAGAGCAGGGTTTAGAAATCAGGGAGGTGGGCTTCAAACCAAAGCTGGTCTGACCCCAGAGTCCAAACTGTGTCCACCTTCCTTTTCCTCTGGTCCCAGAAATCCAGTCAGCAGTGAGCAACCTTGGACAGGCCACCTGAGCCTCAAGCTCAGCTACTGAGCAGTGGGAGGGAATAGAGCCTGCCGAGCCCCCTCACAGCTGGTCTTGGGATCAGCAGTGGGGTCAGTGGTGGTCCCTGTGAACAAGCTTGGCAAACTCTGATTGATGCTGCGCTTGCACTGGTTGGGGTAGCAGAGGTTCAACAAGACACAAGAGCATTGCTCACCCATGTGGCTTTTGCACCCCAGCCCCTCAAGGCTGGTGTGGCGGCTCCACAGAATTAGGACCCAGGTTCCTCCCATTGTGTTACTCATGGTCTAAGAGGGCTCCCCACCACGTCTGCATCCCAGCTACTTGGGAAGGGAAAAGAGGGCACATGTCTTCCCTCTAAGGACAGGCTTTGAAGGTGACACACATCATGTCCCCTCACATCCCGTGGATCAGAACTTAGTTACATAACCACACCTGATTGCAAGAGAGGCTGGGAAATGTAGACTTTATTCTGGGATGCCATGTGTCCAGCTAAAAACTGGAGGTTCCATTGCTAAGGAAGAAGGGGAGAATGGATACTGGGGATGACTAGCAGTCATGGTAACAGTAGCTATAATTGGATGGATGATGATGATGGAAAAATTCTGTCCCTGCCTGGGACCAAGACCATGACTCTGTAACCGCCAGGTCAAGTCCAGTGTGTTGGCTTCAGAGGGGCTCAGCTCTGACCCATCAGCAGGCTGCCTCCTGGCAATGGCATGTGACTGCCCCAGGCCTGCCAGGGGGCCTGGGCAGTGCCTCGCGGCACCCACCGTGTCCCCTACCTCGAATGACCTTCCGTTTTTCTCTCCAGAGATAATACCTCTTCCCAACACACCCTCCCATTTTACCCCACTGGACCTCTTTCCATGATCTTGAGTTTGCCCATAGAATCTGTCCACCTCCTCTAGCACTTGACAGTATCCTGTCTTGTTTCAGACCTTGTGTGTCATCCCATCAACTAGATTGGTTGAGCAATCTGAGATCTTATTGGTCTCGTGGTTCCCACAAACTACTGGTCCAACAAGAACTGCTTGATAGACTCCTGACAATTGCTGGCCATTGGCACGCGTGACACTGAATGTGTCTTTGCAGTTTCTACTTTGGGGTTTACCTGGTATGACTTACAATACTAGAATGTCATAGAAGGAAGGTCAGCGAGTCCAACTCCTCCACTTTATGGATGACTTTGGAAGAGGAAGTGACTGGTTGGAAGTGGACCTCATTTAGGCCAGTGGTTTCCAAACTGAGGTTCTGAGGAACCCCAGGGTTCTATGCAGGCTGAAGGGGGTTAGGAAGAGGGGAGCAGGGAGAGGATACACATTGAAGCCCCAGGGCTTTCCCCAGCTTCAACCAGTACATCCCTGCTATTGTCCATTCTTTATAAAATTTCATTTAAAGAAAGTGTTCCAGTGATATTTTTTCTGTGCCTCTCCTGATCTCCAATGAATTTTTTTTTTTTAATTTTGAAAGCCACTGTCTGAGTCTAATCTGCTTAATGTGTAGACAAAGAAGTGGAGGACCAGATTCTGGCTGAACTTACAGTGATAAAATTCTAGGTCCTAGGGATCCAACAGTGAACAAAACAGTCTGCCCTCATGAAGCTGACCTTCTCTTGGTGAAATCAAGCTGTAAATAACTAAACATACAGAAAAACATCAGCATACATGCTCAAAGGAGAACATAAAGCAGGGGGAGGGTGTGGTGAATGATCAAAGGGTAAAGTTTCAGGTGGGCTGGGCAGGGAGGCCTCTCTGCGGCGGAAGGAAGGGTGGGAGAGCCAGATGCTCTGAGAGCAGCGTGTCCCCGGCTGTGCCATTAGCAGGTGCAACAGCCCTGCACGCAGATGTGCTTGCATTTTCAGAAAGGAAGGCAAGCTGCCTTTCCGGACAGGAAATGGGGTCCAAAAGGACCTTGCAAAGCACCTGAGAGGGTCAGAGGACTGGTCGGGGCCCCCACCGCACAACTGTGGGCACAGCGGGACCCGGCGTGACTCCTCCCCTGCAGACAGGGGCTGCTGCAGGTGTTTCGGTCTGCCTCCCACGCCTGGTCCAGTGCTGCCTGCGGCAGCTCCTGCCACCCCTTCTGAGGCCCCAGACCCACGTGTGGCTGAAGTTACTGTCATTTGCAGGTGGCTCGGGTGTGTTCCGGGTAGCAGACTCACTGGGGCCTCAGGGGCAGATGCTGGGAGGACAACACTGCCTCTGTGAGAAACTTGACTTTGGTGACTTCTTTCCGCAGTCACACGTGTGCCTGTTTTTGTCACTCAGTTGAGGGATGAGATACTCCAGGGTTGGTGGAGAACGCGGCTCCTAGGAACGAGGGGAACTGGGCTGGTGTTTCAGCTCTGCCACTAATCACTGTGGGTCCTCAGCCCACCGGTGACCTGCCTCCCCCCATCTGTAACTTGGGAGTGGGGACACATCCCTTGGACATTACAGTGAGGGACAAAAGAGGTCATGAATGTGGCTGGCACAGTGCCTAGCAAATATTCATCACAAAATAGGTCTGATGAATGAATGTTGAATGAATGGATGAACAAGTGAAAAGAAAATGGTCTTGAAATGGAAAAGCATAGGTAATGCAGCAATTTTCAAACTTAACTGAAGAATGTCCTAGAGAAGTTATTAAACTTATTAAAACAGATTGCTGGACTCCAACCTTGTCTGGTTAATATTTGTTAATACTTTAATTGTGAGCTCATTGGCAAAAGGCCTTGGTTTTTCTATGGAAATTCTGTGTGGCCTGGGCAGTGGAAGGACGGTCTGAGCTGGTTTGCCTTGGCCCTGACCAGGCACCCACGGTTATCAGCAACTCAAGACCAATTTTGATGGTAACCACCCTATAGGTTGTGTCAGTTAAGCTCTAGATCACAGGTAATGCAGGCCTGGGGCTTTGCGTTTTTATGGCAGACTTTGTGTTGTTTCTTGCAGAACTGTGTGCAGAGACAAGCCATTGGCACGGTTCGCTAGCCCAGCAGCTGTTGGAGGGCCCTGGCTTTAAGCAGGGTCTCAGTTCAGCTGCCTCGCACACAGCCCAGAACGACAGCCCCTGACACTGCCAGTCTGTGGTCTACTAATCACAGCATCAGCTTTCTCTCCCATGGCACTGGCTTTCAGTTCCTTCCTCATTTCTGCTCTTTCTTTCTTGTGAAGTCAACCGTGTCTCACGATTTTATTCTATATCATGCTCTTTGTCGTGGTGGCGGTGGTTGTTGAAGATGATGATGATGTCTCTAAAGCTGGAGAGCTTCCTTTTTAGCTCAGCACTCTATTGCTGGAACTAGAAGTCTCTCCAAAGTTCTTTAAGACGAGTAGAACCAGCATTTTTTTCTGTTGCAGGAGCGCGTGTGCGTGCGTGCATGCATGTGTATGTGTCTGTGTGTGTGTGTGTTGCTGAGATATAACCTGAAGTTCAGCTCTGGCTGCTAGGTGCACTTTCAGAATCAAAATGTCTTCATCAAAAATCACTCCCGGAGTTCTCTATCTACCTGAGATGGCAGCATTTTCTGTAGAATGAACTCTGCTCTGATTCACATCGTAGCGTCACACTGATAATACTATTTGTCAGGCATCTGCAGTGTGCCAGGTACTATGCCCAAAGCTTTGCATGAATCATTTGCTTTTATTCTCACAATCCTATCAAGTAGATACTATATTTATACCCATTTTTCAAAGTGGGAAACAGGTGTTCAGAGAGATTAGCTAACACAATGAGCCAAGACTGGAATCTTTCTTAATTTCTACATTTCTATATCCTCTCTAATCATGATTTCAGAAATTGCTTTGTAAGCAACACCCAAGCTTTCCTACCAAACTCCATGGGCCAAGCAATCATTTGCACATTGGTTAAGAAAGTGAGATCAAATTACATGATGTATGCAAAAAAAAAAACACCACCTTTTTGTAAAATGTACAGAAATGACATCACTGTGTGGTGGTGGTTGTACCTCCTACTGCTGTGTTGGAATCCGTATCTTCCGGTTCACTGAAAGTAACTTGTGTTTTACATGTTTAACCTCTCCATCCAAATGGATAAAAATTTATTTTCCCCAAAGAATTCTTTGAACTCAGACAACTGATTGGAAAATCAGGTGATACTCTGAATGTGTTGGTTACACAGTAGAAACATCTATTTGGAAAGCAAGTCATGCAAGTAACCTATGTTGATGCATTCCTCTCAATATAAGCAGATGTTAACTTAGCTCCTGCTGAGTGGCTAGTACTATGTGTCTAATAGCCTTGCTCAATCCATGTGTTTTTGTTTTTGTTTCTTCCTTTTTTTTTTGGCCATGAGGCATGTGGGATCCTAGTTCCCTGACCTGGGATTGAATCCATGCCCCCTGCTGTGGAAGCGTGGAGTCCTAACCATTTGACTGGTAGAGAATTCCCTGTTTTTCGTTCTGTTTTTTTTTTTTTACTTTAATAATAATAAACTTGTTATTTATTCTGGAATAATGATAGATTTACAGAAAAGTTGCTGAGATAGTACAGATAGTTCCATATATCCTTCACCCAGTTTCCCCTAATGTTAGCATCTAATACAACCACAGTACATTTGCCAACCCTCAGACATTAACATCAGTACATTACTATTAACTATAGATTTCACCAGTTTTTCTACCGACGTCCTTTTTCTGTCCCAGGATCCAGTCTGGCATCCCACACTACATTTGGTGGATCCATTTTTAGTCCAGCTCACTTAGAGAGTATTAAAATAGCGATGTTTTCTTTGCTTCTCTTTAGGACCAAATTCAGCAAAGATGGTTGAGCTCTGTTTCCAATTCTACAGGGAAAAGAGGCAGACAAATGATGAATAAATCTCAAGACTGGTTTGACTCTCATTTGAATTAGGAGTTGACCTAAGTGTCACCCACCTCTGTCCTCCTGAGTTCACCACGTAAAGAAGAATCTCCTCTTCAGCCCCAGCTCAGGGTCTTGTGTCCATTAATGTGGGGGCAAGAGTTAGGGCCAGGCTTGACAGAACAAACGGCTCTGTGGTTTGCCCCCTTACAGCCCCCGGTCCAGCGGAGGCGCTGAAGAATTCCACCTTCTTGACCACCAGTTGGGAAGAACCCCAACAGTCCAATAGAGAAGATGCTCTTTGATCTCCTCCTTCAGTTCATTCATTCATGCATGTATTCATCTTTTATCATTCATTGTTAATTTATTCAGCAAACATTTATTAAGTCTATACAGTGTGCCAGGTACTGAACTAAGTGCTGGGGGTATGAGGAGCGGAACAGAAATATGGAACATTAACTAGTTCTTTATTTCATTCTTGAATACCTACTAAGTGTCCGACACTGAGCTAGGCAATCATGGGGGAGAAGGGTGTTCTTTCTTTTTTTTGGCCATGCCTCGAGGCATCTTGATTCCCTACCAGGGATCAAATCCATACCTCCTGCAGTGGACCGCCTGGAAAGTCCTAGGAAAAGGGTGTTCCTGATAGATCCTGTCCTCAAGGAATGCGCCAGCCAGAGAGACAGGACAGACCACTCAAGGCAGCCTGCGATAAATGGTGCAGACAGTAAGGGGAAAGAGAAACTAACAGTGCGGGTGATCAGGGAAGGCTTTAAGAAGGAAGCCCAGATCTTACGCTGGGCTTTACAGTGAAGTCTGCATAGATAGTAAAACATAAATACCTAAACAGAAGTGTGTGTAGCGGGAAGAAAAGCAGGATTGGGCACTGTGTGTTTACTGACGAGAGAAGAGACTGGCCTGGCTTGAGAAGGGGCTCTGGGTGTGCAGGTAGAGGAACATATGTTTGAAGATGTGATTTGAGTTCTGTTGCTCTAAAGAGAGTCTTCTTGGCTCCCAGGGACATCTGAGCCCTTAGGAGATGTGCCTAAACTAAATCCTAGAAAGGCAGGTCCCGAGAGCCTTCGTGGAATGACCCCCCCCTCCCCACCCCCACCTCATCGTGGGACCTGGAGGCTCTAGAGATGAAGGGCATGTCCCTGGTGGAGGCAGTGAGCTGTGGTGGAAAGAACACTGGCTTTGGGGGCCTCAGGAGTTCCAGGCCTAGCTCTGCTGTTCTCCAGTGTGTGACCTTAGCCTACTGGTTGAGCTTCTGTTTCCTCATCTGTAAAGAGGAGATAACCATAGTACCTACCTCAAGGGTGTTGTGAAGATTAAATGAAACTATGAGGCCTCAGAGCCTGCCACAGCATCCGGCACCAAGGAGGTACCGGAGTGGTAGCCAGTAAGAGCAGTAAACGGCTGGGTGGGATTGAAGCCTGTGGTTTCATGAGAACTTCAAGACTCATGTGACGTAGATGGAGGTCTATGTAGGTAGGTAGGTAGCGTAGCTGGGGCAGTGAATACTGCTGGTCAGCAGAAATGAACTTCAATTCCCATGGTTTTGAAAGAGGGAGGCATGGGCATTCCTCTGCAGGGGTGCCCTAATTTGGGCAAATCTCAGATGAGGAGACGCTCTGAGAGGGGCCTTTCTCTTTATAGCAGAGGCTCACCTGGAGGTCCCCTGACTACACACACACACATACACACTAAGGCTGGAGGGTGACTAGCTCACGATACTTGCATTATTGCAATGTGCCCTCAGCAGTGCAGGGAGAGTCTGTAGGGTAGGACAGGCTACAGCCTGGAAGGGGGGCAGCATTGGTTTCTACCTTGGAGCAGAATCCCAAATGGACTTCCGGATTCACCAAAGAAAACAGCGAGAGAAGATCAGGGACAACGGCCCGGAGAACTCTGTGAGAGTCCAGAGAACTTTCTAGATACATTCTCTCTGCCTGTTTCATCTCAAGGTAATCAGTAGATCCTTCAGTGGAAAATTGTGGAGATTGTGCCTGGATCCTGGGGGAGAGGCACACAGGGGCTGGGTGAGGCCCCAGGCCCTGGCAAAAAGCTCCACGGGCACTTTGATAGGGATCCAGGTGATGAACCAGTGGCAGGCACTGCTGTTTCCATGGCAACCTGATATAAGATGATTTGAACCTTTTACGCCAATTTTTTGGCGAACTCTTAGGGTTAGAAAAAGGTCTGTGTGGAATATTGTTATTATGCATAAGTCTTGTTTTTGGGGTTTTGTTTTTTTAAGCGCTTACTAGGTCAGGGTTGTTTTGCTTTCGGCTAAAACCAGTAATGCATTCAGGACAGAGAAGGAAAATGTGAGTTTTCTCATACATTCTAGTTCCGGTTTCTGCTAACATAGACAGTATGACCTAGTGTATATCCATCCTTTATTCATTTCTCCATTCAGCCAGCCAGCCAGCAATTCAGCCATATTTATTGAGCTCACCCTTTATCCTGGGCTGGGTTTCTTATCTGCCAAATGAGAGAATTAGTCTGGTTTAGTATTTTTGACCCAGGCTCCTAGATCCTTAGCAGTTTCAGGACTGCACTTCAGGGCCTTCCTTCCTAGGGTGGGCTGGGGCAGTTGAGCAGGGCCTGAGACCCCACGTGCCTTCAACCCAGAACAGCCCTGTTTTTAGTTATTCTACAATATATATTAGGTTTTCATTTGAGATTTCTTTTGAACAAAGGCTCCTTGACTGAAAAATCGTTGCCCCAGAGGGTCTCTATGGAGGATATAGAAATAAAATGGCGAATAAACAAATCCTCCCCCTCCCTCTCCCTGCGCAGGGGCTCGCTGTCTCTATGAGGATAAACTGAGATTACAAGTGTGAAAACCTGCTTGGGTAAACAACTGTTGTGAAGATAATACTAATAGTAATTATTATAGTGGAGTCGGGCTGTCAAGACATACCCACAGGGACATACAGCCTATAATTCAGCCTACAATTAGGGATCAGGTAAAAGCAGTTGACTCCCAGGGCCTCCACACAGGGACTCGGAGAATTGCATGGCTTTCCTGGGAACGCGACGCTGTTCGCCGACGCCTCCCCGGGGGCTGCCGCGCCCCCGATTCCCCGTTGCCCACCGCTCCAGCAGCTGGGGGAACAGGGCCGTGGTGAGAGGGGCCTCACGGTGATTGGCTGAACTGGAAGTTGTTGCTAGGCTACCAGTCCGCGAGAGACAGGGGGCCTCTAGTCCATCCTGCATGGCAGATTCATCCCGCACAGCTAATTTAATTCAGGACCCTGTGAACGGGATCCCCAGCAGTTTAAATTGTCAGCTGCCAAGTGCCCATCTTTCTAGGATTTAACACTTTAACAAGAGGCTACTTGAGGGAGGGAAAGAGAAGCCCTCTGTTTTTATACTCCGGGTCACCTTGAGTAGCTGCTCCTCTCTCTGGGCCGCACTGTCCTCCCTTGATTTCTGGGGTCATTCATTTATTCACTATTGGTGCATGCATCTATGTTTATTAAGTGCCTACCATTTTCCACACACTATATCCAGTGCTAGGGACAAAGGGATGAATGAGATGGAGACCATCCTTGGCCTCACGAAGGGGGAAACAGTCACTTAAACAAATAAGTAAGATACACATGTATCTAATTATTTGTTTCCTTCCTCCTCAATGATTTTACTAAGCCTCCCTTTTCCCCCACTAAATCTATAGGGCCCCCAAGTTGACAGGGGAAGGAGTGCTGCTGCCAACCATGCCTACACTACATCACACTTAACCCATCCCCTTACTATGCCCTGAAACAGGGGTACATCCTCTCATCTCCACAGTGCTTTTCCTTTGCTCTCCCTTTTTTTTTTTTGGGCGGGGGCGGGGGGCTGCATTCCGTCTTTGTGCTGTGCTGTGGGCTTTCTGGAGCGGGGGCTACTCATTGTTGCAGTGCGTCGGCTTCTCATTGCGGTGGCTTTTCTTGTTGTGGAGCACTGGCTCTAGGCACGCTGGCTTCAGTAGCTGTGGCGCGCAGGCTCCGTAGTTGTGGTTCACGGGCTTAGTTGCTCCTCGGCATGTGGGATCTTCCCAGACCAGGGATCAAACCCGTGTTCCCTGCATTGTCAGGCAGATTCTTAAGCACTGTGCCACCAGGGAAGTCCCTGCTTTGCTTTCTTGAACCCACAAGTGAGCCTGAGCGCACCTTGATAAAGATGTGGGGTGGGGATCATTGTCCCCTGTTCAGATGAGAAAGCTGAAAGCCAGACACATCAAGAAGCCCTGTCCATGGTCACATGGAGAATTACTGGCATAACTAACATTGAGCACTTACTATGTGCAGGCTCTTAAAAAACTATCTTCCTCATAACAACCCAGTAAGGTAAGTATTATTATTTTTCCCATTTTATAGATGGCAAAATTGAGGCTGGAAGAAATTATTTGACTTGCCAGTGGTGACCCAGATAGTATGTGGTAAATCTGGGATTTGAACCAAATCTGCCTGGCTCCAAAGCTTGAGCTATTTCCAAGAAATGGATCTGGTCACAGAAAAGAGTCTCTCAGTGGCTGAGGCTTGGAATGGCTTCCAAATGCCCTTCAAAACCTTCCAGTTCCAGGATCTTATTTATTTTCCTGCTGAAGTTCTTGACACAATAGACTCATAAAACCTGGTGAATTGGCCACACTTATAAATACAGTTAACTCTGTTATCTATCCATCTATCTGTGATGATCTTGCCTTCAAGCTTTTATTGGGTAAATAAGTCAAGTACCTCTTCCCCGTAAGCATCTCCATCGCTTGCTTTGTTGGGTTTTTATTTTCCTTTGTTCACCTACTGAATAAACACAGAACACCCACCAAGTGTTGTGGGAGGCTTGGTGGGTGTAGGTGAGCGTGGCCCATCCCTCCCCTTGAGGAGTTCCCAGCTGAGAGCAAAGTTTCTGAAGGGTCTTCCACGGGCAAAGTGCAGTGATAGACCACGGAGAGACAGAGGACCACAAAGACCTGCCCTCAGAGGATCTCCTTGGTTTGGGAGACAGATCCACAATCAGGTAATACGAAGGTGTCAAAGGAGGTGGGAGGGAGCAGAAGAGGATGTGGCAAGTGTGGGCTGGGGGTGGGAGCAGCCCACCTTGAGTTTCCTATCCTGCTGTGGTCACCGTGGGACCCTGTGTCTCAGAGCCCAGCAGCCTGCAGCTTGGAAGGAGGACGTTAAACAGGAGAAGGTGCTGGAAAGAACAGACATGCACAGAGAAGCAAGCTAAATTTATCCCTCCTTGCAGCACCCAGCAACTGCTATGCTTTACACTTGAGTTTCTATCAACCGAGACTTGTTTAACCAGATTAGTTTTTTTTTTTCCCCTGAGAAAAGAGAGACAGAGAGAGGAAGAGCGAGGCAAAGAGAGACAGAGAAAGAGATAGAGACTCTGAAGGCAAAGATGCACAGAGAGAGACCCAAAGAGAAAGAGAGACAGAGGTAAAGGCATCCTTTGGTATAGAGCCCCAGTGAGCCAGCAGGAAAGAATATCAAACTGGGTACCTGAGTGGGAGCAATCAGACAGTCTCCTGCCCCCTTCCTCCCTGGCTACCTTGATAATTTCCAGATAGCCCCATTTTTCACATGTAAGTATACAGGAGATGTCTGTATTATCTTGGCCACTGCTTTGTCCCTGTCACCCACTACCATCCCTATATAGCTGAGAGTTGACTGTGAATGGATAATATACAAAAGCAATGATTTAAATAGTATTATAAGACTAAATATGCATGCCTTTGACCTAACAGCCCCACCTCCAGGAATTTATCCTACAGAAAATAATTAAGGACACGGGCAAAGAATTTAGCAAGAGATTATTTATTGCGGCGTTGTTTAGAAAAGCAAGGAAACTAACTAAATAGCCAGCTCCTCTCAGGGACTTGCTCAATAAATAATGGTATACACTTACCATAGCTGTGCATGCTGCTCGTAAATTGGGTTATAAATGGGTACTTATTGATATGGAAAGACATGATTTGTTAGGTGAAAAAAGCAAGTCACAGGATAGTATATATAATATGACTCCACTTAAGTATTCTTATAAGTAAGAATAAATATAAAATATATAGTCTAGGAAGACATAAACCAAATGTTAATCTCTGGGTGGAGGGATTCCAAGACATTAACAGTTTTTTCTGTTTGCTCATCTGCATTATAAAAAAAAATTCTTTTCCCACAATGAACATGTATTTCTTGTGCAATGAGAACAAATTTCCTTCCAGTGGCCCCAGCAAGTGCCTCCTGCTGGGAGTCCAGGAGTATATGGACAAGCTGAACCAAATGCTCCTGGCTCTGAGGCATGGTGCTAAAAGAAGGCCACCAACCCTTGTGAGACCACTTCAAGCTGCTCCTTAAGAATTTCCAAAACAGCAAGTCCCCGCCCTGGTTCAACTCCCCATCCGGACTGGTCCTGCAGGAAGAACTCAGTGACCCAACCCCTTGGTATCAAAATGCTCAGTTGCTTCATAACCTACTGGTGGGTTGGTTGCTGCCCTCCCTTGAGGGAAAACAGTTTGTACAAGTTGGTACTTGGTAAAGCTAACCTTACTAAAACTGCAGGGCCTTCCCAGCTAGCCAGGAGCACCCTCCCCTGTAAGGGGATGATGGCTCAGACGCTATGTTGATCAGGTCAGCCCCTGCTACACACAGGCAGCTGTGATTCTGAATGTTGGAGAGAAAAGGCCGTCACCATGGCAACCCAGGCTCACTGAGGCTCTGGGATCAGTCCAACACCCAGGGAAAGAAGGTGGAGTCTGGAATCAGAACAAATATTGCCTGGCTGTCTGACCTCAGGCAGGACACTTACCTTTTCTCTGCCTCAGTTTCTACATCAGTAAAATGATACTGAAGCTCCTTATCCTACCTGCTCCCAGGGTTAATGAGGAATGATGTGTGAATGGTAAAACACAAGAGGGTTAGAGCATCCCTAGCTTTGGTTTGTCCCCAAATTGCTGTGTGTGACCTTGGGCAAACGACTTAACCCTTCTGTGCCTCAGATGCTCTATTTGTAAATAGGGAAGTAACTGTGATGGCTTCTCAGATTTATTGTCAGGCGCCCATGAGAATCCCAGAATCTCAAAGTTGGAAGGAATCTTAGCCCTTACCACCCATGCAGGAATCCCTTTGATAAGTTCTTTGACGAGGTACTTGTCGTACCTCTGCTTGATTACCTCCAGTGGCAGAGAGTTCATGACTGCACAACTTCCCAAGTAGCCATTGTTACGTGACACTAATTGTAAGAAAGTTCTTCTGTATAGGATGTTTTACAATTAAATATTTGTTAAAAAATTAGCAGTTCTTTTCGGAGCTATTTCTCCTCCTGATTTTTCTAGTGGGTTTGCACAAGGTAGAAATTAGAAGCAATTGGCAAGAAGCAGATACAGGTCCAGCTCTGAAAGCTTTTATTTTATTATTATTTTTTAAATAAACTTTTTTTTTTTAATTTTTTCATTGCGTTGGGTCTTCATTACTGTGCACGAGCTTTCTCTAGTTGTGGTAAGTGGGGGCTACTCTTTGTTGCGGTGTACAGGCTTCTCACTGAGGTGGCTTCTCTTCTAGAGCACTGGGCTCTAGGTACACAGGCTTCAGTGGTTGTGGCACACGGGCTTAGTTGCTCTGTGGCATGTGGGATCTTCCCAGACCAGGGCTTGAACCTCTGTCCCCTGCATTGGTAGGTGGATTCTTAACCACTGCACCACCAGGGAAGCCCTGAAAGCTTTTAGCTTAGTGTAGTGGAAGGAGTATGGGTTCTGGGGTCTCACATTCTAGGTTAAAATCCCACTTTGTCTACTTACTGGATGGTTAACTTACTGGCTGGCAACTTATATTGGCTCTCTGAGCCTCAGTTTCCTGATCAGTGAAATGAGGATAGAAATACCTACCTCACAGTATTGCTGTGATAGCACTTCTTATTAAGCTTACAACTCTAACTTCCCTGGTGGAATTCTGGGGGTTGTGGGAAGCAGGGTGTGTTACACCTTTCTCTGCCAGCCCCTGGACCACACATCTGCCCTCCAAGCCCCATCTGGCACATGT
The DNA here is from genome assembly GCF_030028045.1 of Hippopotamus amphibius kiboko. Taxonomy (NCBI): domain Eukaryota; kingdom Metazoa; phylum Chordata; class Mammalia; order Artiodactyla; family Hippopotamidae; genus Hippopotamus; species Hippopotamus amphibius. The sequence goes on along the minus strand of NC_080196.1, from coordinate 40,500,631 downwards.
AGGCCCTTACGTGCCCAGGCTGTGCTCCTCTCAGAAGGAGGCAGAAGGTTCATCTCACTCTCCTGGGAACCCCTGCAGCACAGTTTTGGGTCTGTATTTCAGGGTCTTCTCCCTCTCAGGCCTGTACCAGGGACCATAAAAGGAAGATGATGCAATTGCTTCAAGACAGAGTTCACCCCTCCCTGTAATTCCCCTTCGTCAAGGTCAGCATCCCCACAGACTTAGTAAACACTAAGCAAGCACCCCAGGGTGTCACTTGGTGAAGGCTTTCAACTGTATCACTGTTTTCATGGGAATCTCAGATAGGGCAAAAAGCCTCTAAGACCCAAAAGAATGCAGTCTGGTGATGGACTTCAGGCATGGTGACAGGGAAAGCTATTTGGGGTAGAAAAGTGGTCCTTTGACCTCAATATGAAGGAGTCAGGATGCCTGACTAGCTGTGGGCTCTCTGGAGCCAGTGACTTCATTCCTCTATGCCTTCCTTTCCTTGTGTGCAGAATGACAGGGTGATGCCTGAGACCTTCCCTGCATCAGAATCACAGGTTTCCCCATTCGTTGGATGCAGGATGAGATGGCGAAATCGCCCTTGACCTCTTTTTGCCACGGGGGCCACTGAGCACCCTCTCCTCTCTGCTTCCTCCACAGATGAGTACCTCCGAGTCCTCAATGTGGGCGTGGCCGAGGTGAAGAAATCCTGCTTGGGGCCCCTGTCTCCGTCCTGTAGGATGGTGCAGACGATGAGGCAGTTTCTGTACCGGGTCCTGCCTGAGGACTCCTACAAGGTCGCCACGGGCAAGCTCCACGTGAGCCTTACGCGGCTCACGGATGGAGAGAGTGTCGTGGTTTCCGAATACACTTCCAAGGAAGAGCTCATTGAGGCACGGGGGCGGGACGTGGGAATAAGGGCGGGGCCAGGGCGTGGGGGTGGAGCCTGGGGAGTTGGGGCGGGACAGGAGAGGCTGGTCCTGCTTCTCCTGATAGGCCTCTGGGATGGTCCCCCTATCTGCTTCACTTCCTTCCTCTACTTTTTGCTTCCCTAGTTTTTCCCCTCCCTTCACCCTTCTGCCATCTGTCTCTCTATGTCAGGCATGCTGTTAGATGAGATGGACACAGATGAGCCAAAAATGAATCAGACTTGGTCACCATCCTTCACTTCAGCACTCAGAGTCCCCCTCCTTCTGCCTCTGCCTTGCTCTCGGCTCTAATCCTGCAACCTCGCAGAGGCCCGTTTGTACCAACAGAGGTCCCGTGGCTCCTTCAGGCCCTGACTGCAGGATTTTCCCAATGAATTACTCCCAGTTAGTGGGAAAAGCTTCCCTTCTGCCTCCTCTCTTCCATTGGTCCTTGATAGAAAGGATTGTGTTATCACTGAATAGGTTAACACTGAGGAAAGGGGATTCTGACCGTGCACTGTTCCAAGCTCATTAATATACATTTTAGTTCTGAATTATTGTTGCTGGAGAGTGCTGTGGATAGGCCCAACTTTCTTTCAGGATAAAAGAGTTGAGCTGCATGACCCCCTACCCATATTTCCACTCCCCTCCCCTCCTCTGAATACAAGGCCCTTGTCACCCATCCTCACATCCCCACACTGGCATGGCCTTGATCCTGGAGTTTGGGGATGAATAGGCAGTGGGCATGGATACCTCTTCCAGCCACCTCATGTCCCCTGGGTTTATCAGCAACCTGCTCCACAAGACTTTCTCTCCCCAACCCTCTCCCACCACCTCTCACTCTTACCCATGACAACCACAGCAGATCACACAAAACAGGCCTCCGTGTCTTTGCACCTGCTGTGCCTTCTGCCTCGGATGCCCCTCCCTCCTTCCCATCCCACTTCATCTGCTTGGTGAGACTCTAGTCACTCCTGCTAGGAAACTGTCCTTCATCACCTCCCTGCCTCACAGCCCTGGGTTTGGTGCTTCTCCCAGGGCCACGATACCCATGCTCACCTCCCTCACAGCACCTGTCACCCTGTGTACTGTCACCTACCTGCTTGCTCCCCCTCTTTGAGCATTCCCAAGGGTGGGCATCTCACCCTCCTTTGATTCCAGGCCCAGGCCAGACACACATTAATGGGTGTCGAATCCTATTGGATTCGTGGAAATTTGGTGCTAGAAGGAACCCTGGGGAGCACTGAGGCCACTCTCTCCCTTTAAAGCTGGGACAGCCTGCGCAGCCTGACTAAGTAGATTAAGCAAGGACCCAGCCAGGAACGGAACTTTGGGCTCCGCTTCCCAGGGCAATGCCTCCACCCTGGGTTTAAGGAGGGCCAGGCAGGCAGTGGCCCAGAGCCCTGCAGGTGAGCCCTCCCTGCCAGCCCCCGGGCCTCGGACATCTCAACCCTGTTCTCTCCCCCCAGGCCCTGTACTGCAGCTGCTTTGTCCCTGTGTACTGCGGCCTCGTTCCTCCAACTTACCGTGGTGTGGTAAATACTCCGTGTGGCGGGGTCGAGCTGAGACCCAGGGGTGCCTCAGGGCCCCTGTGACCCGCATGAGGGAGGGATGCTCTCAGAGTGCAGTGGGAATACCAAGAATTGAAAAGGTCCTTGTGTTTTTCTACTCAGAATTCCCAGCATAGATGGATTTCTGGGGCTTTAAGATGACCTTCCCCGCCTAAGCTGGGCTTTTCTCTGAACCCACCAACCCATTACTGAGCCTGGCAAGTCAAGGCCCCGCCGGTTTGCCAGATTTCCCCAACAGGAAAACCCAGTAGGTCTGAGACTCTGCACCTCTAACCAGCTTCAGCTGATGCTGGTGCTTCTGGTCCACGGACAACACCCTGAGTAGGAAGATGTAACCCATGCCCCCTCCTCATTTTATACATAGAGAAAATGAGATCCAGAGATTAGGAATCAGCTAGTAGATGGACCCCCATGTTGCATATCATTCATTTAATTCGCAGGCACCCAGAGAGTGGGTATCTCTGATCCCTCGTTCATAGTTGAGGAAACAGAAGCCCCAAGAGGGGAAGGGACTTAAGGGTGGACACACAGTGGTCAGGGGTGCTCTGGAGGGTGTCAAGGGTGTCTGACCTCAACAGAGTGAGGCAGCTTGGACCTGGGGCAGTCTGGAAGAGGGATATTTCACAACCTGCTCACACCCACCACACACGCACCTTCTCAAAAGACCCTGTGGACAGGCTCCTTTCTTCGGCCCTGCCCTCAGCCGTTGAGGGACTCCATGAGGAGTAACTGTGACAGGGGAGCATTCGCTCCTGCTTTATCCAGAGTAGGGATGCCCCCAGACCTCAGTGTCAAAGCTTCTCCCGAGAGACCTGTTTCTTGCTCTCCTTGAGTGGGGGAAAGGACCTACGAGCCCTAATGAGCATTTCTCACTCTGCCTCCCTCCTCCACCCTGCAGCGGTACATCGACGGGGGCTTCACGGGCATGCAGCCCTGCTCCTTCTGGACGGACTCCATCACCATCTCCACCTTCACTGGGCAGCAGGACATCTGCCCGCGGGACTGCCCCGCCATCTTCTGTGACTTCCGCATGTTCAACTACTCTTTCCAGTTCTCTCTGGAGAACCTCGCCAGGATGATCCATGCCCTGTTCCCCCCAGACCTGATGGTAAGAGGGACCTGGGGTGGGCAGGCAAGGAGAGTCAGGAAGGGTGATGGGGGCTGGAGTGGGATGCGGGAGACAATGGGGCCCACTCAGTCCATCTCAGATGATCCTTATACGTTCTCCTAAAGCTGTATCCTGGCCTTGCTGCTAAGCGGGTATGTGACCTTGAACAAGTGCCCTAAGTGCTCCCAGCCTCAATTTTCTCCCCACTAAATGAGATGATGTCAGAACCGCTGATAGGAATGTTGGCTGAACTTTCTGACATGTGGGGTCAGCAAACTATGGCCCAGGGGCCACATCCAGCATGCGACTTGTTTTCATACAGCCTGTGAGCTAAGAATGGACTTTGTATTTTTAAAGCATTGTTAAAAAAAAAAAAAAAGGGTGACAAAGACTGTATGTGGTCAACAAAGCCCCAAATATTTACTGTTTGGCCCTTTACAGAAAAGGCGTTGTAGGCCATATCTCATATAATCCACCAGCATCCTCTGTGATAGATACTGTTGTTATTCCCATTTTACAAGGGGAGAAACTGAGGCTGTGAGAGGTTACATTCACACAGGCCCCCAGCCAATAAGTGGCAGCACTGAGATCTGAACCCAGTCTCCACATTCAGCTCTTCATACTGTCCAAATGCACCTTCTGTGGTTCTGCTATAAATATCACACCCTCTCTAACCCAGGAGAAGCTGATAATCAGCTGTGAATGGTTTAACACCCTAAGGCAGCATCACTGTGAACAGATGAGCAGGAACTGCTCCCCACATCTTAGCAGATAGTGAGAGATGGGTTCATTTTGAAAAGCTCATCAAAGAAAGCTTAAGAGCAATGAAAATAGCTGCTTTGGGAGAGGGGACTATGGGTCTCTCTGTTGCTGCAGCCTTAGTTATTTTCCTGGTGCCCCACCTTGCAGATCCTGCACAATTATTACTACCGAGGGTATGAAGATGCCGTTTTGTACTTGAGGCGGCTGAGTAAGTACCGTGTGGGACCCTGAGGAAGAGGAGGACGGTGGGGCAAAGACAGGAAATAGAATGGCTGAATAGAGGAGCATTTCCCCCCAGTTTGTAAACGGGAGCTGCTCTTCACCCAGAAGAGCTGGAAACAGGCACAGTGACCTGACAGTCTTCATCATCCAGGACAGGCCACTGTGGCCAGAAATTAGGATCTCTGTGGAAAGGGGGCTTTAGGTTAACTGATGGGACAGCGTCTAGGGCTTCTGTGCAAATGTATTTCTGAATTTAAAAACTGTGCTAGAAAATACGTAGCTCATATGTCCCTGGAGAATTCCATTCTCATATTACATTTTCTTGCATTTTATTCTCTTTCCAATGAAACAGTATTGTTAATGTAGATCTAGATGTGACTAGTTTATGATTGTGTGAGACTTTGAGTGACATATTGATCAACAAATGAGAGAGAAGAGCCCTCACCCTCTGTGGGTTTGGAAAGCATGGTCTCACCCCTGTGTATCCTCTGTGCATTATCTGGGTGGAAGGAAGATTCCAATGGCATGTGTTACACACTCTAACTCCACGAAGGCCACGCAAACATGTTTGTTAAAAGGAAAGAAAAAATACTTTTCTATATTTAGAATTAATTCCATAGAGCATATTTCCAGAAAAAGGGACTCCTGGATCAAAGGGTGTTTACCTAATGTTGTTATATCATAAATTTTTTTCCGTGTTGCCATATGGTCTTTGTAACAGGCTTTTTGGCAGCTGTATAATATTCCATCACAGTTGCACAGAACACTTTGATCCTTCTTCGAGTTTGCAAATATTCACTATTATAAACAATGCTGTGGTGAACTTTTTGTGTGTGTAGTTAAATATATATATTTAAGGAGTGAGATAAAGGGGTTGAATGAAGTTTTTTTGGCAGGATATGTACACTTCTTTTTCTTCAGAATTGCTTCCTGCTGGGACCTCCCTGGCTGACCAGCGTTTAAGACCCCGTGCTTCCACTACAGGGGGCGCAGTTTCGGTCCCTAGTTGGGAAACTAAGATCCTGTAAGCCGCATGGTGCAGCCGAAAAAAAAAATTGCTTCCTGATTTCCGAAGCTCCCCTTATGCTAATTCTTTACTTTCTCCTGGGTCCATTCTCCCAAATAGGGGGTGGGGAGTAGGATCGCAGGATGGAGAGAATGTGCGCTATGAAGGCAAGTAGCCCTGGGCCAGGGACCCCATCTCCCCGAGCTTTGTGAGCTCCATGAAACCACTCTCCCTCTCTGATTCTTGGTTCCTAATCTGTAAAAAGCATTTAGATCCTCATTCTTGACATACCAGCTATGTGACCTTGAGCGAGTAATTCATCTCCTGGGGCCTGTTTTCTCATCTGTACAAGGTGGCTGATGCTGGAACCTACCTCCGAATTCTATTCCTAGCCACGGTCAACCCAGTCCACTGCCTCCTCTGACCTCAGGGACAGACCCCTCCTCTCACCTCTCTGCAGACAGACTCCTCCTAACCCTGACTGTCCTCTGACAACTCCCCCATCCTCCACGTTTACACAGGTGACAGCTGTGAAGCTGAGCCCCCAGTGTCCAAAAGGAGGACAACCTGAGGGGTATGATGGTGGTGGTGGAGATAAGGTCTCACCTATGGAGTCTCAGGAATAGGAGGGTCTGGCTAGGGCCGGGGGTCCTTTCTGCCCCAGGTGGGGAGCCCCTCCGTTCTTTCCTCAGTGATGGTGTCTATTGAGGACTTGGGGTTTGGGGAACCCCTGATTGGGTGCTTGGGTCTTGGAGCAGACACCGATTCCCTGCCGCAGGAAATCCATCTACACCTCAGATTACAGCCTGGCTACCTGGCTGCCTCCATGGCTGTCTCCCCCAGAACTTTTCCTTTCTCTTCCTCTCAGGGCAAGCCCTGGGGAGACTTACAAAGTGGGTTGTTAAGCATCTCTAATCTCCCCCCTTTCACCCTTAGCTGGTGTGGACATTTTTACAAGTATGAACGGTGGTCTTAAACCCCAGGATGAAACTCTAAGAGTAGCACTGCAGGCATCCTCTCCTGAATTGGGGCAGTGTATGGAGGATGGCAGGTTTTCCCCACTGGCCCTGGAATCACTCCAAGTAGGAACAGACACAACTCATAAGGGAGAAAATGTCTCGTGCTGGCTGCCAGCTGTTTTTGCTTCCTCTTCCAATTTGCAAGTGTGTGCGTGGCTTTCTCAGTGTAAGTTTCAGCTCCAGCACCTAAATCCTCTTGGGTTTGGTGGGCCTCGAGTTTTCTCCCAGCACCAGATGCAAGCAGGAAATACTGACATATCCTGAGAAATTGTGATCTAGTGCCCAGAGTTATACTCTTAATCCCCACCTATCATCTGGGAACAGAAAACGGAAGTTTGCTCCAGCCTCCTGCCCGCTTTCTGAAAGGGGGTCAACTCAGGCAGGAAGCCACACCTGCAAGGTGTCACCCTCAACTCCTCAGCTCACATCCTGGCATCCTGTTTGTCCTCCCTCCTAAGAGCTCACATCTACCTAATAATTCCTGCCACCAGGTGAGCCTCCCTCTCCACCCTGGGCCTCCCTGGCAGTAGCCTTTTACCAAAGGGAAGGGCACTGCTTGCTGGCATCCTTGAAAATCCACATTCCCCACACAGATGCGTGGACATGGGCATTGAGTGAGGTTGGAGCTCAGGGATGCCACGTCTGAAATAACCATCCCACATCCAGGCATGCCAGGCCAGACTGACCTTCCTCCCTCCTTTCCTCCTCCTCACAGTTAGGTAAGTTTTCACACACACACACACACACATACACACACCCTCTGTGAAAGCAGCAGCACAATCAAGATAGGGAAGAATCCACCATGCCCAAAGTTTCCTCATGCCCGTCTGGGATTCCTCCCCCCTTCCCTCATCCCCCCATCCCCAAGCAAACACTGATGTCTTCCTGTCATTATAGACGAATTTGCATTTTTAGAGTTTTTGATAGATGGGCTCAAAGTATGAATTCTTTTTTGTCTGCATTCTTTCACTCAGCGTAATTATTCAGTTTCAACCATGTCATTGCATGGTGTAAATAATTCATTCCTTTCTGCATTCCAGTCCACTGTATGAATATAGCACTGTTCATTTATCCATTCGCCTATTAATAGGCACTTAGGTTGTATCCAGTTTGGGGCTGTTATGAATACAGCTGCGGTGTACATTCACCCATGGGTTCCTGTACAGACAAATGCTTTCATTTCTCTTGGGTAAATACCCAGGAGTGGAATGACCAGATCACATGGTGGATGTATGTTTAATATATGTTGTATGTATGTATACAAATATATGTATAATATATAATATTTTAAAATAAAATATAATGTATATAATTGTAATAAAACACACCTAATACAAAATGTACTGTCCTAACCATTTTAAGTGTACAATTCAGTAGTCTTAAACATACACCCCTATGCAACCAATCTGAACTTTTCCCTTTTGCAAAACTGAAACTCTACACCCATTAACCAACTCCCCATTTCCGCCTTCCCCTAGGCCCCAGCAACCACCATTCTATTTCTATGAGTTTGAATACTTTAGATACCTCATGAAAGTGGAATCATAACAGTGTTTGTCTTTTTGTGATTGGTTTATGTCGCGTATAATGTCCTCAAGATTCATGCATGTTGTAGCATGTGACAGGATTTCCTTCCTTAAAGCTAAATAATATTGTGTCATGCATATAGAACAGATTTTCTTTATTCATTCATCAGTGGACATTTGGGTTGCTTCCACCTCTTGGCTATTGTGAATATACTGCAGTGAACATGGGTGTGCAAATATCTCTTCAAGATCCTACGTTCAATTCTTTTGGATATATACGGACAGGCATATACCCAGAATGTGTGTCTAACTTTTTAAGAAGTTGCCAGATTGTTTTCCAAAGTGGTTGTACCATTTTACATTCCCAACAGTGAATGAGAATTCCAGTTTCTCCACATTCTCACCAATACTTGGTATGGTCAGTCTTTCTTTTCTTTTTTTTTTTTAATTAATAAATATATTTTTGGCTGCATTGGGTCTTCATTGCTGCCCACATTTTTTTTTCTAGTTGCGGCGAGCGGGGGCTGCTTTCATTGTGGTGGCTTCTCTTGTTGTGGAGCACGGGCTCTAGGCGCGTGGGCTTCGGTAGTTGTGGCACCTGGTCTCAGGAGTTGTGGCACACAGGCTTAGTTGCTCCGAGGCATGCGGGATATCCCCGGACCGGGGCTCGAAACCATGTCCCCTGCATTGGCAGGCAGATTCTTAACCACTGTGCCACTAGGGAAGTCCTCAGTCTTTTTAATATTAGCTATTCTAATAGGTGTGTGGTGATATCTTATTGTGGTTTTAATTTGCATTTCCCTAATGACTAATGATGTTGAGCATCTTTTCATTTGCTTATTAGTTGTTCAGATACATTCTTTGGTAAAGTGTCTGTTCAACTCTTTTGCCCATTTTCCCCTAGACCTTTAATAAGCTTTGTTTTTTAGAATCATTTTAGATTTACAGAAAAAATGTGAAAATAGTGAAGAGAGTTTTCATATACTCCACATCTAGGTTTCCCTGTTATTTTAGGTCTCACACTTGTTAGATATTATAGCACGGTACATAAATCATTTGGCACATTGTATGGTAGATTGTTTACAATTAATGAACCGATGTTGATAAATCGTTACTAACTAAAGTCCATACTTTATTCAGATTACCTTAGTTTTAACCTAATGTTCTTTTTTCTGACCCAGGGTCCCATCCAGGATCCCACATCACATTTAGTTGCGCTGTCTCCTTAGGCTCCTCTTGTCTGACACAGTTGCTCAGACTCTCCTTGTTTTTAATGACCTACTGGCCAGATATTTTATAGAATGTCCCTCAGCTGGGATTTTCTTGATGTTTTTCTCATGATTAGACTGGGGTTATGGGTTTAGGGGAGAAAGGCCACAGAGGCAAAGTGCCATTCTCATCATGTCGTATCGAGGGTATATGCTATGAGGTGGTGTTTGTTAGGTTTCTCTGCTGTAAAGCTACTCTTTCTCCTCCTTTCTATACCGTGCTCTTTGGAAGGAAGTAACTAAGGAGTGGGGAGTTATTCTCCACTTCCTTAAGGGCTGAGTATCTACAGAAATTATTGGCAATTCTTCAGGATGAAAGATTTGTCTCTTTCTCCCCCATTGACTTACCTACCTATTCGATCATTTGTTTATATTAGTATGGACTCATCGATACTTATTTTATATTGTGGGTTATTATTCAGTCCTACTTCATTTTGTTACTCAAATTGTTCCAGCTTAGGCCATTGGGAGCTCTTTAGTTGGCTCTTTTGCCCATTTATTTTTATTTTTATTTTTTGGCCACACCATGTGTGGCTTGTGGAATCTTAGTTCCCCAGCCAGGGATTGAATCCGGCCACTCAGCAATGAAGTGTGGAGTCCTAACCACTGGACCACCAGGAAATTCCCATCTTTTGCCCATTTAAAAAATGGAATTGTTTTCTTATTAAGAGCTTTTATGTATTCTAGATAAATGCCCTTTTTATCAGAAATTTTATTTATTTTATCAGAACTATGATTTGCAAATATTTTCTCCCAGTCTGTGATTTCTCTTTCCAACTCTTTAGCAGTGTCTTCTGAAAAGGATTATTTTTAAATTTCGATAGGGTCCATGTTAAATTTTTTCCTTTGTGGATCATGCTTTTGGTGTCTTTATCTAAGAAATCTTTGCCTCACTCAAGATCACAAAAAGTCTTTCTCCTCTGTCCTGTTTTCACAGTTGTTTTGGTTATCCTAGGTCCTTTGTATTTTCATATGAATTTTAGAAATGGCTTGTGAATTTCCACACAGAAAGCAATTGCACTGTTTTTCTTGTCAACCTATTCTCTCATCCTCTGCATTTACCACCTCAAACCTTCTGCTCCTGAGCTCCATCCTCCTACTCCACCTGACTTCCTGCTTCACAGGGAAAACCAAAGCCATCAGAGGGGAGTTCTCTCAACTTTGTGCCACCAAATATACAGGCTCACCTTTCCCTGACCCCCTCCTTCTTAGCATATAGAAGGAAGCATCCTTCTTCCTGTCTAAAGCTCAACCATCCACCTGGGCTCAGACCCCATTCCTATCTCAGGGATTCTCCACTTTTCCATTATTCCCCCTCTCTCTCCAACCTCCATCTCTCAACTGGATCCTTACCAGCAATGTTTAAATCTATCCCAGCCTTGTCTGTTTTAGAAAAATTTCCCTGGGTTCCCCTCTTCATCTCTGCAGATCAATCCTGGCTCCTTCTTCTCCTCACTCTGCTTTTCTTTCCTAGGCAAACTCCTCCACTGCCACCCTTACGGCTTCAGTTACCATCCATAGGTGGGGCTCCCAGGTATATATCTCTCATGCTCATCTCTTCGCTGAGATCCAAACCCATATATCCAGCTGCCCGCTTGTCACCTCTCCATGGACATCTCAAAGACCCCCTAAACTCAACATGTCCCCGAAACAAACTTCACTCTCCCCACTCCTCCCCAGACCCACCTCTCCAAGATTGTATTCTCAGCCACTGGCACTGACATCCATCTGATTGTGTAAGCCACATCCTACCCCTTATCCCCCAATCAATTATCGTCAGTTCTCATTTATTTTACCTCCTAAGTAGAATCCTCGATCTCTTTCTATCTCCTTCCAGGGGAAAGCCCCACACACCTCTCCCAGCACCCTGACAGGGTGCCTTGGGGCCCCTCTTGCTTTTCTCAATAAGTCTCTGCACAGCAGCCACAGTGATCCAGTCAAAACCAGAGACAGGTCAGCACCTCTCTGCTCATAAGTCTTCATGGTTTCCATGGAAACCAAGGGTCTTTGATGCTGCCTATAAGCCCTTGTGTGGTCTGGCCCCTGTGGCCTCCTCAGCCCCGTCTCCCATCACAAGTGTCCCCACCTCTGTGCCACCCACACTGACCTTGCAGGGCCTCAGCCTCCTCGTGCTCCCTCGAACCTGTGGCCTTTGTGTGTGCTGTTCCCTCTGCCTGAAATGCTCCTCCTCATCCCACCCTGACCACCCCCTGGACCACTTCCCTGTCACATCTCAGCTCAAATATCACTCCGCCTGGGAAGCCTTCCCTGCTCCCCTCTCTCCTAGTACCACGTACTTTACTTCCTAATACTTGTATTGGTTACAACTTGAGGTTATCGGGGTGGTCAGCGCCTGCCACCATGCTAGACTGTAAGCTCCAAGAGGCCGATTTTTGTCTCCTTCACCTCCTCAGAGCCTGGTGTAATGCCCGGTACATATTAGATGCTCAGTAAGTATCCATTGAATAAATGGATCAATACACAACCAGATATTCAATATAAGTTCAAGTAAGTAAAGAAAGGCCATTGAAAAGTACTAATCTGGGAGTTCCCTGGTGGTCTAGTCATTAGAATTCCAGGCTTTTGCTGCTGTGGCCCAGGTTCAGTCCCTGATCGGGGAATTGAGACCCTGCAAGCTGTGCATCATGGCAAAAACAGAGCAAAAACAATGAAAAGCACTAATCCTGTTGGTGAGAATAATTTGGGAAACCATTTTTTGCAAATACTATGCTGACGCCAGGGGTTAGTAATGCACCCTGTGACCCCGTGCGGTTGTTTTTCCTAGATGCTGCTTACCTTGATTCTCCTTCCAAGAGAGTGATTTTCCCCCGAGTAGAAGTGTACTGCCAGATAGAACTCGCCCTTGGCAACGAGTGCCCTGAACACAGTCAGTCAAGCCTCCAAACAGAGCAGGACAGTCCGGAAGAATCCCGACAAATTCACACACAGTGGGCTCCCAAAGGAGAAGGAGAGGGTGGCCGTGGTCCACCTCTGTCCCCACCTGTGCAGACACCTGAATCCACATGTGAGTGGTCTGTGGAGTCCCCTGCTTCACCACCTGCATTGCCATTGGCCTCATCACCATCACATTCTCCAACTGACTTGCCACCTGTATCACTCCCAGCTGTGTACTTACTCCCCAGCTCAACACCTGGGTTATCACCTGTATCACCATCACAGCAGGTACAACTGGCTGGATCACCACGCAGATCCCCACTGCTCCAGTCGTCTGTGTCACCCAGGACGTCCCTGGGGCCTTCCGCTGTGGGGACATCTCCAACATTGCCCCGCTGTTCTTCAGCATCACCTGCACAGCCACCTGTGGAGGCACTGGGCCCAGATCAGCCCCAAGGTATGGACCCTTCCGGCTTCTCACAGCTTCCTCATGTCTGGAGCCCATTGGCAAGTGTGTAATGACGTGGTGGCTGATAGCTGTTGCATCAGAGGGGTACGTTGGTGAAGGTACCCTTAGCTTCAGCTTCTCTGCTTGCTATGAGGACAGGCCACCACGAGAGGGCAGTGTACTTGACTTTTTTTTTTTTTCTTTAGCCCAGTGATTCTCAAAGCATGGTCCCCAACAAACAGCAATAGCATCACCTGAAAACTTGTTAGAAATGAAAATTCTCAGGCCCTACCACATGCCTACTAAATCACAAATTCTAGGGAGGGGACCCAGCTATCTGCATTTTTTACAAGCCCTCCAGGTGATTCTTTTGCCCTCTCACATTTGAGAGCTGCTGTTCTAGTAGATTTTTATTGTGAAAGCCACTGTGCCAAGAGCAATGCTACTCTAAGAGTGGTCTGTGGGCCAGTGCTAGTCCCTGAATTTTTTGTTACTGGTTCACAATGAAACGAGTGCAGAAAGTGAGAGCGAGCATTTGGAAATGTTTATAGCACTAAGATAGAGCCACGACATCCAAGAGCTTGGTCATTTTCCTACTGATTTATTTATATTGTATTTCACAAAAGTGCTAGTCTGTTATGGATTGTAAATAGGGTTTTAAAAAACTGATTTTTCACTACAGGTAGTTTGAGAAGCACCTCTCTGGGGGCTGCAAAGCTGAACTGCTCTCAATTCCTCACTCTAAGCCAATGTCCCATCCAACAGAGGGAATGGCATGGATACTAACCTCAAAAATACAATAGGAATTCTTAGGTACTGTATAACTAGCAGAAACAGTGTTGAGGCTATTCATAGAGAATAAGACCACCTCTCTCTGGGGAGATAAGGAAGGCTTCTGGGAGGTGACACATGATTTGAAATAGGCAGAATTTTGACAATTGTGGTTTGTGGGATCTGACAGAGTAGAAAGAACATTTCAGATTTTGTTTATTCTAGAGGCTCAGGTGCAGAGAAGGAAAATACAAGGTACATTCACGATGAAGAGGATACCTCTTTGGCCACTTTGGGTGGTCTGGGTGGGGGCTAAGGGAGAGGGGCCCAAATGATGGGCTGAAGCCAGGTTGTAGGGTCCTCGTGGTCCATCAGCCAAGCTTCCATGGTTATTGCGATAAATAGTAGCAAGGTTTCCTTCTTTGTGTATCTGCCCCAAGTCAGGGGTGACTCCCCTTTCTCTGGAATAGGTTCACTTTGTCTTTTTTTGTTTCTCTTTTCTTTCTCTCTTTCTTTTTTTGAATAGGTTCACTTTGATTCTTTTAACGAGACGAAATCATCAGAACATTGAGTCAGAAAATTGTTCGAAGTGTTTCACCTGCTCTCTTACTCCCTGTTACATGAAATGCATTTATTTTATGTTGTCACACCTGTGTTTAAAGGCAGCCATCTTCAGGGGCCTGAGCAATCCTGGGTCCAGAGTGGGGATTCCTCACTCATACTGGGGATGGACAGAGGGTACAGATAGCCCAGGGGTTCTCAACTGTGGGCCGCATGACTCCCAGGAGACATCCGGCAATATCTGGAGACATTTTTGGTTGTCACCCAGTGGGTAACATCTAGTCGGGAGAGGCCAGGGATGCTGCTGAACATCCTACAGTGCTCAACCCCTACGACAAAGAATTGCCTGGCCCTTAGCATCAGTAGTGCTGAGGCTGAGAAACCCTGTTGGGGCCTCCAGCTGGTCTCAGCAGTGACATCCTAGGCCACCTGTGGGAATTGGGCAGAGTGGAGCCCTCCAGGGGCTCACGTCATCAGTCATTTTGCAATGGCCATGTTGTTGTTGGGGGTGGGAGGTGTTGCAGAAAGTCCTAGGAAAACCCATAAACAAAGCAACCACAAATAGATTTGGGAGAGTGAGGGCTATCCAGCAGGTCCCCAAATGAAAAACTTCAGGTAGGGGAATTTATTAATTTATTCCTTATTATTTTTATTGACATGTATTATGTAATTACATATTAATATTCCTGTATTATATATCCCCCTACTCATTGGAAACATGCAAAGAGCTTACATACGGGAATTCCCTGGCTTAGGACCCAGACTTTCACTGCCTGGGCCCAGGTTCCATCCCTGGTCCTGGTCGGGGAACTAAGATCCTGCATGCCAGGAAAAAAAAAAGCTTACTTAAGAACAATGGTCATGAAACGATTTGTATTTCCTTTTCCAGTAAAAAAGAAAAAACATTACATAAAGCAGATGCTGGAAGGTTCAGGACCCTATGGGGGATTTTGTTGAAAACTTTCCCTAACATAACTGGCTGCTTTTTATGAGGGAATTGTTGCTAATATTACATCAGGGTTTAGCTTCAGACCTTCTGCAGATGCCTCTGCCCTGGATCTCAGTCAAATCCAACAACGTGATTCCGGTCCCAAATATGAGAATTTGAGAATAAGAGTTCTTTACTGTTTCTAAACATTCTCACTTACTTCCTATTGTTATTTCAAAAATGACTAAGTACTCATCCCCAACCCCATCTCACTCATGTCTCCTGTATTTTTTTTTTTTTTTGGCTGTAGCTCCCTTTGCTTCTTCAAATTCAGAAAGCACCGTGCCTCTGGCTAATGTGAAGGAAACCACCAGCAAACCTTATGCAATGTAAGTGTCTCCTCAATTGGGAACATGTTCTTTCCTTTGGTCAGATGAGGGGGCCCAGCTTGGTGATATTTTCCATCTCTTTAGCTGCCCAAGGAGCACTGGGATCCTTTTCTGGATGTGATTACAGTCCATCCCCTTGCCATTCACAGACCACCACCCCCTCTTCTCTCTTCTTCAGTGGGGGCAACGTGTGGGACATGAGCCTATTCCTGCTGGCAGTATCATCCCCCCTCCCCCCCAGTCCCTGCTGTGCACACTGGGGAATGTACCTTCTCTGAATGCAGTGGGAGAGTGTGCTCCCCTCCTTGAATGTGACTCTCTGGTGATGTCTCAGTTCAAGAGAGCCGGCAGGCGTGCTACATCCTAGCCTTGGGTGGAGCCTGCACAGTATAAATTAAGGGACTCTACCAAAAACCTCTCTTAATCCAAATTATTTTCTATCAGCATAAGAAGGGGGCTAATATTCCTCTGTTGTAGATTGTCCCCAGGAAATCTCTTCTCATGATGCTTATCAACTGTCTGGGCTGTTTAACATGTACTCCATGATAATCTTTGCAGTTATTGTGAGAGGGCCTGGGGAGCTGGTTTTTTGTTTTTGTTTTTGTCTTTGCCTCTCTGAGAACCACCATACCCAGACTCCTTTGCTGGCTAGATGCCAGTGGGGTTAGCCAGTGGAATGCACTAGCAGGAGATCACAGGGTGAATCAAGGGTATTTCTGCCCCCCAACCTCATCCCTTCCTGCCCTGGGGTAGTTCTGGCAGTGGCTGAGTTGTTCTATGGCCACAGTTGCAGAGACCAGGGCCTGAGGCACTTTTACTTTTGATATTCCCACTCAATATCATATCAAGTATATTAAAACATACCTGCTTCTCACATTAAATGCAGTTTTAATTATAAAACTTCTGGAAAGTGTTTCCATAAATAATTTTGTGCTTGGGCATAAATTACTCATTTTGCTCACGTGATTTACACTTTATTGCGTTGACATATAACTGTATAAAAGTATAGTTGAGTTTCATTTGACTAGTTGGCATGACGTTACTTAGATAAACATTCATTGATTACAAAATAAAAGTTCACTAGGGAACTCTGATGTTCAGCCAGCATTGAGAACCATGGCATTGGTGTGTCTGTCTACCTTCTGAGCTGGAGCAGGGCCTGTCATTAACCAACCATTACTTCATCTATTTGCCCAGGGAGAGCCCTGCTGAAGACTCCAGTTGGGCGAGCAAGGTGTTCAAGAAGAACAAACAAAAGACAAGTGGCACCAGAAAAGGGTTCCCAAGACATCTACGATCCAAAACACCAGGCAGCAAAGTGCAGTGAGCATGACTAATGTTTCTAATTCCACAGGCAGGAGCAATTTTGGGAATGGTCTGCAGGAAGCTTACAGGGGTAGTGGGGGAGCCAGTAAGGATGGCTTTGGAGTTGGACTCACCCAACATAAAATCCCTGCCCTGCCACAGTCTCACCCGGCGAGTGTGCTTAGGACTCTTGGTCTTTCTGAGCCTCTATCTCCTAATCTGTAAAATAGGGCTAATACCAACTCATAAGGTTGTTGTGAGGGTTTAACGAGGTCAACTGTGTAAATTGCTTCACAGAGTGCAAGATGTGTAATAGCACTCAATAATTAGTAGATATTATGGTTATATAACTCCCAGAGGTTAACTAGCTACCTCTCAGCTTCTGAATAGAACTGTACTTAAAGAAGATGGTTCTTTGGGACACTAGTCTACCATCTTCTCGGTCTTCTAGCTTCTGGAATAAAGTTGCTATTCCTTGTCCCAGAAAAAAAAAAAAAAAGAACTGTACTTAAAAACCAGACAGGTTGGTGCTCATGTGACTCAACAAGTAGCATTCCTAACTGTTGCCAACCTACAGCTAAAAGTCCTGACCAATGTAGGCCTGCTTCTTATATAGCTTTTGACTATGTTAGACTGTTGTTGGTTTAACCAGTCAACCTTTACTGAGCACCTGCTAAATGCCAAGCACTCTTCTGAGTTCTAGGGATATCAAAGATGAATTCAACTTGATCCCAAACTTTCAAGAATTTACCCAAAAGTTGCACATTAAACCAAAGATAAGAGTAGAACCAACTAATTTGCCAAACTGTGAGCTGCATATAAACCAAGTCTCAATTTTTTTGCTGAACCATAAAATTGTTTGTAAAGACACATGCATATATACACAGGCACTCACAAATTCAAAATGCCGGCCTCACACCCAAATGAAACCAGGTATCATCCACAGTTATCTCCCAGGATTACCGAAGTATTCTCTGAATGGAACAGACCCTGCTATTTAATTTGCTTCAAGACTTAATTGGTTGGAAAAATTCCTAACTCTTTCTATGCGACATCCAGCCCTAGGTGTGGGTCCCTGGGTAGGCACAGAGATGTATCAGGTAGATGAGGGTCAGAGGCTCACCCTGGCAGCCACAGGCCCACTGCAAAATCTGGGCAAGTAGTACTTGGTGGGTGGTGGGAAGCAGTGTGGTGCGGAGGAGATTCAGAGCTGCTGCAGGAAGTAGGGCAGACCTGCGTGTCACTTGGTGGATTAAAGGATGGGCAGCAAGGGTGTAGGACCCACAAGGCAGTTGGTGATTTCTGGGGCTTATAGGATCACTGAAGCCTGGGATTAGTCTTACTCTCTTCCTTGGTCTCCATCCCCAAGACTTCCCTGAACTTTGAGTCTGTGTTTAGGACCTCAGGATCAGGTATGGTCATGAGGATGTAAGCAGGCCTGCCATGGGTGTGGGGAAGCTTCTCTGCATCTAGGAGTGCCTTCTGGAAGCCAGGTCCAGACTCAGGTCTTTGATTCCAGAGCCAGGCCTCTTCCCATACATCAGAGCAGTGGGAACTGTGCAGCTCAGCCAGAGCTACCTTGGTTGATAAATTTCTAGGAATCAAGGTGCTTTATAAAGAAGCAGGCATTTATTAAGCTGTGAAAAACACTATTGTCAGTGGGTCATACATCCTGTATGCAGTGCTCCTTTATAGAACAGGTTATGAAACTGCCTGGAGGCAATTTACTGATCGATCTTAAGCAATTCCATGTAAATTCACTGCTTTGAGTTCAAATACAAGGTTAGCAGGCAGGAAAAAAAAGTTTAAAAATATTAGGCATAGAGAAGTAGGAGTGATCCAGGAAGAGCAAAGATCTGTTCGCAAACTACAATCACAAGAGACATTGTCACATCCACGGGCTAGTCCTGTGTAAATTCATAGTCCCCAGCTGATATCTCTCCCAGCAAAGGAGAGAGTCTAGAATAAAAGCCCAGGGTAGATGTTCCATATATGAATGTGTGTGTGTGTGTGTGTGTGTTTTAAATTAGAAGTTCACATCCATACTCTGGTGAAGGTTGTATCAGTCAGTTATTGCTGCTATGATAATGCTGTATAATAAACAACCCCCTTCTCCGAGATCTCAGTGGATTACAGAACAAACATTTATTTTTTTTCTCTCACATAGGTCTGTGAGTTGGCTGGTATATCTCTGCTTAGGCTACAGGTTGTGGTCAAGTCTGCTCCCTGTCCCTTTTATTCCAGGATCAGCAGTAATGCCAGATATGCCATTCTCCTGGAGCATGGCTAGATATATGTATCAGCCTAGCTTTCCTCTGCTAGTCTTATCTCTTCTCAGTGGTCATTGGATTCAGGTTGTATAACTGGCCTCAAAGTAGAAAGACAGATTGAGAAGTTGAGAGACTGCCTACAGGGTACAAATGGAAAAGGAGGAGGTTCATCTTGCTGATTGCTACCCACATCCTTCTAATTGCTACCAAGTCTGTCAGACTTCCCAGATTTCCACCGTTAAAGAGCCTCTCCTTTGAGTTACTATGGCATCTCCCTTTATTCAAAGGTGAATTTAATAATAGCTAAAACATATATAGTAGTTATTATGTGCACTGTGGCACAGAGAGGCTAAGTAACATCCCCAAAGTCATATAGTTGGTAGATGGCAGAGCCAGGATCTGTATCCAGATCATCTGTCACGAGGATCTTGATGTTGACCACTAAGTGGTACAGCCTCCTGGGGTAGAAGGAGCACTGGAGTGAGAGTCAGAAGTCACAGGGTCTAGTCTAGCTCCTCCATTTGGGCAGGGAGAGGCCTGGAGGTGCACTTGGAAATGTGGCAGGGGGTGGGCCAGGTTGGCTTGGGTGCCATGCTAGCAAGGTTGGACTTCACCTGTGTTGGTGGGGAGTCATCATAGAATTTAAACAACAGAATGACACAGTCAGATTTGAAAATTATCCAAGAATGTGCAAGTCCACATCCCAGCATTTCTCCAAGATAAGTTCTGTAGATGTCTTCCTGAAATTTCCCAGAGAAGGCAAGTGACTTGCCCAGGGTCACACAGCAAATGGAGGAGGGCTTGGAAATCAGGACTTCCAATACCCCCTTTTTGTCTCATTTCCCCTCACCTGTGCTTCCTCGACTTCTCACATCCAGGTCTGCTCCCTGCCTGATCGACTTCTCTCTGCTCTCCACTTCCGAGACAGTCACCTACAGGCCTCATCCCAGGCAGATCCAGGAATACAGCTGCCCTAAGGTGTGGAACTCCCCAGAGTGTCCCTGGAGGCTGGCCACTGCCTATCCTGTCCCAGGATGCTGTGGTAACCCCTGAGCTCCGCTGCTCCAGATTCCTTTCTGCCCCACCTATCTCTTCCTGGTCATGGTCAAGGCCAACCCTAGCCCATATAATGCCTTGTGCACTAAGAAAACAGTACCCCTTCTTGAGAACCTGACTGCCAGCTGCTGGAAGGTTGTCATAATACACTGATTTTGTTTGAACAATTGACTGCCAACTGCTAGAAAGCTGTGTGAATGACATACAACATAAATGTCTGTGAAGTACCTACCCTTTTGTATTGGCAGTATATCCTTGTGCAGTGTGCAGTCTGCACACCTGTACTCAGCACGCTGGAGACGACTTTACCTCTTCCCTCTTCCTGAAAAACCAAATATCAACCAGACTTTTGTAAGTCAAATAATGTTTCAAACACTTTTATCAACTCCTGCTCTGCAAATGGAATTCTCCTTTTGCAAAAGACCCTTGTATAATAAAGTGAACCCTTGAACTGGCTTTTGGTATAAATTGAGATTTCCAATTTCCATGCATTAGCCTGGCTACTTGCTCAGGATGCCCAAAACATATAAAGCTGTGATGAGTGTTCTCCGTGGAAATAAGGGGAGGGAAGTCCTAGATTTGGGACATAGAAATGATGAATTTGTGTCTTTTTTCTAGGAAACGATCTGAGAGAGAAAAGTTGAGCTGGAATGGGAGAGAACCTGACACCCGAGAGGCTGAGCCTTCTCCCCACTGCTCTCAGACACCCTCCCCTCACCCCAGGCCTTTCGGGGACCAGGGTGCCACCCACTACCAAACCTAGTGGTGTAGCGTGTCCTGCGTCCTCCAGGCAAAAGCCTTCTTATCTAAACATCCTCCCAGCTTTCCTGCGGTCCTTCCACTACTCTGCTCTGGGTAGACAGATGGACGTCAGCACAGACAGGCACTGAAGAGCGAGCAGCACAGCCTCCTCCCAACTGGCTGATCTCTGGGCCATCCTCCCAACCCAGCCTGAGTTCGCTTCCTTGAGATCCTAGCCCCCCAGGATCTCATCCACAGGGCAAAACTTTGGGGGGTCAGGCAGAGCTGAGCCATGGACACTCTTTCCTGTTTCCTGTGGTGTCATCTTCTGTTGTTTGTTTTCTGTTCACACGGTGTACAAAAGGCTTGACTTGAAACCAGTGGACTCCACCTCGGCCACTCACGGGAACCCCCTAGTGGGGCTCATCTGGCATGCAGCCTTTACAAGCTCCCCAGGGATTATGTGGTGCAGCTGGATGGTGTGGGTGGCCCTGGCCTTCGCCGAGTCCTGTTGTGGTTGTAGAGGAAATGGGAGACTATGTGTCCCCTCCCTTCCCCTTTCCCAGCCCAAATGAGGGCAGACTCTGTCTGCTGTTCACACCCAGCGAAAATGGTCCACAAGAAAGACATCTTTAACCTCAATTTTTCCAGCCTGTCCAGAAAAGAAAAAAGAAAAAAAAAACAACTCACTGCTTGCCAGAGTGTGGATAACCTCTAGCTCCAGCCAGACCCAGTAAGGAAGCCCGGGCTGCCCACAGGCCTCAGATGCATTTGCTTAACAAATCCTGGAATGCAAATCCCAGTGGACTGGATGGAAGACAGCCCTGAACTGTGGCCCTTGAGAAAGACACATGCAAATTTAAGCCATGGTGGGTGGGAGGCTATTGCACGGAGGCCGGGGTGGAACCTACATTTTACAGGACTGTGTCAGGGAACAAGAGTCCACACGAGCCCCCTTCAGAGGGTTCTACCTGGAGGAGCCTCAGGGTACTTTGAGAAGCCTGAGAAGAATCACATCTCCGGTGTTTTTGCAGCCTCTGCCTTCTCCAGTTCTTTGGCCCAGACCAGTCAAGGGAAGCACCCTGGGAGTCACGTGAGCAGCCCTGCTGGCTGCAGTCCTTTTCCCTGAGAAGGTCTTGCTGTTTGCAGGTGACTGTGTGCCCAGTGGCCCTGAGACGTGTGAGCCAGGAGAGGGAGGGCTTCAGTCTTACACAACTCAGGAATGCTTATTCCCTGGTGTGCAAGGCAGAATTGGATATAATATTAACTATTGTTTTAACTCAAAGCCTGTATTTAGCACCCAGATGCTCTGAGGTAATTAGAGAATTATTCTTGCGTTAGTTCCAGCGTGGCCAGAAGAAATACAGGACACCTTGTTAAATTTGAACTTCAAATAAACAGCAAACAATTACCTAGTGCACGTGTGCCCCCGGCATTGCAATTATTTGTTGTATATCTGAAATTCAAATTTAACTGGGCCACCCATATTTTTCTTTGCTAAATTTGGCAACCCTAATAGTTCCTTTCTCTTTTTATGCCTTAAAAATAACAACAACAGTAATGGATTGTTTTTTTGATGCGCCAGTCACTGTGCTTTGAAATCAGGAGGTGTCACTGGTGCCAAGGCCGAGGCCAGAACACTTCCCGTTCTTCCAAACAAACATATCTGAGTGACACCTACAGCACAGCCCTCTCTGTAGCCCAGCTAACAGCTGAACTTAGCCAGTTCTCCACTGACTCTGTTATCTCTGGTTGTTTTTTTTGTTTTTGTTTCTTTGTTTGTTTTTGGCCATACTGCATGGCTTGGCTTGTACAGGATCTTAGTTCCCTGACCAGGGATTGAACCTGCACCCTTGGCAGTAAAAGCTCCATGTCCTAACCATTGGACTGCCGGGGAAATCCCCCCTTATCTCTGACTCACCCACTTAGCCTCCTGACTTGTCAGGAGGCTAAGAGATTAGGTTAATTATGTCTTCATGTCACTTGCTAACTTTTCAAAAGCCTTTCAAAGCTGCAGGGTCTCCCATGTACCTCAGTGCTCTTGAGGCCTCCGTGGTGTGAGTTGAGGGAGCCCCGCCCTCACACAGTGTCCCATGGTCCTGTATTCCTATTGGCACAAAATTGGCATCATACCCAGTGAGGTCTGTGAGCATCCCGGGGCAGGGGTTGTGTCTTTTGCATCTGTGTATTCCACAGAGGTAGCATCAGCCCTGGCACACAGTAAGTGCTCCACAAATATTGGTTGACCGAATGAACTAATGGATTAGATGGTGGGTGGGCACTAAAATAGGGGTTCTCAGAATGGGGTCCTGGGCTGGTTCTGTCTGCAGCTGGCTGTGTGATCTTGAACACCTCCAGCCTCAGCTTCCTTGTCCATGAGATGAGGATAGTAACGCCGCCCTCTCCTGCCCTCCTCAGAGCATTAAGGTGCGCCTTCAAGAGCTGGGGAATGGGAACGTGCTTTGGAAAGAGGACAAGCTATGCATTCAAGTTCCCCTTCCCCGGGGAGGCACTGGAAGAACTCACGTGTTATCTGAGAGAGAGGAAAGGAGGCCTTCAATGACTTTCAATGGAGACCACATTTTCTGGACCAAAAACGATGCACTGTAATTCTGTCCATTTTTATCCTGGTTTGAGTGACAGAATTTGGGCACCAGAGTTCAGGGATTGATAATACGGATGATGTAGCCTCAGGACTGGCCCAGATTTTCCTAGACTTGCAATTCACTGTCACCTTAAGAGTCACAGAGTTGTAGAATGTCAGGTCTGGAGGGCAAGTGTCTTGCCTCCAAGGTCAGCAGCCTACAGTCAGCTGGACTAAAACCCAGGTCACCTGATGTTCAGCCCAGGACACTTTTTTTTATTCCTCAGCAAGTTGGCAGCCCAAGGAAGGGACACCTGAATAGCATCAGACAGGGTCCCCAGGCCGGGACAAGGAGGCAGACCTGCACAGCCTTGCAGGCACCGGACTGGCCTGGATGTGGCAGAGGGCTCCATCCTGCCTTCATGGTGAATAATCCAATCCAAGGTAGACCTTTGTGCAAACCGGTTTCTTTATTTTTCGAATAACATAGTACAAAAATGAGACTCAGATGCCAGCATCGGGAACTCATACCAAACACTTATACAGCTTAGAGAATATCATTCCAAATCAGCAACTATGTACGGAAGGTTCCTGACCCTCATTTCAAAACTGATTCCGATCCTTCACATTTTGACACCGTGTTCCTGAGCACTGCCTAAAATAAATCCATAAATAGCTCACCTCTCCCTCACTTCTTAGAAGCAGCAATAATACTAAATGACTTTCAGAATCTAAAACTTTGCCTCAGGTTTGGGGCCAGCCCCCTCTAAGTGCCCAGGGCCTCTCTGCCCTTGGCTTCTCCCCTCCTCAGCCCCACCCCATGGGGCTCATCACAAGTTCAACATAGCAAGACAATGTCCACCAAAGGTAACAAGAATGAGATTGTCATCCAGGTTTTAAGACCCTCTCCCCTATGGCCACGTGTTCCAGTCAGTGTCCAAGGGCTATGTTCACAGCCTTGTCAGGTATGCATGCAGATAATGGACACATTGCAAGTTGTCCACCCAAGCCAGGCTGTTGAAACTGTTCAGCTGTATAGAAGACAAAACCTTGCCTTTGTGCAAAAACAAAAAGGAGCCCCTTTCTCAAGATACTTTACTGCCATCAGCTGGAAATCATCATCATGAATCTATAAACCCACAATGTCTTAGAAGTGAATAGCGCTTGCTGCAGTATGGTGCTCTTGAGCAGTGCACACTCATGCAACCATCCATGGCAATCCAGCTTGAAGTCCTCCCCCATTTCCTGAAAACTACCCAGATTGTATAATAAGAATAACAACATACACAGACATGGTACTATGTAATTTTAGAACTCTTTGTGTTGACTTTCTTACTGGCTTTTGGCAAACACCCATGAGATGGGAGAGCTGCAAGGCATCAGCTTCATCTCTCTGGCCAGAGAATTATTGGACAAAGGGTTGGGAGGATTCTGAGACCGGTTGTCCCCAATCTATAGGTCTTCCCATCCCGAAGCTGCAGAGTTCCTGGGAGGATCTGCAAATCCACGTGGGCTTTAGGCACTGTTGGTCAACTGAATGAATTACGTGTTACACATAGATGCACGTCTGTTAAGTGCATGTGGATGTTCTGGTGAGAGTTTAAACAAAAATTTATTTTTAAAACTAAGACATTTAAAACTAACATCTGAAAAAGTGTCGGTAGGCCTTCTACCTGATGTGGGCATATTTTCATCCTGGTGGACCAAGAAAACACATGATAAAAAGAAAAATAAGCGCACATAAGTTGTCACTATGCACTAGGGTTGGCCCCAAAATGCAAAAGCCTTGATTCCCAATCCCACGCTCTGGACCAATGCCTGTTGAGGTAGCTCCCCCATTTCCTCCCTAACTCGCAGTTTAGAGATAGAACCACTGGTTGCACAATACCAGCTGAGGACCAAGGCCTCCCAGAGAATGCCTGGCAGAATTGCCTAGAGCTCAGGAGTGCCCCTCATTCATTCATTCATTCATTTGGTCAGTGCTTCAAGATTGCCTCCAGCTCCATGGGGTGGGTATATTTAGCCACAGAGTGAAAGCACTTATTACCTCTCTTTAGAGAGATTTCAGCATAATAGAGCCAGAAGGGATCTGATGGGTCACTAATCCAGCCCAGAATCCAAAGTCTGGAGAGCAGAGGGGACGTGGGACATGTACAGGGTCTTGCAGCAAGTTGAGGGCAGATCAGCAGGTGGAGTCCTGGTCTCCTAACTCCCAGTCCAGTGCTATTCCCCGTCCCCCGCCCCATGGCCTCTGCCTCCATCTTTGTGGAAGAACACTTTGTGCAGTCTCCATCTCAATAGCCCACAATGGTGCAAGGACTCAGAATGGCTGTCCACCCTCGTCTTTAGTCATGTCTGTGAAGCACTGGATTGGGACATCACGGAGTATCTTCAAGGTTTCCTGGCTAAAGCTGCCGATGTTTGGGTAATTCAGGGAACTTGAGTGCAAAGCCTAGCTGTCAATCCGGACTCTGGCTCTGAGGACTTGTGATGTTCTGGGAGGAGAAAAAGAACACAGGTTTTAGCCATAGCCCAAGTATGTACGGGCCCCACCCTGATAAGAACAGACTTCTCATTAACCCAGTAGCTCCCACCTCTGGGTCTTTGCTAACACAGTACCTCCTACCTGCCATGTCCCCCAGGTCCTTTCTCCCCATCTATAGCCTCTCCATGGTCAAAATCAGTGCCTGCTACCTCCTGGAAGCCTCCCAGAACCAACTTGCTTTATTGACCTCAGTTAGTGCTAATTTGGCATTTAATTAATTAATTTGATATTTAATTTTGTCATCAGTAAACATTCTGTCTTTTTCCCCTAGCAGAACCTTCCACAGGCCCCCATAGCATCTTGCACAGTTAGGCTCATAGGAAGCTCTGAATGTCTATTGGTTGAATGAACGAGTGAATAAATAAAGGAATGAATGGCTAGTAAAACCAGAAGATGGAATTATGGCTACTGAGGATGTCAGAACTGATGTTTCTATAACATCTTTCACAAAGAACTCAGGTCACTCCATCAGCTACTACCTAACCCACCTTAGAGGGCAAATTATCCCTATTCTCCAGGAGAAGACAATGAGTCTAAGAAAAGAAAGGTCTAAGGTCATGAGGAGTTCTCACCAGGAAAACCATTCGAATGGTGAGGTACAAATATTATGAAATAAGACCAGCTTTCTTGAGAGCCTTATCTCAGGGCATTTAAAGGTAATTCTAGGAGGAGAAGACAAAGAGTTTGAGTGATGATGATGTCATGCAATACAGGTCTGGTTTCCCAGGGGACCATTTGGATATAAAAGTTCTGGTCCTATTTGTCCAACACCAGTAGGGCATTTCATTCCTTTAAAATCACAACTTCACTCAGTAGTTTCTGCACCATAAATCTGGTCAAATATCTGTAAGCAGGTCATCTTAAGTGAATTTGAAAAGAGTGGGGAGAACTTTATCAGAGTCCAACAGAAAATTCAGATTAAAAAAAATCAGCAATAAGTTTTATCTCTACAGGGACCATCCCACAGCTTCAGGAAAGGGGAGATTATTAGGACAAGCATGAAACCAATCAAAAAAGTGAGTGATGGGGAATTCCCTGGCTGTCCAGTGGTTGGGACTCCGTGCTTCCACTGCAGGGGGCATGGGTTCAATTCCTGGTCAGGGAAACTAAGATCCCCACGTGCCAAAAAAAGAAGGCTGAGTGATGGCAGGGGAGAGGCTATTCTTAATCAATCAATCAAGGCAAGGTCAGTAAAGAATCACCTCCAGGAAGCCTTCCAAAGCCAAACGGCCCTAGGGATCCTTCTCATCTACGTCAACCATCCCTTTTTTGATATGTAACCTTACTTTACTTTGTTCTTTAAATTTTATGCCAGTCTCAATTGGAAAGCCAAGCAGAACAAATAATAAGAGGGTGGGGTGAGCTAAGATAGTAGCCAGTCCAGCAGTCCATACTGATGTCAAGAAGTATGAAAAAAGGAATGAAACTGAGTTATTTGTAGTGAGGTGGATGGACCTAGAGACTGTCACACAGAGTGAAGTAAGCCAGAAAGAGAAAAACAGATACCATATGCTAATTCATATATATGGAATCTAAAAAAATGTACTGATGAACCCAGTGACAGAGCAAGAATAAAGATGCAGATGCAGAGAACGGACTTGAGGACATGCGGTTGGGAGGGGGCAAAGGGGAAGCTGGGAAGAAGTGAGAGAGTAGCATTGATATATATACACTACCAAATGTAAAATAGTGGGAAGTTGCTGCATAACATAGGGAGATCAACTCGATGATGGGTGATGCCTTCGAGGGCCAGGATAGGGAGGGTGTGAGGGAGTCGTGGGAGGGAAGGGATATGGGGATATATGTATAAATACAGCTGATTCACTTTGGTGTACCTCAAAAACTGGCACAAGAGTGTAAAGCAATTATATTCCAATAAAGAGCTTAAAAAGAAAAGAAGAAAAAACCAACCAAACACTGATTTCCTTCTACCTTTAAAAAAAAAAAAAGTATGAAAATGCACATCCGGTTGGAAAGGGGGTGGAGTGGAAAAGGAAAAGGCCACTGGTGTTGAATTGTCTCAGAAGGCCTTGACAAGGAGGTGGCATCTGAGTTGGACCCCAAAAGTCCTGAACGAAGCAGGGGAGGGGAGAGGACAGCGAGCAGATCCTAGTGACTGTAAGTCTACTGCCGTTTCTCACCTGCTGGGCCTCCCCGTACGGGAACTGGCCATAGCTGGGTCGCCTGTAGTGTAGGCCCGAAAGGCTGAGGACGGTGTGGAAGTTGTTGCCAGCACATTTGTTAGCCAAGCCAAAGACAAACGGGCAGGGTCTCTTGGGTTCGGTGGAGTGGGCCTCCTGGCTGTGCAGAGTGGCTACCAGCTTTCTGAGGGAAGAGTCTGAGAGCTTGTAAAAAAACTTCTTAAAGCTGGGGTGTCGCCTCATCTGGAAGCAGAAATGAAGGCAGGCCATCAGTGTTGCTGGCAGGTAGCCCCCTCCCACCAGCATCCCCCTCCCACAACTCCATGCAGCCAGGCTGGGCGCCTCATCGCCTCTAGGACGAGCATCCCTTGTTAAATTCGTCCACCATCCCCAGCCTCTCAGAATCTGTTCTGCAAGGTACAGCTCCAAGCAGCAGAACAAGATGGAAAAAAAAATGCAGATCTTTGGATTCAGATAACGGATGCTTAACAGCATTCGCTAGCTGTGTGACCTCTCTGAGCCTCTGTTTGGTCATGTGTAAAATAGGGGTAATAATATCTGCCCCCCCAACACTGTTGTTGGGGGAGGGGATTAAGCAAGATACTTTGTTTTGTGCAAAGTGGATGTGGGATGAATGTCAGTTCCCACCCTAAGCCTCCTCCTCTTAATACCTAAATGTCTTAGGTTGGTTTTCCCCCAGAGGCAGAGCCAGAGACCAGGACTTGGATGCAGCTCACTGATGTGGCAAGTGATCCCGGCAAACACGGATGGGGCACTGGAGACCTGGGGCAAGAACGGGAAGGCATCCCACAGGGCATCCCACTCCGGCTGGCAGGGGAGCCTGATCCCCTCGGGGTGCTTTGGGAGCCCTCGAAGAACACACTCCCCAGAGTTATCCCCCCAGGGGGTGGGGGAGCTGGGGTATATGTGCACCAGCTCGCATCTGCTGCGGGTGAGGGCTGCTCCTGGGAAGGGGGAGAGTGCTCATTGTAGCCTACCACAGGGGTGGATAAGGGCCTGGGGGCCAGTCTTCAGGCAAAAGGATGCAGGTACTGGCAGCCGGGAGCTGGGCCAGGTGCTCCTTGGTGGTGAGGAGAGGCACCAACAGCGCTGGCTACACTGATTACTCGTCTCCGATCTGCACGCACACCTGACTCCTCTTCGTATGTGAGCTATGTTTGTCTCTCCAAGTAAACTGTGACATGTTCGAAGGCAGGGAACCTTATGTTACCGTCTACCTAGCGGGGGAAGACATTCTAAAAGTCTGAAAGAATTGGAGACTTTATCATCACTGAAATGTGTGCCAAGACAGAGTGAAAGGCAGATAGCAGAGGATGAGATCAAAGGGATGTGGGGAAGGAGGCTTCCTGGGAGGTGGGACGTGAGCTGAACTTCCAGGAGGATTTGGCCTCAGGAGGTCCTGGCTGGCAGGGGGAGCCACAGAGGTTTCTATTATTTTAAATTAACATTGATCTCATCTGCTATGTGTCTGGCATTTTCTGTACACACACTAACCTTGGCAAGTAGGTATTTATCCCCTATTTCACAAAAGAGAAAACAGAGGCTCATAGAGGTTAAGGGGCAGGCCACGGTCACCCAGATGCAAAGACGGGGATTGAACTCAGGTTCAGTCCTTGGGGGGACTGAACAGTCCTCACCTGCTCCCCTAACTGGCCATCCACTTCTTGGAGAAGGGCCACCAGCTTCTGGATGGTCAGCTCTTCTAAGGAAAATAAAGAAGGATTGAGGGATTGTTGACATGTTCTGTAATAACCCGTCCATCGATCGCAGAGGTATTTTATCTCTAAAACATAGCACACAGATTAGTTATGAAGGGCAAAGAAAACGCTTCCCTTAAACTGTAGGGCTGGAGCATGAGAGCTTTGTTTTGGTTTGCGTCATAGAGATAGAAGGCACTTAGGCCTCACCTGTCGCCACATTCAGCTCCATTTTGACAGATGGGGAAACTGAGACCTTCTCCAGCCTACAGAATAGCGAGGTCAGGAATGGGAGTTGGGACCAGGAGCAGCTCATGAGAATGCGGGGAGGGCCAATACCATGGCTACCGATGCGGCAGGAATGTCCCATCAGCCTGGCCTATAAACAGCGACGTGCAGGTGGCTACGCTCGCCAAGAGTTAATTGTAAACACTCAGGACATTTGTGGACCTGTTGTTATAATCTGTCAGCAGCTTGAAATTGGCCATGGTGGGAATTTTATAGCACAGAAATCTGCAAATGCTACACATCAGGGCATCCCCCATCCCCCCGCCTCTACCCGGAGCTTGTTTGCCAGTACACAACTGGTTATGTGGCCCAGAGCAAGCTGGGAATTTTATAGGAAACATTCAGGCAAAGCAATGGCATGTGCGTGATATTACAGCCCACAGAATGGACAGGCATTGTCTACCTGAAGAAGGCTGTCCACCTGCAACTCTGCCCCATCAGCCCCTGTGCAAAGGCCAACCCTATCTCCTCTCTGCCCTTCTAGAGTCTCCTGGGGTATTTGTCAGCCACCTTCCCAATCCTCTATTAGGATTCAGCCTGTGAAATCCATGCAGAGGGAAAGCCCTTGGGCAGTCATCCCAGGAGAGGGCAGGGGGGCACTGACTAGACTCCATTGCTCCATCCAGCTGAGGTCCCGCTTCTGGCTTGTGGCTTCTGGCCTGGGAGGGTGCTTCTGAGGATCCAACTGCTCCCCCTTCTGCAGGTGAGGACTCCTGGAACTCAAGATCCTCCAGATCTGAGGGCAAAGAGGAGTTGCTGTGAATGTGTTTGCACCTGTCTCAAATCCACCAGCACATTGCTGAACCCAGGTTCTGACACGAAGCTGCCCAAAGGCTCTGGCTCGAGGAGGGTCCTGGTTTCCCACGCTCCTCGGGAAGCCCCAGCCCCACTGGATCTGCCTCAGAGGAGTTCACAGTGCTCTTTGCCCCTCCAGAAATCTCATTCTTTCTTCCACCCACCTCCTCTGCCTCCTCATAGTCTGAGAGGAGAACGAGCAGGCCTGCCGACAGGTCCCACCAAGTGAGCCCACTTCCCCTGCAACTCTGTGAGCCTTTGCTGAATCTGAACCTCACTTTCTCCATCTGTCAAATGGGAGTAACAGGACTAACTTCACTGGGTGGTGAGGGGGGTTAAATGAGATAATACATGTGAACGTGGCATGCAGCGGGCACTCTGTAAATGTCAGGGGAATTGCGTACACCAGTGGTCCTCACACTTTGGGGTAGTGAAAAAACAGAGGCCCAGGCCATATGGGTTTCTGTTTTTCAATCAGCTTTCCAGGTGATCCTGATGCACGTATCTGATGAACAGATGAACTGCTCTCATACCACATTTGTTTTTAGGTGTTTCTGGTAGGGTGCGGGGGAAGGTGTATGTTGTGGGGGAGGGTCCTGGTGGCAACCAGCCCCTTTCTCTTCTCCACAGCCCTCCCGCACCTCCCCACTCTCCTCAGAGCAGAGAGTGAAAGTCAAGACTGAATGGGAGGGACTTCCCTGGTAGCACAGTGGGTAAGACTCTGAACTCCCAAGGCAGGGGGCCCGGGTTCAATCCCTGGTCAGAGAACTAGATCCCACATGCTTGCTGCAACTAAGAGTTCTCATGCCACAACCAAGAAGCTGGCGAGCCACAACTAAGGAGCACATGTGCCACAACTAAGGAGCCCACGAGCTGCAACTAAGACCTGGCACAACCAAATAAATTAAAAAAAAAAAAAAAAAAGACTGAACGAGACACCACACAGCTAGCTGGCCAACCCTGCCCTGGAGGAAGCCTAGGGGCCAGAGGCAGCCTCTGTTACCACGGTGACCCCAGGCCTGCTCACCAGGGTTGCTGGAGATGGAGGGCCTGTGGCCACCGACACACAGGGGCAGAAAGCTGGGCCTCTTGGGTGGCCGGGACTGTGGGCTGGTGGCACCTGCAGCCCTCTCTCTCTTGGGCTCCTTGAAGCCACTTTTCTTATGAGAAAAGGCTTTTCTGAAGCTGGACTTTTTCTCCTGGGATTTCTTCCTGCAGGCTGGGGCCAGGGTTTCTACAACCACCTCGGGATCCTGGACTTGAAGTTGCTGTGGGGGAGATAAGAGAAACTGAGTCAGGGCACCTGACTTTGAGGAAGTTACAAGTGAGCTGAGGAAAGACACCCAGCATCCCCAGAAACAAAGACCCACTATGGACCAGAGGGTGTGGCCAGGGGAGAAGGGTGGTTGATGCTCAGAGCTGGGGAAACAAGTAGAGCTTGCAGCGGTCAGAGGAGGCTCTGGGAAGCAGGAGAGGCTGGAGCCAGGCTCTGGCAAGATGTGGAACTGGGGGAGGGACAGGGAAGTTACTGTGCCAGGTGGGGTGGGGGTGTCCATAGTGAGGGTCAGGGACCACACAGGGGATGTCTTCCTCACCTTGTCTCCCCCCTGCTCCTCTGCATCTTGAAGTAGGGTAATAATCTTCTGGATAAATTCTTCTAAAAAAGAACAAAGCAGTTGCGCACACTTGAGTGTTGAGACAAGCTTTTCTGTGGTCAGTCTTCATTTCCTAAGGCCCAGTGGCTCCCGGGGCGATTCCTACAGGTCTCCAGGGTGGGGTGCTATTAAGCTTGCCTTTAAGGTTGTCTTGGGCCCAACCAATCCATGGGGACCCCAGATTCCTCAGAGGTGGCCTGAGGGCTGGGCTGGTTTCACAGGAACATATTCGTGTATCCATTCACCACTGAGGAAGGGTCTAGATGTGCCTCGTTAGGTGTAGGAAAGAGCCGAGGCCCTTGCCTCCAGAGAAGGTGCCTGAAGACCATCTGGAAAGGCCTGGCCTCCACTGGTCCCCTCACCCCACTCTTTCCTCCTCTTCTAGGTAGAACAGGGGCCTTTCTCAATTCCCCTTCAAAGCACATTTTCTGTGACAAGCCAACCAGGCAGAATGGGGGAGGAGGGGGAAGTGGATCTTCAGACACAGAACTGACGGTGATTACATGATAAATAACAGTAACAGTGATGGCAGCTACCACTGGTTCAGCTTCTCTCCTAAAGCCCCTACCCTGCTTCCCGTCTCTTTACATCTCCTGAGGCTCTGTTCTCAAGCTGGGCTACATGACAACGACACTAATAGTCACAATAAATGGCAGCTGACATTTATTGGTTGCTCATGGCTGCTGCTCTAAATGCTATCATCATTAACTCATTTAGAGCCTCCAACAACTCTGGAGAGTAGGTACTATTATTATCCCCATTTTACAGATGAGGAAACTGAGACCAGAGATGAAGTAGCTTGTCCAAGATCACACAGCTGCAGAGGTCAGAGCCCAAATTTGAATCCAGGCTCTAAAGAAGATACCATCTACCGAGCCCTTGCCACGGGCCAATGCTTTCCTTGTATCGCCTTAGGTTGACCTCACCGAGGAGGACGTCATCACTGTTGCGGTTTTACAGCTGGGGCTCAGACAGGGGAACAGCAGCCTGGCTCGGGGCCTGTGCTCTGGACCCCGAGCTGCCTCCCCAGCCTGCTGCACTCAGAGGCAGGTAAGGACAGGTCACTGCCTCTCTCTGGTTCAGTTTCTCTTCTGCAAGTAGAGGGGTCAGGCCAGACCTCTTCCAAGGGGACTCTGAGAAAAGGAGAGGGGTACTGACTGAATTCCGAGGCTCTGTCCAGCTGCAGGTCCTCTTCAGGTCCCTGGCTTCCTGCTGGGTTGGAAAGCTCGAAGGGACTTGGATCCCCACCGTCTGTAGACAGAACCTCTTGGAATTCAGGTTCTTCCACACCTGAGAAGCGAGAGGAAATGGTGGGTGAGCTTCATCAGTCTGAGGGTGTTAACTAATGCACAGAAGTCAGCGGAAGACTCCACAGTGTGCTCCTTGACTAGTGCATGCAGGGGCCTTGCTGGGGTGAGGGGGAGCTGCTGGGCAGGGCCGTGGCTCTGTGATGCACTGAAGACCAAGCTCCCTCATCCCTATGTACTCCATACAGCTGCCTTTCCTGGGCTTTGCTCCCCTCTCCTCCCTCCCCGCCGATCTCATCCCTCTACCATCTTGACTTGATCCGTGAATTGGAGAGTAAATGCCTGATACCTTGGCGTGAATTAAACCCATCACAGCCAGGATCCCCCTACATGAAAATATCTCCCCTTGTGGCCTGAAATCCCACCACTGGGGATCCACTCTCTGGTGTTAAACATTGTCTCCTCCTTTTTAAAATATAAATTCTCCTGGCCAAGATGACCTGCTAGGCTGTTCCTCCCTGACACTCAGGATGACCCTTTCTTCCTGTAGCTCTGGCTCCATCACTGATGGGCCATGTGACCACAAACACATTGTTTTACCTCCCTAAGCCTCAGTTCCCTCATCTGTGAAATGGGGATAATAACAGGTACTTCATAAATGAGGACTGATTGCATATAGATACACAGCAGGAAAGTGTCTTATTTTACAGGCAAGGAGACTGAGGCACAGAGATGGGGAAGTTACAGCCCATAACCCAGGTCTCCTGCCGCCCAGCCTCCAGTTCCTTCCTGTACGTGCTACCCCCTGCCAGGGTGTGGAAGCTGAGGCTACAGAGAGATGAGGATAGTTTGGGGAATCCCTGAACACAATTTCCACTGGGGGCTTAGCTGGGTTGCCTAGACAGTGAGGCTTTGTGTGTGGAGGTGACCTTCTGGCATCCCTTTTGCCCTCCCCACACTGCTCAGGGCAGAGCAAAAGTGAGAACTGGGATGGCGGCAGCTCTTAAAATGGCCAATTCAAGCCTTGGGGAAGGTTCCACCACTGGAGGCAGCTGCAGTGTTGCTGTGGTGACTGTGAGCCTGCTCACCAGGGCTGCTGGAGCTGGAGGGCCGATGGCCACCGACACACAGGGGCAGAAAGCTGGGCCTCTTGGGCGGCCGGGACTCCGGACTGGAAACATCTGCAGCCCCTCCTCTCTTGGGTTCCTCGGAACCATGTTTTTTGTGAGAAAAGGTTCTCTTGAAGCTAGACTTTCTCTCTTGGGATTTCCTCCTGAGGAGCACTGGTGGGCTTTGAGGAGCTGCGCCTGGCTGAGAGGCTTGATGCTGCTGTGGGGGAGATGAGAGAAACTGCATCAGGCCCCTGACTTCAAGCAGAGGGGAAAGCTCCCCAAGAAGCAACTGAGAGCAACCAAGGGCTTCAGGGTAGCCCCAGGCGAGGGAGGTGACAGAGCCCAGAGCCGGGAGCACTGAGGCCCGGAAGAACAGGTGGGGCTTGAGCAAGGAGGAGGAGAAGGCAGCAAGCCCCCGGGGATCTCTGCAGGCTATTTCCTCCTCACCTCTTCCTCCCACTGGTCTCCCACTTTTTGGAGCAATTCCACTATCTTCTGGATGATGGTATCCTCTGGAAGAAAATGAATGCACAAGTTAATCTTTCTAGATGCACAGAGAACTCTTTCTAATGACCGGCTTGGAGTTCTGAGACCAACTTGGGCCTTCTGTATTGAGGGTCCTCTTAAAACAACTCCTTTAGCATGGAAGGTGGGGGGTGGGGAGTGGAGGGAGCTTCACATTCCAGGGGCTAGTCCTTCTGAGAGAGGGTTGGAAGATCCACAGGTGAAGGGTACTAGGCCAAAGCATGAAGTTTTCTGCAGGAACTTTCAAGTCAGTCCTTCAAGCATTCAACTTGTGCCCCATAATTTCCTTTGAACTTCACAGATCTGTAAATATCTGCTTTGGGTTTGACAAGCTGTGTGACCTTGGGTAAGTCTCTTAACCTCTCTGGGCCTTCATCTCTTCCTCTGTGAATTGTGGGTCATAATCCCCATCCTGGTTCCCTCAGAAGGCTGTCAGGCTGTCATATGAGAGACTGTGCTTGGAAATACTTTGCAAGGCTAATGCTGAGCCAACCTACCAAATTCCAGCAGGGGAAATGATGGAGACCCAGGCTAACTAAGGTGATCAGAGGCACTCCAGCAGGCGTGACACAGATAGCCTGCCACATTGGTGCCCCAACCACACTGCCAAGTCTTCACAGAGAAGCCCAAGCAACATAAACAGTTTTCTTGGATATTCCAGTTGACCTACCCAAAGACAATGTGCCCCGAGTGGCCTCAGCTAGTTGCCAGCTGATCAGTTCACACAAAAGAAGGTGCAAACAAGATTCTCTCTTCCCAGGCTCTCTGCAGGTTTTTTTCACCCCCTCACTTCTCTCTCCTTTATAAATCCTGTTAGGCTTTTGTTCTTTCACCCAGTCTACCACCCAGCTCCCTCTCACATGAGAAAACAATTATCCTGCAAACATCCTGCAAAATAACCAATGAAATGCCTTTTCCCTCTTCTTTGACAGATGCACAGCGCCTACATTACATATCTTTTAAAATATGCACATTTTTTGTAGGGAATTTGATTAATACAGCAATATTTCTTTTATTCGTTGCAATAACGAGACTGCTAGTATACGAGCCTGTCATTTCTTGCGGATGTATGCTTACGTATTTAAGGATGAAGCATCATTTTACTTAAAATGGTTCAGTCACAGAATTATACACACACATGAAGCAAATACAGCCAAGTGTTAACAATTGTGAGTATATGAGTGTGCATAGAACTAGTCTTTCCACTCTTCTACATAGGTGTGTACACATATATATATATTCTTTCCACTATTCCATAACTCGTTACAGAATCGTGTCATAGTTATGAGTTTAACTATTCTTTCCACTCTTCTATATGTGTATATATATGTGTGTATGTATATCTATGTATATACTTCTTCTGTAAATTTAAAATGACTAAAACAAAAAAGTCCCATGCTCAACACATAAGGCAGGAGCATTTGCCAGCGGCCGGTCTACGTCCTGAGCCTCCCTTCTGTGAAGCTCTAACGTAAATGTGACCAGAAGCATCAGAAGGGGCAAGATCAGCACACACATTTTGAGAGGTCTAAGCAGCCCTCCGGAGCAATTCATCTCGTTTGCTGACAGCTGCCCTAGCTGCAGGCGAAGAGGACGCTAAGCAGATTCTGACTCGCTGCCAGGCTTTCTGAGCTCCTCTTCCCACTGGTGACCTGCGGCTTGGGAAGAAACCTTCCAGACTCCAGCACCCCCGCCTTCGAGGAGCAAGAGCTGGTGGAGTTCAGAAACGTCCCCTCCTCTAATAAAGATGAAACCAAGCGTGTGGGACTGTATGTGGGTGTCAGGGACATTCTTCTGACTTTGTTTAATGAACACAATGAAACAGCACAGAATTCACAGCAGGACAAGCACTGCTGGAGCCAGCTCTAGGCTTGAGCAAAAAAAAAATCAGAAACCCACCAAGGGTTCCGTTTGAAAAGAGGCTGCCTCAGCCCAGACATCCTTCCCTCCACCCCCAAAATATTTTGGATCCTCCTTGCCTCTCTTCTCCCTATTAAAAATATGGTGAGTTTTGAGTCCTGTAGGGCAACGCTTCATCCTCCTCCAGCTGCCTGTGGGACATTCAACTCCAAGATGCTAAGCGCCAGAAAAGGAAGGCACCTTGGGGAACAGCTCCTTCATTTGACAAATGAGAATCAAAGTTTCCAGACAGGGACAGCAGCTTGCTCAAGGTCACACAGCAAGTACATTCCTGCTGGAGCCAAGTCTAGAACCAGCACCCCAGCAGCTGTTTCTATTTCCCTGTCACCACCCCAGCCCTCACATGTAGACTAGTGTTGGAGCGTAGGGCTTCCCTCCTTGATTCTCCTCTGTCTTCCTATTTCTCCCTGGTCCGTGCTCCTCAAACCAGAGTACTTACCAATAACATCTGCCACTTATGAAGCACTTCCCATGTGCCAGCTCTAGGCCACAGCCACCCCACGAGACAGCAACTGTTATAATCTCCATTGTATCAATGGCAAGAAAAAAAGGAGGCTCAGAGAGGAAAGTCGCCAGCCCCAGGTCACACAGCCAGTGAGTGGAGGAACTGGGGTTTGACCTCAAGTTCTCAGCCACGGTGCCGCTCTGCCTCAAAGAAATGGTGTCGTTCCTGATAGCGGCCCTACCTTCCAAGCCCCCTCTGTTGAGAGGTTTAAGGAGCTGGCTCAGAGCACCCTAACCCTTCGGATGAGGGAGGGAGGCTGTGGGGTTATCACAGAAACGGGCACGGTCTGCTCACCTCCCGCTGCTGGGCCCAGGTGGGCCTCCTTGCAGCATGAGGCCCCGGCTATCTTGTCCTCTTGGCCTTCGGCCTCCTGATCTCGGGCCCCCCTGGTTTCCTCAGCACCGTGTTTCTTGTGACTGTGTTTCTTGCGGCTGGCCTTCTTGCTGTGGGCCTTCTTCCTGGGAGCTGGCTCTCCTGGTGTCTCAGGGGTCTCTGCAGGCTCAGGGAGGCCCTCCTTCCCCTTCGCCCTCTTGTTGGTCTTTTCCTTGGGCTCCTCGGGGTCCGTCCCGAAGAAGAAGTTCATTATGGCCCTCAGCCACCCCTGCTGGGCCCGCCACTGGGCCTTGTCCTTCTTGGCGTCCTGCAGAGGCCTCTGCTCACTGGGGAGAAATTCCCTGGTCTCCTCTGGGCTGAGGGCTACAGCCCTGGTGCCCTGAGCCTCCGCAGACTGAGCTGGGCTCTTGGGGCATCTGGCCCCATCGCTGGCTGTCCGGTGAAGCATCCTCCAAGAGGGGATGGTGGGCCGGGAAATGCACTTGCAGTCCCACGACTCTGAATCCTTCCGGGGGTTCTGCGGCCTGTCCAGAGACCTGGCTCTCCTCCCTGACAGAGGCTTCCTCGGGCCCTGCGGAGGCTCCATTGCACTGCAACCAAAACAGACAGCTCCCTTAGAAGAGGCCCCGGGGACCACCGAGTGGGCTGGCAGGGCTGACCGGTGTGCCCATCCAACCCACTCGTGATGTGAGTAGCAACAACTCTTGAAGCTGCTGTCTCATTTAAATTTCTCAACATCCCTGGGAGGGAGGGGTATCCTTGTCCCATTTCTCAGAGGAGGAAACTGATGCATGGGAGGTCATGCCCCAGATCTCACAGCTAGTCCCCCAGAGCCTCCAGTAGGAACACAGCCCTGCCAACACTTTGATTCTAGTCCGTCGAGACTGATTTTGGACTTTGTTTTTATGGCCGCACCCACACAGCTTGTGGGATCTTAGCTCCCCGACCAGGGATGGACCTTGGGCCCCCTGCAGTGGAAGCGCAGAGTACTAACCACTGGCTCACCAGGGAAGTCCCTGATTTTGGATTTCTGACTTCCAGAACCATAAGATAAGTACTTTGTGTTTTTCCAGAGCCACAGAGTTTGTGGTATTTTGTGACAGCAGCAGTAGGAAATGAATACCGCTGGAGCCAGAGGCCACGTCCTGCCCCTCAGGACTGCAGGCAGCTCCTGCGGCTTTTCTGGCCCAGTGACCTCATCTGAAATATGGCTGAGACCTACCTGTCCATCTCACGGGCTGTTAAGAATATTTCACAAGACAGCTCGGTAAATGGCAATTCTGTTCTTTCAATTGCTCAGGCCCAACATTTGAAGTCCCCCTTGACTCCTTTCTCTCTCTCACGCCCCACGTCTGATCCATCAGCAGAGCCTGTCGACTCCACTTCAAAGCACATCCGGCCCCGAACCACGTCTCCCCTCCTCCTCGACCGCCACCGGGGTCCAGGCCCCATCTCTGCTCGCCTGGGCTATTGCAATCGCCTCCTAACTGGCCTCCCTGCTCTGCTCTTATCCTCCTTACAGTAAGTTCTCCCCTCAGCAGCCACTGGTGCTCTTACAACGTAAGCTAGAGCCTGTCACTCTCCTGCCTCCGAGGGCTCAAAGTCTAAGTCCTTACAATAGTCAGCAAGGCCCTGCCGACCCGGCCCCATCACCTCTTCCGTCCCCTCTCACTCACTCACTCCACTCCCTTACGCAGCCCTGCTTGCTGTCTCTCAGGCCCACTCCACCTTGGGTCTTCACACGGGCGGTCCCCTCTTTCTAGAACATTCTTCCCCTGGACTGCCTGACGGTTTGTTCCCTCACTTCTTTCAGGGCTCTGCTCAAATGTCACCCTCTCGTAGGGGCACCCGCATTAGCACACTGTCTCCCCCTTTACCTCATCCCTGACGTTAGGCAATATTGTATCTTTCCACGTTTAGTGGTTTATTGTCTGAGCCTCCCTGCCTCCCCTTTGTCTGTTTTGCTAGGTCTTATATCCTGAGTACCTAGAACGATGCCTGGCACATCACTGGCACTCTGTAAATACTTATTAAACAAAGGAATAAATGCGGATGAAACATTTTGTAAACTGAACAATACCTAAGAATGCGCAGTTAACATACAATAAGTGAATTTGGACCAGTTCCATCTTAAAGCAGCCAGGGCCCTTCAGTTCTCCATCCAGAATGAAGCAGCTGCCCATGGAAAAGAGAAAAGAACCACCTCCCCTTGGGCAGCTTTTTAAGTAGGCTGGGGTGTGGGCAGTGCACTTGATCTGTGTGTCTTCAATCTGAAACTCCTGGGGCTTTCCGATTTTTCCAAAGTTGTTCAGAAGCCCTTCGCTCTTTGGTGGAAGTTAAAAGAAAAATAAAATATGGTTTTGAATCTCAATCCTGAGCTCCCAGAGATTCCTATAGAGTTTAGATTTATGGATTGCCTACTCTAATCTGTAATTATAGCCTCATCACGCATTTACTATACTTTAGTGTATTAAGTATTTATGTATTACATATTCATATCATATCTTCTGTGTTTGCCAACTGATTCATTACTTTAAAATGTACTCTATTACTATGTCCAGCTTAGAGGCAAAAATAAGAACCTATAATTACGATTTCAGATGTGCAGGGATCCATGTGAATGTGAGGAAGATACACAAAAGGAGGGAAGAAAGGGCACGGGGAGATAACAGAGAGATTTGAAGGTGACAGTAATGGTCAAAGATGCCTTTCTTCCTTCAAGCACGGATCTCAGGAGAAAGGATAGGGAGGATGGCCAGAGGCCAGTGGGTACCACTGGCACTGCTGGGCGTCCCCATGTGGACAGTCTTAGAGGAAACAAGAAAATGAGGAAGCAGGCAATTTGGAAGGCTTTATTTGTTGTTTAGTGTCCTTTAAAAGAACATTTGAGGTACATGAAAACTTTTAGCAACACACACCTCTAGTTTATCTGGAAATTGACTCATGTTCTTGAAAGCCTCAAAGTCTGCCTTATGGTTGTGCTTCCAAAATGTGGCGTTAAGTAGGATAAGAAAAGAAATCATAGAAGAAAATACTTTGCCTTCTTCTCATTAATTTCTTTCAACAAACCTCTAACTGGCCCCCACTGTGTACCAGGAAGTTTGCTTGGTGTTTGGGAACAAGATGCAGGGTGTGCTTCAAAGAGAGTGCTCTGTCCCAGTGCTCACATGGGTGGGAGTGGAGGTGCTAGTAGGTGGTAATGCTCTACTCCCCTGACAGCCACTCTCTCTCTCTATTTATTATTAGTATTATTACTTTTTTTTTTTTTTTGGCCGTGCGGCATGCGGCATGCGGCATGCAGGATCTTAGTTCCACCACCAGGGATCGAACTTGCGCCCCCTGCAGTGGAAGGACGGAGTCTTAACCACTGCACTGCCAGGGAATTCCCTACTCTCTCTCTTTAGTAAAATGTGGTCTTAAAAGAAGGTAATTTCAGGTCGAAGGTCTATTTGATTTTAAGATTCAAGTAACCTGAGCTAGAGATATTCACTGAGGGAATCCCCTGGTGGTCCAGTGGTTAGGACTCTGTGATTTCACTGCCGAAGGGGAGGGTTTGGTCCCTGATGGGGGAAGTAAGACCCCAATAGCTGTGCAGCCAAAAAACGGAAAAAAGAAAAAAGAAAGGAAATAAAAAAGAAAAGAAGAAAGGAAAGAAAAAAAAAGAAATATTCACTGAATGGTGTCAGGGTTCTCTTTGCTTGCTCCATATGTTCCTCCAATCAGGGCAAATTGGATGAGGTTGGCAGAGAAGCTGTTCAGTAACAGAACCACCAAACCAGCCCCTTTTCTTCCTGCATTAACTTGGTTTGAGGGGGCCCACTGCTCAGAGAGCCCAGTATCCTTCCCCAGCTAATGAGAAAAGAGACGCAGTGATCGCTTAAAAAACTGTCATTGTAGGGGTTTCCTAGGTGGCGCAGTGGTTAAGAATCTGCCTGCCAATGCAGAGGTCACAGGTTCAATCCCAGCTCCTGGAAGTTCCCACATGCCGCGGAGCAACTAAGCCCGGGTGCCAAAAAAAACCAAAACAAAAAAAAACTGTCGTTGCTATGGAAACGGTTTCCACCATTGCTGATGGTCACAGTATCCTCCTACTGCATTCAAAGGACACATTGCTACTTCTAATCAGAGCATCAATACAATTCCACCTGGCAATGGTTTTCTTTTGTGATGTTTTTGCAAGAAAACTGCCTTGATTTGGCCACCCCCTTCCTAGAACAACAGTGCCCTGAGCCCAGAGGGAGGTGAGGGAGACCGAGAAGAGGAGCAGCTGTAGCAGCCCCAGAGGCAGGGAGAGACAGGGTGGGTGATGTGTGACTTTGGCCATCCACAGGTGTTTCCCCAATGGAGAGAAACGCCAGGACCTCCCAAAGTCTCCTAACTGCTAATCCAGTGACCTCTTCCCATTCCTTATCCTCCCTCAAGGTGCTGCAGTGTTTGATACCACATCCTCTCACTTCTTCCCGCAACTCTTTCCTTTCTGGGCAGCTGTGATGGGGCTCAGCCTGGCTTTCCTCCCACCCCGCTGGCCGCTCCTCCTCTGCAATGTTCCAAAGATTCTGTCTTCCAAAACTAAGCCCAGGATTGAGAGAGTCTGGCTTCCCTAGGAGGGCAAACCTACTCTCCCCCAGGGAGACACCCTGAAAGATCTTCTATGGGGCAGACATGTCCTCAGACTTTTGAAGTCTCTAAGCCCTGCCTGAGAAGATTTTCACATTACTTGCCACCTGCCCCCCGACACACACACCATACAAACACATGCACACAAATTCTATGTGTGCTGAAATTAAATCTTTCCAGACTTTCTGATTGTAAAATTCTGCCTATCCAGAATTCCTCAAAACAAGTCTTTCTTTTTCCTTCCTCTTTTTTCTTGTTTTGTGCCCCTTCTTTGCCTGGGACCTCACCCAAGTTCTGCCTGCCTGTCGGGGAATCCCACCCTGTCCGGGCCATGCTTCCAGACAGTAACCCTGAGACAGCAGCAGACCATTGCTGCTTGGAAACCCAGCTGCTCTTGTAAACTTGTTGATTGCCTTGGCAGAAAGTAGATTTCAGGGCAAAGTCCAAGTCTGCTCAGAAATACCCAAGTGATCTGCAGGTCACAGGACTTCTGATAAGACATGACGCATACCAGTTATGTGTTTAAAAATAACAACAAAACACCAGAGAAAGTGCATAGAGCTGACCTTGAGTTACTATAGAGCGGGGAGTTTGCCAATTTTTCTCAAGCATGCTGTTGTTTTGGGTTTATTTTCTAAATTATACCCTGATGTCATCTATACACCATTCTCTAATTCATGCACCTGTCGTGTTACTCTGTAACTACTCTGACACCATTTCCTAGAGGAATTTAGCCACTCCCCTTCTCCACCCCTGGACTTCACACAATAGCTACTCAATAAACAGCTGACCCCTCCAAGGGAGACTGCTTGTGGACCCAGAGTCACACTCACAGACACTCATTGCTGTAGACTGAAGGTTTGTGTCCCTCTCAAATTCACATGTTGACACCTAATCCCGAGGGTGATGGTAGTAGAAGGTGGGGCCTTTGGGATAATTAAGTCAAGTGAGCACAGCCCTCTTGAAAGGGATTGGTGCCCTTAGAAAAGAGGCCCCAAAGTG
This sequence comes from Hippopotamus amphibius kiboko, assembly GCF_030028045.1. NCBI lineage: Eukaryota > Metazoa > Chordata > Mammalia > Artiodactyla > Hippopotamidae > Hippopotamus > Hippopotamus amphibius. The sequence goes on along the minus strand of NC_080196.1, from coordinate 40,456,905 downwards.
CTCCCTTGCCCCTTCCACCACGTGGAACACAGAGAGACCTGGTCTCTGAGCCAGGAATCTCTTGCCAGATGCCGAATCTGTCGGTGCCTGAGTCTTGGACTCCCAGCCTCCAGAACTGCGAGAAATAAATTTCTGTGGTTTAGAAGCCACCTGGTCTATGATAGCATGTGATCACAGCCCAAATGGGCTAAGGCACTCTTGCGACCTAGCAACATGTTCATGTATACCGTAAACCTCCAAGAACTCATAACACCCTAGAATTTCCCGCCCTATGTGTAAAGGGAATAATTATCTGAGTATCTATTTGCCATCTGCCCCCCTCTCCCCCACCATCTAGATCCAAGTTCCAGAGAAACAGCCCGAGCCTGCCTGGTCTCTGCTGTATCCACACTGCCTAGGAGGCTCTCCGTGTTTGTGGAACAAATATACAATACACAGATACGTGCAAACACAACCAGCTCACCAGACACATGGCACCCAGCACTTCTTTCATCTACATGATCTCAATTCAACTTGGCCACAGCCCTGGCAATGGGCCAGGCTGGCAGTGGGGGATTGAGGCTCTGCCGATTAAGAGACTTGCCCAGGGTCCCACAGTCCAGAAGGGGAGAAAGATGGGGCTTGAATCCACTTCTCTGGATTCTAAATTCTTTCTCCTACACTGAGAGGCCTCCCTTAAACACACACACACATTTAGAGGTGAGCAAATCTGCTATGCACACTGTCAGAGATAAACATGTCCACACACGTGCCTGCCATGACCTGTACGCATGGAGTCAGACATTCACATGTGCCCAGGTATTGACATCTGTGTCCCAGAGGCAAAGATCATACACACAGGGCGGGGCCCACAGGCTCTTGGCTGGAAGCCAGTCGGTGGGCTGGAGGGTCAAGGGCTGATCCCAAGCTCACATTTACAGTTCATCGACACAGGTGAGGCTGTGGACTCTTAGAACCCCAAGGCTGAGTGCCTGTTCGAGCTCGAAGCCTTCCATCTGGGCTCCCGAGATGACATGTCTCCCATCCACAGCCCACACGCTCCTGGGAAGACGGCTCCAACCTCCACTGGCAGGACTCGAGAAGGGGACAAGTTGGCCATCTCTTCCCGCCACACTGGACCAATCCTGCTCCCATGCCCACCTCCCAGGTGTTAGATGGGAACAATTCAGGTATTCCTTCTCCGCTGCGGGGTTCCTAGCAGGTTCCTAGAGTCGGAAGGGACCTGGGAAGTATCCAGCCCACCTCCTTTAGGGTAGGACTCCTTTGTAGACTTGCATCTCCTGTTGGAACCCTTGCTGCAATGGGAACTCACCACCCTTCAAGGCAGATCACTCCACCATTGGCCAGCAGAAATTAAGGACAGTCCTCCTTAGACTGAGCTGACTCGGCGGGCCCTCACACCCTGAGGAGCGGTCACCTCAGCCCCTGAGTCCTCTCTCTTCCAGCCCATCACCCAGTGGCCCAGGTCTCTAGGTGGCTCCTCAAATCACATTGCTTCTGGACCCATCCCCTGCCTGGGCACCCATTTCTGGGAACGCCCCAGCTGGTCCTTGTCCACTTCAAAACATGAGGCCAGGCTGGGATGGAGGACTCTAGCCACGGCGTGACTACAGCAGAGCCCAGTGGGATTTTGTACGAAGCTTCAGATCACAGAGGCATCTCAGCAGCCACATGGTGCCCCAGGAGAGGGGGAGGTCAGTTCTGCCTGAGCCGACCCACAGCTCCATGTAAAGGGCTGGACTTGGACCACCTGCCCGATCCGATTGTCACCATCAAACGCACATCACCTGGTGCCTGTTTTCCAAAATGTCAGGGATTTGTATCTTTTGAGGATCTTTTGAAACCCCAAAGAATGAACTCCCTAATGGTGGAACTTCAGGCCCCGTAATACAGCAGTGGGGTCATCACACGCACAGCTGGAGAATTCCAAAAACGACCATGGCTCCCCTCCATCCAGCACTAGAGTCTGTGTTCCATAAGTACCCCCACCCCATTCTCACCCCGCCTTGTCCTCTATCCAGGACCACAGGCCATGCAATGTTATAATCCCCCATCAAATGCCTGTCAGAGCAGCAGGCTACCAGGACTCTTTTCATAAGATCTCCCTGTCCTTGGTCTAGCTTCCAAGAAACTTAAAATGATAAAACCGTAATCCAGCCATAGGCAATAACAACACCACCGTTTATGTGAAGTTTCCCTTTCCTATGCGCCTTCACATAAAGCCTATATCTTGACCTCTACAGCATCCAGTAGAGAGATGAGCAGGAGAGGTACCTAACACTGCCCCTGTTCTACAGATGAGGAAACTGAGGCCCAGGGAAGTGAAGTTCCCTGCTCAGGATTGCTAAGCTAGTCAGCAGCAGGGCTGGGACTTGAGTTCAGCGCTTCTGTGTGCAAGTTAGTTCAGAGCTCTTTGCATAACACCTGGTTGAGATCACACCATTGAACTTTCTATCTTTCTAGAGATAAAGAGACTGAAGCTTAGCAAGCTAGAAGCAGCATTGGGACTGGACTCAGGGTCTACCCTCCTTTCAGGACCCCAAGATACCTACCCACTACTCCAGCCTACTAAGGGAAGAGTATTGTTAAACTAACCTCAGACCTTGAAAGTCACTCCTGTCCCAGGACACCTTTGGTCTGGACCCCCAACCAGGGGGCTCTGCGTCAGGTACTCCCGGCAACGTCTAGGTTCCACTCCCTGTCTGCTGGAAGTTGTATCCAATGAGGGGTAGTAGTACCAGCTCTCCCAGGGAGAAGATGCTGCCAGTTTCCAGACTGTTTCAGAAGATGCTTTGGTCAGAGCCATATATATCATATCTCCCAGGAGGTGAGCTCATGGGTAGCCAATCCAGGGGCCGTCCACTATAGCCCTGTCACCCTATCCCAGGGCTGCTCTCTGCTCCCCCAGAGATAGGAGGCTTACCTCAGCTACTCTGAAAAAAACAGTTTCGCTTGACAACTTCCTTATTGTACCCTGCAAGAAACCAATGCTCAGAAAACAACTTAGGCCTGGCTGGAGGAAGGCCAGTCCATGGAGTAGAAAACAAGAAGCTCTTATGGAAAACATGACTCAGGGGAAAGGAGGAGGAGGAGGTAGTTTTAGCACCTGCATACCCTCATCTGTTCTCTTCAAAGAACTCTGAAGAGGGAATGATCTAGAAAGAAAGGTCACTGGATGTATATTCCCATGACCATATATTCCTTGACCTGGAGACAAAACTTGGAATGAGGAGTTGATGAGGAACATGTTTTCCAAATCCTGCTGCCCCTGGTAGAGTCACCATGAATCTTGACAGAATATTCTAAGAAGTCTTAAAAGTTCACATTTTCACTTTCTGTAGTGATTGAATTTTTTTTTAAAGAGAATTTATACATGTTTGTAATCAGAAAAGAAAAACTGGTGTTATTCAAACAAAAGTTTAAAATGTCAGAAATCTGTTTTGGTTAACTGACACCGGGAGGCATTGCAAAGTAAACACTGAAAGCACTGAGCTGTGGAGTCGCCCAGACGTGGAACCATCTGCCAGCTGTGTGACCTCTGGTAGGGGACACAATGTCTCTGAATTTGTTTCTCACTCGAAAACTGCGTGGCCACCTTAGAGAGTGATTGTAGGGCCAAATGTGATAATGTTCATAAAGAAAAGAAGAAAATATATTGAGTGTCAAGTGCTAAGCCCTTTCTGTATATTGAGTGCCTCATGCCTAGCAAGTGCTTAATAAGGAGTCAGTATTTTATGATTGGTAGCAGAGTTAATGCTTTATTCATTCTGCCAGCAAAGAGGTTTTGTATCCAGCTTTATGCTGGGTACTGGCTCAACACTGAATTTGGAGAATTTATTAGCCCAAGAACCAGCCCAGATTTCAAACAGGGGTTAAATTATATCCCATATTTTTACCGTATTTAACAAAACTGCTTTCTTAACCAGGCCCTGTATGCATCATACATGCTCCTCCTTATTCCGAGAGGAGTAAGCCCCACCCAGCCCTCATGGAGTTCACAGTGTAGCTGGGAAGAGAGACAAACAAGGGAAAAAAAAAACAAAAAACTCATAAAAGCAGGTGGAAGGGAATGGGAAGTTGTTTCATGGGTACGAAGTATCAGTTTGGGAAGACGAAAAAGTTCTGGAGGTGGATGGTAGAGATGGTTGTACAACAATACGAATGTACTTGATGCCACTGGGCTACAGACTTAAAAATGGTTAAGATGGTCAACTTTACATGATGTGTGTTTTACAATTTTCTTTTTAAAGGCAGATGGAAGCACAGGGGCACAGAGCCATGAAGGGCATTGTGTGTGAACCTACCTTATGACCAACTAATTCCACCCGCAACCCCAGGTTCTTTCAGGAGGATAACCATCCTGGGGCCCAAATGGGCATTTGGCACCTTCTCTAATCAGGCAGAGGGGCAACCTGGTTCTCAGTGCCCATCAGAGACCAAGCCTTGGGTGGGGATCTGTGCAGAGACACTGACAGCTCCCCGTGATCAGGGTGGCTGTGTGATGTGTGAGGCTCAGTGCCAAATGCAAGCAAAAGGCCCCTTGTTCAAAACGTATTAAGAATTTCAAGACCAAGGTGTCAGAGCATGAAACCAATCGCAGGCCCTTCTGAGTGCGGAACTTGTGCCACTCTACAGGTCGCTTGGCAATGAAGGGGACTCTGATGGGGACAGTTTCCAACCAAGTACTGAGAGGAAAGATGACAGAGAAAGGGAGAGAGGGAGATTGAGAGACAATATTTTTTTGAAATGTTTAACTATAACATACAGAAAAGTGCATGAATCCTGACTTCATAGCCTGATGAATTTTCACGAAGGGAGTGCATTTGTGTAACCAGCACCCAGACGAAGAACCAGAACATCACCAGCACCCCAGGAGCCCCTCCGGCTTCTCATAGGTCCCGCTATCCTGACTTCTAACACCTTATTTTTGCCTGTTTGGGGGCTTTATATAAATGGGAATCAGATGGCATGTGTTCTTTTATGTCTGGCTTTTTTCATTCTATTTCATGTTTGTGAGATGCAGCCATGCTGCTGTGTGTAGCTGTAGCTGTAAATTCTCAGACTGGTGATACCAAATGTCAGAGAGGATGTGGGGCAGCCGGACCTCTCATGCACTGCTGGCAGGAGTGGACAATGGCACAGCAACTTAGGAAAACTGAGTAGTACTATCTAGTAAAGCTGACCCAGCACCTCCACTCTTAGGTAAGTGCATGGCAGAAACGGAGGCGTGTGCTCCTCAGAAAACAACATTTACGAGGCTGCTTATATTAGCACTATTTGTAATAGCCAAAAACTCAAAAATTTGAAACTACTCAAATGCCCCAGAACACTAAGATGAATAAATCCATCAACAGCAGTATCGTCACAAAATGGATATTTTCCCCGCTGAGAGTCTGTATATTTGTTTATGTAGAAAGCCTACCCTCTTTGTGTGGCCTGGGTGTGCAATACAGGGACACAAGATAAACTTGGTCTCGAGTGAAAATGCAGGTATCCCATATTAAGAGGAGTGGGTAGAAGAGAGGGCCCCAGTCTCAGGAGCCCTCGGTAGAGCAGTTCTAAGTGACGTATTTAAGAGAAGAATTTTCACGAGACACTCACACCTGTTTATATTTGAAACCTCAATTCCCAGAAATCTGCCCCCAGCCTGGCAAGAGAATTTGCGTTATGGAAATGGAGCATACATGCTTTTGGTGACTCCCAGGAGCAAAGAGCAAGAGTGTGAACACGCCCTCCTTCCCAGGGCCACACCCTCTGCCTGGAATCAACCTGTGCAAGGCCCAGCCCCCATCTCTGTTTGGACTCCAACCGATTCCTGGAGGAATGTCTTCTTCCTTCTCCTCCATGAGAGGTACCTGAAAGACTGTGACCTCACTCTTTCCCAAGCCAGGTGAGGACCAAGGACAAAAGTCACCTTGGCCAGAAGGTAATTTCAGAATAGTTTTGGGGAATTCCATGGCAGTCTAGTGGTTAGGACTCAGTGCTTTCGTGGCCAAGGGCCTGGGTTCAATCCATGGTCAGGGAATTAAGATCCCATAAGCCATGTTGCGCAGCCAAAACAACCCCCAAAAAACAGAAAACCACGAAAGAATAATCCTTTGGCTGCTGTGCAAAATGACTGAATTTAGGCCTTGTGCCTAAAGTACTCAATGAATCTCAATCTCTGTTCACACTCTCCTGTCTCAGTGACTTTTTCTTTTCTTTTATTTTTTTTAATAAATTTATTTATTTATTTATTTATTGGCTGCATTGGGTCTTCGTTGCTGCACATGGGCTTTCTCTAGTTGTGGAGAGCAGGGGCTACTCTTCGTTGTTCCGCACAGGCTTCTCGTTGTGGTGGCTTCTTTGTTGTGGAGCACGGGCTCTAGGTGCACGGGCTTCAGTAGTTGCAGCACACAGGCTCAATTGTTGTGACTCACGGGGTCTAGAGCTCAGGCTCAATAGTTGTGGCACATGGGCTTAGTTACTCCATGGCATGTGGGATCTTCCTGGACCAAGGATCAGACCCATGTCTCCTGCATTGGCAGGCGGATTCTTAACCACCACGCCACCTGGGAAGTCCCTCAGTGACTTTTTCTGCCCTGCCAGTGGCTCCCAGAATGTCCCTTCCCTCAATTGTTTCTGGGTCCCCACTGCAGGTGGGTGACTCAGGTGACCGTGATGATGGCCTGGCTTTGACATTTGCCCTGCAGTCCCAGCTCCTCAGCCCCAGTGGGCATACTAAGAATAGTAAGAACAACAATAGCCATTCGTGAAATGTTTACTGTGTGTCAGGCCCTGTACTAAGAGCTTTTACCCGCATGATTTATTTTCACCCCATAATAATGTTTGCAAAGTAGATAGTGTTGTTTTACAGATCGGGAAATTGATGATCAAAATGGTAAAATAGAATGCTTAAGGGGCACTGCTAAACGGCAGATTAAAACCTGTTAGTCTCCAAAACATGTCATTAACCAGGGCATCCCATGGTTCTTCTGAACCTCAGTTTTCACAGCCTTCCAATGGGAATGTCAATGGAAACATTATCAGCCTACCTAAGAAAGAAAGGGAAAATTTTATTCTAGCCAAACTGAGGATTATAACTTGGGAATAGCCTCTGAGAAAGCTCTGGGGACTGTTCTGCCCATTAGAGGTCAAAGCACAGTTATATAAGTTTTTGAGACAGAGGAGTATACATTAAATGACGTATTATTGACAGGTGACACAAACAAAGCAGTGGGTCATGGGTCATGGTGGCCCCTTACAGGATTGAAGAAGGAATGTTATCTTTTAAGGAGTTGTCTTGTTGGTGTTGGGGGAAAGTTGCTCCTCGAGGTTGAGGAGGTCTTTCTGCCAACGGGGAGGTCTGGCTGATGCATAACACAGGCACACAAGGCACAGTAGGGGGAGAGGGAATTATTTACGTTTAAAATTTCCTTGCGTTGCCTTAGAGTATGAATTTTTATTTCATCAGGAATAAATGATGCTGACTTTTCAGAATCACTGGGAAATTTCGAGGAGGCAATTCACATGAGCACTTAGCCTGGGGCCCAGAGTAGGCCTAAGTGTTAGGGCACAGGCTGTGTTAGGTCTAGAGGAGCCCACAGTGGGGTCTCACCTGAGGGGCTGGGGTCCACAACTCTCTCATGGAACTTGCTCCAAGCCTAACAGCGTGAGTGAAGCCAGCTGGAAGAGTTCCCTGCACTCCTCTTTCCTATGTCCTAAGATAGACTTTGTTACCCCCACTCTTATCTCCCCCTCCCATGACTCTGGCCAGGCTCTCCGACTCTCTGTATCAAAAAGGAAAGCACTCGATCAACAACGGCTTACACTAGGGTTTCTCACTGTGGCTCTGTTGACATGCCGGATAATTCTTTGTTGTGTGGACTGTCCTGTGTATTGTGCTCTGGTTAGCAGCATCCCTGGCTTCTACTCACTGGATGCCAGAAGTAACCCCCTTCCCTTAGTGAAAACCAAAAATGTCTCCAGACATGGCCAAAGGTTTCCTGGATGTCATCACCTCCATCTGAGAACCTTGGCTTACACAATAATAACATGCAATTATCTAATCCAACCAGGAGTCCCTGAAGGTGGGTGTAGTTCCAGGTTTGGTGCAGCAGCTCAATGATGCCAACAGGGACCAGCCTCGTGCCAGTGCTCACCATCTCATGATCACAGGTGGCTGTGACCACCCCATTGTGCCATCATCACAATCCCATTCACAGGCAGGCAAGAGGGGCGAAGCGATGGTGTCCTTTGTGGCTTCACCTTTAATCTGAAGAGTTTCCCAGACACTCCTCAGCAGATTTCTCCGATGTCTTATTGGTCAAAACTGGTTATATGCCCACCCTTAGCTGCAGGGAGGCTGGGAAAATGATTATGTGGCCAGAGATAAGGGGGTTGGAAATGGGGTGGGCCCTCCCTGACAGAGCAATTTGGGCACTCCTCACACCTGTGAAAATTATTTTTTTGTCTGCTCTTCTCAACAGACTGTGAGCACCTTTAGGACGGAGCCCTTCTCAGGTTTTCCTCTGCATCCTCAGAAATTGGCCCAGGGCTCAGCATTACAAAGGTGCTCAATCAATTCTTGTTGAAAGAAAGAATGAATGAATGAATGAGTGAGTGAATCCATCAATCAATGATAAGACCTTCTCCCTTGCTTGCTGATATCAGTAAGAGCCCTATCTAGGCAGGTGTTTTTGTTTGTTTGTTTGTTTGTTTGTTTGTTTAATGGATCAGATTTAATATTTTTATCTAGATCATTAGGTCCCTTCCAAATGGTCTGAATGTCATTTATTGAATAATCTATCTTCTATATAGACAGTTATTTATTCATACGCAAAATAAACTTGGTTTAACTACAAATAAGCATATCATGCAAATGACAAGGCAAACATCTCCCCATTCCTCCAATAACATGGTCTGATCCCTCTGGCCGTTGGACTTGGCTATTCTCTTGCCCAGAACATTCTTCCTGCCACCTCCACTCATCCATCTTCACCTGGCCAGCTCCTTCTCACTCTCTAGGTCTCTGCTTGGACAGAAACACCCATAAGAAGCTTTCCCTGATCTCCCCAGTGTGGCTCAGAGGCCTCTGCTCTATCCCCCTGGACCCCCCCTTGCTGTCCCGTCCTAGCACTTGTCACCCTGGGTCGTGAGTGTCTCTCTAGCAGGACAGTAAACACCCATGGGGGCCAGAACAGCGTGTCCTTCACCATAAACTTTTGTTGACTGAATCATTTACACCAGGGGATGGCAAGGTCTTATGTAAAGGGACAGATGGTAACTAGGTTCAGCTTTGTGGGCCATATGATCTCTGTTGCCACTATTCAACTCTGTGGTTGGAGCAAGGAAGCAGCCACAGATAACATGAAAACAAATACGCCTGGCTGTGTTCCCATAAAACTTTACTTATGGGCATTGAATTTGAATTTCTTATTATGTGGGTGAGTCAAAAATTATCCGCACTCTGGCTGTAGAATTTACAGAAGTTTTAATATAACCGGAGTGTGGATAATTTTTGACTCTTCCTTGTAGTTTCACGTCATGAAATATTATTCTTAAAAAATTTTTTCCAGCCATCTGAAAAATGCAACAACTACTCGCAAAGGCTCTCGGGCCATATAAAAACAGGTGACAAACCATAGTCTGCGGACCCTGATTAACACTGAGGGTCATATGCTCTGGTTTTCCAAGTCATTCTCTGGGACATAGCAGGATCACTTAGAGCAATAATATAACAGTATTTCTTAATACCAAGCAGTATGCAGTTTATTGTATGTCAATTGTACCTCAATAAAAGTTCTTAAAAAAGAAATGGAGATAATAGAATAAATAAGAAAAAACAATATCATGCAGTAAATTAAATTTGAAAGTGCACTAAATGACTCAGTCATTCCGTACTGTAGACTGTATTTAAGAAATTCAAGATGATGTAAGATTAAGGAATTGTTACTATCAAGGAACCAAGTCAATAGGTTTAAACAAAACCGCTTGACAATTTCTATATGCAATCCTAGTGGGAATTTTTTAAGCTAGGCATAGAAGGGTATTTCTTTTTTTGTGATAAAAATTATTTATCTTAAACAATATCCAAAATATTATTTAGATAAATGAAAGTAACCACTGGAAAAACTGAAGACAGATATTGAGACCAATTGTTTCAGGGAGTGGAAATGAGGGTAGTTTTCCTGCAATGCTAACTTTTTAAACTGGGTTTCGTGTGTTACTATGATGTGTTGAATGTTAGTGAGGCTGTGGGGATATAGGAACTTCCATGCTCTTCTGGGGGTGGGGGGAGCGTGTGGACTGGTACAGCCATTTTGGACAACAATCAGGCAGTGTTAGTGAAACCTGGTGTCCATATTCCCCAAGGACTAGCAATTCCACTCCTAGCCGTTCTCACACAGCCCTTTAAGGGCAGGTGAACAAGGGTGCCCACGGCAGCACTATTTGTGCTAGCAGGGAGTTGAAAGATCCTGGGAGAAGGACAGATAAAATGCAGTGGATGTACACCCTGGAGAATTATTTACACGTTAGAGGCAACTGATTGGATGAACACATAGCAATACAGAAGTATCCTAGAGATGCAGTGTTTACTGAAAAAAAGTACGAAACAGAATATGTACCAAATAACTATGAAAATTAAAAATACAAACAGGCAAAATAACGATGCCAGGTTTGTAAGAACACGTGCAAAAAAATTACACACTCAACAATAAGCAGGGTTCCTTAGGGACAGGAAGACATACATGGGATAAACACATACAGGTGTCCCCAAAGAGAGTGCAAGAATTCCTTGCCTGGATCCAGAGCCATTCCCAAAGATAACCAAATAAAAGAAATAATTCCCCAGGGCTGCAAATGCAGTGGAATCCACATTTCCGTCTAGCCACATCTAGTCACTGATGGGGTGCAACTGACATTCCTGTCTGGCCGTATGTGGGGACCCCCAACCTGATGGTTGCCAAGCCAAGTTCTCAGGACACACAAGGAGACACAGAAGGTACCAGCTCTCCCAGGAGAGAAAGGACCAATAACTCATGGATCTGGATTTGGAAGGGCAGGGACAACATGAAATTTTATGGTCTTCTCTCAAAGAGGGTATTACAGGCAGAGGTGCAGGAGAGCTGACTCTGGTAAGAATTCTCACCCTTCACTTGGCCTCTGCCCGTTTTTCTGGGATCCAGTCTGCACTCTCCAAAGTGAGTGAGGTTCAAAATACAGCGTAGCTCTGGTATTTACCAACATCTGGCAAGGTTTTCTGTTACTTTTAAATTTCGTTTCCCCTTGGCTGTTTAAGGGGATAACTGGTCGTGAGACAGGAGGGAAGGGGGCAGGGCACACCCTCTGGAAGAATGACACAGCCACAGTACATGACGAAAACTTGTGAGAACCAGCTAGGTCCAAGATGGTGGAAGATTCGACTTCCAGTAGACCTTGAGCCTTCTTATATGCTCATTGTAGTACATTAGCTAAATGACCCACCTACCAGCACCATGACAGTTCTGAGGCCAACCAGAAGAGGCCAAAAAGTGGGCTGCGGCCCAGTTCCTGGAAATCCCCAACCTTTCCCCAAAATAATTGGACTACTTCTCCCACTCATCAGCCTGTGCAATTACCGGCCCATAAAAACTGGCCGTATTTCGAGGCTCCCTCTTGCCTTCTGAGATGGCCCATGCTCTATCCGTGGAGTGTGTCACTCTCTAAATAAATCCACCTTTCACATATCACTTGGTCTCTGAATTCTCTTGCAATGAAGAAAGAACCTCAAATTCACCGGGAACAGTAGCAGTTTACCAGAATATCCCTCAGGGCCCTGTCAACTCTGGGATAGACCCATATGGGGGCCATTCTTTGAGGGTAGATATGAGGATAAGTAACTTGGCGAATTTTTGTTTGCAGTCAGGTAGTCTCTTCAGAGTGGAAAGGTAATTCAGACAGAGGATTAGTATTAATAGACTGCGTACCCAAGGAAAGGAGGATAGAGGGGAGGGGAGGCGTTACATCAGTCTCATAGGCTTTTCTTATACGTACCTTTTATATCTTTAGCTTTTCATCAGCAATGAATCTTTCAATGAAGTCTTCAATTGTTTGGAATTTTGAAGCTTCTTGGAGGTGTCTGCATGCCAGTTAAAATAGGTATCCTGTTCTGTTTGATTTGGGAACCCTTACCTTCAAGTGCACCTCTTAAATGTGCAAATGAATGATCTTGTCTAATTGGAACTTTCCTCATAGTGGCCACTGTAATTCTAGGTTGTCTTCAGGAAGGCTGGTTCATGTACATGTGGAGAAACCATAATTTTTTAAACCGGCTGTGGTACCTAAAGAGGGGTCCACCCTTAAAACATTTAGATGACTGGGATCCCATTTTTGGAGTTTTCCCAAGAGCAAAAAGTCCTAGATAGCTGAAGGGACATGCTTAGGGTTGGGACTTGGGTTTTGTTTCACAGTGTGCCTTTCAGGAGATACTTCTTTTTTCTAGCAGACAGCCTTTGCCCTATTTGTCCAAGCTGTGACCAGGTGTTCCTCGTTGCACGGAATTTTCTTGTGAGTGGTAAATGACCTACTGGAAAATTTGCTCACCTGTGACCATTTTATCCTCAGACAGGAGTCTTGCACTTGGAGATGGCTGTCTCTCATATACAGGTGGCAAGCACTCTGGCAGCATTCAGCTGTTCAATCTGTGTCCACCAATTTTAGTTTTTGGTTTGCTCTCAGGAAAATCCACAAGTTTAAATCTAAGCCAAGTGCATTCTAATTTAGAAACCAAAAGAGTACTCACCAGAAGGACAGTCTGTCCTTATCCAAATCCCAAATAAAGTTGGAGAGCTTGACCAAAAGGAGGGAGCTTGAAAACCAGGAGGAGACTCACCAAGCCAGAAGAAGAAAGTGACCCTAAGATGCATTGAGCTTAAGGGGCTCAGTGCTGGTAACTTACTCACTTCTTTTTTTTAATTTAATTAATTAATTTATTTATTTTTGGCTGTGTTGGGTCTTTGTTGCTGTGCGAGGGCTTTCTCTAGTTTGTTGCAGTGTGTGGGCTTCTCATTGCGGTGGCTTCTCTTGTTGCAGAGCATGAGCTCTAGGCGTACGGGCTTCAGTAGCTGTGGCACACGGGCTCAATAGCTGTGGCTGGCAGGGTTTAGAGCACAGGCTCAGTAGTTGTGGCGCACGGGCTTAGTGGCTCCACGGCATTCCCCCTCAATTCTGAGAGTCATTGTCCCTCCAGGAGTCGTCTCCTTTGGATACCAGTTCTGACACCATTGAATGTCAACCTAAATAAGGAGGTAAACTGAGGCAATCTCAAATTATTGCAAACTTGAGTTTATTTGGGAATAGCAGAGGAATTGCAATTTGGGAAATCCATGCTGTAGCAAGCTACAGGTGAGTCAAATGAGGGTTTGGGAAGGACTCTATTTACAGGCAAGTAGTGCAAAGAGCAGGGAAGTCCCGCCAGAGTCCAAGCAGTAAGTTCACTGGCTCGAGGATGGAGAGAGATTCTTGGCAAATGTTCATCGGTAAGGAGATAAGACTCAGTCTTCTGTAAATCAGACATTTAATGGAAATCAGTCTCAATGTTCTTAAGTTCTGTTCTCCTGAGGGCACATGTGTGAGATTCTCCATTCCATATTTTCATTCATGCTGGATTGAGATCCTTTACAGATATAGATTATACAGATACAGATATAGGAAGGCAATATTGCTATCACTTGTAAAAATATGATTATACAGCCAGAAAATTGGAGTCTACTAAAAACTTTCAGAATAACACGAGTCTCTGTGCGAAATACACAGAAAATCTATTTACTGTCATTTACTGTGTTTTCTGTTTACTATTTACTGCATTGCTATATAACCAGTTAGAAGGCATGATGGCAGAAAATATTCCAACCACAATAAACAATTTTAAAATATTCTAATTACCCCTAAGAAGAAATGCATGCAATCCATAAATGATATAAAAGATGTCAGAAAATACAGAAACATCCATATTCTTGAAAGGAAAGCTGATGAAAAAAATGTCAACTCTGTTAATTCATAGTTCATCACATTTCCAAATAAAATTCAAAAGAATCTGACACAGAATTTGGAAATTGACAAAATCTCCCTGACTATATTTCACTGGAAAATTAACAGATGAGTTTACTATAAAATTTTTGGAAAAGAAAAATAATTGAGACGAGGAAGGGACATTTTCTCTACTGGATAGTAAGTGTATTATAAATAAAGAGGTAAAACAAGGCTGCATCTGCCAGAATTAATGGGCAAATCAATCAGGAAAAAAAAGATCGCTCTGAAGCCATTCAAATTAACATATGAATTTATTGAGAAAGAAAGCTCACAAACCAACAAGGAGAGGGGGCTGATTATGCAGCAAATGATGTTGGAGAAAGTGGCTGGAAATCAGATCTAAATCAGTTTAGATCTACACTTTATGCTGTGGTATAAAATACTTTCCAGACGCATTAAAGCATGACAAGTAATAATAATGCCACTTAAAACAGCAACAAAAACTAAAACAAAACCAAACAAACAAAAAGCTAAAAAAAAAAAAAAAGGTAGATAACTAAATTTGGCTGAGGGACTTTGTAGGAATAAAAACCACAATGAGAGGGGCGCCCCGCGCCGGGCACTCAGCGGGCTGGGCCGCGGAGGCTCCGCGCGGGAAGAGGCTCCAGACGAGTCCGCGCCAGGGCCCCGCCGCCCTCGCCCCGGTCTCCCCGCCGGGCGCCGAGCATGGAGCGCTTCGAGCCTCGGGAGCCCCGAGCACACCCCTGGCTGCTCCCTCCCTTCACAGCGGCGGGCCGCGCGAGGGCTGCCGCTCCGTGCAGGGGAGCCCCGCCGTCAGCCTGGCTCGCCGCCGGAGCTCGGCGCTCGCCCTGCCTCGAGCATCTCCGTCTGCGGGTGCGAGTGGCGTCGGCGCCAGAGGCCCCGGGGCTGAGGCGGCGGCGGCGGCTGCTGCTCCGGCTCCTGACTCCGCTGCGGAAACTCCCGCCCGCGTTCGCGGGGTCGCAGAGCGGTGAGAGTGCGGCCCTCGCGTGCGCGCCCCGCTCCCGGCCCCAGCCCTTGCCCGCGATCGCCGGCCCCTCTTGGCCACCCGTGCCTCTTCGCCGCGGTCGAGGGTCGGGTTTTCACCTCCCGTCGCCGGCTCCGCCGGCTCCTCTCCCGCAGCCCGGCCTTCTCCCGTCCACCAGCCTCCCCGGTGCTCACCCCGCCCAGCCCTAGCCTCCAGTGCATCCCTTTCCTCCCGCGGTCGCGTGGTCTCACCAACCCCGGCTCCCTTCTGGAGCGTCCCCCCCACCCGCCACCCCTTCCTTGCTCTCATCTCAGTTGGTCGGCTCCGTGAGGACCCCCCCCGGGGAAGCCCCACTCTTCAACTTGGCGAGGAGGATGAGAGCGGGCCTCTGCGTCCCCAGAGGCCTGGCGCCCAGCAGCGCAGAGCTTATGGGAAGTGGGAAGTGGGGGTCCTAGAGGGTTCTTGGATTGTTTTCACCTGGATGGGGACTTGTCGGTTATAGAGGACCTGTATTTGGATTGGAGACGGCTTGAGGATGGAGTGGGTGGGGAGTGAGGAAGTGGCGGGGGCAGGGGCGATTTTTAGGCTGGGTCTGGCTGGAAAACCTCGTTTTCTTCTCTTGACTTTCATCCCTGACAGTTCTTTTGGCAACGTCGATGCTTTTCCAGTCTCTGCCAGGTGCAATGTGGTTGGTCAACTTACTTGAAAATTGTCTCTCTTCACCTCTCCTTTTTCTCGTTTCAACGCGGAGAAGTGTCTGATTCTCCGGACGGTGGTGCAAACAGGAATTACTGGGGAAATGTTAGTTATTGCATTTCTTCTTGAATATTTTCCAGTTATGTATTTTAGATTCCTGTGAGAGAAGTCTTTAAAATAACGAACATCTTTGTTTTGTAGGATTTCCTTTAGGGTTGGGGAGTAATAGAGAAGGAATAGATTCATCATCTAGTTCTCTCAATTAGATTTAAGTATGTAGTACCATCTTGGCTAAATGATTCTTCTATGGTTAATATTCCATAGTATCTGATGAGTGAAATTACTATCTCATTTACCTGATCAGGCTTCTGCTATGACTGTACTTTCTATTAGATATAAGGTTCTAATTTTGTGATGGCTGTCTCTAAAATTACTTCTTATGGTAATTCCAATTTTATGCTGTATTATGCAAACTTCACACTCTACAATTTAAAGATTATCATCCTCTGTTGTATGTCTGACACTTTTCCTGACTATTTTTAAAACTGAGATGTTAAGATATTAGTTCCTCCCAAGTCATCAGACACTGAGTTACCTGCTAGGTGTTTTAGGTTAGGCTATAGAAGACATTTTTTTTTTTGGGTTGGAAAGAAGATAACTGATATAAATTCAGAGCTTTTATTACTACCTTGAACTATTTATACTAATTTGTATGGCCTTAGAATAGGTTAATAATAGTGGCAAAATTGCTTCCAGTTAAACCTGGGAAATCATTTTTCTTCTTTCATACATAATCTTTTCTCCCTGGCCCCCTTACCAAGTCTCCTCTTTGCTTAATTTTCCTGAAGTAAATATAAACTTGTTTCTTGAAGTAAGTAACTTCATAAGACCTATGAGGTTGTTCCTTGTCCAGGCATTTTATGACAATTTCAGGACAGTGCCGTACATAAAATATAGGCTATTGGTCATTATTGTTAAATAGGATCTAAAGTGCTTATTGTGCACTCCAGGGATGTTATTGCCTGCCTTATGTTATGATGCAGAGCTATTTAGTTTGCACGAAAAATCCATTGAGCTCTGTCCTAGGAAGATGTTAGTATGAATAGAGATCATACCATAAGTATTTGCATATTTCCTTTGAATTTCTTGAGTTATATTTTAATTCACATTTCTTAATTTCTTTACTAATTCTCCTCCCTACTACTGTAATTCCCAAAGCCATCATATATATATATATATTTTAAAAGTATGCTTGATTTTTTTAGAACAGTTTTAGATTTACAGGAAAATTAAAATCATGCAGTTAGCCCCACCCAGTTTTCCCTCTTATTAACATCTTACATTAGTATGGTACACTTGTTACAGCTAATGAACCAGTATTGATACATTATTAACTAAAGTCTGTAGTTTATTCAGATTTCCTTAGTTTTTTTTTTTTTTTTTTTTTCTGTTTCAGCATTCCATTCAGGGTACAACATTACATTTGGTTGTCCTGTCTCCTTAAGTGCCTCTTATTTTATTTTATTTTATTTTATTTTATTTTTAGCATTATGTTTACATGCTTTTTAACTCTGTGGAACTGTGAGGTTAATTATCTTTTGAGGCTAGTATATTGCTAAGTAATGCCATCCAATGGCTTTGATAATGAAAGATTGATCTGTTTTCACCGGCAGTGCCGTAGTTTTCTTTTTTTTTTTTTAAAGAACTTTTATTGAGATATAATTGACATACAATAAACTGCATATGTTTAAAGCATACAATTTGATATTTTTTCTCATTAGTAATGTATATATGACAATCCCAATGTCCCAATTCATCACACCCCTATGTAGTTTTCTTATACGTTAGCAAAGGTCTGTAGAATCTATGTCATCTTGATGTACCTTTTCTTGAATTTTTTATTTTTAGGTTTTAAAATTCCACAGTTCAGCTTTCAGACTAATCTGTGGCAAAGTCTTGTTTTTCTCCTTAATAGCGTTTACCACATTTATAATTCTTCTCTTTTTTGTGTTTGTTTTTGTCTATTTCCCGTAGCAGAATGCAAGTCCCATGATGATTAAAAACTATTATTTTGTTGTTGTTGTTCATTGTATCCCCAGTGCCTAGAATAGTGGGTACTCAGAAAATCTGGTGAATGAATGATGGTTGAATCTGATAGTAACCAAAGCTAGTAGTCATCTTTACTATGGTACGGTCTATGTTTTTTCCTTATGCAATTAATAGTTTAACAATAACATTTTATACTTACATTATTTGATTGTATACAGGGATACTCAAGATGCTCAGGGGGCAGGGAACTCAATAATTTATAGCCTTTACCACATCACTAAAAAAAAATATATGATTGACCAGAATTTTATACTTTTTGAGTTAAACAAAATTGTGTTGTTAAAGTTATTGTTAAATTATTTGCTCTTACTATAGCACCTAAAAGTATGTCAAAAGGTTATTAAAGACAGGTTCATGGAACAGATTTGAAGTTAGGTAAACTGTTTCATTTAGCTTTTCAAAAATTTAAGGTTCTATGCTCAGTAATGAAGACAAATTGTTTTCAGTATGTGAAGCCTCCCATTGAATTAATGACATCAGTCTTGGAAATCTTCCTGTAAACTCTTACAGTTTCTTTATATATCAGTAGTATACATGGTTCAATAAAGGAATGTTGAAATAAAAACAAAAATCAACAATAATGAGAGGAATCACATAAGAAAAGAATTATAGACTTTATTAAGTCAAAGTTGTAAACTTTTGCCCATCAAAAACACCATAAGAGGTTAAAAGATAAACAACCAAAGTAGAAAAAATTATTTGCAACGAATAATACAGGCAGTACTCTTCTTATTTTATAAAGGATGCAAAAAATACATGCAAATTTAAAAGTAATCAGTAAGCACATAATAAATGTTTAACTTCATTGTCAATGTTTAACTCCACCTCATAAACACAGTTTACTTTCATTTGTATGTTATGACACAACATTAAGTAGAAAAATGAGGATATAAAACTACATATGCAGAATAATCCAAATGATGTTAAAACATGCCCCTGTGTTTTTTAGTGTTTGTTTTTTAAGCCCCACGACAGGGGGCTTCTTAATTTCTTTCTTTTTTTTTTTTTTCCCAGCTTTTGGGATCTTAGTTCCCCAACCAGGGGTTGAACCCGGGGCCACTGCAGTGAAAGCGCCAAGCCCTAACCACTGGACTGCCAGGGAACTCCCTGCATGTTTGTTTTTTTTAAATGGAGACACAACCACCTAAATATTTTAAATGACTTTCCTTTGACATGGAATTATAGATGGTTCTATTTTTTTTCTTTTATTCTTTGGCACTTTTCTATAGTAAATGTGTATTATTTACATACCCTGTTATTGAAAATTAGTTAACAGTTTTCCCTGGCTGGTCCCCACCAGGAAAATTATACAAATGGCTTACGCCTCTAGCAGAAGGGGTTTGAAGGGAGGATTCCTAGCGTAACTCCCCCAGAGACAGCTTCCAGTTTGCTGTGTCTCACAGGAAGCTTCCTTCCTGTCCACATGGGGCCTCAAACATGTCACCCTGGAGAAATTCTGGCTGCCGGCTGGGCCCTCTCTGTCACAACCTCCTTCCCAAAGAGAGTGCCAAGCGGTGTCTCTGACTTTCTGGCCACTGAGCGAACCCAAATCAGATCGTCCCATCTGGGAGTGTTCGTGGGGAGGGAGGTCCCCACCAGCATAAGGCCTCGGGAGTGACAACAAGCAGAGGGGAGAAGAGCGGTCTCAAGAAGGCCCTGATCTTCAGGAACTGACCGCCTGCCTCCAAATGCCTGTCTGTTTCTCCTTCCATTCAGCATCCCAGTTTCCTCTGCCAAGTCTGAACTGGCTGAAATGATGCAGTTTAGTCCCCAGGAGCTGGGACCTCTTTTACAGATAGGAGGTTCTGCAAATTATTAGGCAAAGAGAGATTTGCAACATGCCACAAATCATTGCAGTAGCTCAAAGGGCCATGAGAGTAGCAATTGTCCTCGGTCCCAGTGGGTCCCTCTCTTTAGTGGGTTGAGCAATGATCCCCTCAAAAGAATATGTCCAAGTCCTAACCCCTGGATCTGTGAATGTGACCTTATTGGAAAAAGTCTTTGTGGATGTAATTAAGTTAAGGACTCCAAGATGAAATTATCCTGGATTTAGAGTGGCCCCTAAATCCAATGACAGGTGTCCTTATAAGAGAAAAGTAGAAGGCTGTTTGAGACATACAGAGGGAAGATGGCCACGTAAAGCTGGAGGCAGAGATTGGCGTGAAGCATCTACAAACCAAGGGATGCCAAGGGTTACCATTAGAATCTAGGAGAAAGGTGTGGAATGGATTCTCCTTCAGAGGGAACCAACCCTGTTGAAACCCTGATTTTGGACCTCTGGTCTCCTGTGAAAGAATACATGTTATTTTAAGCCCCCAGATTTGTGGCAATTTGTTACCATAGCTACAGGGAGCTAATACACACTCTTTCACAGACAGCCATTCAGCAGTCTGGGTCTTCGGGTCCCGGCACCCCCACCCAGCTAACTCTAATCCAGCTGCCCATCTCCTCTGAGTCAAGAAGCCACTGAATAGTCACCTTCCTGCTGGAGGAAACACTCAGGGGCACTGTAATTGCCTGACTGTCCAGCAGAAGGGGTGTGTGACAGACAGATAACTAACTGTACCATCCTGTTACTTTCAAAGTGTTCCCTTCATGGGCTCTAAAAAATAAGCAAATAAAATGAAATAAAAGAACATAATTCATCTGGAAATTAAAGATGTGAAGCCAGTATCGAGGAAACTGAAGTCCAGGTAAAGCATTACTCACAGCTTTTTCTGCCCTTAGTGACTTTCATTCTTAGTCAGTTCTGACCTTCCATTTAAGTCCAGGGTAGAACCAGTTTTTCACCTGCAGAGGTTGCCCACAAGGTGAAACTTGAGGGCTAGGCTCTTCTGACTCTCCTGAAATTCCCGCAGGAACTTTATCAGATGGTAGGATTTCGGGCACTAGGGTCCGACCTGGAAGGAGCTCTGTTTCAAGGAATAGGTGGACCTTTGCATTAGCAGGTGACTGTGCTCTCAGTTGATAAGTAAGATCATTCCACTCCCACCAGGCAACCAGCAAATGAGCTGTCCAGGACAGACTTTGAAGGTCTTATCTTATCAAAACAAGAGCCTTACTGACAGGCAGGCAAGCCTGTTGGGCGAACTTTGCTGAGAGCAGAGCTGTTGCACTGCTACAGTAATGCATATCTGAGGGACTTCCCTGGTGGCGCAGTGGTTAAGACTCCACACTCCCAATGCAGGGGGCCCAGGTTCTATCCCTGGTCAGGGAACTAGATCCTACATGCGTGCCACAACTAAGAGTTTGCATGGCACAACCAAGGAGCCGGCAAGCTGCAACTAAGGAGCTGGTGAGCCTCAACTAAGGAGCCCGCCTGCCATAACTAACACCCAGTGCAACTAAATAAATAAATACAGCATATCTGTATATGTCGTAAAACACCAGGGACCCCATCACGCTCCCACATGAGGGAGAGGGTTGCTGTTTTGCATATGCTCTTCTGGGATGCTTTTCATAGAAAGTAGCAGAGCCTCATTTATCAGCAGCAGCATCTCCACAGGTGGGAGCGTTTGATATATACTCCACAGCTTGCTTTTTCCTTCCCCCGCAGGTGTTCTTATAGTGGTTCCACAATAAACATTGTCTTAAAAAGAGTTTTTGGCCAAAGAGCAGGGAAGACTCCCTCCTCCCTTCCAAGCCTCAGATAGTTTCTTTTTTTAACTCAGGGTGTGAAAGGGTTCAGAACACCAAGAAACAGTCAGGACTCAGGAGGGGTGTTCAGCAACGTCCCTGTATTTCCCATGCAAGGCGAGATGAAGAAAATTGCATTTTACCCACACTGGCTCATCAGCCTTCTGCGGATAACTTTTCTCCTTGAAACTTTCAAAAGTTGGAGTGGGACTCCCAGCTGCCACTCCCAACTCAACTTAGGCAGGTGGGGGGAGGGGAGGGGACAAAGCAGTGGGCCCAAATCAGCTTGTCCACAGCTAGGTCACTACCTACCTCCCCGAGGTAACACGCCTCCCTCTTTTAAAGCCAAGGTGGTTGACAATTAGGACATCCAAGTTCAACTTTTCCTTTCTCACTTGAGGCTCTGAGAGGTACGTAAAATTTTCATGACTTAATGGAAGGTATGAAGACTAGAGAACATCCCATGCTTTTAGTTTAATTCCTTGATGCAGTTTATATAAATCATCTAATATAACAACCTAAGCCTCGCTCTGCCACGTTCTCTGAATCACGGCTTTACCAATTCCAAATATTTAAAGACAAGAATAGCATCACCATTTGCCAAATGACCAAGAGAGCCCTCCGCCCCCAGCCCGGCACCTGGGGTCCATATGTCCATTCCATGTCACTCTTTACGGATCTACTTTTCTTTACATTAGCTGCGTAGTATTTCATTGTGTTTATTTATCCAAACCCCATAGCTAGCTGTGTGGATTTTTCCCCAGCTTTTGTGATCGTAACCCAGTGCTTCAGAGAATATCTCTTTAAATATTTGTGTCATGCGAGAACATTCCTGAAACGTATATCCTTTGGTAGATCCTACTGAACCTTTGGTAGACTACCGAATTCCCTTCCAGAACTTTGCACCTCTTCACACCTCCAGCTGTTGTTTGAGTGTGGCTGCTTCTTCCCACTTACGACACCACTGAGCCTGTTCATTGCTTTCGATCCGTGAGCCATTCTCATTTGAATTATTTGATTAATAGTGAAGCTAAGCATCTTCTCAAATGCTTCTTGGCATTCGCGTTTATTCTTGAGCAGCTGGTTCTTTAATTGAAAAAAATTTTAACTTATCAAGTTATATTGTTTCCTCCAGGAAGTGCTCATTATGCTGGAGAGAATACATGGGAGCGCTTGCTTCCCATGATGCACAGGAGTTTCTCGCTTCCTGTAGAGAAAGCAGTGATTCACTTCCATGTCAGCCAAGTGCAAAGCACTCGGAGTCAGGCGTGAGCACTTCTCAAAGGAAACCGCTTCTCTGGATTTTCAAGGGCTTGTGTCACAGATGGGGCTTCAGCGGTAAATTTCTAGGCTCCACAGATGGGAAAAAGGCATTTCACACCACAAATACGAATTTTACACAGACACACACAAAAAGGACCGTCAGTTGTTTAGCTCAAGTAAGTATTGAGCAAAGTTAAATGTACTGTAGTGAATGTTAACTTTAAATTTTATTAAATATTAAAACCTTGATTGTCCTGATGGGTTGACCTCATTCACATTCATCCCAACCTCCTCCAAGGGTCTCTTCCTCTACATTATAGGTTGGAAAGCTGAGAAGTACATTTCCCAGACTTGCAGCTAGAGTTTCCGATGATTCCCATGCCCTGGCCCGTGATTTGGACGGAGCAAGTGAGGTGGGGGCAACTTTCTGTGGATCCAGCCGCTGCTGGAAGAGGCAAGGTTAAGAGAAGCTGTGTACTTTCCAGCAGCAGGATCCCAGCATGTTGCTCTCTGGGGGTGGCGTTCTGGAACATTGTTGGAGGTCCCACCCAGAACCCACCCCTCCAGCCCTTTCAATGACTTTGTAAACCCCTGATTCCTTCTCTGCTAAAATTAGCTGATGTAGTTTCTGTTTTCCTCCGACTGAACCGACTGATACAGCTCACAAATACTTATCTTGAAAGCAAAGGCTAGACAAAGGGCAGTGCACTCACAAATCATGCTTATTGTGATTTTCCTAATAGCACTTTAATCAGATACCTCCTCCCTGTAGGAAATTTGAAAAGTACAGAAAGGGTACAAAGAATGAAATAAAAACCATCTGCTATTCCACGAGAATCAAATATTGATGAGAAGAAAACATTCAGCCCCTCTGAAATGCGGGTCCTAATCAGCCAGCTGCTGCTGTTTATTTGAATGCAGAGGGACCAGCTCAGCCAAGGGGAGCTCAGGCTGATTTTGGTGCTCACATTGAATGTGAGAATGCAGAGCAGCTCCCAGCCCCTTCCCAAGAGTCAGGGAGAAGAGTTGTGGCAGCAGAACATGATGATAATAGCTTACCCACTTTTTCTCCTAGTTCTAACCTATAGACCTGGCAGCAGTAGTGGGAGGCTGAGTATCTATACTCTTTCTCTCTTCATTCATCTTCCCTAGACCCACACTGACCACTCCCCACGTCTGGAGAGGGCCCAAGCTAACCTGAAGTCTGTTTGTCTACTTATTTAAGCTGGGCCTCTTCTTCTCATTTTTCATCCAAGGCCAGAGTTTCCTTCCAGAGACCTTCCTCTGTGTCCAAGAGAAAATAATAAGAAAAATAACTATCATTTATTGCATACTCTAAGCTACCAAGAAGTTAAGCCTCGTAAGAAACCTACAAAGTAGAGATTATTTTCATTTTACAGATGAGAAACTCACAGTCAATTTCCTAACATTTCACAGTTCAGAAGAGGTGGAAGCAGGATTCAGAGTCTGGGTTTTAACACTTATGCTGTGTCCCACTCCTGCATCCCTAGGAAAGTGCCTCGGACCTGCCGCTCTCTTAGAGGAAGCTGACACTCTACACAGAGGCTCTATTTACTCATAAATTCTTTTTCTCTTTAGCAACACCTTTATTGAGCTCTAATTCAGATGCCTTAAAGTTCACCATTTTAAAGTGTACAATTCAGTGGGCTTTAGTATATTCATACAGTTGCGTGTCAGTTGCCACTGTCTTAATTCCAGAACATTTTCATCGCTCTTAAAAGAAATCCCATACCCATTAGTTTTCACTCCCCATTCCCTCCTTGCTCCTGCCGCTGGCAACCACCAATCTACTGCCTATTTCTATGAATTTGCCTATTCTGGACATTTCATATATGTTCTGGAATCATATAATAGGTAACCTTTTGTATTTGGCTTCTTTCATGTAGCATAATGTTTTCAAGGTTCATCATGTTATGACATATATCAGAACTTGATTCCTTTTTATGGCCAAATAATATTCCATTGTATGGATATGCCACATTTGTTTATCCATTCTTCAATTGTTTGTTTCTTTGGGTTGGTTTTGTTTTGTTGTGTTTTGTTTTTTGACTATGAATAATGCTGCTGTGAATATTTGTGTATGAAAAAAATATATATATATTCATAAATTTTCAATTCTCTTGGTTATATATTTAGGAATGAGATTGCTGGACCATATGGTAAATCTGCTGTAGCTTTTTGAGAAAATGCTAAACTATTTTTCATAGCAGCTGCATATCAGCAATATATGAGGGTTCCAATTTCTCCACATCCTCTCCAACACTTGTTATTGTCTGTCTTTTTTATTACAGCCATCCTAGTACGTGTGAAGTAGTATCTTGTGGTTTGATTGCATTTTCTTAATGACTAATGATGTTGAGCATCTTTTCATCTGCTTATTGGCCGTTTGTATATCTTCTTTGGAGAAACATCTATTCAAGTCTTTTGCCCAATTTTTAATTGAGTTATTTGTCTTTTTTCTATTGTGTTGTAAGAATTCTTCCTGTATCCTGGATACAAGTCCCTTGTGAGATATACGATTTGGAGATATTTTCTCCAGTTTTTGTGTTGTCTTTTTAGTTTCTTGGTGGTACCCTTTGAAGCACAGAAGTTTAAAATTTTGATGAAGTCTAATTTATCTATTTTTTTCTTCTGTTGCTTGTGCTTTTAGTGTCATATTTAATAAACTGTTGCTTAATTCAAGGTAATGAAGATTTAGTCCCAATTTTCTTCTAAGAGTTTTATGGTTTTAGCTCTTATATTTATGTCTTTGATACATTTTGAGTTACTTTTTGTATATGGTGTGAGGTAGGGGTACAACTTCATTCTTTTGCATGTGGATATCCAGTTCTCTCAACAGCATTTGTTGAAGAGACTATTCTTTCCCCATTGAATACTCTTGGCACCCTTGCTGAAAATCAGTTGCCATAGATGTATGGGTTTATTTCAGGACTCTCATTTCTTTTTTTTTTCCAGGGCTCTCAATTCTATTTCCTTGGTCTACATGTCTATTCATATGCCAGTATCACACTGTTTTGATTACTGTAGCTTTGCAGTAAGTTTTGAAATCAGGAAATGTGGGTCCTCCAACTTCTTTTTTCTTTTCAAGATTGTTTTGGCTATTTGGGGTCACTTGCAATTCCATTTGACTGTTAGGATCAGCTTGTCCATTTCTCCAAAAAAAAAAAAGGTTGGAATTTTAATAGGGATTGTACTGTAGCTATAGATAAATTTGACATAGCTACATTTTAACAGTATTAAATCTTCCCATCTGTGAACATGGTATGTTTGCCCATGTAATTTGGTCTTCCTTAATTTCTTTCAACAATGCTTTGTAGCTTTTGGAGTATATCTCTAGCACTTTGTTTAAGTTTATTCCTAAGGATTTTATTCTGCTTGATATTGCTGTAAATAGAATTGTTTTTAAATTTCATTTTCAGATGTTCATTGTTAGTGTATAGAAATAGAGTTAACTTTTGTAGATTGATCTTGTATCCTGCAACCTTGCTGAACTCATTTAATAGTTCTAATAGATTTTTTTCCCTTAAGATTTTTATATATAATATCATGTTATCTATGAACAGGTGTGATTTTACTTCTTCCTTCTCAATCTGGATGCCTTTCTTTTCTTGCCTGATTCCCCTGGCTAGAACCTCCTGATATTGGGGGGAAGCATCTATGGTGGTAGCAGTGGGGTTTTCATAAATGGCCTTTATCAGGTTGAAGATGTTTTCTTATAGTATTAGCTTGTTGAGTATTTTTATTATAAAAGCATTTGGACTTTGTCAACTGCTTTTTCTGTCTACTGAGATGATCATGTGGGTTTTGTTTTTCATTTTACTAATATGGTGTATTACACTGATGATCATAAACTCTTGGTCCATGGGTTTGAGAGAAAACTAGAACCATATTCAAATACTAGGCCTCTAATCTCTGGCAGGAGGACACTGTACACAATGGGATCAGTGATTATTACTGAGAATATTCTTGCCACTCAGCTTAATCTCTTGAGCTCCGATGCAATAATTCCTTCTGATTCATCCGAGACAAAGGACATCCCTTTTCTGCTTGAAAGCCTCTAATGATGGGGAACTTACCCCCTAGGAAAGAGAAAAGTAGCAGGCTTGTGTGTGAACTTGAAAGGTTCCAAACAATCGTTTGACTGAAAATTATGCCTTCTCCTCAAAATGTAGTGAGATTTTTCTTATTTGCCAAAGACAGAACCCCAGCTCAAACCATTTTAAATGAGAGTTTTATTAGAAAGCGATTGAGTTTGTCAAAGAATTGAAGGGAGATCCACAGGGATTAGGACAGCTCAGAAATCCCACCAACTGGAGTGGGAGACCAGCCCCTCTTGGGACCCCACATCACCTTTCTGCTTCCCTGGCATCCCCTCATGGCGGAGGACATGGCTACCACCAGCTTGGGGATAACTTCCTTGCCAGCTCCAATTAGAAAAATCCCAGGGAAGATCTCTGATTGGCCTGTCCTGGGTCCTGTGCCATCTCTGGACCAATCACTGTTGTCAGGGGAATGAGCTTCTCTCAGTGCTCCTGCATAGGTTACAGGGCCCTCTCCCATTGCCAGGATCAGGAGACTGTGATGGAGTAGGAGAGGAGCCACTCCCAGAGGCGATATCAATTATTAGCAGGAGGATGGCAAGATGGGTGCTGAACTGATACCTGTATTACCTCACTGCCAATCTCTTTGAGGGGTTAGGCATTGAAGATTCATGTTTCAAGTTTAGATATGTTATTGAGGGAAATTTGAGGGACTCCATCACCTCCATTAAAAAGTCATCACAGGTTAATTTATCAAAATACTGCAGAAGCCTCAAAGGGCAGAGTTTCTAGGGCTGCCAGAACAGAGTACCATAAACTGGACGGCTTAAACAACAGATGCCTACTTTATCACCGTTCTGGAGGCTGGACGTCCAACATGCAGGTGCCAGCAGGGTTTATTTTTTCTGAGGCCTGTCTCCTTGGCTTGAAGACAGCTACCTTCTCAGTGTTTCCTTACATGATTTTTACTCTGTGTGTGTACATATCCCTGGCGTCTGAGTGTCCTAATCTCCACTTTTTATAAGACACCAGTCGGATTGAATTAGGGCCCACTGTAATGGCCTCGTTTTAACTTAATTACCCCTTTAGAGACCCTATCTCCAAACATACTCATATTCTGAAGTATTGAAGGTTAGGGCTTCACCACAGAAATTTGGGGGAATACAATCCAGTCTATAAGAGGAAGTTAGAGGATACATGGCAGGCCATGGATTATGCAGGGTTATGTGTGTGTGTGTATTTGTGTGTGTGTAGTTATATATAAACTTCATGGTAATCACAAACCAAAAATCTATAATAGATACGCACACAAAAAAAGAGAAAGAAATCCAAACATAACACTAAAGATAGTCATCAAATCACAAAGGAAGAGAGCAAAAGAAGACAAAAAGAACAAAAAAGAACTATAAAAACAACCCAAATACAGTTTTTTAAATGGTAATAAGTATGTGTCTATCAATAGTTACTGTATATAAATGAACTAAATGTCCAGTCAAAAGACAGAGTGAGTGAATGGAAACAAAGCAAGACCCACATATATGCTGCCTGTAATAGACTCACTTCAGATCTAAAGACACACAGACTGAAAGGGGATGGAAAAAGATATTCATTATTTATAATAGCCAAGATATTATGTAACCTGAGTACCCATCAATAGATGAATGGATAAAGAAGATGTCACACACACACACACCCCCCACCCCAGAATATTACTCAGCTATAAAAAAAGAATGAAATCTTGCCATTTATGAAACATGGATGGACCTAGAGGGTATTCTGCTAAGTGAATTTCAGTCAGACAGAAAAAGACAAATACTGTATGATTTCACATATATGTGGAATCTAAAAAACAAAACAAATAAACATAACTAAGCAGAAACAGAGTCATCGATATAGAGAACAAACAGGTGGTTGCCAGAGGGGAGGGGGATGGGAGGAGGAGAGAAACGGGTGAGGGAGATTAAGACATACAAACGTTCAGTTACAAAATAAGTGAGTTATAGGTATAAAATGTACAGTATGGAGAATATAATCAATAATTAGATAATATCTTTGTACAGTGACAGAAGGTAACTGGACTTATCTTGATGATCATTTTGAAAGATATAGAAATATCAAATTACTGTGTTGTATATTAGGAGCTAACATAGTGTTGTAGGTCAATTATGCTTCAACAACAAACAAACAAACAAAGCCTTAGAAAAAGTGATCAGATTTGTTGTTGCCAGAGGCAGAGTGTGTGTGGAGTGGGGAAAGGTAATAAAAAAGTACCAACTTCCATTTAAAAGATAAACAAGTATTAGAGATGTAATATACAACAAGACAATATAATTAACACTGCTGTATGTTATCTGTGAAACTTGTTGAGAGTAAATCCTTAGAGTCTCATCCCAAGGGAAAAAAAAGTTTTTTTCTATTTCTTTAATTTTGTATCTATATGAGATGATGGATGTTCACGAAACTTATTGTGGTCATCATTTCATGGTCAAATCATTATGCTGTACACCCTAAACTTATACAGTACTGTATGTCAATTATATCTCAATAAAACTGGAAGAAAAACAAAACAAAGTGTCTATCATGCTAAGCCCTGAGATTTCAGTTTGTATGCTGCAGCTATAACTGATACAGTGGATACCTTAGCTAATTACAGTAGGAGTGAATCATCAGGACTGGCGTCCTTTGAAGGGGAGCTGGATTTTGATCTGGGCATGTCTTCCTCACTATAGAGTCAGATGATTTAATTTGTATTATCAGAAACGCACTTCATCGTGCTCAAAGTAAGATGTGGTTGAGCCACCAAGTTTTGTTTCTGTTATTTCTCTGAGGACCTTCCACTGTTAGCTCTCGTTCAGATCTCTTGCTTTGTCAAAGTCCCTTTTCTCTTTTTGATGCTGATCAAGACCCAAGTTGGTGAATTATTCACTGTTCAGCCAGGGAAACATAACTTTAAAAAATTGCAAATCACTATAAGTTTGTAGAGGGATAGGCTTGGCATGATCTGTTCCAAAGCTTGGAGGGGGCTCTGGGTAAAAGCTGGGTGCCAGACCCTCAAGCTCCCCTCGACATCTTCAATCTTCGGTTTCTCCATCCCTAAAACTGGGCCAGATCCTGAGACTTGTGAGGGGTAGTGGGAAGAAACGTACCTTGTCAGGTGCTTCAGAATCTCTTGGAGATTTGCATATTGTGCGCATCTGCTCCCTGAGAATCTGATACGCTCTCCACCCATCCCATGCCTCAGGATGAGAACCTAAGCATGTCACTGGCTGGAATCACCTGACTGAGGGGGAACCCTTCCTGATCAGAATTGCTGGGATTTCAGGGCCGTATTTAGAACCCTGGGGCTTTCCAGCCAGAGCACTTTGGACAATACACAGGGCTTCCTTGAGTTGGGATGTTTAGATAGGCCTAACCTGGAGTGTTGCTGTCTGTTCAGGAGACTTTGTGATCTCATTGATCTTATCTTGTGCCTCCCCTATGTGCAAAGGAGGCGCATAGAGAGGGATAGCTCTGGGCCGTGTTGGTCTTCTCTTGCCAGCCTCCCTGTCTGCATTATTCATACCCCTTAGGACTGCGTTTGGTTGCACATAACAGAAACCAACAACATTGTCTATCATCTCAGGCATGACCTTCACGGTGGCAACCACAGGCTAAATAAGAGGGGGACGAGACAGACCGCAGGGGGAAAGTTGATGTAGGTGACGATGACTTGCTTCTCCTTTCACAAGCGCTTCACATCTCTGGCAGCTCAACTTAAAATTGGCACCGTCACGTGACTCTGTTTTATTTTCCTTCCTGGTGCTTGTTACCAGCCAACATCCCATGCTGTGTTTACCACTTACTCATCTGTCGTGGTTACCACTGTATTCCGCGATTTCTAGAACAGCGCCTAGTGTATCGTAGGCACTTAATAAATATTTGTTACGTAAATGAATGCTCGAATATTTCACTTGAAGTTTTTCAACAAAATGTGGCAAGCAGGGCAGAGGACGCTGTTACTCATTTTACAGATGTGCCTAGCTAGGCCCAGCAGGCTGACTTCACTAAAGCCACCGGGGAACTGAGGCATCCTCAGTCCTTTGGATTCCTAATCAGCGTCTGAGTGTGTGGGGTGAGGGTTAGAGAGGCTTTTGACACACCCCCGGCCTGTGTCCCAGAAAGGTCTCATCTGGGCCTCTGCTCAGAAAGTTGGTAAACTACTCGGGGATAAGGTGATAAGGAAAGGTGATAAATTATTCCCAGCAAAGAGACTGGGAAGCTAGGAATTTCAGGAACCATTACCCTGCTGGTTGGGAAAGGAAGGGTGACATCATTGAACAGGTAGCTTTTGGGGGCCTTCAATTCCACCCTCACTCCTGCTACTAACTCTGTCCTGAGAGGTGCTGAGCTCTCCATTACTGGAGGTGTTCAAGCAGGGGCTGGATGTCTCCTTACAGAGCATGCCTGAGCTGGAGAGTTGTACTCACATCTCAGAAGGAGAGGGCAGGCATGCTCTGTCACAGATCAGAGTCTCAGCAGAAAGTGGTCCCAACACCAACACAAGAGGCTTGCGCCACCTGGTGGTGGTGTTTTTAAACTGCAGGCCCTTCCTTGGAGAGAAGCCTGCAGCCTGAGTATCCCTAGAATCCTAAGCAGTGAAGCCAGAATAGAGTTTTTGAAGGTTTCATGCGGACCACAGGGTTTGTGAGAGCCCCGGGGTGGGGGGGATGGTACTGCATTGGGCCGGGCACCAGCAGGCATCAGAGAGCTCACTATTACAGGGAGGACTTATTTATTTTTAAGCTCTTTATTGGAATATAATTGCTTTACACTGTTGTGCCAGTTTTTGGTGTACACCAAAGTGAATCATCTGTACTTATACATATATCCCCACATCCCCTCCCTCCCGTGACTCACTCCAACCCTCCCTATCCCAGCCCTCTAAGTCATCACCCATCATGGAGTTGATCTCCCTGTGTTATGCAGCAGCTTCCCACTAGCTATCTATAGGGAAGACATTAACAGGACTCAGGAGTTGCTGAGGCATGTCCCTGGAGATGGAGGGAACGCATCCGTCCCAAACTTTAATTCCAGATTCCTGGGATGACAAACTGGGAAGCTACCTGGGGGTGGGGGGGGTGGTGGGCAGGAGGAGGTTCATTTGTTCATTCCACTCATCTTTGTACTTGGGAGTGACTCTGAATTGTCTTTGCCTCGAAGTAAAAAACAAACAAAAAAACCTCCATGTTTTTGCTCCATGGGTATCAGATTCTGAAAGATTCTGTCTGCCAAAGTGCATATTTTCATTATGTTTATTATACTATTACTTGTTTATTATCTTACTGTATCATTTATCGCCATCGAAGGCCTTTGTAACTGCCGGTAGAAGCCATGATGAGCTTCGTGCATTCGCCTTACCGCACGGAGTTCAGGTAATGTGAGCAGACGTGAAAACGCCTGAGAGCTCGTTGGGCCTGCACAGCCCCATCTGAGGCGAACGTTGGATTCTGTTCATCCCTCCTAAAACCCTGAAATGGGCCACATTTCCCGCCTCAGACTCTGCTCTGGGAAGTGAGCCACAGGGGTCAGCGGCCCCTAAGGGGGACATGCCCCCTCCCCGGGCCAGCTGCCCCTTTCACCATTTCTCCTTCCGGTTTCACTTCATTCCTGAGAAAAGAGCACAGTTTTAATCAGCGGTCCATCCCAAGCCTAGCTCTGGGTGTCAGAGGCCAGCGGGGCTCGTGTGTCATGGTGCACAGGGCCAGCACAGGGCCTAGGACTGCGCTTCCCAATAAAGTCTGTTGGGTTAACAGTTGAAGTCTCCCTGTGGACGAGCTTCAAGCAATGTTTTATATCCTCATAGCATCAGTTGCCACACCACATAGGTTATGTGCAGATGGTGCTGCTGGGAGTTTCCCCTTGTATTCGTGGGTCAGACATAGGACACCCCCCTCCCTCTTCCTAAAGGCTCTCGCCTTACCCTCTCAGGGTCTCAGCCCCAGTCCTGGGCTGCTTCCCTGTCTGGGTGAGCCAGGCTGATCCCAGCATGAACTTCAGGGACCCCCTTGCCCTCCCTTAGGGATGGGCCTCTACAGTCTGCCCTGCTCCTGTTTCCCCTGCATCCCACATTCTCCCCGACCCCTCATGGTCAGAAGGCCCTCCTCCCTGCTGCACCTCCGGACTTCAGCCCTCCAAAGGGGAAGGAGAAAAACAGCAGAAGCCTGTGTGATCTCCTTAGGGACACTCTCCCTGCCCTCCCCCCCTCCAAGCAGAATTCACCAGAGCCACTTCGTTCCCCACCTTCACCTCTCATTGACCTCTCCCTGGGCACTGCCACAGAATCTGCTCATCAGCTACTTCTGGCTCCCCCACTGCTGTGTGAACTTCCCAAGGGCAGGGCCAACTCTCCTTTGTATACCACTCCCACCCCATCCCCCCATATGAGCAGTTAATTTATAAGGATCAGGGAATTTAAAAAATTAAGATCATGACTAAAATATTTTGGAGACTACTCTGGTGGTCCAGTGGTTAAGACTCTGCGCCTCCACTGCAGGGGCATGAGTTCGATCTGGTCGGGGAACTAAGATTCCACATGCTGTGCAGTGCAGCCAATAATAATAATAATAATAATAGTAAAAAATACGTTTTAAAAAATAAAATATTTTTTAAACATGCACATTCTTATTTCAGGACAACCCACTTTAAACTTCCCACCCAAATCTTGGGGCTGTCCCAGGAGTGGCTTAGTTCAGAGGTCATCACACTGAGTGGCCAAGCCAGCATGGAGGAGGGGACCGAGGGGACCTGACACCAGCACTGGATACCTTCTCATTCACCATCAGACGCTGGATGCCTTGGAGGCATCAGGACCTTGCTCTGTAAGTGTGTGTGTGTTTTCTCTGTGTCTATAAAACTTATCTACCTCCCTATGGTAGATTAACACCATAGGGAGGAACCAGAGGAAGAAGCCAAGAGAGGCTGACACAGCAAGGATCCTGCAGGAGAAAAACGCTGGGTCACCAGCATCAGCCCCGGCTCCCTACAGAAAGAGCCCGAGACACGGCAGGGCCACCAGGATGGGAGAAAGTGCTGGACATTGTGTACCTTAAATTCACACATTATATGTCAGTGATGTCTCAGTGAAGCTGGGGGGAACTGCTAGATCTGGAGCTTCCTTTCAAGAGAAAAAGACTTTGTGGGCAAGAATCCACGTAAGGAGAAGATGGATGTGGTGGAGCCCATGCTCCTGGGTTTATGCCGTAAATGGCTGGACCAGATGGAGGCAGTGACTTCTATTATGAACTTCTTAATATGCTCACTTTTTTTCATAACCTATTTGCTGTTGGCATTAATGTAATCTGGCAAAAAAGGACATGGCTGGCTACTTTTTCAAACCGTGGGACTATTTCCTGCTTGTTAAAATGATGTGTGTGGAAGTCCATCTTGATGTATGTTGTTTTCAGTGACCCACCACTTTTCAGAAATCTAATTGTGTAAAAGATGGGTATAAACCTGGAGCCTCCCCTCACGCCAGGTACATAGCAGGTGCTCAATTAATGCTCACGGAAGGAAAGGCTGAATGAATCCCTTTATTCCTGACCCAGGCATCCATCCCAGACCAGGGCACAGCGTGCCTGGAGAAACAGGGCGCAGCTCAGCCCAGAGCTGAGTGGAGAGTTCAGGGATGTGGGGTCTGGGGTGGTGGACTCTCCTCAAGCCCACAGCCCACTCCTGGCCCCAGCGGTCCCAGCCAGAGCTGGGTGAGATTTAACACGCTCCCCTCGCCAACCCCCGCCGGCACACTGTGAAGACAGAGTCTTTATGATATGCAGCTGTTGACAGCCATTAACACAACAGCAGGCAGATGCCAACATTATAACTGGAAGAAGTGACTTATGACTCCATCCTCTTGTTTAAACCTCTACTTCTTGGACCTGTGAGTGAGATGTGAGACAGTTAGAAGTGAGGCAGCACACTGAGCTGGGCTGTATGTCCTTGGACATGTCACTCCCCCTCTCTGGCCTCAGCTGCCTTGTCTGTAAGAGGAGGGGCTGGACAAGTTGATTTTGATGGTCCCTCCCAGTCTACTTATGTGGTTCTGGGCTGGCGATGATGAGAGAAGCTACAGGGCATGGGTTCATCCTGGAGCAAAGTCAAGGAGCTGGAACAGTCTCAGGAAGACTAAAGGGGCCAAGGATTTTCCTGCCGAACCTTTTTGCCAAGGCCCCTGCCTGGCCTTTTCTGGTGTGGAATTGTCCAGGGCCCAAGTCGGGACTAAGCCAGGATTTTCCCTGTTTATGAACAGTCACATCTCTGAGTCCCCAAATCCGGGAATCCTAATTGGCTTCTCCTTGAGTCAGCAGTGACTCAAGGCCAGCTCAGGCCAGCCAGATGGAGGCGGGCCGTGTGTGTGGGGTGGGGTGGGGGGAAGGTGAGGGGTGGTTTCCTGACCTGCTGGAGGCAAGAGGCAGAGGTGGTTTCCTCCTTCCAGAAAAGAAGATGTGAATCCAAGATGTTCTGTTTTCAATGAAATGAAAACGTTTCCTTCCCTTTCTCCCCCAGCTTCCCTGGGTTTGCAAGGACAGAGGCTCTGACCCCGTAGGGAGGTACCTGGGGGGCTGGGGAACAGAGAGGAGAGGCTGAACCAATAGTAGAGGCATTTTCATGCTTTAGAGCAACTTTGGGTTTGCAGAGTTTTCTTAGCTCCTTATATAGCAGGCATGTACTTCACAAATACTGTCTTGTTCAAGTTTTCTGGGAATCCTGCGAGGTCAAGTCAGGAATAGCATCTCCGTTTTGCAGATGAGAAACGTGAGGCTCCAAAGAGATAGAATAACTTGCCCAAGGTCACTTGGCAGATATAGGTATAGGAGCATAGGAAGCCGGGATGTGGGGGCGGGGCTGGGCAATCTTTACTGGGTCATAATCAGAGTCACCAAGGTCTGAAAACTGAGGACAGGGGATTGGGCCAGGTGAAATGAACTGTTCCCTGAAGATGCTGAGGGCAGAGAGCTAGGTTTATGGCCTCTGCTTACGAAGTGCCCAGTACATTCAGAGGCACTGAAAGGAAACAGATCACAGCACTGAATTTGGGGAAAGCATCTGCAAGCCTCTGCCTCGGTTTCCCCATCTTTAAACCTCCAGGTATGTGAATTGAATGAGATAAACTATAGATAGGACCCTCGGCACAAGGCCTGGCACACGGTAAGCACTTAAATGTCAGGCATCATTATTGCTGTTATTGCCAAGGCTGACAAAGCAGTAATCCTTTTTTCCATTTCGTGCACCAGCCCCTGAGGGTAGTTTTCATGAGCAGACCCCCCTGCAGATGAGGAGAGCTGAGGCTCAGTGAGGGACCTCTGCTTCCTTCCTCCGTAAATTGGAGCAGTTGGACTGGATATCCTCTCAGTGACTGGCTTCCTCTTCTGAGCTGGGCAGGTACTAAGGGGCAGGGCAGGTGAGTGAGTTCACTCCCTGTGCCCCCACTTAGCCCCAGGGCTGCCCTCCACAAAGAATGATGCCCCCACAATGTCCTGGAGGCGAGGCCTGCCAGTTCTCAGCCATTCCTGGTCCCCAGGCAGCTTTGAGGTCTGAGACACCAGCTGTGATCCCATGAGTGCAAAACCCAGCTGGGGTCCCCTGCTGCCCTGGGAAGAGGGAGGAGGCCCCGTACAGCTAGCTGCCTTCGTAGGAGACTCAGTCTCTGCCCCATTGGTGCCTGGTGCCTGGAATCCATGTGCCCTTCACAGAGAGACTTCCAGCATCTCCTCCTTAAAGCCCACCCTGTCCTGCCCCTGGCTCCCCAGGAGCTCCCTGCCACTGCCCTCGCCCTCGCTGATCTTCCTGAGTGTCTTCAGAAGTCTAGAATTCAGGCCCCAGCTGCAAATCCGCCCCTGCCCCAGCTGCAGAGGGTTTTCAGGCAGTCCTACCCCAGCCCCACTCCCCCTGGTCCACAGCCCCTAGGCCACTCACCTGAGCAGGAGTTTCTGCCCGGGTTCCTTCTCTTTTTTTTGGCTGCACCTCATAGCATGCGAAACTTTGCCAACCAGGGATCGAACCCTCACCCTCTGCAGTGGAAGCACAGAGTCTTAACCACTGGACCACCAGGGAAGCCCCTGAGTTCCTTCTTAATGATGTTCAGGTTATAGGAGGGGCACACGGCATGTGACATCTTCCCGTAGGTCATGTTCACCCAGTTCTGGAAGGAAAAGCAAGCCCCACATCATCCCCGACTTCCCACCCCACTCCTTCTAGGCTGGAAGGGAGCAGGTTGGACTGGATGATTTCTTAAGCCCCTCAGCCCAGGGTTCTGTGAGGACGTATGAAAGTCCTCTTGAGTTTGGAAGGAGAAAGGCAGGGGAGAGCCGGGGGTGGGGGGAATAATGGGGGTTCTGTCACCTACCTAGTGGAGACCCATGGGGAAGGAGTGAATTGCATATTGCTTTTACATGGCGAGTGTCACAAGTAGTAACAAATAAGTATATAGTTCGTAGGAGAGACAGCATGGTGGGGTGGCATGAGGGCCCTGTCACTAGTTGTGTGGCTTTGACCAAGTCATTTTTTTCCTCTCTGGGGGCAGGACAGTGCAGAGGAGGGACAAAGAGGCTGGGCTTTGGTGTCAGTTTAAGCCACCGCTCTACCATTTGGCAGCTGTGTGACCTTAGATAAGTTTCTTTACCTCTCTGAATCTGTTGTCCCAGCTATAAAATGAAGATGAAAACATCCATCTCACAGATTTGTTGTGAGGATTAAGTGAGCTAATCCACAAGGGTACCTAGCACAGTGCTTGGCATGTGGTCTGTGCTCATTAAATGGAGTTGCTGCTCTTGGGGCCTCAGTTTCCCTCCCTCCAGATGAGCACACCCAAACTTTAGTCATTTGCATCCTTCCAGCCACCAGCACTACCGGGAGGCCACAAAATACGGTGGAGCCCAGAGCTACATGGTCTGAATTCAGGTCTCTGCCACCTCCTGGCTGCAAACTCTGGGACAAATTGATAAACCTCTTTGTGCCTCACTTTCCCCATCTGATAACATCCACCCCATGAGGTTGTTGTGAGAATTAAATGAGTTACAGGCAAAGCCCTCAGAGCCGTGCTTGGCAACCAAACGCTGTGCGGTTTTAGAAGATGCTGTGTGTTGCAGATGATCGTTATTAATGGTTGTCTTTAAAAGACTCTTTTTAACTTAAGTGAATTTATTTATAGACTAGCACACTGGTTGTATATCACCACTGTCAATCATGAGATTGACAAGGCAGTTAAATTTTGAAATCCTAATTCTTAAGAAAATAAATATTTATTAGATTTTGGAGTAAACCACCTAAAATCCCCTGGCAGACGCCCATTTAGGTATGGGTGTTCCTCACATTGGGAATGCTGGCCTCGGTCACCCCCAGGCCTTTCCAGCCCTGACTCCTGACGATCCTGCGGGACCTGAGACCTGGGTTTCTGTCCCAGCTTCCTCCAGGGAACAAGCTTCCTCATCTGGCTTAACAGCAGATGATGCATAATTCATGTGAACGTGACTTGAAAGCCTCAAATGCTAAGCAAAGGTAGAATTAAGCAATTAGAAGGCAAGATTCCTGAGTTCCAAGGACAGTCCCTATCCTCAAGAAGTAACTGCCTGTCCCTCGGGTTCTCCCAAAATAAAAGGATCCCAACACTTCTGGGACTGCTGGTGAAGCTCCCATCCGTTGAGGCCTGTCCCCTAGTGCTGAGGGGTCCATTCTGACCCCCTGCCCTGTCCTCTTCTGAATATGTGTGTTGAGACCATCCTGCTGGCTGGCTGAGGTTCACCTTGTGGTTTTCCCAGAGTCTGGTGAGCTCGTTTGGATCCACAACTCAGAAGATCTTGGTGTTCTTATCTTCCCGCTTGATGTAGGGCTCGTACCTGGTGTCAGAGAGCAGCTGATACGCGTAATCCCACAGCAGCCGGCAGTCTGCAGTTGAGTGAAAGGGGTGCAGACAGGGCGCTTTCCTGGAGCTGTGAGGACAGGCGAGAGAAAGGAGCTCTGGGGCTCTTGAGGCTGGGGCCCAGGCAAGCAGCAGGATGGTGAAGACGGTGGTGCTAACAGTGGGGCCTCATCACTCGGCTCATTCAATCATCCTGACTCTAGGCGGTGGCTACCTTTACCCCCAGGAGGGGACGAGGAAATGGGCTCAGAGAGGTATGGACACGTCCCAGTCACCAGGCTCCTAAGTAGCGGGCAGAACGGGGAGTCCAACCCAGCTCTGCAGACACCAAAGCCAACGCCCTGCTCGGGGGCAGGGGGCAGGGGGCAGGGGGCAGGGGCGCTGGCCTGTGGCTGGTGGCCGGCACCCTGCCTGCAGGTCCCTCTCTGCCTCTGGCCCAGTCACTCAGCCTCCCGGATCTCTGTTTAATCAGGATTGTAGCATCCATCCTCTCCAGCCAGCCCCCTGGCAGGAGGTTCTGGAAAATCAAATGTGCTCTCATGGAGGGCAAGTGGCAGAGGGAGCCTAGGCACAGGAGCTTTTTTTTTTTTTTTTTAATGCGGACCACTGTTTTAAAGTCCTTATTGAATTTGTTACCATACCGCTTCTGTTTCATGTTTTGGCTTTTTGACCCCAAGGTGTGTAGGATCCCAGCTCCCCCACCAGGGATCAAACCTGTACCCCCTGGAAGATGAAGTCTCAACCACTGGACCACCAGGGAAGTCCCTGGGCATAAGATCTTAAGTCCCACCTTGGCCACCTGGCTCAGACGGGGGGCAGGTTACCAGACTTCTTCTGAGCCATAGTTTCCTCGTGTGGGGTGAGCTGAGGATTAAGTAACATAATGGACCAAAAGACCACCTTAGCACAGTGCCTGGTACAGAGTAAGTGCTCAAAGAATGTTAAGCATTATATTAAAATTAAATAATTGTGTTTCAGTGATTCTCAGTCGTTTTCAACCCAGGAGCTAGGCTTCTGCCCCCTGTGTGGTGTCTTAGGATAAGTGTAGTGACCCCACCGTGGCTAGAAAACACACTTTGGGAAGGCAGTCAGCTAATCTATCCATCTATCTGGTTGCCTGTCTGTGAGTCAGTCCTTTAACAATGAATGTGGAGAAGTATATCACCTGGTTAGAGCTCAGGCCCTAGAGCCAGACTGCCTGGATTCACACTTCAGTTCTGCCACTTACGGCTGTGTGATCATGGGAAGGTCACTTAACCTCTCTGTGCCCCACTTTCTTTATCTGTAAAATGGGGCTATAATAATACCAACCTCAGAGGGCTGTTGTGGGATTAAATAAAAGCCTTAGAACCATGCCTGGCACATAGTAAACACTCAACTATTTAAAAATAAATTTTTAAAGGGGGAGCAGGCATACACTAGGCCAGTCTGTCTGACTGTGACTGGTAAAGCATCCCTGCCCTGGACACAGGCTGGGCTTGGTGATCCAGGGCAGCACGTTCTGCCTCCTGTGGCCAGACTGTGGCCAGCACACAGGACAGTCACCCCACATCCCACTGCCAAGCACAGACCCTCTCATTCCCCAGGTCAAAATAACCCTCTTCCTTGTCACCCGCCACCCCTCTGGGACTCAGCCTCAGCACACCTGCCTCTGGGCCAGGGGAGCACAGCCTCCCACTCACCAGTGATCCTGTCGTCGATGGGGTCCTGTGGCATCGTGGGGAAGGAGCAGACTCCCTGCATTCGAGCTCTGCCCAGTGAGATAAGTTGAGGGACTTCTGCCTGCTGAGGGGCCAGCTGGCTGGGCCAAGGGCATCCAGGTGGCTCAAGGAACTGGCAAGCCTTGGGTTTGGTGGCTGCTGCAGGAGGCCGCTTGGGGGGCCACCTGAGAGGGCCCGATCCCCTCTACAAGCAGAGGAGCGCCATTGATTCTTTGGGCCCAGAGCCTGCCCCCAACCCAGACCTCCTCAGTGACATGCCCAGGAGCCCGTGAGGCTGTACTCCTAGTGTTCTGCCTACACCCAGCTCCTGGTTAGAAGGTCAGGGAAGCAGTGGAGGGCATGGGTGAGGGCCAGACAGCCCAGGTGCTAACCCCAGCTCCAAGACAAGTAACAGTCTCTCAAACTTGTTCCTTCATCGGTAAACTTGTTCGCAAAGCCAAGAGGCGACAGAGCCAGATCCAGAACCCAGGTGCCCTCTCCATCCACCCAATAATTATATATATATATATATATACATATATATATATATGTATATAATATTCTATGAGCCAGGCACTGTTCTAAGAATGTTGGGGACACATCGCTGAACTCAAAAGAGCTTCTCCCTCATGGAGCTTATATTCTAGTGGGGCAGGGCGGGGGAGGGAGACAGATGATTAAAATGAAAAAGGAAATAGAAATAGTATACAATATGGAGGGGTGGATAAAGCAGTACAAGGCAAGTAGGGAATTCTGGGAACGGCCTCACAGGCACGATAACATGATAACAAGGTAGAGGAGTGCGCCATGTGGGTACGTAGAGAAGAGAATGTAAGGCAGCGCGAACAGCAAGTGCAAAGGCCCTGAGGCAGGGGTGTCTCTGGCTTGTTCAGTGAGCAGGGAGGCTGGTGTGGCTGGCGCAGCATGGGCAAGAGGGATGGGAGTGGGAGAGGACAGCAGACAGCAGGGAGGTCATTGGAGGGACTGGGGCTTTAACGAGTGAGGTGAGAGCCCCTGGAGGATTTTGAGCAGAGGAGTGACATGACCTGACTTATGAATCTCTGGCTGCTCTGTTGAAAATAGATCACAGGAGGTCAAGGGCAGAAGCGAGGAGACCCGTGAGGAGGTTCTCCAGAGGAGGCAAGGGCTGGACCCTGGGCAGCAGTGCAGGTGAGTGAAGTGGTTGGATTCTGGGTAGATCTTGAAGGTAGAGCCAACAGGAGTTGTTGACAGTTGGGATAAGGATGAGAGAGAGAGAAAGTAATCAAAAATGATGTGCAGCGTTTTGGCCCAAGCAATTGGAAGGTTGCAGCCGTGAGTAAGGACGAGGAGTGACACGGATAGCCCTGTGTGCAGGTCCCTGGAGACCCTGATGAGGGCAGTTTCCACGGAGAGATCAGGAGGAGAAGAGAGACGCCACACAAATCACTGTCTGCTGGAGAGGAGAGCAGAGAAAGGAGGAGATGAGAGGCAAGGCCCCGCGGCCAGAGGGCTGCAGCAGCAAGGCCTGTCCAGAGGGCAGGAGGTGAGGCCTGGGGAGGCGGAGGGGCTTGGTGGGGGAGCTCAGTGCACACTGCTGCCTCTTTCATCACCTTGCCCGGAGGAAGTTCTGCCCTCCCCACGAGGCCAATCCTGGGGAGGGTCCCAGAGGTCCAAGAAGAGCCTCTGCACCTTCTGGGGAGCAGGGGAAGGGCTGAGTGGGCATCCTCTGCCTGAAGGCCATTCAGAACAAGGGCCCACACGCCAGGGCTTGCCGCTGGGTCTGGATGCACTGGAGTAACTCATACAGAACGGCACCTGGGGGTGGAGCAGGTGGGCAGGCTGCTGACCGGGCAACAGCCGGCCTATCCTGTCACAAGATTTGTGCTGATGGAGATGCTAGGCCGAGGCCATAGGATGGAAATGGGGAGGGGAGAGTGAGGGAGCAGGACAGGCCCCCCTGGGGTTCTGAAAGCAACAACCGAGTTGATTCCTTAGCTGCAGGCCTGCGCTGGCTGAGAATCACAGGGAAGCATGTATGGAAAGAGGGGCATCTGCGGGACTGGGAAGAGAGCATCATCCTCCAACCAACACCTTCTCCGTCTCCCTCCCTGGGCCCACCTGGGTTTTTATCAGAGGAGCCAGGGAGGGTCCCTGACCTGAACCCAGGAAGCGGAGTGGGAAGTCGTGCTTGGTGAGGATGCACAGGGCTCAGCCATTCATCTCAAAGCCCTGCTCCCCGGTGCGCTGCAGAGAATACTCCTGCTCGGCCAAGCGCAGCTGGTGCAGCTCGTCCTCCCTGCTCCAGGGCACGGGCTGGATGGGGCTGGCAGAGCCCCGGGGAGGTGCCCCGAGAGGAGGGCTTGGCTGTGCGGTGCCTCTGACTCTTCGGCCCAAATTGCCTCACGGAGGAGACAGAGGTCTGCCTTCAGCATCCAGTGGGGCGCTTCCAGTCTGGTCGGGTTGCCCAGTGGCCAGACAGCCCGATATGCTGTCTGGGGTCTGACTGTCCTTGGATTCTCCAGAGGCAGGACTCTGGACCCAGACCTACCTGGCGTGACTCTTGGGCTTGCAGTTTGCAAGCTGCAGGCCTGCACGGGTGCTGGCATCTGGAAAACGGGGCTGGTTGTCATGGATGCAGAGTGTGTACAAGCAGCGGTATTTGGGTGGGTGGTGTGTGCTCATCCCGGTGTCCTTTCTCTCCAGAATTCTCCCCAAACTTCCTTCTTCCCTTTCCATCGGAGCCTCTTCCTCCTGTCCCAAGGGTCTCCCTCATCCATCTGTTGAACGATCACTGATCACAGCCTTTATGCCAAAAGCTGTGTGAGGCACTGGGGTCAATGAGAAGTTCCCAGCTTTTGAAGCTGCAGGCTGGAGGGGCCGGCAGTGAGGTAAATCAGGTCGTATGATGCAAAGCCGTGCCACGTGACATCAACCTGTCCCCTGACATAAAGTCAGGGAACCTGAGGTAAAGCCAGGCACCTGAGGTAAAGCCAGGCATGTGACACAAAAAGCCACCTCCTGAAGAGAGACATTTTATCTCCAGCTCATCAGGGAGACTTTGGAAACCATCACTTGCCAGAAGAAATATCTTTTAGCTGCCTTGTACCTGAGAGTATCCATTTGCTGTCTATCCAAACGAAAAAGTATTTTTATGAGCAATGGGAACTACAGAAAGCCGTAGATGATAAGGATCGCTGGTTTACTTCCTTTTTCATCAGGTAATTTTTAAGTTCCTACCCTTCGCCAAAGTTACAGCGGCGTCTCCTGAGCTGGAATAGCGGTTGTCACAGATACGGGGACCATCCCCACAGGAAGAGTGGAAACCCCAGAGGCTTGCGTGCAGGAAAACAGCACGGTTTCCATCAGACATGCTTGTATGTCCCTATAGCACCACCAGGAACAGGCAGCTCAATAACCACCTTCTAACACTGATCTTCAGGTTGTCCCTCTATGTAACCTCCACCATCCGGAAGGAGATCTGGCCACTCCCTTTCCCTCACTGACATCCAGCTTCACGGTCAATCAGTCACCAGGTCCTCTTTGTTTTCTGTCCTTAATACAGTATCTTTAATCACAATCCTCTTCTCACCATCATCTCTGCCCTAGTTTGTTAAGCATAAAGGAATTGTTCCAAGCCTGAGGATGAAGGGTTGATAGAAATGAAATGATGTAGCAGCACCAGGACAAGAGTGAAGAAAGAGAGGCACCTAGGATGCACATCTCAGGAGGCATCACTCTCAGGAGCAGACAAGTGTAGGGTCAGCTCAGATGCGTGCCTTCCTGAGTTTATGCCCTAGTCACCTCTCGTCTTACCCTAATCCCAGCCCTACGATTTTTTTAAGTTTTCGTATAAATTGTTGCCGAAATCTA
This sequence comes from Hippopotamus amphibius kiboko, assembly GCF_030028045.1. Lineage (NCBI taxonomy): Eukaryota > Metazoa > Chordata > Mammalia > Artiodactyla > Hippopotamidae > Hippopotamus > Hippopotamus amphibius. The sequence continues at coordinate 40,412,697 of NC_080196.1, read as the reverse complement.
TTAACACTCATCCGGAGGTTATGTACCCTTCTCCTCATACCACAGGTACTCATGCAGGTGATACACCTGGGCTCAGGTACTGCCACTTGGTGCTTGCACGCTTGGACAATTCTTGCCCATGCCTAGGGAGGATAAAATGCTCAATTATGTTTCTTGAGCTGCCGTTTTTCTTTAGGGAGGTTTTTCCCTCTGCTCTTTATACTATGTGATTTCATTCTCTGGTTTTACATCGACACCAGCATAAAATAAAAAAATTTTTTTTTAAACGTAGAAAAGAAAAAACAAAAAGAAAAAAAAAGGACGCCAGCATATTTTTGTCATCACAGGACACTCAGGGAATCGACACATGCAGGTTGTCAGCTGCGGTGCTAGGAAACACAGGTCGGGCTGGATGTTCCTCCACAAGGAGCGTCATAAACAGAAGTGGCGGCGGCCACAGGTACTCGGTTCTTTGTTTTTTTGTTTTAATATTCATTTTTTGGTTGCGCTGGGTCTTAGTTACAGGGCACGGGATCTTCATTGCCACCTGCGAGATCTTCGTTGCGGCATGCGGGATCTTTAGTTGTAGCACGTGGGATCTTTAGCTGCGGCATGCAGGATCTTTTTTTTTTCAGTTGCGGCATGCGGGATCTAATTCCCTGACCAGGGATGGAACCCAGGCCCCCTGCGTTGGGAGCATGGAGTCTTACCCACTGCGCCGCCAGGGAAGTCCTGGTACTCCTCATCAACAGTAAAGTATCAGTACCCACCAGTGATGTGCAGTACTTGCAATGACATTAATAAATCAGAGCAGAATCAAGGTTATCTCCACAATAACATCCTTGCATTCTCTAGAGTTATCTAGAGTTCTAAAATGCTTTCCTCAGTAGGAGAGAAAGAGGCGGCTTTACTTCTAGCCTTCCCAGCGCTATTTTTACCTTCTAAGCACTGTGTACACACGTGCCATGATCTCTTAAGCGTGTCTCGTCAGGACAAAAAGGCAGAGAATGGTGGCTGCATGTGGAGCTTAGAAACTCCAGGAGGCCCTGAGATGTTTGATTTCTCCACACACTGTCTCTCGGTTACCTCTCGAGTGCGCTTGGAGACGTTTTCCAGGGTTTGTCTGCATGTATCCCAATCTCTGTCTGGTGGGGGCCCCATGGGTGGGTCCTGGAGTGCTTTACACCTTCTTGTTCACGACATGATGTGATGTAGGCTCCCCGCCCCTCCCCCCCCACCACACACACTAACTTTCCACACGGTTCACAACTGAAAAGCTCTTCACCTGGTGTCTTCCTCTCTTTTTTCCGGTGGATTGGCTTTCACCTTCAGGATGAAATCTATCTCCTAAGATACTATATTTCACTGATCCTTTTAGGTCAGTCCTGGTCATTCTGAGTCAGACATCCTCCCACTGTTTTACACACACACACACACACACACACACACACACACATGCATTTCAATTGCCCTTTTCCTACCTTTTACAGCTGCTGTGGTCATAAGAGCTGTTCATTCAAGGCATGTCTTCTAAATTGTTGTCGTTGCCTCCTGGTTAGTCTCCCTGCCTCCTGGCCAAATCCCCTCACTCTTTATAGGAATAAAACATACCCATGAGACATCTGGATATTCTGGTCACAGACTTCCTCATTCTCTTGGGTGTATAATGATACAGTGGACAAGTAGGGTCTTTGGAACATGTAGATGTGGGTTTAAACCCAGCTCCATCTGCTATGACCTTGTGATTTGCATCACCTTTGAGCATCAGGCTCTTCATCAACAAAAAGGAATAACAATCTCTGCCTCATGGAGTTTTTATGAAAATGAAATAACACCATGCCTATAAACCAGTCAGCACAGGTGTCTGACACATAGTAGTGTTGAGGCAAGGGGGAACCCCTTCCAGGGCCCGAGCGTGGGCTCTTGTCTAATACTCGGAAATAAATTGTCCAAGGAGACACACGTGTTGACAAAACAAGATACTTCATTGGGAAGGGGCATCCCGGCGGAGAGCAGCAGGGTAAGGGAACCCAGGAGAACTGCTCTGCCACATAAGGTTCATGGCTCGCAGTCCCAAATTTTATGGTAATAGGGTTAGTTTCCGGGTTGTCCTGGCCAATCATTCTGACACAGGGTCCTTCCTGGTGGTGCATGCATCGCTCAGCCAAGAGGGATTCCAGTGAGGAGGATTCTGAGAAGTTGGTAGGACATGTGGACTAGTGTCACCTCTGTCCTTTTGACCTCTGAATTCTTCCGGTTGGTGGTAGCTTTTTAGTTCCGCATTCCTTACCAGAACCTCCCGTTGTAAGATAACTCACGCATGTGGTTACTATCTTGCCTGGCCAGGGCGGGTGGTTTCAGTCAGTGGCTCCCCTAACAGTAGGATTTTAACAGAGGCGACCCCTCCCTTCTTCCCTTTGTTATCCAAAGTAAGGGCATCTAAGGGTTGGGGAAATACTGTGCAATTTTTCTTCATGTGACCTTTCTGTTTGAAACACTTAGTACTAGCATTCTATAAGTTTGTACTACCTTGTTGAAAATATCTGGGGATTCTGAAAATAGAATTTGAATCCTGCTTAAATATATTTTCAACATAGTCCTGTGGAGGGGTGAGGATGAAAAGGGGGAAAATTCAGTGATGAAAAAATAACTTCATGAAAGAAAGAGAGGTTGTAGGTGAATTATTGTTAGCCTATTGCTTTTTCTCTTCTAGTTACTTTGATTTGATTACAGGCTCACAATATAAGACGGGTGGCATTTTTTTCCATCAGCGTTTCTCTTAGAGTCTGGTCTTTCAGAAACAGACACAGAGAACAAAGCCCCTTTCCTCTGTCCTTCCAGAGCTAACATCCCACCTTAAATCCAATGGGATATCCCAGTTATTTATTATAATGGAATTTTGCCAAGTGTTATGCAAATAACACTTCTCATTCAAAAGATCATAAGAGAAAACAGAGAGCTTCAGTCATCAGTCAGCCAGAGAATGGATTGCACCATGAACATTCCTTTCTTTCCTTGCAACTCCTGTCATTTCAGCCCCTCTCTCCACACTCCCCACCCCCAAATTTAAGCATTTCTTTGGAGCAGTATTTGCTGGGTTAACTTTCATGGAAATGGTGATAATATTAGGAATCAGAAGAAATGTGCCTTCCCGTTTTAGCAGCCCTCCCCCAACCCCCCAGGCTTAAGCATTTTGTTCTTGTTGTTGTTGTTGTTAAGACGTGTTGGGTGGGGGCTTCCCTGGTGGCGCAGTGGTTAAGAATCCACCTGCTAATGCAAAGGACACTGGTTCGAGCCCTGAGCGGGGAAGATCCCACATGCCGCAGAGCAACTAAGCCCATGCGCCACAACTACTAAGCCTGTGCCCTAGAGCCTGCGAGCCACAACTACTGAGCCCACATGCCACAACTACTGAAGCCCATGTGCCTAGAGCCCGTGCTCCGCAACAAGAGAAGCCACCACAATGAGAAGCCCACTAGAGAAAATCCATGTGTAGCAACAAAGACCAAACGTAGTCATAAATAAATAAATAAACAATAAAAATAAATCTTAAAAAAAGAAGTGTTGGATGAGTCAACTTTTATTTAAATGATGAGGATGTTGGGGGGGGGGTCAGAAAAAATTTAAGAAGTTCAAGGATAATGACAACTTGGTGACCAGACGGAGGTTTCTCTCCTCCACTTGCTGCTGACAATGCCGTAGCATTCAGGTGTCTTCTCTGGAGTGGGCAGGAGTTTTTACATAAATGTAAAGCCTTACACAGAGCTGCTTCTGGCAGAAATTTTATTATAACCAATTCAACACATCTCTCTGCACTGGCCACTCATGAGAGTAACAGCGGCTTTGTTATGCAGACCGCATCTTTAACGCAGAATTTAGTTTTAGGGGAGTTTACCTAGGCCTGAGAGGTGGACTCATGCTGCCCAGAGAGCACAGAAGACTTTTCTGAGTGAATGACGATATTCCACCCTCACCCTTGCTGCCGGCGATGTCCTGGATCCGCAGCGGCTGGGCTTTCTGACCTGTACCTCAATCTCAAGTTCTGTTTTGGACAGGGAGGAGGGAGGGCGTCAGCGGGGAGAGGGAGATTGAAGACGTCAGAAATGGCCTCAACCAAATTAGTAATTAGGTTTTTTTGTTTACTGTATTTTGACTGCGCCTTGTGGCTTGCGGGATCTTAGTTCAACGACCAGGGATTGAACCAGTGAAAGCACCGAAACCTAACCACTGTGTTGCAGGAAGGGGGACCCCTTCCAGGGCCTGAGAGGGGGCTCTTGTCTCACACTCGGAAATGAATTGTCAGTGGAGACCGTGCTGACAAAGCGAGAGGCTTTATTGGGAAGGGGCACCCGGGCGGAAGGCAGGAGGGTGAGGGAACCCAGGAGGACCGCTCTGCCGTGTGGCTCACAGTCTCGGGTTTTATGGTGATGGGATTAGTTTCCGGGTTATCTCTGGCCAACCATTCTAACTCAGGGTCTTTCCTGGTGGCGCACGCATCGCTCAGGCAAGATGGCTTCCAGCGAGGAAGATTTGGGGAGGTTGGTAGGACATGTGGACTGGCGTCTCCTTCTAACCTTTCCCAAATTCTTCGGTTGGTGCTGGCTTGTGAGTTCCAAGTTCCCTACCAGGACCTCTTGTCGTAAAACAACCCATGCACATGGTTACTGTGGTGCCTGGCCAGGGTAGGCGGTTTCGGTCAGTGGTTCCCCTGACAACTAGACAACCAGGGAATTCCCTAGTAACTAGTTTTTAAAGCTAATGAATTTCTTCTCTAACTCTGCTTATCACTCATTGGCCGTGTGTATAACATGCTGCTTTTCCCCTCCTCAGGCCGTGTCTCTCTCAGGGCCGATCGCAATTCCTGCAACATGCATTCACTTTATTTTATTTTATAAAAATATTGGGCTACAGCCGATTAACGATGTTGTGATAGTTTCAGGTGCACAGCAAGGCGACTCAGCCATACCTATGCATGTATCCACTCTCCTCCACACTCCCCTTCCATCCACGTCGCCACATAACATTGAGCAGAGTTCCCTGTGGGTTCTTGTTGGTTACCATCTTAAATAGAGCAGTTGTGTACATGTCGATCCCCGAATCCCTAACTATCCCTTCGGCCCACCCTTCCCCCCAGTAATCATAGTTTCGTTCTCTAAGTCTATGAATCTGTTTCTGTTTTGTAAATGAGTTCATTTGTATAATTTCTTCTTAGATTCCACATATAAGTGATATCATACGATATTTCGCTTTCTCTGTCTGACTTACTTCACTCAGTAGGACAATCTCCAGGTCCATCCATGTTGCTGCAAATGGCATTATGTCATTCTTTTTAATGGCTGAGTAACATTCCATTGTATATATGTACCACATCTTCTTTATCCATTCCTCTGTTGGTGGACATCTAGGTTGCTTCCACGTCTTGGCTATCGTAAACAGTGCTTCAGTGAACATTGGGGTGCATGTATCCTTTTGGGCCATGTTTTTCTCCGGATGGATGCCCAGGAGTGGGATTGCTGGGTCATATGGTAGCTCTATTTTTAGTTTTTTAAGGAAGCTCCATACTGTTCTCCATCGTGGCTGTACCAATTTACATTCCCACCAACAGGGTGGGAGGGTTCCCTTTTCTCCACACCCTCTCCAGCATTTATTGTTTGTGGATTTTTTGATGAGGGCCATTTTGACTGGTGTGAGGTAATATCTCATTGTAGTTTTTATTTGCATTTCTCTAATAATTAGCGATGTTGAATGTCTTTTCATATGCCTCTTGGCCATCTGTGTGTCTTCTTTGGAGAAATGTCTGTTTAGGTCTTCTGCTCATTTTTTGATTGGATTGTTTGTTCTGATGATATTAAGCCTCATGAGCTGTTTGTAAATTTTGGAGACTAATCCCTTGTCGGTCACGTCATTTACAAATATTTTCTCCCATCTGTGGGTTGTCTTTTCATTTTGTTTACGGTTTTCTGTGCTGTGCAAAAGCTTTTGAGTTTAATTAGATCCCATTTATTTTTTTAATTTACATTATTCTGGGAGATGGATCAAAAAGATATTGCTATGATTTATGTCAGAGAGTGTTCTGCCTCTGTTTTCCTCTAGGAATCTTATGGTGTCCGGTCTCACATTTAGGTCTTTAATCCACTTTGAGCTTATTTTTGCGTATGGTGTTAAAGAACGATCTAAATTTCATTTTTTTTTACATGTAGCTGACCAGGTTTCCCAGCACCATTTGTTGAAAAGACTGTCTTTCCACTATTGTGTAGTCTTGCCTCCTTTGTCGTAGATATGCATTCACTTTAAATCCACCCATTCTCCTGTCTTCTCTTCCAGGTAGCTATAGAGTCCACTGTCTCAAACGGGGACCTCAGGAACAGCTGTTCCCTGCTCTACATCCACCCCTAGCAGCTCAGCGAGTAAGGCCTTGGTGGCTGTGGGGGAGATTTGCCAGGGCTTTGACAGGTACAAGACTCCCCGTATCTGTGGGTTTCCATGGCCCTTGACTGACCCTGGGCAGAGGGATGGAAATTAAGTCATTGCTAAGGGTCATGAGGGGACAGAATAAAGCCTGGCCCCAAACGTGTCATCTTCTCCACACCTAGAGAAACTGAGTTCATACCCTGCTCACATTGGGCACCAAAAAAATCCTTTCTTAGCTTTCTTCTCTTACTTGGCTGGCGGGACCACTCGATAGCAGTTTTGGTTTCCCTTTTGTATAGTTTCAGTATGTGCCTTGCTACACAAAGTTTGGTGCATGGACCAGCAGTGTAAGGTCACCTAGGAACTTAGAACATCAAGCCCCACTTGAGAATCTGAATCAGCATCTGCAGTGTAACGTGATTCCCAGATGATTCGTGTGCACGTTAGAGCTGGAGAAGCACTGGTTTAGTGGGCACTGTTCTATCTGATCCTCGCATTAACGCTTCTGTCGTGGGTGTTGTTTACCAGCAGCGGAAAACCATGCAGGGAGGTGACGTGCCCTGTCGCACAGCCAGAGGCAGGATTTAAACCCAGATCCAGCTCATTCCATAGCATAAGCTCGTAATTGTGGGTTTCACTGACCTTAAAAGCTATTGGTAACTTTAGCAGAGGGTGTGTGTCTGCCCACGTGCCCGTGTGTGTGCCCACACCAGTGTGAGTGTTTGTGTGCATATAGAAAACATGATTTTGAGATCAGATGAGGTCAGATCAGTATTATATTTATTTTTACTTGGTGGTAAGTATTGACCTTTCCCACCAAGAGAATTCCCTGTAAGAAGTGATTTCCATAAATCACATTAAACTGAATTTATTCTGCCTTTGCAGTATTTCCAGATCGAGGTGATGTTGTTCACATGTTTGATCCAGAAGCCTCTTTGAGGGAGACCTAGCATAAATATAAATATGGGTAAATCTCAGTTGACTGTCTGGTATGATGGTAGAAGAGGGCTGTTTAGTAATGAGCAGCAACTAACGGACCTGTTAAAGCAGGAAAATAAAGAAAGTGACTCTGTCCTCCAGTTTCAGAGAGATTTCATGGGATAGCTGGTTTCTGTTCTTTCTAGTCTCATAATTGGTGATAACCGTATTAAAATCCTGATACCCAGGCACCATAGGGAGTGACACAACCTAGGGACCAGAAGGTGCAGAGAAACCAACAGGACAGGTAATAGGAAAGTTTCCATCAGTGTCCTTCCCGCTGGCGAGTCTCTGATTCGGTTTGGTCATTGCCAGTAACTCAAATGGGTACAAGGCCAGCTGGGGATGAATGAACAAGTCCAATCAAATCAGACAGCTCTAAACACTAGGTCCCTGCTGGCACTTCCCCTCGTCCACGTTTGGAACGAAGGGCAGTGATAGCTTCTTGTTGTTGTTCTTGTTGCTGCTGCCATGCCACGCAGCTTGTGGGATCTTAGCTCTCTGACCAGGGGCTGAACCTCAGCAGTGACAGTGCAGAGTCCTAACCACTGGACCGCAGGGAATTCCCAACAATAGCATTTTAAATTACCTTGTTGAACGGATACTTATACTTGCGATATTGTCTGTGAAGACAACTTGAATCTCAGCTCTGATTTCTTCAGGCCCCAATTCGGGGAGGATTCTTAGAGGGGCTCAGGTCGTGGAGATTTCTACCAAGGAGGGAAAAGATGGACAGATTGCATCGTTACTGTGAGAAACTCCTCCAAATGTCCCCACGACACCAACACAGTAATTCTCTCCCTTCTCTCTATCACACACACAATTTATTGAGGGGACAGTCTTTTCCTGGTATATATCCCTGGCAGCTTTGTCATAAATTAACTGACCACATATGTGTGGGTTTTTTCCTGGGCTGTCTATTCTATTCCTCTGACCCGTGTGCTTCTTTTTGTGCCATTTCTACACTGTTTGGTTACTGTAGCTTTGTAATATGTTTTCAGGTCAGTCAGTAAGTTTCCTCCAACTGCTGTTCTCCTTTCTCAGGATCCCGTTGGCTCTTTGGGGTCCTTTGTGATTCCATACAAATGTCAGGATAGTTTGTTCAGCTTCTGTGAAAAGTGCCATTGGAATTTTGGTAAGATTTGCATTGAACATGCATACTGTTTTGGGTAGAATGGACATTTCAGCACTCCTAATTCTTTCCATTTATGAGCACAGGATATCTCTCCATTTATTTGTGTCTTCATTTTCTTCATTAATGTCTATGGTTTTCATTGTGCAGCTCTTTCACGTCTTGGGTTAAATTTATTCCTAGGTAGTTGGTTCTTTTGATGTTACTGTAAATGGGATTGTTTTCTTGATTTCTCTCTCTGATGGTTCATTATTATTATATAGAAACACAACTGATTTTTGTGTATTGATTTTGTATGCTGCAGCTTTAGTGAATTCATTTCTTGGCTCTAACAGTTTTTTAGTGATTTAATACGAAAACTGGAATTAAAAATCCCTCTGTTTCTACCACGTCCGGGTTATCCACAACACCCAAGACATAGTGACTACTAATATAATCTTCCCACAGTGCCCCTTAAAAACATGTGAACTCCTACAAGGGTGCATTGCATCATCATTTCCGGTGAGCAGGATCTGGGTAGGGCTTGGCCTCTGTGGCAAAGGGTGTTGTCTTCTCTACATTTCTGCCCTTCTACTGATGTGATTGTTTTGAAAAGTAATTTATTCACCAGTAATTTCAAACACATAGAAAATTTAAAATAGCAGTACAAAGTACTCACACTTGCCACTGCACACAAAACAGTTCAGTGTGTTTTACCCAAAATGGTGATTCTCTTCCAGGGAACCAGCACGAAACCTCCACATGAGGAAATTATTATGGTTTCCACTTTATGATCCAATCCACAGGCCCACTTCAACTTTCAGCAGCTGCCCCAACTCTCAGGAAATCTCTCTTTTCATTCTGACCCTGTTTGGGTTTTCTGGAACCATGACTCATACTTTCCTTCATTATCACAACCTCGATGGGTTGAAAGTGCACAGGATGAGTAAGATCTGGGCGACCTTCTCTATATTGTACCATGGATCAATCCTGCATTCATTTCTTATTGTGATTAAATGTACATAACATTTACCATTTAAACCATTTTAAGTACACAGTTCTATGGCATTAACCACACTCACACTGTTGTGCAAATAGCCTCACCATCCATGTTCAGATTTTTTCCATTTTCACCAGTGAAGCTCTGTAGCCATTAAACACTAATTCCCCTCAGCCCCTGGCAACTGCGTTCTACTTCCTGCCTTTGAATGTGACTCCTCTGGACACCTCGTATAAGTGGAATCATACCATTTTTGTCCTTTTGCAAGAGGGCTATTTCACTTGTCATAATGGATCAAGGTTAATACATGTTGTAGCACGTGTCAGAATTTCCTTAGATTTTAAGGCTGAATTTCCAGTGCTTTCTGTGTATACCACATTTAGTTTATCCATTCCTCCACTGATGGACACGTGGGTTGCTTCTACCTTTTGCTGTTGGGATTAACATTGCTGTGAAGGTGAGTGTACCCGTATCTGTTCCAGTCCCTGCTTTCAATCTTTTGGGTATAGACCCTGATGTGGAGTTGACGAGTCATATGTTAATTCTATGTGGAAGTTTTTGAGGAACTGCCATCCTGTTTTCGACAGAGGCTACATCATTTCACTCGATTCCTCTTAAGGCAGAGTAATGTGGATCAACCGCCATATCATTTATCCATTTACCCATTGGGGGACATTAGCACTGCTTCTACCTTGTGGCTACGGTGAACTGTGCTGCTGTCAATAGATGTGTACACCTGTTTTCAATCCTTTGGGTTCTATATCCAGGGGTGGAGTGGTGGAACCATAGGAAATTGTATATTCATAAACAGAGGTTGCACCATTTTCCATTTCCACAACACTGTTTTTAAAAGTTCCAGTGTCGAAAATGGGCAAAACAGGTCTTCAGATAGTTAGATGTTTTCAGGAGCTGATGTTATGAGCCCGACCTTTGAAACTCCTCATATCTAGAAAAGCACTAAATCCCCGTATGGTGACGTCTGTTCCTCGTGACGAGCAGAAACCCCCTACAAAAAAAATGTGTTTGATTGCATGTACTCCTCCTTTACCAAGAATACATATATACCAATCCTCCTCCCTGCCTCTTTGGAACATTTCTCAGAGCTATCTGGGACGCTGTCTCTCGGGCTGCAGTCCTCATTTTGCCCCAAATAAACGCAACTCACAGCTCTCAAAAAAAAAAAAAAGTTCTAATGTCTACACTGTTGTCAACATTTGTTATTTTTAATTTTCTTGATTATACCCATTTTAGCGTGTGTGGAGTTATTATTGCATTGTGGTTTTAAGTTGCATTTCCATCGTATCTTTTCATCTGCTTGTGGACCATTTTCATGTCTTGTGTGGAGAAGGGTCTATTTAAGTCCTTTGTCCACATTTAAAATTGGGTTGTCTTTGTTGATGAGTTGTAGAAGTTCTTGATACACACTGGATAAAGGCTCATCAGATATAAATATAATGTGGAATTATTTTCTTCCATTCTGTGGGCTGTCATTTCACTTTCTAAACTGCATCTTTTTTTGATGCATAAAGGTTTTTAATTTTAAGGAAATCTAATTTTTTTCCTTTGGTTGCTGGTGCTTTGCTGTCAGATCTAAGAAACCATTGCTAAATCCGAGGTTATAAAGGTTTATCCCCATGTTTTGTTGGAAATTTTACATAGTTGTCCCTCAGTATCCATGAGGAATTTGTTCCAGGACACCCTGCAGATACCAAAATCCATGGACCCTCAAATCTCTTATATAAAAGGGTATAGTATTTGCAAATAACCTAGGCACATCTTCCTGTATACTTCAAATCATTCCTAGGTTGTGTATAAGAAGTAATGCAATATAAATGCTATATAAATGTTGTAAAAACAGTGTAAATGTTATGCAAATAGTTGCTGGCACGTGGTAAATTCAAGTTTTTCCTTTTGAAATTTTTTGAAAATTTTTTTCTAATATTTTTTGATCTGGCGTTTGTTGAATCCATGGATGTGAAACCTGTGGTTACAAGGGGCTGAGTGAAATTTTACTTTTTATATTTAAGCCTTTTATGTATTTTGAGATACTTTTTGTATGTGATATGAGGTAAGGATCCAGTTTCATTCCTCTGCAGGTGGATAGCCAATCACCTAGCACCATTTGTTGAAAACACCATTTCCCCCCATTTTAATACTGTTGACTGTAGTCTGAAGTCTGTGCATTGTAAACGAATGGGTTTATTTCTGGGATCTCCATTCAATTCCATTCATCTACGTGTATACCTTCATGCCAGGATCACAGTGTTTTATTTAATGTTGCTGTGTGCTAGTGTTGGAAATTGGGAAGTGTGAACCTCCCGTTTTGATTTTCTTTTTAAAAATTGTTTAAGCTCTTTAGGTTCTCTTGAAATTCCATATTTCAGGGTGTCACATTCTCCTCCCTTTCATGTGGATGTACCCCAATTTGCTTATGCATTCATCTCCTGAAGACATCCTGATTCCTGTAAGGTTTAGACATTATGAGTTGAGGTTCCGTGCATATTAGCATCCTTGTTTTTGTTTGGATATGGTTTTTCAAAGCAGTTGTGTGACTGCTGGAGGCATGACGGGTGGATCTCAGGGTGTGAGACCTGTTCAGCTTTGGATAATACTGCCAAACGGTATCTCGGGAGGCTGTGTGTGCCTTCCATCAGCAATGAAGGAGAGTTGCTGTTGTTCCCCATCCTCCAGCAACTGGTGTTGTCATTTGGGGAGGAGGTTAGCAGCTCTGATAAGTAGGTGGTGCCATCTTGTTGTTTTAATTTGTAATTCCCTGATGATATCCGACATGGATCATATTTCTTGTCCACTTATTTATTATCTGTATATCTTCTTTGGCCAGGTGTCTGTTCAGCTCTTTACCCATCCGTGATGAAGGTGTTTGCTTTGCAGTTGTACAAATTGTTTATCAGATATGTGTTTTGCAAATATTTTTTCTCCTGATGTGTGGCTTGTCTTCTGGTTTCCTGAGAGTTTAAAGTTTTACATTTCTGAAGTCCACGTTCAAAATTTTATTTCTTTTGTGGAGAGGCTTTTGAGGTTTTGTGTTAAAATTCATCAGGTCCAAGGTTATGTAGATTTCCTTCTATGTTTTCATCTACAGTTTTTATAATTTTGCATTTTAAATTTGTCTTTGGACAATCGCGAGTGAATATTGGTGTAAGTTGTAAAGTTTGTGTCTACAGTCTCTGGACTGCGTATGGTTTCCGATTAATTATTCTGTAACTATTTTTGGAGAAGTCATGGGATATTTGGCTCCATTTCAGTTTGAATTTCCAGACTTAGTGGTTTCTGCAGGCTTGCCAGCTGGGAGCCTGGGCTCCACTGAACTGAGAGGTTGGGGCCTGCACTTCCCAACTGGCTAGCAGACAACGCCAAGCCTGCCTCTCTGACCACTGGGGTGCATATGTGTTCCCTCCCTCCTGTCACAGCTCATTGCCTTTTTAAAAATATATATTTATTTATTTTTTAGGCTGCACCATGTCTTAGTTGCAGCATGCGAACTCTTTAGTTGCGGCATGCAAACTCTTTAGTTGCGGCATGCAAACTCTTTAGTTGCGGCATACATGTGGGATCTAGTTCCCCAACCATGGATGGAACCCTGGCCCCCTGCATTGGGAGCGCGAAGTCTTACCCACTGGAGCACCAGGGAAGTCCCAGCCCATTGCCTTTTGACAATGTTGAAGGTGACCTGAAGGTCTAGAAATGCCCTCATCCTCTGTGTCTGGGAAACGGCTTCCCGCAAAGACCCTTCCTCACAGATACTCTGCTGAGACTCAGGATCCCCCCTTTCCTGACCGGGCCACACAGACCCAGTCCCTCCCCAGGCTCATTAGCCAGGATGACCCGCTCCTTCCCAGGATCAGTCAGAACAAGAGCTATTGACCCGCACGTTCCCCTCCTCCCCAGCCCAAACTGCAGCCACTGCCGTCCGCCTGGGCAGAAGCCCGCTCAGGGCACCTCCCGAGTGGGGTCCTCGGATCCATGTGCCGTCAGGCCTCCTTTATGCTAACCCCACAGCCAGGCCTTTATACTTGTGTCTACAGCTCTCCATGGAGAAACCTCCTTTGCCCCAACTCTCCCGATGTTTGCAGACCTTGTCTCTTTTCCTACAGCTTTTCAGTCTCAGAGTTACCTGTCACCACTCACCATCCCTGCAGAGCCCAGAGATTTCTCCTGCAAGGAAAGGTTCTGGAGAAATCAGAGGGATAAATGAAGATGCCCAAAAGGGGGAAGAGAGTGAGTGGTTTCTGGGTAGAATTTTAAAGTCCTCCACGTAACAGATCATTTGGGAGCATCCTGTGTCTTCCTGCTCATTCTAAAAACATGTTTCTGAATTTTAATGGGGGAAATTCTTTATCTCATACATATCCCAAGTGAAAGGCCCATTTAACAAAAAGTGTTTACAAAGAACAAGGACACACTACCCTTTGTTCAGACACTGGCTGAGAGCTTCCCTCCAGGAGCCTCAGAGGGCCGAGCAGCCACGACCCTCCCCCCACACGTGGGCCTCCTCAAGTGCATCCCGCACACGGGCCCAACCCCATCGCAGAATCCTGGATTGGCCAATGGCAGACAGCTGGCTAGAGATGTGGACAAGTGAAAACTGCCCAAAAGCCTGGGACCACCCTGGGGTGTGGCTTCAGGAGCATGATCCAGCCCAACAGAGCATCCTTCTAGCAACACACCACATCAGGAGCTCTTCTGGTCTGGGAGGTGGCAGGAAACTGTGAGTTGAAAGGAGAGCTGGGGGTGGGGGCGGGGGTGGGGACGGGGGAAGCTTTCTGCTGAAAATAGTTTCTGTTTCCACCCCTGCCACCAGCTTGGTGTTTGGTCTCCAACAAGCCCCTTCCCTCCTTGGCCTGGGTTTTCTTTTTCTTTTTTAAATTTATTTTTATTTATTTGTTTATCGGCTGCATTAGATCTTCCTTGCTGTGCATGGGCTTTCACTAGTTGTGGCGAGCAGGGGCTACTCATTGCAGTGCATGGGCTTCTCACTGCAGTGGCTTCTCTTGTTACGGCGCATGGGCTCTAGGTGCGTGGGCTCAGTGGTTGTGGCTCGAGGGCTCTAGAGCGCAGGCTCAGCAGTTGCAGCACATAGGCTCTGCAGCATGTGGGATCTTCCCGGACCAGGGATTGAACCCATGTCCCCTGCATTGACAGGCAGATTCTTAACCACTGTGCCACCAGGAAAGTCCTTTGGCCTAGGTTTTCTCACCTGTGGAGAAATGAGTTGGACGCCGGCTTACCGAGTTTCCTCTGAGTTTGTGGTGTCTCTGTGATATCTCAGCCCCACAGGCACCTCCCTCTCATTCAGACACCTAGTGGTTTCATTCGTTTTCATCATTTCCTGGGGGGAAAGTGGGAAGGAGGGTGGTTTGTTGCAGAGATGGATCTCATAGCACCTAGGAAGGCAGGACACTCATTTCCCCTTTAGCTGCGCTGATAACCCTCCACTTTCATCAGCAGGTGAGTGACTGTGGCTTCTTCCTAATCATGGTGCAAAATGTAGAATTTCTGCCAAAGAAATTTGATTTTAATGAGAGACTAGATCATAGGAGAGAGTAATTATCTAGATGGTATTAGGCACGTGCCAGGTTAATTTTAAATCACCTTTTAGGTCAATCTATCTTAATTATTCCATTAACTGTTTTTGACTAGCAGTTTCAATAATTGTATTAGCACAATGCCTGGTAGTATAATTGAGTTTTGGATCTTGTTCACTGTGACCTCAGAGTCAGTGCCTGGGCTGTCTCCCTGGGCTGGTGTTACTGTGAAAGTGTGTGTGTGAGTATGAGTGTATGCACATGCACACGCACACTGGGGGAGGGATGCTTTCTCCTTATTTTATTTCTACTGTAGAACCTTGTGTGTTTATTTTATACACAATAGTTTGTATCTGCTAATAAAACTTCTAATTTATCCCTCCCCTCCTTTCCCCTTTGGTAACCGTAAGTTTGTTCTCAATGTCTATGAGTCCGTCTCTTTTTATGTAAATAAATTCATTGTGTCATATTTTAGATTCCACATATAAGTGATAGCATATGGTATTTGTCTTTCTCTGACTTACTTCACTTACTATGATAATCTCTAAGTCCAACCATGTTGCTGCAAATGGCATTATTTTTTTTTTCTGGCTGAGTAATATTCCTTAGTAGATATGTACCACATCTTCTTTATACATTCATCTGTCAATGGACATTTAGATTGCTTCCATGTCTTGGCTATTGTAACTAGTGCTGCTATGAATATTGGGGTACATGTATCTTTTTGAATTACAGTTTTCTCTGGATATATGCTCAGGAGTGGGATTACTGGATCCTATGGCAACTCTATGTTTAGTTTTTTTGAGGGACCTCCACACTGTTCCCCATAGTCACTAATTGATTTAAAGCCAGCTCACCTGATTTCAGGGGGTGCTGACTGATTTAAAGCCGGCTCACCTGACTTAAAGGGTGGGGCTGACTGATTTAAAGTAGTGGAGTAGGCTAGGGAGGGCTATGTGGCCTGGGAGACTTTGAGAAATACCCACCTCTGTAGGGCACCTCATTGCACTTGGAAAGGAGGGCCGAAATCAGGCTGCAGGTCCTCAGTGCAGCCCCTGGAGCTGGGGAGGTGGGGAGGAGGAAGGGCTGAGAGTTGGCATTAGAGCACACGGCCACTAGAGGGCGCTAGAGCACCAGCAGAGCCGCTTGCAGCTCCCCACGCTAGACCTCCAGGCTGGGAAATAGGGTTGGCGATGGGGTTGGCGGATCCCCAAGGACGTGCCCAGGGAGGATGGGTTGGTTACCTGGAGCTTCTAACTCTCCGGCCCAAATTGCCTTGCCTCACAGAGGGAAGAGAGGTCTGCCTTCAGCATCCGATGGGGGCACTTCCAGCCTGGTCGGGTGGCCCAGTGGCCAGACAGCCTCAGAGGCTGTCTGGGGTCTGACTGCCCTTGGCAGTCCTGCCTTATTCTCCAGAGGCAGGACTCTGGACCCAGACCTACCTAGCTTGACTCTTGGGCTTGCAGTTTGCAACCTGCTGGTCTGTGTGGGTGTGGACATCTGGAAAATGGGCTGGTGGTTGTGAACATGGAGCATGTAAAAGCGGTGGTATTTGGGTGGGTGGGCTCTGCCCTTTATCTCCAGAGTTCTCCCCAAACTTCCTTCTTCCCTTTCCATTGGAACCTCTTCCTCCTGTCCCCACACCCCTGCGAGAGATTTGGCGGGGTGGGGGGGGGGGGACCTGACCTAAAGCTGAGTCACTTAAGGGTGTGACTTAAGGGTGTCTGATTGATTTAAAGCCGAATCATGTGACTTAAACGGTGTGACTTTGTTTTCTGATTTTAAAAGAAATTGGACCATTTTTATGGGCCCCTAAAAGTATCGGGGGCCCTGGCACTGTTCCTGCTGCAATAAGTCAACCTGGCTTTTCACTTTGTGTGGTGCTTCTCCTCCCCAGCGCTCTTCATCCCTCGCAGGCCCCCAGCTGTGTAAGACTGGAAGCAGCTCAGGGCTCATCAGGTCCAGCCTGACAGGTAAGAAAACTGGAGCAGAGGAGAGAAGCAACTGTCTAAGGCCACACCTTGAGAGTGACAAGGACTAAGCCAACCTCTGACTGTCAGGTCCCAAAACAACACAAGAGAGAGAACTAGTTTTCATGTTAAAAAAGAAAAAAAAGATATGCAACCTCCACCCCCTCATGCATTCCCTCACTCTCTGTTGAGCACCAGCCATGCACCAAGCACCACGGCGCTGCTGGGGACGCGGCACAGAGTGACGCTGGCGGGAGGGAGGGACCCCAGGGACTCACGACCTTCTAATGACCATCCTGATCAGTGGCACAGAGGGAACGTGCACTTACTACAGACACAGAAAGCAGAGCAACGAAACCCAGCGTAGGAGGAAGGAGAGGCTTCCGTTATTTATTTGGGGACCTAAGAAAAAAGAAGAAGAAGAAATGTCTGAATTGACCCAAAAATTATTTAAGGGGAGAAAGAGGAATAGAAGTGACAGTTGGCCTTTGTGGTACTACAAAGCCACATGATCAAGTTCTGATGGTGTTAACCTAAGATTGACAAGTATCACTGGAAAAGAGGGAGCCCATGTGTGTGTGTGTGAGACTTTAATTCAGTGGGAAAGGATAGCTAATTTAAGATATGATAAAACCACAACTGACTCTCTACCTGGAAAAGTCTATATTTGGACCCTCACCTCTCATCAGTCACAAAAATCAATTCCAGGTGGATTAAGGCCTAATGAATTAAACAATAGAAACCCTAATAGAAGTGGAAACAGGAAACCATATGTACTGAACAAGGGTATCAGAGGCTCAACCATGACAGGAAATGCAAAGACTGTAGTAAAAATGAAGCACACATTTGACTACGTTAATTTTTGTATGTGTGTCAAAAGATACCATAAACAAAACTAAAAGAACATTTGCAATGCAGGTGACAGATAAAATGCCTGTGATAGGTCAAGAGCATCTCTAAATTGATTTTATTTTTAAGACAAAAAACCTTACCAGCAATTGACAGTGCAGCAGAATTTCTGTGGGCGCTTTGTAAGATGTTTAGCAGCATCCCTGGCGTCTACCCCCTAGATGCCAGCAGCACCCCTCCCCCACTCACGAGTTGTGATGACCAAAAATGTCTGCAGGCATTGCCACATGTCCCTGGGGAAGGAGAGAAAAATTGCTCCATTGAGAAGCTCTGCAGTAGAGCAAATCCACTAATAAACATGTGGCAGGACGCCTCAATAATCAGGGACAGGCACAGAGAAGAATGAGATGTCATTTTAATGATAGTGCCTACACCTGGCACGAATGCAAGGAAAAGAATGCATGGAGGATGCAAATAGGAATTGAGAGCCTCCAAAGGAGATCAGTCTGTTGATGCAGAAGGGAGACACAAGAAGTTGTCTGGCGTAGAACTCAGAGGCTGTGTGACGGTGTCATGCAGGTGTTGAGGGCAGGCCTGCACAGCCAGCCAGGACTTCCGGGGACTTTGGGGACCAACTGCCAATTGCATTTTGTACGCAGTTGCCTAATCAGACTATCAGCCTGAAAATTTCAAAACTATGATTCCTGAGTCAGAGGGGTCTGTTTTCCTGTGTTTGGCCAAAGGATGGGGATGGATTCCACACCCCTCTGGCTGTTCTGCCTCCATGAAAACACAGAAACTACACTCAGAGGGAAAAACCCTGAATTTTTAAGATAAAGACCACAGATGAGGCCCTGCTCCCAGGTCCAGAGAGATGGGCAGGGGACTTCCCAAGCTGTCTCTGAAGGACCCTGAGGTCACACACAGCCCCCAGTAGCACCTGAAACTTTGAAGCTGTCATCCTTCTGGAGTGTAATTTGGTTTTTCTTTCATTTCCTCATGCTCACTCCTACCGTCACCTTTCATCCTCATGCAGTCAGCACCTCCAGTCCAGTGACAAATAAAAGGGACTTTTTTAGTCTACAAATAATAGATGCTGGAGAGGGTGTGGAGAAAATGGAACCCTCTTACATGGTTAGTGGGAATGTAAATTGGTGCAGCCACTATGGAGAACAGTATGGAGGTTCCTCAAAAAACTAAAAATAGAGTTGCCATAGGATCCAGCAACCCTACTCCTGGGCATATATCCAGAGAAAACTGTAATTCAAAAAGATACATGCACCCCTATGTTCATAGCAGCACTATTCACAATAGCCAAGACATGGAAACAACCTAAATGTCAATGACAGAGGAATGGGTAAAGAAGATGTGGTACGTATATGCAATGAAATATTACCCAGCCATAAAAAAGAATGAAATAATGCCATTTGCAGCAATATGGATGGACCTAGAGATTATCATATTAAGTGAAGTAAGTCAGAAAAAGACAAATACCATATGATATCACTTATATGTGTGATCTGAAATACAACACAAATGAACATATCTACAAAACAGAAACAGAGTCACAGACATAGAGAACAGACTTGTGGTTGCCAAGGGGGAGAAGGTGTGGGGGAGGAAAGGATTGGGAGTTTGGGATTAGCAGATGCAAACTATTATATATAGGATGGATTAACAGCAAGGTCCTACTGTATAGCACAGGGAACTATATTCAATATCCTGAGATAAACCATAATGGAAAAGAATATGAAAAAGAATGTATATGTATGTGTGTAACTGAGTCACTTTGCTGTACAGCAAAAATTAAACACAATATTGTAAATCAACTATACTTCAATAAAATTTTTAGGAAAGGGGACTTTTTCATTCCTCATGTCTTCAAAAGAATATTAAGGTGAAAATGTTCTTCCAGTAGGACTTGAACCCCAGGAAAGGCTCAGGTTCCAAGCACTGGGTCAGCCACCAAAGTCAAACCCAGCAGTGGGTCGAGGCCCCTCACACCAGTCAGGTTGCTGTTCCCTGGATCAGCCACCTGGCTCAGGGCCAGATCCCCAAGCTCACGGTCCAGGTTCCAGCTCAGCCCCTTTCAGCCAAGTCACCTCATCTAAGCCACTCACTCTCTCTCAGCCTCAAGTTCCCACTCTGTGAAATGGGATAATAACTCTGCCCACTGGTCTGTTTGAGGGGCAGTGTGGCACAAAGGTTAGGCACCCAGGCCACATACTATACAACCCAGCATCCCACCCCCAAGTAAAGACCTAAGAGACGTGGTGAGTGCATCCACTGAAAGACATGCATATGAATGTCCACAGTGACTCTATTCACAATAAAAAAAAACTGGAAACATCCCAACTATCCATCGGCCAGAGAATGGACAATCGAATCGTGATGTTTCCATGCAATGGAGTGCTGACTGGCAACGAACCAGAATGCACGAACGACTTTGGCTCATGAC
Organism: Hippopotamus amphibius kiboko; assembly: GCF_030028045.1. Lineage (NCBI taxonomy): Eukaryota > Metazoa > Chordata > Mammalia > Artiodactyla > Hippopotamidae > Hippopotamus > Hippopotamus amphibius. Next base: position 40,392,395 of record NC_080196.1, on the reverse strand, counting down.
ATAAATGAAGCTCAAAGATGCTGCACTGGAGAAAGAAGGCAGATATAGAAATACCATCAAGAATAGACAGTGCTGGGACTTCCCTGGCGGTCCAGTGTTTAAGACTGAGCTTCCACTGCAGTGGGGCATGAGTTTTGATCCCTTATCAGGGAACTAAGATCCTACATGTCGCATGGCATGGCGCGGCCAAAAAAAAAAAAAAAAATCAGAGTAGTGGTGGCCCTTTCACTGGAAGTTGACTGGACAGAGGCACAAGGGAACTTTCTGGGGTGTTGGAAATGGTCTAAATCTTGATCTTTGTGGAGGCTACATGGATATATACACACAAAAATTAGTGGAGCTGTACACTTAAAATCTGTACACTTGACTGTACAGATTGTTACACCTCAAAAAAAAAAGAGTAAAAGTAAAAACATACAACAGCAACAAAAACTACCAATGATGGTGCCAGGCTAGCGTTAAACATTGGGACGTAAATGACTGTCTCAGTTTCCTCCTGTCCAAAGTGAGGGCGATGACAAAAACAGTACCAGCGACACAGCAATGTCATGAGGACCCTATGAGACAGTTTAAAGACCAGTGTCTGCGTGCGGTGTGTGCTTTCTGAGACAGATGGAGTTCTTGATGTTGGTTGGGGGGACACGTAAAATGCTTGGCACAGGGCCCAGCACACCTAGGAGCTCAACCAGTGCTCGCAAGTGTTATCTAAGGCATCAGCCCAAGAAGGCTCCCTGACCTAGTGACAGATGAGCCTAACCAGGTCTCCCCTTACCAATCTAACCAAACCTCTAGGGCCAGCTGAGCAGCCCATGGCGTCTCCCTCTCTTGGCAACGATCCACTGTATTTTCAGTTCCTTCCCATCAACCATCTTTGTCTCTCAAGACTCCAGGCAGATATCACCTTACCCTGCCTGCCCCGGGGGCCTCTCACTGGGGATTTCCAGCTTGGCTGGCTCCCAGCTTCTGGACAGACATAAACACAGCCCCCGGCTGCTTGTCCAGGGCACAGCTCAGGTGTCTCTGAAGAGTCAGCACTCTGTCCCCCTGGCTTCCAGAGCAGGGCTGGCTGTGGGGGCTGCCCCTCCCTCCCCTCTCCACAGGCTCGTGGCTGGGCTTCACACTTCCTTCTGTGCTCTCTGCGTCCACCACTAGAAGGTCAGCTCCATAAGGCACACACTTTGCCGGTCTCGGTCACTGCTGTTTCTCTAGCACCTAGAGCAATACCTGTCACACAGTAGATGCCCAGTACATATAAATTGTCCAAATGAGTGAGCTGAGCAAATCAGCATGGCGCTGGAAAGGCCTCTAGGCATCCTGACCAACCCCCTCCGTGGACCCCCAGCCAGCCCTGACCAGGTCTCTCTCCCCACAGCATCCCTTTACTCTCTTGCTCGAGAACCTAACATGGCTTGAGAACCTATCGTTTAGCACAGGGAACTCAATGATCTGTGGTGATCTATATGGGAAGGAAATCTAAAAAAGAGTGGATATACGTATATGTATAACATTCATTTTGCTGTACAGTAGAAACTAACACAACATTGTAAAGCAACTATACTCCAATAAAAATTAAAAAAAAAAAAAAAAGAGAAACCAACATGGCTTCCAACTATCAACTCCATCAAGTCACAACCCCTCTGTCCTGGTTTCAAGACTCCCTCAAGCCGCCCCCTCCTCACCCGATCAAAGCTACTTCCCACTACTCTTCACCACATCTCTGCAGCTTACTAGGTCCAGTGACCTCCAGGAGCAACAGAGCTGGACTAATCTTTAGCAACCAAATCAGAACTAACAGCTGAGGGATAGTGGTTAAGAATCCGCCTGCCAATACAGGGGACATGGGTTTGATCCCTGGTCCAGGAACTAAGCCCATACACCACAACTACTGAGCCCGCGCACCTAGAGCCCGTGCTCCGCCACAAGAGAAGCCACTGCAATGAGAAGCCCATGCACCACAATGAAGAGCAGCCCCTGCTCTCCACCATTAGAGAAAAGCCTGAGCGCAGACCCAACGCAGCCAAGAAAAAAAAAAGAATGAAAAGAAAAAACCAAAACTAACAGCTGGCTCGTACCTACCTGGCAGGGTCCCCAGGAGGCATGCAGATAACAGTGTAAAGTGCTCGGCTGGCCCCCTGAACATGGGCACTGCCATCCTCTGATGCTGGAGGCTCTTGCTCTGGGTCAGTGACAGCTATGGGGTCTACGGGACATAGGTTCAAATCCCAGCTCCATCGTTTTACTGATGGGTGACAATGGACAAGATAATTCACCTCACAGGCCAGTTTTCACATCTGAAAGGTGGGGATAATAAAAGAGCCTGCTTCCCAGACCTACGGAGGAATTTAATTAGACAGTGTGTACAATGCGCCCAGCATGATAACCTGCTCAGGAGTAAAAACTCAACAAACAGCCTTTGTTATGATTAATCAGTATCCTCTTTGGGGAGCCTGCCTGGAAACAGGGACTAGCTGGTTCCTCTGCGTGATGACTGGTTTAGCACTGCCATTGCCCTCCATCTCTCGCGGGTCGCTGTCTGTTCAGAGTCCCCTCAAATCCGTCACCTCATTGCTTGCCCTGGTTGTCCCGGCTGGGATCGCTTTTCTTGGTCATCACGCTCGGCTGTGTGGTCGTCACCAGCTGTGGGGGCAGGGCCAGCACAAGGGCACCATCTGGGGGGAGGCCAGGGACAGTGCAGGTAAAACTCAGGCCAGGCTGGACGTGGCTCCTTCCCAAAGGAGAGGTCATCTCTGTTCGCACAAAGAGGCACGCGGTCCAGCCCAGCCCCTGAGTTTAGGGAGGAGGCGGCTCTTTGTCCTCAGATGGTTAGTTTGGGGCATCTTCCTCCTGTTTGTTGTTTGCCGTGTCCCCTTCCGTGTTCAGGTGGTGGCATCACTGTCCACACTCACAGTGTGCGGAATCCTCACTTCTGGTCTCCGTCCTCCGCGCTCCACCTCACCTGTCTCACCTCACCTGCATCCATCTAACTTACTGTTTCTAATATGCCGTGATCTAGCACAGCATTTCTCAAACCATTCGGACCGCAACCCACAGTAAAAATTACATTTTATGTCATGACCCACACAGCCATGTATACCTAAAGAGCCAAAACAACGTATTCATTAAATCACAGCTACCTTTACTATTTGTGATGTACTCTGATATATTCCATTTCATTTAAAAAAAATACTTATCTTGACCCACTAAGTTGATTTCACCTCCACAGAGAGTCTTGGCCAACACCTTGAACATCACTGTTGGGACACCTGCCAAAGGTGAGATCCCACACGCGTTTCCAGCAGCCACAGCATCACCCAGGAGTTTATGAGAGAGGCAGAGCCTCAGGCACCACCCAGACCTGCTGAATCAGAATCTGCATTTCCACAAAGCTCCCAGGGGATTCATGTGCATGTGAAAATTTGAGATGCCCTGGTGTAGCATGCCAGGAAGCCACACTTGTCAGAACTGCATTTATTAAAACAAGTATCTGTGGACTCCCTTATAAATAAAGGATGTGAACTTGAGCAAGGGCACAGAAAAATCTGCTGGAGTGCCCCAAGGGCCCTTTCCCCTGTTGTACACCACCAGGGGGTTGCCAAGAGGTGACTTTCCCCTGCCTGTGACATCTGAAAATCAGAGGTGGTGTTGTATGTCTTTTCGTGTGGCTTAGTCACAGCTAGGAGCTTTGAAAGCCAATTTCAAAACACAAAGATGTCTCATTCCCTCCGCATCTGACAGTGGGAATTTCACAGCTTTTTTCCAGGAATGAGCTCCTGGAGAATGAAAAGATTCAGGACCAAGAACTAAGAGTCCTGGGTCTGAGGCCCTGTCTGATCATTAGCAGAGTCTTGGTTTCTCTGCCATTGAATGAGGACATGCTGGTGACCATCTCTGAACGGCTTCCTCTCAAAGTCCTCTGAGCAGTCCCCGGAGGTTGCATCACCTCCTCCGAGACTCACTCCTCTGTGACCTCAGGCTGGGTCCCGCAAGTGGTCCTAAGGGTCTGCCCTGCCTTCATAGCTTCCGACTCTCCCCGGCCTGGCCTTGGACAGACCCCCGAGGACGCAGACCGGGGGAGGGGGCCGCGAATCCCCCTTCATTCTCCACTTCCTCAGAATGAAACATAGTTGTAAATCGCCTGTTGTGCACGGGAGTCCCTCTGCCGGAGCCTTGGTGGATCCCACCCCTCCATCCCAGCCCACCTCCTGTCACTAGACATTACAGTCACCCTCAGAGTGGACTTTCCACTGCTCTACTGCCCATCTTTGTTTGTCGGGCAAATAAACGTGGAAAAGTGGGCTCAACAGGGAAGCAGCTTGTGTGCTGCACTTGGTGCTGACTCAGAAAGATAAGCAAGATTTGTTTTGTTTTGTTTGTTCACTTTGTGTAGAGGCAAATCAGCCCGGATGATGAGAATGGAAGCTGGAGGTAGAGGTGGGAATGGGGTGGGCGACTGGGAATAAATGTCAGAGCGATGCCCAGCAATGGAAACCCGGTAGGAAACAGGGCTGACATCATCCCAACCAGCTAAAAGGTCAGACTTTTGTTTTGGGTCTCAGCAGTTTGCTTATTTGGGATGCTATTGACAGGAAAATCAGCCCTTTAGTGTACCTTATCTTTCAAGACTGTTAGATATTTACCAAGGGCTAGAACTATGTTGTCTGAACATTTTCAGCAGTAAATATGAGTCATGGAACCTAAGGTGAGAAATATAGGAGATGTGTTGTATAGAAAGTCCTGCCCACCACCTTTGGCTCTTACTTCTACTCTCTGAAGGCGGCTGGGTGCCAAATGCCAGCACCTCACGCTGCACTGGACTCAGCCGGTGTTCAGGGCAACTTGGAAAGCTGGGAGGCAACACCCCTGTAAGCAGCTCTCATCCCATGGTGGGTGGGAAGTGAGTGGATAAAGACCCAGCTTCCTTGCCCCTCCCCCACAGGTCCCCATTGGTTATGAGCTCCAGTTGCCCACAGGGCTGCCTGGCCCAAGAGAAAGTTCTTGGATTTCCTTCTCTCTTCTGTGGGGAAGTATTTCAGGGTCTGCTTCTGGAGAAATGTAACCTAAGGCAATGGGACTAGTACCTCAGGAACTCAAAATAGGTCATAATGACCCTGTACCCTGAGTTGAGTAAACATGGAAGAGGCTGGTTCAAGAGGGGAGGAAATTCCCATCACCAGAAAAATGCGGGAAGACCTGGTGACCATCTCAGGGGGGCCCCACTGAAGGGGGTTTCAGAAATTAAAAGGCTTGCATTGGGGATTTTCCCTGGCGGTCCCACTTGGTGCTTCCACTGAAGGGGGCCCCTGGTCAAGGTGCTAAGATCCTGCGTCCCACGTGGTGTGGCCAAAAACAAAACAAAACACCCCCTACGTTAAAAGGCTTGCCTGATTGTATTCTCCAAGGTGATGATTAAACTTTCTAAATCCCCACTTCTCCTCCTGTACCCTCTCAGCCAGCAACCTTGAGCTAGGCACCCAGCAGAAGGGAGGGACTGAAAGTTCCATGACCTTGGGCAGAATACAACCTCCTGGGCCTCAGTTTCCTTATTTGAAATAGGAGGGCATTACCTGAGGGGACATCCGGGGCCTCTGCCAGTGTTGACTTTCCAGGACTCGGTGAGCTGGTTGGGGTGGTCTTTGAATAAGGGGGGAGACATGGGGGACGATCCAGAGGGCCCTGTGCGACCTGCAGGGAGCCCCTTCCTCTGAGGCTCCGTGTCCTTAGCTGCCACGAGGGGACTGGATTCGATGACCTATGAGGTCCTCCTCAGCAGCAATGCTCAGGGTCTTCAGGTCTGACCCGACGTCCTGCTTTTCCTCATCCCCACAGCCTGGGCCAGGAATGGAGCCCAAATCCTACCCTCTAGGTACCCGTGGCCAAATATCTCCTTAGAGCAGCCCTGAGCCGCGAGCTACCCGTCATTGTTGGCATCTGGACACAATAAAGCTACAGACGTTCCTCACAGAGCTCCCTGCCCCCTCCCCAAATCACACTGCCGCTTCCCTCCTCTGCTGCTGTGAGGTACCAGGGCAGCCTCCACGCTCTGGGCGTCTCTAGTGTCTGTGAGTCCCCTCTTCCCTCTCACCCTGAACAGACAAGCTCTGTTCCCCATTAAAAGAATGCCAGTCATTTGGGGGCAACAAGGTCATCCCAAGGCCTGTGAAGGCATACACCACATTCTTTGTTTTTCTTTTTTTTTCTTTTTTTTTTTAATCTTTATTGGAGTACAACTGCTTTACGGTATTGTGTCAGTTTCTGCTGTACAACAAAGTGAAAGAGTCACGTGTATACATACATCCCCATATCCCCTCCCTCTTGAGCCTCCCTCCCAGGCTCCCTATCCCGCCTCTTTAAGTCTTCACGAAGCATCAAGCTGATCTCCCTGTGCTCTGTAGCAGCTTCCCGCTGGCCACCTATTTTACATTTGGCAGTGTGTATGTGTCGATGCTGCTCTCTCACTACGCCCCAGCTTCCCCTCCCCCCGGTGTCCTCAAGTCCGTTCTCTATGTCTGCATCTCCATTCCTGCCCTGCCACTAGGTTCATCAGTACCATTTTTCTAGATTCTGTAAATATGTGTTAGCATACGGTATTTGTATTTCTCTTTCTGGCTTACTTCACTCTGTTTGGCAGACTCTAGGTCCATCCACCTCACTACAAATAGCTCAATTCCACCCCTTTTTATGGCTGAGTAATATTCCATTGTGTATATGTGCCACATCTTCTTTATCCATTCATCTGTCGATGGACATTTAGGTTGCTTCCATGTCCTGGCTATTGTAAATAATGCTGCAATGAACATTGTGGTACATATATCTTTTTGAATTATGGTTTTCTCTGGATATATGCCCAGTAGTGGGATTGCTGGGTCATATGGTAGTTCTAGTTTTAGTTTTTTAAGGAACCTCCATACCATTTTCCATAGTGGCTGTATCAATTTACATTCCCACCAACAGTGCAGGAGGGTTCCCTTTTCTCCACACCCTCTCCAGCATTGATTGTTTCTAGATTTTTTGATGGTGGCCATTCTGACTGGCATACACCACATTCTGCTCAGTCCTGTCAGCAGCTCAAAAAGCAATTTGTGGCCAGGAAATCAAAAGGGTGTGAAATTATAAAGCAGTGTTCCAGCCCCTGGACCAACCGAGCAGAAAGTGACTTGGATGCTTCATAACCCAGGTCAGACATGCCTGCCCCCAGCTGCCCCCAGACCCCTACTCAGGTTAAAGACCCTACAGGTGGTCAGCTAGCTGCCTGTCCTGTGATTTCCACAGCTTAGGAAGTGCATGTGAAAATCTCTTAGAATATGATCCGCAGAACCAAGGTTGGACCTTAGCGTGGAGACCTGTGTGATTTTGAGCTTGTCATTTAGCTTTTCCACCTCTCAGCCACATGAATGCATTAATCGGCAGCCTGCTCCATGGTTATGAGCTTCCTTGGGCAGGAGCATTACTTAGGAAAATGACATGAAAGGATAGAGCCAACATGTTTCCTGTGATTATCTTTGAGTGGATTTGATTGTCCTATGTATTCTTATGCTTCTCTGTCATTTCCGATTTTTGACAATAAGCACATGCTACTTTTGTAACAACAAAAACTAAACATAGTTATTTGAAAGAGGGTTTTACGTACATACAACTGTTCACGGATTAGCCCCGTCTGGCTTCCTCACTGGCAACATCCTCAACTCTTTGTCCTTAGGCTGGAAAGGACCTAATAGTTCATCCAATCCCAATCCTCATCTTACAACCAGGAGACTGCCTGCCCTCAAGCTTGGCCTTAGCTGTATTCCCTGCAGGAGGATTCACAATGACCTTCTCTGACTTCGTTACCAATTAAAGTTAAAGAAAACCCAGCAAAGGGACTTCCCTGGCGGTCCGGTGGTTAGGATTCTGTACTTTCACTGCCATGACTCCAGGTTCAATCCCTGGTCAAACTAAGATCCCACAAGCTATGTGATGTGGCCAAAAAAACAAAAGTAAAAAACAAAACAAAAAACCCAGCAAAGAAATAGCAAATGGAGGGAAGGCAGTTCTTGGATAAGAAGTTTATGCGTCACCTTTGCATCCTGTAAAAACATCCGTCTTTCTCCTCCCCTCTCTCTCTCTGAGTCTTCCCAGCAGCTTGCTGATGTTCCTCCTCACCCAGCAGATTCACTTGAGCTTCACATCTGGCGTGGGCCTGGGTGCCTAGGGGTGGTGTGGCTGCCTTGGGGCTCACAGGAGAACCAGCCGACGCTCCCTCGTAGAGAGAGGGGCAGAAGGGGCAAATATGAGCATCTTGGTGAAGGCTCAGTCATCCTTAAATGTATTGAGGATTTTTTTCAAAGGGGAAGAATATCTATCACTGTGTCTACCTTACAGGTAGGAACCACATAAGTCTTGAGCGTGGTACCATCAACATCTTATATACAGTGGACACTCAATAAATTTTATCTTTCCAATTCAAGCTTTTCACTCATCTGCCTAATCCTACCAGAAGGCTCTCCTGCCAGTACTTGACTTGTAAGCTGGAAATCTGAGAGCTTAGGAACCTTGGTGAGAGGACACAGGGAACCTGAGCAGCCAGGATAAAAAGACCTTCAACCAGAAACATATAAAAAAGCAAATACTATTTTCGAAAGAGAAAAAGAAAGGATAAATTTCTGAATCCCAAGGTCCCACCAAGGGAAGTCTTCATCTTTACAATGTTACAGTCCTCCTGGGCCCTAGAGGTCCTCTGGCTCAGCCATCAGAATGAGGGGATGAAAAAGTGACAGAATTTTGTAGAAACGGGGGCTCCTTGGGGCTTATGCCCCGCCACAGGCTGCCACATCGTGAAAAGCAAAAGTGAAACCAATCCCAGCAAGAGTCATTTTCGCACTCCGGGATCTCCAAGAGCATTACGTTCATTCATCTCCTGGTGTCTGAGAAGGGCAAAGTGCAGTGAAAGACTGTGATCTGTAGCCAGCAAAGCAAACTCAAGAAGCCGTGGCCACCGCAGAAGAGGATTCGACACCTTTGGCGATACTTCTCACTGCATTTCTTGGCTACCCCCACGCCCCTGCCCTAGTTGGTGCTGTACCCAGGATACCCTGCCTCAGAGGTTGCCACCTGGCCGAAGGGGCTTGCCAAGCTGGAGAAGGGGCTCGAGGCCTCGACTTGCCTGGGACTTGTGGGGAGCTCCTTGTCTATTCCTCCGCCCTCTTCCAAGTGTGAGTCATGGGGAATTCCAGGGTGTGACCGACTGGGAAACGCCAGCCAGGGAGCTGCAGAGAGATAGAGCTCTGGGTTTCAGCACAGAGGCAAGGGAAAGTTCTGATTAAAAAAAAAAAAAGGATGTGGATATGGATATTGGAGAGAGGGTAGTGGAGAAAGGCCTTGGAGGTGGGAAGGGGGCCCAGTTCTGGGGGTTCCTGAGGCTCCTAGGGAACTATGTCAGATGGAGAGGGACTGCTAAGGAGAGGAGTCCCTGCGTGGTTGCATCTCCAGCTGTGAGGGTCTGGCTTGTGCAGGAACTACACCAGCTTGATGTAGAGGTGAGCAGGAGGGGGGAGGAGCCGTATATGACACAGAGGGGTTTCCAAGGGAGAGAGTGAGAGGCTGGAGGCGAGTGAGGTGGAGAAGAGTGAGAAGCGGTGAGGGATGGATGGTGAGGTTTGGGAATGTGTTGGAAAGTGAGAGTCCAGCCAGGGAGAAGGTCTGATAAGAATGGGTATGGAAACTGAAGTGGGTGGAGAAGGGGTGGTGGGCGGGTGGCTCCGTGTGCGCGCTGCGGGGGTCAGCCGCCAGGCTCTTACCTGCATTACAGGTGGAGGCCAGGGAGCCACCCGGCTGTCCGGCGTGAGTGCACTGGTGGCCGCAGCTGCTGGGGCCTAGGCCGGCACTCTCAGGCCCTCCTTCCCCAAACCCCTAACTTGGCCTCCAAAACTGGAAGGTCTCATGGGATGGAATCTTAAATAGCACTGGATACCGTGCGCTTGGGGTTCCCGGGCGAGCAGGTGCACAGGGTTCTCTGGTCATTGCTGTCCTTCCAGGAAATGAAAACAAATGAGTGGGATCTGGCTTCTACTCCCACCCTGGTCAGAGGCTGACCCCTGCGGGAGGGGAATCCCGGGGCGCTGCATGCGTGCCCACTGGGAGGCATCGGTCCTGCTCGCATCCTTTCACGGACGGACAGCCCCTCGGGCAGCCTGGCACTGGATCCCAGGGGGTTAGCGGTGGGATTCTGCAGGATCTGGAGAGCCAAGGGAACCCCTGATCCTGGGCTCACAACAGCGACAGGCCAACTTCGTGTCACCAACTTCATGTTCATCTCCACAGATAGATAGGAGGGGGCCTCCCATGCTGTCCACCTGCACCAGGTGCCTCTCCCCTTGGGGTGAGTGACCTTCCCAGCTCTGACCTGGCCACGGCCTGCCCTTCAGCCAGGTGGAGGCCCCACTGCCCCATGCCCAAATGCCACCCTCAGAGAGGCTATGATGCTCTTCTGACCTAGACCCAAGTACTCAGTGGATCCCAGCTGCCACCTTTTACCAGGCCTCTGGCCGCTCCAGGTGTGGTGCCCACCTTCCCATCAACGGTGTGTACCTGCCTCAGCTCCCTCCGCCTTGAGGGGAAACCAGAAAAGGTTGTAAGCACTAAAGCAAACCCATACACGCAGAAGAAAGGGAGGCAAGAAGCCTTAATAACCTGCCCCAAATCTGAAGGTACAGATGCTGTTGCCTTAGCATTGATAAATCATGAGCTCCTAGAAACCAGTAAGAACAAGACCAGAAACCCAATAGAAAAATGAGCAAAGGATATGCATAGACAGTCCACATTAAAGTAAATGCCAAATGGCTCCTGAGCATAGAAGATGCTCAGACCCTCCCTTTAAAAAGATGTGCAAATTAAGGTTATTCTGAGATATCATTTTTAACCTGTTAATTTGGAAAAAAATTCCAAAGTTAAATAACATAATCTGCTGGCAAGGCTGTGGGGAACAGGGAACATTGGGCATGGAAAGTGCTACAACCAGACGAAGGCTAGTGTGGCAGGATTAGCAGAGTTACAAATGTATTTACCCTTCACCCAGCAATCCCAACCCTGGCAACGTATTCAACAAATGTACCTCCACATATCCACCACGGTTATTTATTTCAACATGGCTTATAATACTGAGTGATTAGAAACAACCCTGGCATGCATTAAGAAGGGACCGAGGAAATAAACGATGCTGCTGCCATCTACCAGAATCCTGTGCATCGTCTGATGGAGCTCTCTATGCACCGTGGCAAGCTCTCCAAGAGGCAGCACAGCAGAGCAGTTACGAACCTGGACTCCGAGGACTGCCCTCCTGGCTTGGAAACCCAGCTGTGTCACTTACTTACTGGCTGTGTGGCCTTGAGCAACTTAGTTAACTTCTGTACTCCTTCTCTCTACTAACTACTGCCTCAGTTTCCTTCACAGGAAAATAGAGCTAATAATAATACCTGTCTCATTAGGTTCTTATGAAGAGTGAGTTAACACTTGTGAAACAAGTAGAATAGGGCCTGACCACCATGCTAAGCAAAAACATCAAGGTACAGAACAGGCCATTACATGCTGCCTTTTGTGTGTTTCTGTGAGTGTGTGTGTGTGTGTTTACTGGTATTTGAACAAAGAAACTCTGGAAGGATATGTAACAAGCGTACAAACGTAACTGCGATTCAGGATAGAAAATAAGGGTAAGGGTTTTCCTTTTTATACAGTTTTTACTTTTTTAACCATATGAATAAATAAATACCTACTCAAAATAGTTAAAGAAACAAATAAGAGGGAATTCCCTGGTGGCGCAGTGGTTAAGAATCCACCTGACAATGCAGGGGACACGGGTTTGATCCCTAGTTGGGGACGATCCCACATGCCGCGGAGCAACTAAGCCCGTGTGCCACAGCTGCTGAGCCTGCGCTCTACAGCCCTCAAGCCACAACTACTGAGCCCACACGCCACAACTACTGAAGCCCGCGTGCTCTAGAGCCAGTGCTCCGCAACAAGAGAAGCCACTGCACTGAGAAGCCCACGCACTGCAATGAAAAATAGCCCCCGCTCGCCACAACTAGAGAAAGCCCGCGTGCACCAACGAAGACCCAACACAGCCAAAAAAATCAATCAATCAATCATAAAAAGTTATTTAAAAAAAAAAGAAGAAAGACGTTTTAGGATCTGTTCCCTGCCAGGAAGCCAAAACCTAGGTGATGATAGGCATTGCCTGAGACGTACTTAAAAAATGAGGACATTTCCCTTTGGAAGGATGAAGGTGATGCTATATAAGATCAAACTACAAAATTATGAACCCATATAAGCAGGAACAAGTAGACTCCCTCCTTCACAAAAGAAATATGCATAGGTGTTTCATGCTCAATAAAATAACCATATTTATTTCATTTTTTAAATTATTAATTTTTTAAGTAACACTTTTCCTACAAAGAACTCAAAATGCATATACAGAACTTATAATTTATAACAACAAACTTTCTTAACACTTGTCATACTTCTCAAACGGTGGAGGGAGGGAATATGAGGTAGACAGAAAGGTACAAAGAGGACAGGGCACTGCAGGTCTGGACATGAGCAACGACGGTGGGGCAAGCAAGCTGCTGGAGGGCCCTGGACTCAGGGAAGGGGCCCAGGAGAAAGCACCCCTTTCTGTGACCTCTGGGGATGAGGTTCAATTTCACTCATAGGAGGAAATGTTCAAGGTTTCCTTAAAAGGAGCAGTGGGACTATCCACAGTGCTGGTGTTTCCTAAGCAGCAAGGCCTCCTGGTTCCTAAGCTCCTTGAGTTCTACCATGAGGCAGTTACAGACATCTCATCACTGGCTGACCAGTGAACAGACATGGCCAGTGAGCCCGCAGTTCTCCAACAAACCAGGCACAAAGCAACAATGATGGGTGAAAAGAGAGGAGGTAGAGAAGGGTCTTCTTCCCATCTGCCCTGGTGGGATTCCTGTCTTCTCAGAGAGTAGAAGGAAACTATAACCTGACATTTACGTTCCTTTTACATCAAATGGTTATTCCAGAGAAAGCGCGGCAACCTGCGAACTCCTCCAAAGAAAACTAAGACAAAATGAGCCAGGATAGCTCTGCCTTCTTGTTGAAAATCCTGTTGAAAAACAGAGAGAGCAAGAAAGGTTAAAAAAGAAGTGATAAAATCATCCAAAGTTAGAAATTCAGTATTGATATTAATTCAATCAATGCCACAAACAAGCTTCTCGGGCTGCTTCATGAAGTACTGAGTGGAAGAATATCTTGGTCTGTTCCATAATGTCCACACCATCTACGGTACCTTGGGAAGTTTTCCTCTGGACATGCTTTCCCATCTTCACCATCACCCAATCGGGGCACTCTTTTCAGGGTTGATTAACCTCTTCCTCTGGCTTCCCAGAGCACTTTCTTAGTCCTCGCAAAGAAGCAAGGGGCTCTGCTTTGGGATTGGAAGAACGGACTTAGATGAGAAAAGCTGGAAGTGATAAAGACCACAGCAGGTTTCTGGAGCCGTAGGTAAACACCACTGTTTATATGGGAGCATCAAGAGAAGAAGGCCGGGGGCCCTACAGAAAGGACTCTCCCTGGCCCTGCCCTCCTCCTGCAGTCTGTTCTCAACACAGCAGCCTCGCAGACTGTTGCGATGCGGCGCCTCTGCTCAGTGCTCTCCAATGGCGTGGCCACACTTAGAAGAGCCTTTACGCTGACCTCAAGGCCCTGCCACCCACCTCTCTGATCATATCTTTACTGCTTTCTCCATCACTCATCTTCAGCCACCCTGGCCTCCTTGCTACTCTTCAAACGTGCCAGACATGCCCCTGCCTCAGAGCCTTTGCTATTCACCTGCCTCCACGGCTCTCCCCCCATGTCCACGGCCCCTCCCCTACCTCTGTCAGGGTTTTGCTCAGAAGGTACCCTCTCAGTGAGGCCTTCCCTTAAAATTGCAAATCCCCCAATGCTTCTCATCACTTCCCTTGCTTTACTTTTCTCCAGAATATTGATCACTCTCTGATAAACTATATTCTTTGTTTGTTTATTGTTTGTCTCCATGAGATCAGGGGAGTTTTCTCTTTTGATCATTGCCATATCTCCAGCACTTAAATGGAGCCTGACACATAGTAGGTGCTCAATAAATATTAGCTGACTGACTGATTGAATGCATGATAAACCATTAGCAGCAGGCTAAGGAATTTAGACTTTGTCCTATCAATAATTGGAAATCATGAAAGAACTTCTTTCCCCCTTTTATAGTTGATAGCAGAAAAACTGAATTTCCTTCCAGCAAGGCAGATGAGAAAATATACAGAGCACTGAGTCAGATGCTTATATATTTAAATTCCAGTTTTGCTGCTTGGTTGCTGAGTAACATTGGATAGATTATCTAAACTCTCTGACCCTCAAATGCTTCTCCTGAAATACCCATTGCACTCATTCATAGAGTTATTTGGAAAACTAAATGAAACACGTAAGAGTATCTCAGAGTACCTGGAAGAAAATGTTTTAATAAATGTTCATGTCCCTCCCGTCTTTCTCACAAACTAAGAAATTCTTTATAAGTTAATGTCAGGGTCCCAGAGAAAACGGATGGCATCCTCAAGTTAGGATAACTCAGGGAGGGTCAGACAAAGACACTGTCTACAAAAGTGGGGGGAGGGGCACAAGGGTGGGCTGGGAGCAGCAGAGTTGTTGCCACTCTTAGGGCCTGTAGGGACAGGGAGGGGGCAGTTTCTAGAACCCAGGAGAGAGTCCTATGGAGAAAAATGTCAAAGACACATTTAAGATCCTAAAAGCAATAGGAAGACTATTTCTAAACACACTTGATATCTAGGAAAATGACATGCCCCAGATTTAAAAAACAAAAAAACAAAAAACAACCAGGTCCTTGAACCAAAACCCCTCAAAACTAGATGGCAAAATAGAAGATGTTATTTTGAGAACCAAGGCCTATTTGAAAACACAGAGCACGTGCTTAAGTGAAAAGAATAACACGTCAAGCTGTGTGATAACTCGAGGACAATCAATTCGGCAGATGAAAATACACCTCTGTGAACTCCTTGCCGGGGAGTTCCAAGAGCAAGAATAAAAGTTTCTTTAAATACATCAAAAGCAGGAAGACATCTGGAGAATCAATGTGACCACTTGATTAAACAAAGTACAAAAGGTGAATAAACAACTGTATATGAAAGCAATATATCATGCCAGATTTGAAATTCTGTTAAAGTTGCTTGAGGTAAGCCTTGAAGCAGCAGAATAAAGCCTTTAACATTTTAGAGCTAAACTTAGGAGGAATTTTAAAATTATTTTTAAAATATTCTGTGGTCTATTTAAAGTGTTCTAAAATGCAATTTTGCAGTACAAGATTATTTTAAAAGTCTAGGTCAAAGCTAGCTTTGTAAAATGTTACAAGAAAAGGTAGGGTAGGCATTAAAGATAGACATATAGATCAACGGAATAGAACTGAGAGTCCAGAAATAAACCCCAAAATTTACAGTTAGTTGATTTTCAACAAGGGTGCTAAGGCAATTCAGTAGGAAAAAAGTAGTCTTTTCAACAGATGGTGCTGTGACAACTGAATACCTATATGCAAAAGAATGAAGGTGAACTTTTAATTCATACCATATACAAATATTAACTCTAAATGGGTCAAAGACCTAAATTTAAGAGCTAAAACTCTAAATCTCTTGAAAGAAAACATACGTATAAATCTTCATGACTTTGGATTAGGCAATGGTTTCTTAGGTATGACCCCAAAAGCACTAGCAACAAAAGAAAAATAAATTAAAATTCATCAAAATTTAAAACTTTTGCACTTCAAAGAACACCATCAAGAAGGTGAAAGACAAAATAAAATTTAAAAGTTAAAAATAAATTTAAAAAAAGGTGAAAGACAAACTTCAGAATGGGAGAAAATATTTGCAAATAATATATCTGATAAGGAACTTACATCTAGAATATATAAAGAACTCTTACAACTCAATAATAAAAAGACAACCCAATTTAAAAATAGGCAAAGGAAAAAAAAATGGGCAAAGGATCTGAATAGACATTTCTCCAAATAGTTACACGAATGACCAATAAGCACATGAAAAGATACACAACATTAACCATCAGGGAAGTGCAAATCAAACTCACAGCAAGATTCTACTTCACACCCACTGGGCTGGCTATAATCAAAAAGACAGTTAACAACAAATTTTGACAAGAATGTGGAGAAACAAGAACCCTCGTACCCTGCGGGTGGGCCACAATGTAAAATAGTGCAGCCACTTTGGAAAATGATCTGAAAGTTCCTCAAAAGTTGACTATAAAGTTGTCATATGACCCAGCAATTCCACTCCTAAGTATGTACTCAAGAGAATCGAAAACATGCCTAAACAAGAACTTCTACACAAATGTTCATAGCATCATTACTTATAACAGTCAAAAAGTGGAAACAACCCAAACGTTCATCAACTGATGAATAAACAAAATGTGATATATACATATAATAGACTATTATTCAGCAATAAAAAGAAATGAAGTGCTGATTCATGCTACAGCATGGATGAACCTTGAAAAAAACATTGTGTTAAGTGAAAGAAGCCAAACATAAAGACCACATATTATATGAGTCCCCTTATATGAAATTCCAGAATAGGCAAATCCAGAGAGATAGAACGTTGATGGTGGGGCTGGGAGGAGAACTGGGAGGAAATGAGAAGGGACTTTGGATTTGAGGTGTCTTCTGGGGTGATGAAAATGTTCTAAAATTGATCGTGATGATGGCTGTGCAGCCATGAATATACCAAAAACCATGTATTGTACTGTTTAAATGGGTGAATTGTATGTTATGTGAATTTTATTTCTCAATAAAGTTATTATTTTTTAAAAAAGAAAAGTGTTTATTTAGCTGCAGAGGTTAAGTTTAAGACATAAGTAAATTACAACTTAAAAGGTAAGACAAAAAAAATCGTTACCAAAAAAAAAAAAAAAGGTAAGGGAAAGAAAGAAAAGAAAAAGAAGAGGAGGTTATGTGGAGAAGTGACTTCCTGATTGGGTGGAGGTACACTTAGAAAATAGGTGGTTGTGATTTGTCCTACTCTGTTCTCCTCAGAGAAGAAAAATTAAAAGGAACCAGGAGTATTCGGAGTGTTAGCTGATAAAGAAGCAGAAGAGCTGGACTAAAGGACTTGCCTAGAATTCATAAAGCACAGTCATCAGTGAAAACTATAGAAGAAACTGGAGCTTAGAAGGAAGGCAGCAAATATCATGTAACAAATGATACGTGGCAAAGAAATGTTCATCTCGAAACAGTGAAAGGGCAAAGCCCCGAAACAAATTAATTTGTTGGCTTCGATAACATGTATTGATCATTTTCTGTGGGTCAGACTCTATTCCAAGTGATTTACATAGAACATCTCACTTAATTCACAACAGCCTACTCTCTGCACCGCAGCCAGGCTTCATTCTAAATGTAAATCAGCACAAGGCACTCTCCCGCTCTCCCTCCCCACAAGCTTCCCTTATACTTAGAGTAAAACCCAAACACCTGACCACCGCCTCTAAGACGGAGGCCAATTCCTGGACCTCAGCACTCCCCACTCCAGCTATTTTGGCCTTCTTGCTATTCCTTAAGCCTGTTCCTATTGCAAGGGCTTTGCACTCCCAGTTCCCTCTGTCTAGAACACTTTCCCCCTAGGTATTCCCATGGCTCTCTCCCTCAGTTCCAATCTCTGCTCAAATATCACCTCCTTAGAGTGGCCTTCCCTCAGGGCCCCTCCAAAGTCACTCTCCATCGCTCAGTATCCCCTAGAGTCTAGTCATCTGCTGTACTGTTTGTCTCTCCTACATTAAGAGTCCTGTGAGAGCAGGCTCATCTTCCATCCTTGTCTCTGTCTGGAACTAAGTCTGGCACATAGTAGGCACTCAATAACTATTTGTTTGAATGAAATTGGTCTATCAATATTTTGATTGTGTTTGTTTCCTTCTTACTTTTAATAATGTCATTGTTGGGACCTTCCATTCTTGTTTTGTCTCAGGGAATGTTTTATTTGAGGGGATGGCTGAGTACTGCCACATTTGGACCAGAGCATAGAAGAGGGCCTGAAGTCAGCATAATGACAGCACCGTGATAAACAAGAAATTACCACAGGTATCTGTCCTGTGATGAATTTAAGGGCAGGACTTTGGGCTGCAAGGGGCAGCCGTCCCTCCCACCATGGAGCCTCACATGATCATTCTCATTCGGCTGCCAGCTTCAGGTTGTTCTGAACGAAAGCTAAGCTGGCTGTAGATTTCATGGCCCCTAAGATTCGAAACAGCAATCATTATTCTTTCCTGTTTCCCTTATTATCCCTTACAATAATCAGGAGAAACAAAGAAATCAGGGGGAGCTGGGCTTAGACCATAACCTGGGTTGGTTCAAGGAGGATAACCCCAATCTGAGGCAAAGGTTCTCCTCCCTGGCAGAGCGTTAGTCACCTTGACTGTCTCAAGGTGGGGCGTGGCATCTGCAGTTCTTAAAATTCCACAGGTGATTCTAACATGCATCCTAGTTGGAGGGTGTGGAGCAAAGTTTCTCACCCTTTAATGTGCACTCAACTCCCCTAGGGCGTGTGTAAAACAGTAAATTCTGATTCCAGAGTTGTGGGCTAGGGCCCAAGATTTTGCACATCTGACCAGCTGCCAAATGCTGCTGCTGCTGCTGCTGGTCCGTGGACCACAGTTTGAGTAGCAAGTGTGAAATCAAATACTGGCTTTGACTCGGGTTCACAATTTTCAGATCTCATTGCTTGGTAATCCGGACATTATTAACCCATGTGTTCTAATTCCTGGGCATCCCAGCTACTTGGCAGCCATAGTTCTGTTTGCTCTTTCCTCCTCCCTGACAGGCCCTTGCTGGGGAAACTGAAGTCTCACCTCTTGAACCATTCTATGATCGATGCTGTCCCCAATGTTTCTCAGCTGCCTGGCCAACTTGTGGATTCTTTCCTGCTGGTGATGGTTCTGACCGATATTATTCTCCTTGGGCTGAGAAGGTGGGTTGTGATCTGCATTGATAGAAAAGAGTTCAAAGAGATAACTCCATTAACTATCTGTAAATCATTCACCACTAGTCACTTAAAACTGTCTTAGACAACTTTCGAGAGGGATGAAATCCTGTCATCATAATGATTATTGAAAAGCAAAGCCTTGCATTGGAATAGATCAACTCTGTCCAGTAGAAATATAATTCAAGCTACATATTAACTTAAAATTTTCTACTAGTAAAGGCAGGTAAAAATAATTTTAGTAATATATTTTACTTAAGACAGTATATCCAAAGTATTACCATGATAACATAAAATCAGTATAAAATTATTAGTTTTACACTCTTTTTATTATATTTAAGTTTTCAAAATCCAGTGTTTATACTTACAGCACATCTCAATTCAGATATTAACTAATTTCATTGGAAAACCTTGTATTTTTTAAAAATAAATTTATTTATTTATTTATTTAATTTATTGACTGTCTTCGGTCTTCGTTGCTGCACGGGCTTTTCTCTAGCTGCAGCGAGTGGGGGCTACTCTTCGTTTCAGCGTGTGGGCTTCTCATTGCGGTGGCTTCTGTTGTTGCAGAGTGTGGGCTTCAGTAGTTGTGGCATATGGGCTCAATAGTTGTGGCTCAAGGGCTCTAGAGCACAGGCTCAGTAGTTGTGGCTCACGGGCTTAGTTGCTTCATGGCATGTGGGATCTTCCCGGCCCAGGGATCGAACCCGTGTCCCCTGCATTGGCAGGTAGATTCTTAACCATTGTGCCACCAGGGAAGTCAGAAAACCTTGTATTTTGATTTCATGAAGTTTACAGTTAAAAAGTAAATTCATATATCCAAATTGTTCCAAACATACCTAAAACTTTTCTAACAATTAAGTTGAGTATCAGGTTTGTTTTTTTTTTTGGCGCATGGGCTTAGTTGCTCCACGGCATGTGGGATCTTCCTGGAGCAGGGATTGAACCCGTGTCCTCTGCATTGGCAGGTGGATTCTTAACCACTGCGCAACCTAGGAAGCCCTATTTTGTTTTTTATAAACTCATTTATTTTTTATTTGTTGGCTGTGTTGGATCTTCATTGCTGTGCGTGGGCTTTCTGTAGTTGTGGAGAGTAGGGCCTACTCTTCATTGTGTGGCTTCTCTTGTTGCGGACCACCGGCTCTAGGCACATGGGCTCAGTAGTTGTGACTCAAGGGCTCTAGAGCACAGGCTCAGTAGTTGTGGTGCACGGGCTTAGTTGCTCCGCGGCATGTAGGATCTTCCCGGACCAGGGCTTGAACTCGTGTCCCCTGTATTGGCAGGTGGATTCTTAACCACTGTGCCACCAGGGAAGCCCAAGTATCAGTTTTTTAAACTTAAATTAATTAAAATTAAACAAAACTTAAAGTTCAGTTCCCCAATTGCATTGGCCACATTTCAAGTGCTCTATTATTTTCCAAGTATTGAATTTTTAATATCCAGAAGGAAAAAGTATCTCACTTTATGCTGAAAAGTCATATGGATATATACATAACCACACAGAGTTCTGAAACTAAAATTGTAGTCTAAATGATCTAGTGGAGAATTTGGAAAAATCTCATGGTTAATCTTTTTGAAAGAATAATTCCTTCACAAAGCAAATAATAAGCCTCAATGTATTGGAATTTTTAACAATATTGTTGTAGGACTTCCTAGGTGGCACAGTGGGTAAGAATCTGCCTGCCAATGCAGGGGACACGGGTTCAAGCCTTGCCCCAGGAAGATCCCACATGCCGCGGAGCAACTAAGCCCGTGCGCCACAACTATTGAGCCTGTGCTCTAGAGCCCGTGAGCCACAACTATTGAGCCCATGTGCCGCAACTACTGAAGCCCACGCACCTAGAGCCCGTGTTCTGCAACAAGAGAGGCCACCGCAATGAGAAGCCCACGCACCACAACGAAGAGTAGCCCCCGCTCACCGCAACTAGAGAAAGCCCGTGTGCAGCAACGAAGACCCAACACAGCCAATAAAATAAATAAATAAATAAATAAATTTATTTATTTTTAAAAAAAATCAGGGCACCTGTATTCCTAATCTGATTAATGAATTCTCTTGCAGGAAAGCCCTTTAAAAAAAAATATTGTTGTATATTGAGAATCCTTCAGTTGCATTTAGGGAAACTTTTAAGCAAATATGACCTTAAGGTTTTATAAGTGCTTTTCCACTGTCAGCTAAAGTGTGAATATTTTATTTTCTCAAATAGTGGTCATCCTTTTAAAATCTTGATTTTTTTTTTTTACTAAAACTAGAGGTCTAGGGACTTCTGGTTGAAGACTGAGCACAAGCATTGACCTCTCCATTTCTCCTAATCCCTCCCAAGACCCCACCAACATCAAAGTATAAAAAAGAGTAAACCCACAACAGTGAAGTGAATGGGAAGCAGGATCAACAGCAGGTGAGAGGTCTGTACATTCTCCTAGAAGGCAGAAAGCAGAGAAGACAAGATAGGAACAAAGAAGCCAGACAGAGAAAGTGCCAAGAACCCACGACAGGAAGCATGGTTACTCCACGAAGACCCCAAAGCTGGGAAAAGGAGACATACCGTTGACTAGAATTCTGATGAGGATCAGCTGTACCGCATGGTACCCTTGACAACCCCAGCCCACTGGACCCAGCAAATTTCAGGTAAAAAATCCAGACCACTCTTCTCTAACAGAGAACAAATCTTGTGGAGAAAGCTAAAACTTCTTTATGAACGTTAGTGCCTTGGGTTAAAGGTCTCCTTGTTCTGGCATTTGAGGGACGTGGGGCCAGAAAGCCAGCTTCCCTAAATCATCACCCTAAAGCTTCCCCAACTCAGAGCCCTCATTTGAGTCCCCACTCAGTGAGGAGCCCTGGAGAAGCAGTTAGGCATAGTGGTAAGAGTCTGAAGCCAGATCATTTGGGTTCAAATGTAAAATCCACTACAGATAAAACTACGTAACCTGGGAAAGTTATTTAATTGCTCTATGCCTCAGTTTCTTCAACTGTAAAATGGGAATGGTAATGTATTATTTTATCAGTTCTAAGATTTCATAATGCCTCCAAAACAGAATGTGTTTATAGTCTCTGGCATGTCATATTCTAACAACACTGTTTACCTTCTTAGTAGGAAACAAAATTATAGTACATTTTACAATTGATGGAATATTAAGCTTAACGAGATACCATAGCAACTACCTTGGAGAGGGGTTGTTGAGATGATTAAATGAGTTAATATAATTAACCTGCGCAGGACAACACTTGGAACATGGATAAATGCTTTATAAATGTTAGCTACCGCTACCACCTGGGAAAACAGTCCTACTCACATAACAGCAGAAAAAACCCATACCAGCTAACTGGTCAGTATTTTTTTAAATAACAAAGGATCATCAGGCAACTGAGGAGAACCACAGAATGAAAGAGAAATACCAGATAAACAAACAAAACAGTAATCCTGAAGAAAACGGATATAATTCAGGGAACAGAAGCGACTATTTCCAAGTTCTAATGTATATGTTTAGAGAGATTTAAGGAAATATTACATTTAGGAAGCAAAAGAGAATGCTATGAAAAAAAGAATAAACCTACAACAAAATCTTTCAGATTTTAAACATATGAGTGCTAAAATTAAAAATACAATTGATGGTCTGAAAAAAATCAAGTCAATAAAATCACTCAGAAAAAAAATCAGAAATTTTAAAATATGAGAGAAAAGATAGGTGATATAGAGAACCAATATGGAAACACCAGCATATGATTAATGAGTCACAAAAAGAGAGAAATAGAGGGGGGAAATTGTCAAAACAAACAGCATAAGACAGCTTCCCAGAGCTAAAGGACACCAAACTTCAGATTAGAAAGTCCTACCAAAAAAAAAAAAAAAAACCACCAAGTTCTCAGGACAACAAATGGGGAAATAAAATCCTCATCTCTGGAACATACTAATATTTCAAAACACCAAGCATAAGGAGATGCTAAAATTCTCCAAACAGAAACATGGATTAGTTTGATGATTGACTTTCCATCAATAATGGATACTAGAATATAGTAGAACAATTAATACCCTCAAGGATTTTATTTAAAAAAATTCTTTTCAACCTAGACGACTCTGCCTATCTAATTCTCAATAATTTGTGAGAGGTGAATAAAGACATCTGCAGACATGCAAGGACCCAGGAAGTTGTTCACTCCCAATTTCTTAGGAAGCCTCTTGAGGAAGCTCTCCAGCAAAACAGAGGATGACTAAACCAAGAAAAAGAAGATTTAGTAAAAGGTGGATCCAACCCATGAGAAGGGAAGTCCCAGGAAGACAGTGGTGCACCAGGCCTAGAGAGTGGTGAGATTCCAGCAAGAGAACAGCTCTAGAAGGGAAGTCCCTGAGGATGGGGAGATTTGATAGAAGAGATAGCATGGTTGAAAAAATCTGGGGAAACTTGAAGATATCATAACTACAAGTCATGTGAGGAGGGGAGGGAGAGGCAATGAGAAAGTTCAGAAAACAATAAAAGGTCATACAGGAAGTTTATGGTCCAAAGTGAAGCCAATTAAAATGTGGCTTAAGTTTAAACTGAGGAATTGTTTTATAGTTCCTTTCAAAAGATGTTCCTCTGTGTTAAACTTTACCATACTTTACCTACGTAACTAGTGATGAAATAAAATTCATATTTTATGGCAAGATGAGAAAAATTTAAACATAAAACTTTTCTTTGCCTGTTTGGACCTCCTCCTTCCCCTTCAGTGTATACTGTGCCTCTGCAGGAACCAGACCTCCCTGGGAGATAACCTTCCTTGTTACTCTTATAAGGGGCCACCCTAACCCATGACCCACTACTTGTAGATCTGAATTATGTAAACTGTCAACAATGTGTCCTTTAACGTACAGCCTCCTGTCTCAAAAACTTACATAACTGTGCTCTGACCTTTAATAGGCAAAACAGTTCTCAGAATTTTCTGAGAGGCTGTTCCCAGGTTATAATCCTCAATTTGGCTTGAATAAAATTTTCCATTTCTTCCTTAGATCCACTGATTAATTTTTTGTCATCACTAGGCATAATTTTAAGCAATCACAGCTTTGATCCCCTATTTCATTACTGGGAGGTCATTATTCTCAGGGAAAATCATTTCAGTACATATGAATTTTATTGTTGGCAGCGACCACTCCTGAACCTCAGAGCCTTAAGAGAGTATGAAGAGTATTTGCACAACCTTTTACCTTTCTAAAATAACAAGTGGACAAGAGGGTACTGGAAGTTTTGGCCTCTCCACATACTGGATCATCTGCTTCCAGACTGGAAAACACATGCCTCCCTTTTTTCAGAAACACACCACCCCACCGGAACTCAAGGCTTCATCTCAAACTCAGAGTGACCTCTTCTTCAAGTAAAGGAAAGTGGTGTCTTTTAACAGAGCATTAAGCCATTAGCTAGTGCTTAAAATTCAATCAGTATGAACATTTAAATCTTTCAAGTATAAAATCAACAGTAACTGCCCCATCTCAAAGGACACACCCCCTCAGAATCAAGCATATTATAGTTGAATGTCCAGTTGCTAACAGTACCTAATCTGAATAATAATTTCCAAAAAAAAAAAAAAAAAAACAGCATGCTTACATTTAACAGCACTACTAGTCAATCACAGGAAGGCTCAAAGGCTCTTACCAAGGACACACTGCTCCTTTAAAAAGGTTTACTAGTATCACCCAGGACTGAAGTACAGCAAAAGACAGTTAGTCACACAATGAGAATGAAAGGAAGTTTGCGCAATTCAAGTGTGACTTCGAGCTACCCGGACTAGACCTGGCATCAGGGAGTGTAGACTACTCGTCCAAGAGGTGCCCTGATGAACGAATGAGAGAGAATGGACAGTAGCAAGAGGAAGAGATGTGTTGAAGGAATTCTCTAAGTTGAGAGTCTTAAGCAGGTTTGTAGGTTGAGGAGAGGGATTAGAGCAGAAGTGCAAGATAGAGTAGGGCAAATTGTTGAGGCAGAGTCGCAGAGGTTTGGGAGAAATGAGGATGAAAACAGGAGGAAGGATACATTTTGAAGGAGGGGGGTCTTCCCTTCCTTTGAGATAGGCTAGAAAGAGAGAAGATGTGATGCTCATGTAGGGAAGACTGCAATGAGGGGTAAGGAGATTAAGGTGTTTACCCCCAATGACGTCAATTTTGTACATGAAGCAGAAAACTCAGCCATCTGCTGAGAGAGGGGGGAATCCTGAAGTGGCTGAAATTAGTCACTAACAGAAACAGAAAAAAAGAAAAGTGACCAGAGCTAAAGACCATTACCCCCTCCTCCCCAAAAAAAAGAGAAAGAAAAAATATGTATATATGACTGATGTGCATTCTCTTTCCAGCTGGAAAGAGTCCTAAACTTGGATCTAAAGAAAAGAAAAATTTATCCTGTCCTCACATAGGAGAAAGTCTTGACTCAGTTACTTTCTAATTCCTGTTCTTAGCTTCTCTGTGCCTCAGTTCCCTCATTTGTTAAAAGGGACTTTAGGATTATGAATATTAAACAATAATGTTCGTGAAGTGCCTGGTATACAATAAGTCCTATGTCATATGTCTCAGCTACTACCACTGGACTTGGTGTCAGACTATACTTACAGGGATACAATAATGTAAACCAAGATTGTTGGTTTTTAAATTATAGAATCAACTGATGGAAAAAGCATGGGAGAGTTGGTTGTGACTGGAAGACAGAATGTAAATGTTAAAATTTTGGCTAATAAAAATTAAAAATCACAGTTGTGCCTTGGTATCGAGGGGCATTGGATCCAGGAGGAACGAGGGGCCCCAGAGCTCCAGGACCATACACAGAATAAAAAGTGGGAGGGATGAGATGGGGGCAGGGAGAGCCAGAGTCTCAGTGCATTAATTCATCTCAGCCAAAGTAGGTAGCTTAAATAGTAGGTGAAATATATGGCCCTTTGATCAAAATTGCAACCATTATTTCCTGTCATTTGTTTCTATTGTTGTTTTCAAGAGTATCTCACCTTAAGCCATTTTGAAATGACACCCTAATGATTAACTGACACCCCAGCAAGGATAACTTGATAATTACCTGAGAAAAGGTGAGGGTACCAGTGAGGGCTGAGAGTTCACCCAAGAGGGGAGGTGCCCAGAGAGAAGAAAGGGCAACCGAGTGGGGAGACCATCCAAATGAATATCATCTACTTCAAAATGGGTTTAGGACCAGCCCTACCTGTGCCAATCAAAAGCATAATGATTTGCAACTATTATTCGGCCTGATTGTCACCTGGGGAATACGAAATCTAGTATCTGCAGTAAGAAGATGGAATACAAGTTGGATAAGTTTCAGTAATGGACATTGGGAGAAATGAAGCAGCTGTAAGGATGTCAACAAGTCTTGGGTATCCCAATTGTGTAGTCAAAGGCGCAGAGAAGGAAGGACCCAGAGATAGGATGCAACAAAAGATTGCCTGTGCCCAAAGCAAGACGTGTGTTTTGCATTCTGGAACTCAACATAATAACTGTTTGTATTTTGTGCCTGTCTGGCCAACTAAGTGGCAAAACCCTTGAGCACATGTATCTATTTCATAATTCTGGAACCTACCTCAGTGCCCTACACAGATGTTGTTGATTATGATTATGAAGTTGCATAAGGGGGTGGAGAGAATGGGACAGAAAAGGGTTGGAGGGAAAATACTGGCTACTCTGTAAGTTGATCTAAGGAAAGCCCTACCTTTTTGTTTGTCTTCAAGACAGCTAGCTCTCCTTTCATTTAAATTTGCAGAATAGCAACAATAATGCATTGGTATAGAACTTTATCAAAATCCTGGAGACACAATTGGTGGTGGAAGTATAAATTGGTAAAAAACCTCTGTGGTGGGCAATGTATCTATTTATCAAAATTTACAAATACAGATGTGCTGGAGGTTATCTGTTGTAGCATTGGTTTCAATGTTAAGTGTTTGGAAACAACCCAAATGTACATCAATAGGATACTATTTAAATAAATGATGGTGTATTCACACTGTGGAATATTATGCCACTGTAAATAAGAATGAGGAAGCTCTGTAAGTATTAATGCAGAGAGATCTCCAAATCATATTGTTAAGTGAGAAAACAAGTAAGAACAGTGTGTTTAATGTGCTAACTTTGTCTAAAAAGAGAGGTGTATAAATATTTATATTCACTATTGTTTATTTTCACATAAAGAACCTCTGGAAGGATATCCAAGAATCTAAGAACAATCGCTACCTATGATAAGAACTGAACAGATGGGGGAGAAGAATACAGGAGAAATTTTTCACTACATGCCTTTCCTTATTCTTTAGTTTCCCAACCTTTAAAATGTATTTTTTTAAGAAAACACTTACACAGCACTTACAAGCCACTGTTGCAAGCCATTTAAAATAAGTAATGCATTATTATTATTATTTAACATACTTATTCAAATTTTAATTTTAAAACTATCTCAGTTGTCATAATTGCATTGCAATTATGCAGAAAAATATCTTTGTTCTTAGGAGACAATGTGCAGAATAACTTGGAGATGAAGTTAGTATGTCTGCAACTTTATCTCAAATGGTTTAGCAAAGAAAAACATCTGTGTATGCATTCATGAGTGTGTGCCTCTGTGTGGTGTGCGTGTGTGTGTGTGCGCGCGTCTGTGTGTGTGTAGAGAGGGAAAGAGAGAGAAAACTAATGTGGCCAAAAAGTGGTAAATCTATGTGAAGAGTATATGAGTAACCATAGATTTATCCATGCAACTTTTTTGTACATTTTAAATTTTCCAAAGTAAACATTAAAGGGGAAAAGTATCTCAGAAAAGTCCTCAAAACTTAAATAAAACATTTCTATTTAGTTTCTACAAACTCTTTGAACTGGTTTTCAAGACCCTTAGAATAATCTCAACTTATCTGTCCATCCTCCTTACTCTTCTTCTTGAACCTTATGCTCTAACTAAGCTGTATCTCCACTTGACCAAATCTTCCCTGTGAAGCATATCTCAAAAATTATTTTCTCAAAGATGCCTTTTTTGAGTCTTCCAAAATAATGTGATCTCTCACCACTTTGAATATCTATAGCACTTTCAGTTCTATTGAGACATATCCTAGTCTAGATTTGGTACAATCATTGCATGTTTTCATTATGTAAAATGATAGAAATGATCATGCATGTTCGATGTGTATATCAGCATCCTCACCTACTGGATACACACTGTCTATAACAATAATTATGGGTTACCGTTCCTAAGAACTTGGAATTGAAAGAAAAAAATGTCTTCTGACAACTAAAAGGCAAGATCAATGTGCGTTTAGTGGAAATGGGTGAGATGGGCCGTCATTGAAAGGGGGGAGGCTACTAACTCTCCCTTGCACAAGCCACTCCCTCTGCCTGGAACCTGTACCCTCCTTAACCCCCTCAGGTCTCAGTCCAGGCTTACATCTCAAGGGAAGCCTTCTCTAACCTCCCTACCAGGTCAAAGCCCCATTATAGTATCTGGACCTCTGCTTAGCACCTATCACATATCTAACATTGGTGTGTGTAACTGACTGCTATCTGCCTCCTTTACCAGACTGTCTGCTCCCGGAAGGAAGGGGCTGTTACTGTTCTTGTTCACCATTGTCACCCCAGCACCTAGCACAGTGCCTAGAATATAGTAGGCCCTATCATTTTTTTGTTGTTGATGAATAAAAAAAGTAAATGTGTCCATCTAGAGGAGGAAAGGGAGAGGTGGGAGCCTTAGAAGTACAATAAAAAAAAAAAAAAGGCAAAATGAGCATCCAAGCACTCTCAAAGGAAGAAAGAAGCTGAATAACTGGACTCTCTACTGACTTCTACAATTAATATATCCCATCTACACTACCTATACATATATGTGTATGTATACATATATATGTGTGTGTGAATATATATATATTTTTTTTAATTTTATTTTATTTTAATTTTTTGGCCATGCCACTCAGCTTATGGGATCTTAGTTGTCCGACCAGGGATTGAACCCCAGCCCCTTGCAGTGGCAGGACAGAGCCCTAACAACCACTGGACTATCAGGGAATTCCTCTATGCGTGTGTATATATTTTTAATTCTGCCCTTTCCTATCAATACTTATTACATTTTTAGAGGTAGGCAGGGCCTCTTTCCACTTTTAATCATTTTTGTTTTCCCAAGAGTGTCTAATTTATCTTAAATAATGTATCAGGATGGTTGCTCTGGACTTCACCAAATCCTACACACTACCTCAACTTTTCTAAGAAGTGTCTTTAAGTTCCCCCTTACAAATACTATGGGTTTTTTCCCCCAAAGAGTTAGTACGAGTAGTGTAGATGTCCCCAAAGTAAGAGATATAAATTTGGGCTTCAGCAAGGACAAAAGCCACTAAAGGGAGAAAGGGACCTTCTCAATCAGCTTCTTCGTTGAGAGTTTTGCTTCGGGCAGTATTCACAGTCTCTATCTTATCTATCCTATCTAATCTACTTCTACCTATCATCTATCTCATACAGCCTGCACTCACCCACCCATCCACCCACCCACCCACCCATCCATCCATCCATCCATCCATCCATCCATCCATCCATCCAATCAGGTTTCCAGTAGGACACCTTCGCAGGGTCCTCTGCACGACCTCCCACACCTGGGCCGGCTCCGCGCCCAGCTGCGCGGCCCAGGCCTGCTCTCCCGAGGGAAAAACACTTGGGGCGGGGCCGGCGGTAGAAGTCACGTGGGCGGCTGTGACCCATGGAAAGTGCACACGGCGCTCGGTGGCCAGAGGCGGGCTCCCGCGCTGGCCGTGGCGCCTCTGGCCAGTTCCCTCCCTCAGACCTGAGTGAGAGGGAGGGAGACCGGGCACCCGGCATTCTCCGCCCGGCACCTCTGATAACGCTGGCGTTAGTATTCTCGACGCCGTAATAACAACTCCAGGTCCCTCTCACACTGCCCCTCTCAGTCTGCACCTTCCCCATTCCTTCAGCGATACTGTAAAATAATAAGGGGAGAAACGCGCTGCTTCCTCCTGAGCCTGTGGGGGAAGGAAACGGGGGGATGCGGGTGGTGTCTGCTACACCTCTAATTGGGGGATCCCTTGTTGCTAACTGGCGGTGGTCGAATGCACGCTGGTGATGCACCACTCGAAAATGCCAGGCGCAAATACGGTTTTACATACGTGGTAAAATGAGAGCTCGAGGCGAGAAAACAAATACTTCCTTGCTGTTGTTGTATATCAGGTTGTTGGCTGTTACTCTCTAACTCAAAGGTAGCGGCATGATTAATTCTTCACCCTGCTTCTGCTTTTGAGGTGAAACTGGAATTAGGAAAGCTTTTGGGGTAAATGTGGCAACCGCCCACAGTGCACCTCAATTTCATGAGGGATCTGTGAGGATTAAGTGGTATAGTGAGTGTGAAAACACTGGAAAAGGTTTACAGTAAAATACAAGTTCTAGAATAGTGCGCAACTTTGTGAATATACTAAACAACCACTGAATTGTACGCTTTAAAAGATTGAACTTTATGGTGTATGAATTACATCTCAATTTAAGAAAACAAAATATATGTTCTAGAAGGTATTCATAGGTCACACAGTCTCAGGCTTTGTGAAATCATTGTTGACAACTGCCCAGATGAAAATTCAAACTTTCAGTCAATTGAGATTTTTCTAAAAAATGGATACCATATTTGATGTGGTAGCAAGAGTCTGTCAGGATGCTTGAAATTTCCACTTTCTCAGTGCCATGTAATTGCTTTAAATTGCAGAATAGTTTGAGATTCCTTTCAGGTGTCTAGCATATTTTTAATCTAAAAGTCTTTTTTAAAAAGTCTAAAACCTCATCATTTAACCCTAACACTCTGTAATGTTTTCAAAATATAACACTTTAATTTTACAACATTTTGGGACATTTTTGAAAAAACAAAATTTCAAGTTTATCTTTCCCTCATGTTCTTTCCTATATTGACAAAATCAAAAAGGATCCTAAGCTGAATTTTCCCTACCTTAACAAAGCAGACATTTTCAGGTCCAGTTAAAGATAAATTTGTATTAAAAGATAAATTTGATCTGTTTTAGTCAATTTGGGGTCATCTTAATTAGTTGTCACATCAGTGATTAAGGGCTAACAGAAACTAAGAGATTTATACCATGAAGCAAAGTCAGTTTTAGATTTTTACTATGTAAGAACTTTGATGAATAGATTTATCACTACTTCTTATAGTTAATGTTTACATACTCTAATGCCTAATTTTATATCCTCAATATCAAGAAAAATGCACGCTAAATGGAATATTTAACTTAGTTTAATACAAATATCTTACCTGGGTTCCTTGACATGGCTGAAACTGGCTGGGAGCTGACAAGTCGAGTCATGTAAGCCTTCTGAAAACTGTATTTCACGCACAGTGATTTGCAACAATTTGTTACTTTGGTAGAGGGATTCAGAAGTTGTTTAGGTTCACAAACAATAGCATCATGTTTTTCCTTCTTCATGTTTTTTCCCTGTTGAAAAATATACTTTCAGAGGATTTCCCCCATTTCTCAGTATATATTTGGTATGTTAGATGAATACTGATACTCTAACACAAGCAGCCTGTATTCCATATTTAAAAAGGTTTTGGATTTGGGTGGAAGATGGAACAGGATAATCTCTAAATTCTTTTTCAACTTAAGTAAAAATCTTTCTATGTTGTTTGGTCTTTAGATCTGCTACACCACCCTGCATCATCTCCCAGCAGTTTTTTTGTCATCTTTTTAATAGCCACATTCCATCAAGGGAACAGTCTAAATTAGTACACATAGAAGAAGAGAGACAAATCAGTGTAGCCAAAAGAAAAATAGATAAAAAAACCTAGACAGGTGGGGAAGGTTGGAGATGGAATACCTTCTTCATCCTACTTCGGAGTGTGTGTGTGCGTGTGTGTTTTTCCCCAGAATGATTCTTGTATTCCCTCTTCAATCCTCTATATACACACAGTCCATCTCTACAGACACTAATGAAGGCTATTCTCCTGTGCTTACTCCTCCCCTTTTTTCTAATATTGTAGCACCAACCCAAGAAGTTGAAGAATTAAAGATTTTTGTTGTCTATCAGTTAATTATCACTTAATCAATCATTTAATTATCACTTTAATTATGTGATAATTAGTTAATTGTCACTTAATTATCTTATTTTAAAGGTTGACCACAGAGTTTGACTTGCTACTTTACCTTCTAAATCTAAGCAGTTACTAGCAAGTAAAGGAGTAGTTGAGAGGTTAGACCATAAAAAACAACTAAAGAAGGTAGCAGGGGAGGACTTCAGGAGACTTAGAGCAGTACTATCCAATAAAAACATGTGAACCACATACGTAACGTTAAGTTTTCTAGTAGACACATTAAAAAAAGTGAGAAGGAACAGGTAAAATTAATTTTAATGATGTATTTTATTTAACTAAATGTATGCCTAAATAAATCCCAGTTATCATTTCAACAGGTAATCAATATAAAAATTATTATTGAAATATTTTCTATTCTCATTAATGTAACTCTTCAAAATCTGGTATGTATTTTACACTTACAGCACATCTCAATTCAGACCAGCCACATTTCCAGTGCTCAGTAGCTACATTTGGCTAGTGGCTACTGTATTGGACAGCAAATACAGTAAAGCTGTATTGCAGCTTTAGAAGAAGAAGTAAGAATTGAAAAGAAATGGCTTTGAGAGAAAGGCAATAAGCAGCTATCTCAGCTAGAAAAACCAAGGTGGGGGAAATCATCAAGTAAAATTCAGATTCATCATTTTTCAAATGTACCACATTTTCCAGTGCAGAATGCTATTACAAATTTTGATTTTTGTAATTTGGGCCAGATTAGGGGAGAGGGAACTGTGGGATGAAGGGTAGTATGTGCCTGGGCATTTTTGGTGCCTTAGGCTGCCTGACATTTTAACTATACTCATCAGGCAATCTCCTAACCTTTGGGACTTCCCTGGTGGTGCAATGGTTAAGACTCTGTGCTCCCAATCCTAAGAGCCTGGGTTCAATCGCTGGTCAGGGAACTAGATCCCACATGCATGCTGCAACTAAGGAGGCTACCTGCCACAACTAAGAAGCCTGCCTGCCGCAGCTAAGACCCAATGCACTCAATATCAAAAAAACAAACAACCCAATCAAAAAATGGGCAGAGAACCTAAATAGGCATCTCTCCAAAGAAGACATATGGATGGCCAAGAGGCACATGAAAAGCTGCTCAACATCACTAATTATTAGAGAAATGCAAATCAAAACTACAATGAGGTATCACCTCACACTGGTTAGAACGGGCATCATCACAAAATCTACAAACAGTTAATGCTGAAGAGGGTGAGGAGAAAAGGGAACGCTCTTGCACTGTCGGTGGGAATGTAAATTGATACAGCCACTATGGAGAACAGTATGGAGGTTCCTTGCAAAACTAAAAATAGAGTTACCATATGACCCAGCAATCCCACTACTGGGCATATACCCAGAGAACACCATAATTCAAAAAGACACATGCACTCCAATGTTCATTGCAGCACTATTTACAATAGCCAGGACATGGAAGCAACCTAAATGTCCATCAACAGATGAATGGATAAAAAAGATGTACGTATATACAATGGAATATTACTCAGCTGTAAAAAGGAATGAAACTGGGACATTTGTAGAGACATGGGTGGACCTAGAGACTGTCATACAGAGTGAAGTGAGTCAGAAAGAGAAAAACAAATATCGTGTATTAACACATATGTGGAATACAGAAAAATGATACAGATCAACCGGTTTGCAAGGCAGAAAGAGAGACACAGATGTAGAGAATAGACATATGGACACCATGTGGGGAAAGGAGGGAGGGTTGGGGGGGGATTAACTGGGAGATTGGGATTGCCATATATACATTACTAATAAGAAAAAAAAATACCAAATTGTACACTCTAAATATGTGCAATTTATTGTCTGTTAACTGTATCTCAATAAAATTTCTTAAAAAAAAAAAAAGACCCAATGCAACCAAATAAACAAATCTTAAAAAAAAAAAAAATCTTCTAACCTTAATTTGATTTCTCAAGTAAACTTTCCAATGGGAAAAGGATATCCTCTACAGCAAATGCATCAGAGCCAGATCAGCCCTGGATAAAATTAATAAATTACTAAATGGGCAAAGCTGACAATCAAGATATAGTTTCGGGGTGAGATTCTTATCTGAAAGAGCTAGCTGACAGCCTTACCCATCAGCACATTGTGAAACTGTCACTTTGTACTGGTTGTTCATATGACATTGCTAGATAACTGAGAATAAAATATTAACCATGGTCTTTTAAAATAATCCAGAATGTTGGACTTTATTTCTCCCAAATAGGTTTTTATTATAATACAGTTATTCCCAAACAATTCTGTACAATGTTATGAGATATTTATTGAAAATTAATCAGTACTAATTATACAGCTGTCTTTTGGTATCCATGGAGGATTGATTCGGTTACCCAGTCCAAGCTCGCTCTGCTCGCCCCACAAGACAGGCCAGTGGGTCAGAGATGAGGTGTTGAGGCTAGGAATACTACTTTATTGGGAAAGCCAGCAGGACATGGCAGATTAGTGTCTCCAAAAAACCATCTTGCTGGGGTCTGGTGCCAGTTTCTTTTATAGTATCAGAGAGGGAGGGATGGGAAATAAAATAACAAGGGTTATCAGTCTTGTAAAACATCTCCTGGGATGGCTAGCCCAGGGGAAAGGATGTGTTAATTTACACGTGGGTAGGGTTCCCCCAGACAGAGGCAGTCCATTATGTATAATTTTAATAACAAAAGTAATGAAAAGCAAAAATCAAAGAAACAGATCCAACATGGAATCCAATTTAGTTTTTCCTGGTTACAATTCCAAGGCCCCCTCTGGATATCAAGTCCACAGATGCTCAAGTACCTTATATAACGTGGCATAGTATTTACATATAACCTATGCACATCCTCCCGGAACTTTAAAATCATCTCTAGACTACTTAAAATACTTAATACAATCTAAATGTCATGTAAATAGTTATAATGTAAATGCTATGTAAATAGTTGACAGCCCACAGCAAATTCAAAGTTTAGCTTTTTGAAACTTTCTGAAATTTTTTTTTCTGAATATTTTCCATCTACAATTGCTTGAATCCAAGGATGCAGAACCAGTGGATACAGAAAGCCAACTGGATTTTTCTTCTAATATTTATTTTTAAATATATCTAGGGGACTTCCCTGGTGGGGCAGTGGTTAAGAATCTGACTGCCAGTGCGGGGCAGTTCGATCCCTGGCCTGGGGAAGATTCCCACGTGCCACAGAGCAACAGAGCAACTAAGCCTGTGCACCACAACCACTGAGCCTGCACTCCAGAGCCCACAAGCCACAATTACTGAGCCCGCGTGCCTAGAGCCTGTGCTCTGCAACAAGAGAAGCCACTGCAATGAGAAGCCAATGCACCACAATGAAAGAGTAGCCTCTGCTCGTCACAACTAGAGAAAGCCCATGTACAGCAACAAAGAACCAACGCAGCCAATAAATAAATAAAGAATATATATATATGAAAAACACTATGCTCTTTTACATAGTTGTTAGTATAATTGCCTTTAGAAAATGCTGTGCCTACCTGAAAACTTCAGGAAATCTGAGGATTCCCGAAAGCATAATAATGGCAGGCACATGAAAGCCTAAGCAATCATTGAGCTGATATATGCTGTCTATTTAATAATCATTGGTTTATGTTAGGTATCTTATTATTTAAATATATATATGATATTTTTCACTTAAGAAAGCTGTTTTATCTACTTTGGAGGTTGTTCTAATATAAAGTTTTAAATATATGTGAGTGAAATTTTTATTATTTCTTGCAGCAACTAATTCATCTGTGGGTTCATATTTTGCTGTCTATGTGTGGTAGGCTGAAAAATAGTCCCCCAAAGATGTCCACATCCTAATTCCCAAAACCTGTGACTATTTTCCTTTATGTAGCAAAATGGACTTTGCAGATGTGGTTAAGTTAAGGCTGTTGAGAAGCAGAGATTATCCTGGTTTATCTGGGCCTGACCTAATCATATAGGTCTTTATAAGAGGGAGGCAAGAGAGTCAGGGTAAGCAAAGGAGATGGAAGTAGAGTTCAGAATGATATGAGAGGACTTCCTAGGTGGCGCAGTGGTAAAGAATCGCCTGCCAATGCAGGGGACACGGGTTCGATCCCTGCTCCAGGAAGATCCCACATGCCGCGGAGCAACTAAGCCCATGCGCCACAACTATTGAGCCTGCACTCTAGAGCCCGTGAGCCACAACTACTGAGCCCATGTGCCGCAACCATTGAAGCCCACACACCTAGGGCCCGTGCTCCACCACAAGAGAAGCCACTACAATGAGGAGTCTGCGCACCACAATGAAGAGTAGCCCCCGCTCGCAGCAACTAGAGAAAGCCCGTGTGCAGCAACGAAGACCCAACACAGCCAATAAATAAATGAAATAAATAAATTTAAAAAAAAAAGAATGATATGAGAAAGGGTCTATGATTGCTTCTCAGCCATATGGCTAAGGTCAAATGTAGAAAGGGTCTATGAGCCAAGGAATGCAGGCAGCCTCTAGAAGCTACAAAAGGCATGCAAACTGATTCTCTCCTAGAGCCTCCGGAGGGAATGTAGCCCTGCCAACCCATTTCAGACTTTCGACCTCCCGAACCATAAGATAATAAATTTGTGTTGTTTTAGGCCACTCAGTCTGTGGTAATTTGAAACAGAAGGAATAGAAAACTTATACAATATGCTGATTTGAGTGCATATTATAATATTGCCAGTACATGATAATTTAAAAAGTGTTCATTATAAAATAAATTTGGGAGATGGACCAGAGTCCATATTATAGTGTTTTCATATCCATAACTAGATAATTGTAATAACTAGGAATGTTGAACTCTAAACAACTACTTGTGGCAGCAACTGTAAATTAAGTTACAAATCTTTATAGTGAGCAATATATGTTATCAACAGTGAAAAACATATATGGACCCCCTACTGAATGCCAGGCATTACACCAGACACTGGAGTCAACAAGACAGAAATGATCCCTTCCCTTGTGGAGGTGACAGTCTAGCAGAGGAGATAGGCATATACACTAATTAGAGTCATGGCAGATGTTACGAGAATCTATCATGGGGAGTGTACCTAACCTAGTCTGGGTGATCAGGAAGGATTTATCTATGGATGATGTTTAAACTGGGACCTAAAAGACTTGGAATTGGCCAGGAGGGAAGATTAGGGAGGGAAAAAGAAGGTCTCAGAGAGCTGGAACACCAAATGTAAATGCCCAGCAGCAGTAAAGAATTCAAGGCATGTGAAGAACTAAAAATAAAGACAGTGAAGACTTTTCAAGGTAGTTGAGATCTTCCCCACATCACTTCCTTCAAAAAAAAAAAAGGAGGGGGGAAAAACCCAGAAACAATAAAATTTCATCTTGACTGAATTGGTAATCACCCCAAACTACAATGCCTGAAAATGGAAAATGGACAG
Source organism: Hippopotamus amphibius kiboko (assembly GCF_030028045.1). Taxonomy (NCBI): domain Eukaryota; kingdom Metazoa; phylum Chordata; class Mammalia; order Artiodactyla; family Hippopotamidae; genus Hippopotamus; species Hippopotamus amphibius. Next base: position 40,354,949 of record NC_080196.1, on the reverse strand, counting down.
AGGGTGATAGAGAACTTAGCGACCCAAAGTAGGTCAAGTCTAAGTGATGGAGAAGGAGAAACCAGGAGAAGCAAGGCAGGTCACCAGGAAGGACTCTGCAAAGACTCAGGGAATTGGAAGCACGTAAAACACAGGAGGAAAGTAGAGACGTGGAAATGGAAGGAATGTAGTGCTGAAGAGAGATTTATTTGAAAATATGCTTGAGAAGTGGTCAGAGCCCCAGGTTCCAACTCCACCTGATATAATCAGGCTACTAGTTTTACCTTCATGTGAGAGAAGAAATCTCACCTCTGAAGAAAGTAAGCCAAAGGAGTCCTAGATGTAGGGACACCAGGCATAGATCAGAGTGGGAGTGAGACATCTTACTGAATAGAGAGGAATTAAGTCTGAACCTGAAAATGAGATACTCAGGCCTCTTCTCTTGGTCACATACAGAATTTCACAGCCAAGCTCTACTCTCAAGCAGAAAATAAAGTGTGCTTCTCAGGAGAAATTAACCATGCCAGAAAAAAGAGCCACTGATACTGACATTTAGGGGACCCATAGGGAAAGCCTACAGCAATGCCTTCAATTGACAAGACTCAAAATACACACCTGGAGCCCCCAATCAACTTTTAGGACTTTATTCTTAAAATATAAGTGGGCAGAAATCACCAGGTACCAGATACTTCGACGTAAAGTTTAAAACCTTCCAACATGTGAGAATCATGGGGGAAAGGAATCATAGGAAATAGAAACAATGCAAGGAGCATAAAAATACTTCAGAGAAAGCATAGTATTATCAGAAAAATACTATATCCATGAAACAAGAACAGGATGCTGAAAGAAGAAATAATCTAAGAGCAAGAAGGAGCATCTGGAAATGACAAATACTGTTAACTAATTAAAATTCAGTAAAAAAAATTATATACTGAAAGATAAAGACAAAGAAATCCTCAAAGTAGAATGGCCTTGGAAATTGTTACAGGTCTGAAAGAATCATGAGAACATTCTGCAAGCTAACTGATCTCTTTTTTACAATTGGTATTACAGGGAGATAAAATGGTGGGCAGATGGGGAGCACTGCCCTAGATTAGAAGAGGCTAAAGAAATAAAACAACCAAATGCAATATGTGCACTTTGGATCCTGGTTTAAAAAAACAAAAACAGAAAAGCTGCTATAAAAAATGTTCTAAGGTGTTTGCATTGTCCGAGAAGAGGTAAAAATATAAATTTAAATTTGTTATACTTAGAGAGTTATACTTTTTATATGATATAAAATTAGATATATGTGATTATTGGCCTAATTTCTTTAGCCTGCATCCACATCTCTGCTGTGGCTTCATGAGACTGGGGCACGAGTGACAGTGTGCTAGTTCCAAGCCTAGGCCGGAAGAGGCCTGGTGTGTCTCTGCTTGCCCTTTTGCACCTCTGCCATCTGCATAAGAAGAGTTTTCCCTGGGTAGCTGCTGCCCTTCAGACTAAGCATCGGAAAGAGTGCAAAACAAAGAAAGCAAAATGTCAACAGGCTAGAATTAGAGATTCTTTTTTTACCCTGCCTTTCTCCCAGAGAAAGAGAATTAGAGCTTCTTTATTCCACTCCGTATTTTCCAGATTTTCTAAAGAGCATAAATTACTTTCGTTCTCAGGGGAAAAAAAAAAAAGTTACTAAAAATGAAATCATAGACTCTTTGCAGTAGAGTAATGCATATTTGTTTCTCCCAAGAAATGAATTTATCAAAGTGCCTTGCACACAGTAGATGGGCATAAATATTTATAGAGTGAAAAAAGGAGCTCCCTTAGCTCACCTCTCCTGGCTTCTGCTGCGATTCTCTGTTCTTAGTCTTTCTCTCCCTTCTATGACCAGCTTCCTCCCTTCCCACTCCCACTTCCCCCTCCCTCGCAGATTCCTCCTCCTTCCCTACCTCTTTGTCATTCTCTCTTTCCCTAACTCTAACTTTTTCTTCCTATATTTCTCTCCTTTCCTTTTTTCTTCCCCCTTTTTTCTTTTTAATTTGATATTGCCTCCCGCTTTCCTCCTTCTCTCATCTCCCCTTCTCCTTAATTGGGATTTCTCCTTCTTAGCTAGACATAATAAATAGTTATTTATTATGTTTATTTATTATGTTTATTGAAAGTATATTATTTACATAACTTTATCCTGTTTTTAGGGTTTAAATAATTTTAAAATGTAAAAATATATCTGTATGTGTACTTAATTTTTAGGAGCTATTTTAATAACACATTAAAAACTAAATTAAGTTGCTTTTTAATTATGTGTGACTCTCCTATGACTTTTCAGTGGTTCAGTGGTTCTGGATGGAAGAGTTTCACCACTCTTATTTTACACCTTTTCGAAAAAAGGAAATGTTCAGAAATTCCCTGGTGGTCCAGTGGTTAGGACTCTGAGCTCTCACTGCCAAGGGCCTGGGGAACAAAAATCCCACAAGCCACGTGGACCGGCCAAAAAAAAAAAATCCTTTAAAAAAAATAAATGTCCTCCAGTAACCTTCAAATCTTCAAAATTCTCCTTACTTGGACAGACAATATTTTCACAAATAACCAAGGTTATGTTTTGGAACTTTTGGAGCCCAGGTCAAATTCTACTTCCTGACCTACTTTCCCATATATATTTCTCTCCAAGTAGAATCAGTTTACAGTGAGCATTTCAGGCAAACTTGAAAAAAAATAAATCATAACCATGGGCCGGTCACTGATCCTTTTTGGACCTTAGATTCCTTCTCATCAAGTGAAAAACCTAGCACTGATGATTTCTAAGGCCCTTTTCACATTTGGCATTTCATGACTGAATCCCAAAGAATGAAATTTCTAAAAGGGAAACATGAGGCCCAAACGGTTGTCTTTTTCTCTAAGGAATCCTAGAATTTCAAAGCTGAAGTGGTTGCATGGAGTTCACCTACTGTGACCCAAGATGATAACTTTACTTCTTTGACCCTTGATGTCTGTAACTGTAATATGGGACTAATAAAGCCTGTCTTGCAAGGCTGCTGGGAGAATTAGAGCTTATACCTGCCTACTCTTTAAGAACAAGACAACGGGGCCAAAATGGAGTCACTTACACTAAGTTCCAAGTCACCAAACTGAGACAACTTAATTATAGTTTTGGCTCTCCCAGAAAGGGAATCTTAAACTGATCTGATCAATCAGGAGTTACCTGATCAGCACTAGTTAAGTAATTTGCCTGATAGAGTCTTGTCATTCTCTAACTGAAAGTAACTTTGCAACAACTAACCACTTTTTTGTCAGTATAACTTCTTTTGTTCCCACTCCCTTCTGTCTATAAGTCTTTCACTTTGCACAGCTTCTTGGACCTCCTTTCTATCTGCTAGGTTGGATGCTGCCCTATTCAAATCAATTTTTGCTCAAATAAACTCTTAAAATGTTTAATATGCCTCAGTTTATCTTTAAACACTGCCATGTGGAAGGCACTCAACAAATGGCAGATATCACTTGGTCCAAACTTCCTAATTTTTAGGTAAAAAGAAATGAAACAGAGAGGTAATGACTGACCAAAGGTGACCAGGCTGGAGCAGATGCCAGATCTTCTTAATGCCTGTTTAGCCTCCTCTCACCTGACTCCTTCTCAAAGTCAATTTCTAAAGTATATGATTTCCACTCCAAGGCTGAACATCTACTAATTTTCAGCATGTTAAGGGCCTACCTCCATTTACAGTGAATAAAAAACAAGAGAGAACAACCCAAATTACTAGCTAAACTTAAGGGTTAAGTGCTACAGAGATTCAGAGCAAGAAGAGGAACTTCTTGAAATTGCTCTCTTCAGCCTTATTCATATATTACTATCATGTGATTAAAAATCAAAGAGCAGGGACTTCCCTGGTGGTGCAGTGGTTAAGAATCCATCTGCCAATGCAGGGATTCCATCCCTGGTCCGGGAAGATCCCACACGCTGCGGAGCAACTAAACCTGTGTACCACAACTACTGAGCCCGTGAGCTGCAACGAATGAAGCCCGAGGGCCTAGAGCCCATGCTCTGCAATAAGAGAAGCCACTGGAATGAGAAGCCTCAGCACCACAACAAAGAGTATCCCCTGCTCACCGCAACTAGAGTGGCAAGAACAAGGACGCAGATGCAGAGAATGGACTGGAGAACTCGAGGTTTGGGGGGGGCGGGGGGTGAAGGGGAAGCTGAGACGAAGCGATAGAGTAGCACAGACATATACATACTACCAACTGTAAAATAGATAGCCAGTGGGAAGTAGTTGTATAACAAAGGGAGTTCAACTTGAGGATGGAAGATGCCTTAGAGGAGTGGGACGGGGAGGGTGGGGGGACTCGAGGGAGGGTGGGGGAGGAGTCAAGGGAGGGAGGGAATAGGGGGATATGTGTATAAAAACAGATGATTGAGCTTGGTGTACCCCCCCAAAAATAATAAATACATAAATAAAATAAAAAAAAAGAACAAGAAATAAAATATCAATATTGGAAAGGAAGAAATAAAACTATTTTTATTAAGAGATTAAAAAAAAAAGTCCTCGAGCAGCAACGAAGACCCAACACAGCCAATAAACAAATAAATAAATAAATTTATTAAAAATATCAAAAAATCAAAGAGCAGCTAAGGAAAGACTCAGTTACTAATTCCTAATAATTTCTTCCAGATCCAGCCTAGAAGTGTGTGTGTGTGTGTGTGTGTGTGTGTGTGTATGTGTAGTTGGCAACCTTTTAAGAATTAGAATCTATGAGGGCATTGGAAAAAAAGTGCTAAGAAAAGGACATACTTGATAGAGAACCAAATGTCCCCTTAAGAAAAGATGTTAAATTCTCTTTAAAATAATAAGTATTGTTATCAATGATTATGAACAAAAGGAGAAAACACTGAAAATATCTTGACACTATAACATATTGTTATTTGCATTCAAACTGCATCATAAATGTTAAGGAAACCAGAATAGTTTGATACATAAACAATTTACAGTTGACATTAAGGAGGGTGATTTTATATCATTAAAAAGTCCTTGGGGGCTTCCTAGGTGGCGCGGTGGTTGAGAATCCGCCTGCCAATGCAGGGGACACAGGTTCAGTCCCTGCTCCAGGAAGATCCCACATGCTGTGGAGCAACTAAGCCCATGTGCCACAACTATTGATCCTGTGCTTTAGAGCCTGTGGGCCACAACTATTGAGCCCATGTGCTGCAACTACTGAAGCCCACGTGCCTAGAGCCCGTGCTCTGCAACAAGAGAAACCACGGCAATGAGGAGCCCGCGCACCACAACAAAGACTAGCCCCCACTCACTGCAACTAAAAAAGAAAGCCTGCGCACAGCAAAAGAAAAAGACCCAACACAGCCAATAAAATAAATAAATTTAAAAAAAAAAGTCCTTGGGTGTTCCTTTTAAAGATAATAATGGTTTGGATGGAGTGTGTGTATAATATTAATAACAATAGAGCCTTAAAATTTTTTAGTGCTTTGAGGTTGTAAAATACTTTTGTATATCTTTTGATTAAGTTTTCTTCCTTCCACATCCTCAAGGCAGTGGTAGGTCAGTTATCTTACAGATTGGGAAGCCCAAGCTTATGGGTGACTTGCTCAGTTAGTAACTGGTGGAATGGCCTCAAACTCAGGTCATCTGGCTCTTTTTCTAATTTTTATTTCCACCACGTCACACTGCCTTATGAACCTGATGTCACTTCCTGTTTTTTTATTTTTATTTATTTATTTATTCATTCATTCATTCATTTATTATTTTGGGGGGGGACTTTCTGTTTTTATATTTCCTTTTCATGTATCTTGTACATTCACAAACATTGACTTATTTCCAAGTAGGCATCACAACTCCAAATAAGCAAGAACAGTTTGTTTGGGCTCCTTGTTGACAAGCAAAAGAAACTTTCTGAATTTGCCGAGTTCCCACTATTTATCTTATTGTTTATCTGTTTGTTTTTCATTACAAAGTTTCTAGAGAGTGAAGGTAAGGGGGCCAGGACATATGTTTGGTAAACAGATTTTGTCTTTTTTTCAGTTATTGAAAGTTTGGCGAAAGGAGGAAGTGTGATTTGAGCAAAGTAAAAGAACCTCGAGGTTTTATATGGTGACTCCATGGGTGACCAACCTGTTTTGTGATCCTAAATGTCACTGGTTCAAATCCTAGTTTGAAGAATGTTTATTTGGGGGCTTGTCTTTTTGTTTTCTTTTTCAAATGCAGTTTATTTAAAACCCATGTAAGGTTAAAACAAACAAACAAAAAAAGACAACTTCCCAGCATTCTCAGGGTAGAGTTCAAGAATGAGACCTGGCACTGTGAGCCATCAGAGCTGGTGCATGGGATTGGAAGGTCAGAGTCTGTTTGTAAATTGATAACGAGTAATAAGAGATAAACATATCATCAGTTTACACACAGCTCTGAAGCCTGGGCGAACGCATTTCTACATTTTTTGACTCCCTATTCTGGCTCCCCACAGGACTTTCATTTACAGAAGTTTATTTGATTCTTGAATCTCAAGCTGAGCATTCTATTCTATGCACTTTTAAAAAGTCATAGAATTCTGAGATGAATTGTTCCTGGCATGTGGGTGGGAAAGGGAGAGAGTTCATGCCCCCAACAAAAACTCAATGGGAAATGTTAATACTCTCCTGACCTTTATTAGAATTTAACCATTAAGCTTCAAAAAATTGTTCATCTCCATATCTTTCATCATTCCATTTTACCGCTTTCTCTAACACTCAAAATACACTCTGCTACAAATTCCCCAATTGTATTATAATGCAGAATATCTTTCAAAAGTTTTTTTGGAAAGCATTTATTTTTTTTTAAGTAATTTAACCTTAATATTGATATTTTCCCAGGAAACCAAATGGATACATTTGCAAATAGCTCATTGTGAATAAAATATATTTCAGCTCTTGGGTAGGACTGGCCTCTAGCTCCAAACTTTTTCTTTAAAAAAAATTCTATCATAAAATAAAGCACAGAAACAGAAGACAACACAAAGAAAATGTTTGCCTTAATCAGTTATTCTAAGGCAAACACCCTTGTAACAACCACCAGGTCAGAAACAGAACTTTCCTACTTACACTTAGAAGCCCCCTTCCATTAGTCACTTTCCAATCACAACTGTTTCACCACCAACTGTGAATAAGTAACCTAACCTTTACAGTAGTCACTTTCACTTCCTTTTTCTTAAATGGTTTTACCAGCCTAGACAGTATAGTATAGTTCTCCCCTAGACAGTATAGTTTCCCCCTACACACATATACACACTTTTTAAAAAATTGAGATACCTTTTAAGTCTTTTTTTTTGTTGTTAAACTTTACCATTTTTCTCTTGAAGAAATGAGGCCTTTTGACCTGTAGAGACTCCCGCAGTCAGGACTTTGCATATTGCATGATCATGGTACAGTTCAACATGTCCCCTGTTCTCTGTTTCCTACAAATTGGCAGCTGGATCTCAAGCCTAGACCCAATTTAGTTTCCATCCCTTTAGCAGCATTTTAGGTGGTGGTGTGGTCTTCCCTCGGAAGGCACATAATGTCTAGTTCTCTCTCTTTTTATGAGGTGTTGATGCATAATGCCTGTATCTGTTAATTCACAGGGGTTTGCAAAATTGGGATATTCTATCATTTCTTTTTTACTTACCAGTGGATTTTTTTTTTGGGGGGGGAGCGCCCACATAGCATGTGGGATCTTAGTTCCCCGACCTGGGATCAAACCTGTGCCCCCTGCAGTGGAAGCATGGAGTCTTAACGCAGTGGAATATTTCGATGTACATTCACTTCCCCTTATCTCCTGTTTGGTTACCCAAATAACCAAACAACTTTTTCAAGTTCCCTTAGAGGAGAGATCCTGCAATCATCATCTATGTAATTCTCTTGGGGTCCTACACCTTTGGACTGTGCTCGGTGTTTGTTGAATCTGCAGATGAAACAATCCCTATAAATGAGGCTAAAAGTCATACTAAAGTTGTATGTAAAGCAGATGTATATTAATAAAGATTTAGTAGCAAATTCCAGCCACTAGAAACTTAAAATTCTTGCTTCTCTGGTTGATTATGTACTTAAGGTCCAGTCTGTTCCCTGCTGGTCATACGCCTTTGTGACTTTCATGAAGAGATTGTTAATGAAGGCGAACTAATGAAAGTGAAGTAAAAAAGATTCTTGTGAATCTTCTTTGGGTCAATATGCAGGATTCTGGCCACCCTCTAAAAAGTCAGAAATTAAATAATTATCCACATCTATATTTGAGCACAATTTTGGACTTCCCAATGAAAGTGATTATTCTTTCAAAAAGTCTCATTTGATATGTCTGCAGTGATCTAGAGATTATACAACCTAAAGCACTTAGTTTAAAAAATTGTCTTTGCAAATGTAATTATTTTGATAGAGTTCAAAAATCTTGGGATTTTTGGGGTTGTTTTTATATTTACTACATACTATGTATGTTTAAAGGATAATTAGTTTTTTATATGATAACTGATAGCTATTACTTTAATTTAATTAATAATTAATTAATTTATAGCTGTGTTGGGTCTTCGTTGCTGCACATGGGCTTTCTCTAGCTGTGGTGAGCGGGAGCGGTTTGCCAGGCTTCTCATTGCGGTGGCTTCTCTTGTTGCGGAGCACAGGCCCTAGAGCACACGGGCTTCAGTAGTTGCAGCACATGGGCTCAATAGTTGTGGCTCGCGGGCTCTAGAGTGCAGGCTCAGTAGTTGTGGCACACGGGCTTAGCTGCCTCACAGCACGTGCGGTCTTCCTGACCCAGGGATGGAACACTTGTCCCCTGCATTGGCAGGCAGGTTCTTAACTACCGCACCCCCAGGGAAGTCCTGCTATTACTTTAAAAATATTTTCATTCTAAGATAGAGGCAATCTTAAATTAGTTGGTTGGTGTTAACAGCTGAAGACATTTAAGGTGCCTCCTGGAAGTGCTCAGGAGTTCACCTGGAAGCAGGTGGAGCTGCCATTCACTCAAGGAATGTCAAGAGCAAGAACTTTGGGGTCAGGCTTCCCTGGTGGCGCAGTGGCTAAGAATCTGCCTGCCAATTCAGGGGACACCTATCTCCCAGGTGTCAACCAAAAAATAATGCAGGAGGCTGCAAATAAGAAAAGTTTATTTGGGGTCTTAAGAATTGCAATTGGGGAGACACAGATTTGGGTAACCCCGAAAGAATGTTCTTGGGAAGAAAAAGAGTCAGGGGCTTATAAAGACAAAAAGCCAGGAGGTTGTTAAAAGTTGCCTGGCGAAAATTGTGATTGACTCTGAAGCGAGTCAGAAAATATTTGTCCTTAAAGAACCATGAGTTTTTTTAGGGTAAGCGTCCAATAAGTAGACAGACTGTCAGCAGATGTTCTGGATTACTTCATCCGGTCAAAAGTTCAGATTCCATCCAGACAGGGCATGCATAAGTCACATTTCCTTAATGGCCTCCCGGCTCCATTTTAGAGAGCTCTCTTAGCGATACCAACTTCATTTTGATTTTCCTTTCACATAGGGCTGTTGAGAAGTTTAAGTCATGTGAAATACTGAGAAAAGTGCTTTGTAATATTTACTGGTAGGAGATGTTATATTTAAGGAATTTAAATAACATAATCAAACTGTATTGCCTTTGAATTGGCCATTATGACAACTGAAAATTTCAGGTCTGCCAATTTGACATTAGAAAGGTTTCAGCTCCAGATACAAATACATCTGAGATTCAGATTTTGGAGATTCATTAAATTAGAAATAAAATGGTAAAAATCAGCATACACCTTTGCTTTCTGTGAGTCTACACTTTTCATACTCCGTCTCCTTGATGTCTACTCAAAGTACCAGGTCTGATATGCTGTTCATTATATGAAATTAGAGATAAAAATAGAACCATTTAGTCTTAACTACTAACTAAAAGACACAGTAGTTAGCATAATTTTGCAACGTTGGGGCCAGATTTTTATATTTTACAAATCTGTAGGGCTTCCATGGTGGCGCAGTGGTTAAGAATCTGCCTGCCAATGCAGGGGACACAGATTCGAGCCTTGGGCCAGGAAGATCCCACACACGGTAGAGCAACTAAGCCCGTGAGCCACAACTATTGGGCTCACATCCCACAACTACTGAAGCCCGTGCACCTAGAGTCCGTGCTCCACAAGAAGAGAAGCCACCACAATGAGAAGCCAGAGCACCAAAATGAAGAGTAGCCCCACTCACCGCAACTAGAGAAGGCCCCATGTGCAGCAACAAAGACCCAACGCAAACAACTAAATAATTAATTTTAAAAAAATCTGTAGGGCTTCCTAGGTGGCGCAGTGGCTAAGAATCTGCCTGCCAATGCAGAGAACATGGGTTCGATCCCTGCTCCAGGAAGATCCCACATGCTGCGGAGCAACTAAGCCCATGTGCCAAAAAAAAAAAAAAAAAAATCTGTAGAGAGAAACCGTTCCAGAAAGCAAGAATTTGTTTCAAGAACTGTCTTGCATGAACATCAGAAAAGTTTTTTCTTTCTTTTGACTCAGCGGACATAACACTGTACTTTATAGAAATGGAAATAAAGGCATTAGTTAGAATAATTCTCTATATTACTTTGGTTGTAAAGTTTGGATCCTATAACACATTCAGATTGGTTTATATTTATTTTTACTATAGAATACTGTGACAGAGACAACGCGGTGTTCACTAAATCTTTTTTCTTGTCCCCCCGCCCCCACACACACAGGAAGTTATACCTCCCAGCCTTCTTAGAGACAAGTCAGGTTTGGCCATGTGACTAGTTCAGGCCAATGAAATGCCAGCAGAAGTGAAACGTCCACATCCGGAGGAGGCAAAGAAGAGCCCTTGCTCCATTCTCCAATCTAACTCTTCTGGAATCCCTGATGTGTAACCTGGTGTTGGGCTGGCAGAGCCACAGATGGAAGCAGCTGGGAATGCTAAGTCACCACATGAAGGTGAGCTGCCCTGAAGGCGAGCTGACCTACAGGTGACTAGTGCAGCACCTAACCCATCCTGATTCACAGTACTGGATGCTTTACAGTCAGTATAAGTGAAGTGAAAGAACAGAAATGGGGAATGACCCTTTACACTTCTAAGATAAAATTACAATGATCAAATTTATAGCTTCAGTTTTTTAAAGTTGTTGCCCTTAATGAGGCAATTTTGCTATACAAATATCCTGCAATCATTTGCAAGCTACTGGAATGAGATATTTTCTTATATTCCTTACATTTCAACTCTAATCATTAGCCCCAAATTAGTTTTTAGACTCTTAACAAAAAAGTTTACTCAAAATTTAAGAAATCGTGCTATTTTTCACTTAATTGGTTTTCAGCAATTTAAAAACAGAATAGTTTGCATCATCAGTATAATTTAACTAGTATAACTTTTAAAAGTACAAAAACCAGTAGAAATCATGACAGAAAAGGACTGATGCTGTTTCTTTCCTTTTATGCTTTATAGGTCATGGACTATACATAGATTTTTTTGAGTGTTGAAATATTTTATTAGTAACAACCAGCTTTCCAATAATTTGCTTCAGGTTGATTAAAACTTTGTAATTCAGCTTTGTTTGCTATAGTATGTAGTTTCATTAAACTCAAGATTTGAAAAAAACGTGCAGTTTTCCCCCCTCCTTTTGGTCAGAACGCATATCCAGGAGAGGGATTTCCAAGCAAAACGAGTTTAAGGAACTCCATTATTCTTACTACCCCCTCCCCCCAAATGTATGGCAAGATCCGGGCTCCACAATTTTCTAAAAGCACCGGCTGTCCCGGGGCTGGGCGAGCTTATTTCACCATTCAGATAACTACTAACTTTTCCGTTTCAGACTTTTAATAATTGAAAGCGGGTATCCGCAGCTCAGAAACCGACCCACCGTGGCTGTGCCGGGGTGAGAGCGTCCTCCCAGGGACCGTGCGGCGGGCCGGGAAGAAAAGAGGACACCCTGCAGCGTGCGGCCCAGGGGGCGGGCCGGAGCCCAGCCTTCCCGGCGTGCCCCGCGCGCCGAGGGGGACTCTTAACGTGAAGCGCCGGGTGGCTCTGCCGCGTGGCCGCACGGGCCGGGGCGGGGGCTGGGGGGCGCGCGCCGCTGCGGCACTGCGGGTCCCCGCGGCGGCTGCTCGCGGCGCCGTGTGCGCGCGCCTCCCGGGCGGATTCGGGCCCCGAGCGCGAGAGCGCGGCAGGGAGCTTCAGGTAAGTGGCGGCGCGGGATGCTTCGACTCAAAGACCCGGCGGGCGGAGTGCGGCGGTGGGCCTAGCCCCGGAAGGTGCCTTTGTGTCGGGGGTGCGGGGCCAGCTCCTCAGGACGCCGCTCGGGCGGCAGCCAGCCGGGGCGACCCCCAGTTGAAAGGCCGCGGGGCTGCAGTCCCCTCGGGGCACAGCGTTGGCAGATGGGTTCCCGGCGCCGGTTTCCGTGCTGAGGGTGAAGCCTAGTGGTAATCCGGGGAAGAAGGGGGTCGCCTTGTGTGGAAGCCGTCAGCGCAGTCGTGGGAATAAGTAAAGTGTAACTTGGCTTTTCTGCAGGCCTTTGGTGTTTTTATCGCAACAGAAGAGAAGTCATGAGAGCCCTGGAGTGTATCTTGCTAAAACATTTGCAGACGTGTTTTTTCCTGGCAGTTAATTTAATTCATTAAAAATTAGGCAGCTGGGCGGACTTCTCGCTCTTTGCTCCCCTTCTCTGCCACCCATAAATGACTAGCTTTCATCGGTGCCTCTGAGTGCGAAAGCGCCGGGGAGCCTGAACTGGAAATTTTCCTTTAAGTAAAACCTTACTTTTTATAGCGTTCTTCAGGTTTACGAGCCTAGTTCTGCACCATCAAAAAAAAAAAAAAAAAAAAACACACACACACCAAAAAACCTCTTCTATTTTGGAGTTTGTGATTCTTTCTGAAAATTCCTGGGTTGATGCGATTTATTTTTAAACGAGAAACCAGTGAACAAACTAACAAGATAAACAGACTGTGAGGAACTGTTTAACCAGTTTATGAAAATGCATTTTCCAGGCCCTTTAATTGTGCCCCTGTTAGCTGTTAAACAACTAGTTGCAGCTGTTACCTGAGAAATTAAGGGTTTTTTTTTTTTTATGGTCCTCCAAAACAGTGTTGTAGTTACAGCAGTTGAATTTGATGAATCCAGTTGAAGAACTTCACCTTCAACTCCGACCCCCCACTCCCCCCCAAATTCTGGAACAGTAGTTCTCAAATATAAGTTTGCCCCTTAAAAAATACCAACACCCCTCCCAGAATTTTTTTTTATAATTTTAAAAATTGTTCATACAATTTTTAAGCCTTACTTTCCATTTACAGTTATTACCAAATATTGGCTGTATTCCCCGTGTTGTACAGCACATCCTTGAGCCTATTTTACACCCAATAGTTTGTACCTCCCACTCCCCCACCCTTATATTATTCCACCCCCATCCTGTAACCACTTGTTTTTTCTCTGTATCTGAGTGCGCTTCTTTTTTCTTATATTCACTGGTGTGTTGTACTTTTTTAGATTCCCCATATAAGTGATATACAGTATTTGTCTTTCTCTGTCTGACATTTCACTTAGCCTAATGCCCTCCAAGTCCATCCATGTTGCTGCAAATGGCAAAATTTCATCCTTTTTTATGGTTGAGTAGTAGTCCATTGTACATGTATACTACGTCTTCTTTATCTGTTCATCTGTTGATAGACACTTAGGTTGCTTCCATATCTTGGTAATTGTAAATAATGCTGCTTTGAAGATTAGGGGGCATGTATCATTTCCAATTAGTGATTTTGTTTTTTTCAGGTATATAGTCAGGAGTGGAATTGTTGGGTCATATGGTAGTTCTGTTTTTAGTTTTTTGAGAAATCTCCATACTGTTTTCCACAGTGGCTACACCAGTTTACACTCCCATCAACAGTGTACAAGGGTTCCCTTTTGTGCACATCCTTGCGAACATTTGTTATTTGTGTTCTTTTTTTTTTTAATTTATTTGTTTATTGGCTGTGTTGGGTCCTCATTGCTGCACATGGGCTTTCTCTAGTTGCTGGGAGCGGAGGCCACTCCTTATCGCAGTGTGCGGGCTCCTCATTGTAGTGGCCTCCCTTGTTGTGGAGCACAGGCTCTAGGCGCGTGGGCTTCAATAGTTGTGGCTCATGGGCTCTAGAGCACAGGTTCAATAGCTGTGGCGCACGGGCCCACTTGCCCCGTGGCGTGTGGAATCTTCCCAGAGCAGGGCTCGAACCCGTGTCCCCTGCATTGGCAGGCCGACTCCTAATCACTGCACCACCTAGGAAGTCCTATTTGTGTTCTTTTTGATGATAAGCTATTCTGACAGGTGTGAGGTGATAGCTCAAGTGGTTTTGATTTGTACCACTCCCAGAAATTTGATTCTATAGATCAGTGATGGGTCCCCGAGGCTGCATTTTAAGCAAGTACCCTCTCCTTTGGTCTGTTATTGGTTATCCAGGGACCACACTTTGAGAAACACAAAATAGTGCCCAACTTCCTTATCCCTTTGTTGATTTACTCACCCCTGCCCCCTAACCAGTCATAAGCCAAGAAGATCTGACTCTTTGGAAGGAATCTTCGGAAAAGATAGTGCTTTCTTGGACTCTGACACCAGGGTAGGAAATACTTTCATACATATTATCATAGTGCCTTAGAGATGGTTGGTGCCTATTAATCTGTCCCTTCTAGTATCATCAGCCCGTAAATTATGCCGTTAGGCCAACTCTTCCCCCCTCCCACCTAATTCAGCCTCCTTCCCCTTTGAACCAGAGCAGCCAATGCCTTGTAATTCCCATGGCCTTGAACACTCAGATTTCCTGGTATGTAGCAGTACCGGTAGCATTTATGAGGGCTTTCAGGTCATCTGAATATTAATTCAGTCATCAGATGCCCCAGTAATGCCTGTCTTGTGCAAAGCACTGTAGTAGGCCATTTTAGCAACAACACTGCAAAGATGTCACAGAGTTGCATTGCTCCCTTGAGGCAGATATGAGGGCTGGATAACCTCTGCTGCCAAAGCTTTTTCTGTCTTAGTCCTTCTTCAAATAGATGTGTAGGGTTGAGGTTAGAGTTAGGCTATGTGTTTCTGACTTTTTTTCTCTCTTTGGTTTCTTCTTGGTGTCTCATTTTTCTTACTAATCTTTTTCTGTTGATTCACAAAATATCATGTCTTTCCTTCTGTAGTCCTGGGCTTCCTGATTAGTGTGTCTTCCTCTGTCGCTGAATCTGAACATGCCTACCCCTCCTTGGCTAACTGAAGTAAAAATCTAGTGCAGTCCTCTTGCCTTTTAAGATGAGGAATCTGAGAAATGAGATGGCAGAGTGAGGACTCCTGGCTCCTAGCCCAGTGTTCTTGCCACTAAATCATCTCAAGAAAAATGCTTCAAAAATGGAAAAAGTTTAGAGAAATTCAGTTGTAAGTAAAGAAAACTGTGAGACTTTCACATGAGTACAAAAACTAAATCTTAGATGTTTGAGCAGTATCCAGAATCTTTTGAAGTTGTCACATAACCATACTGTTGTCCTTACCCAAGTTATTAGTTATCTCTGTGGGAGACAGAATATAAGACTGATCTAACTGCTAATCTGATTCAATATACTTCTTACGAGAAATGAGATTATTGGAATAGTATATGCATTTCTGGAATAGTAGGAAGGAAGAAAGTATGGATGAAAGAAGAGAACCCTTTGCTATTTTTTCTTAGAGTCCCCAAAGTAGACATTGTTGAATTGTTGTTATATATCATGAAAGTAGAATTAGAAATAGTAAGACAGGGCTTCCTAGGTGGTGCAGTGGTTAAGAATCCACCTGCCAATGCAGGGGACACGGGTTCGATCCCTGCTCCAGGAAGATCCCACATGCCGCGGAGCAACTAAGCCCATGCGCCACAACTGTTGAGCCTGCACTTTAGAGCCCGTGAGCCACAACTATTGAGCCCATGTGCCGCAACTACTGAAGCCCACACGCCTAGAGCCTGTGCTCCGCAACAAGAGAAGCCACGGCAATGAGGAGCCTGCGCACCACAATGAAGAGTAGCCCCCACTCACCGCAACTAAAAAGAAAGCCCGCACACAGCAAAAAAGACACAACACAGCCAATAAAATAAATAAATAAATTTATTAAAAAAAAAGAAATAGTAAGACATTGTTATGTACCAGATAGTGTGCTAAATGTTTTTACATCCATTATGTCATTTAAGTATCTCCATTTTATAGCCAAGGAATCTAAGACACAAAGAGCATAAGTTTGCCCAAAGTCATACACCTTGTAAGTGGCAGAGCCAGCGTTCAGATTTAAACTGACTCCAAAGCCATTACTGTTTATGCTCAGTAGTGCCCTCATTATACTTCGTTGGGCAATGGTTAAGAATGTGAGCTTTGGAGCCAGTTTTTCCTGGGTTTAAATGGATATTCATCAGTTTCTATGTGTCCGAAATAGAGGCTGTAATAGTACTACCTCAGAGGGTTGTTAGGATTGAGTTAATTCATGTAAAATGCTTTGATCTGTGCCTGACTATTGTGAGTTCTCAGGAGATGCTGGCTGTTAATTGGTTTTTTTAAAAAATATTTTAAGATACTGTTTTCTTTAGATTTAGATTGTCCTTTCCAGTGTTTAAATATTAAGGCCTTTATTATAAGTATAGATATAAATTAAACTTTATCTCTGTTCTTACTGTAACATGGGGGCAGGGCTTACTAAAATTTTGGAAAACAGTGGGGTGTAGTGGAAAGATCTGTGACATGATTTGGTTAAGAACATTATTAAAGTTCAGCTTCCTTAGAATAAAACAACTAATGATCTACATTTCTATATGAAGGTCACAGTTTGTACCTTAAACCATGTAAGACACCTTCAGTATGTTTGCCCCAAATCTCTTTTTTGGTGGGAGAGGGTAGAATTTAATTTTTGCAGTTGTATCTGTGTATTCGTTTGCTAGGACTGCCCTAACAAAGTACCACAAACTGTGTGGCTTAAACAACAGAAGTTTATTTTTCCACAATTCTGGAGGCTGGACGCCCAAATTCAAGGTATTAAGCAGGGTTGGTTTTTTCTGAGGCCTCTCTCCTTGGCTTGTAGGTGGCTGCCTTTTACCTGTGTCTTCACATGGTCAGTCTTCCCTCTGTGCCTATATGTGTCCTCATCTCGTATACTTAAAAGGACACCAGTTGTATTGGATTAAGGCCCACCCTAATGACTTCATTTGATCTTAATCACCTCTTTAAAGACCCTATTTCCAGTCACATTCTGAGGATGTAGGACTTCAACATATGAATTTTGAGGGAAACACAGTTTAATTTAGCTCATAATAATCTGTTTAGGGAATTAAATGCCAGGTAATCTGAATGTTCCAGTTGTCCTTTTATTGAGCGCCCTCTGGCTTGTGATTCAAGCATCATCCTTTATCCTGTGCCTACCCACCTGTCATACCTTCCACTTGTTCCTTAGAACCATGCTTGCTGTTGAGTACCGTAAGAAGCACATCATGCCTCCATATTTTTTAAGTCCTTATGTTGGATTTAAAACTATTAAGATTATTCTGTCATCCTATTGAATAATCTGCTTGAGAAACTATTTAATGTGTTTAATTCCTAATTTGTCTTGTATTCCTCATATTTTTTCTTTAATCTAGGTGGGAAAATGTCAAAATCTCTTTAGTAATATGTCATTTTCTTAAACTGTAAAAAGTTTCTTTTAAACTGTTCTAACCTTTAAAAAAAATTCCAACATTTTCTTGAAGAGTACCCTGTTTTTAGAGATACATTTTCCTTTTCTCTCATTTTAAAAGTAATAACACATTCATTTTAGAGACTTTGGCATATTCAATAAAACAGTTTTTAAAAGTCACATGATAAGCCAAGGGAGAATAATTGTTAATATTTTTAATCTTTTTTCTATGACTATATTTATTGTTTCAACCTGCCTTTTTAAAATCTAGTTCATCTATACTGTTTCATGCTTTTTTAGTTATTATTCTAAAACTTTTTTTGAAAATAAATTTATATTTTTGGCTGCGTTGATTCTTCATTGCTATCCGCGGGCTTTCTCTAGTTGCAGAGAGCAGGGGCTACTCTTCATTGCGATGCATGGGATTCTCAGTGCGGTAGCTTTTCTTGTTGCAGAGCAAGGGCTCTAGGCACACAGGCTCAGTAGTTGTGGCACACGGGCTTAGTTGCTCTCTGACATGTGGAATCTTCTCAGACCAGGGATCAAACCCTGCATTGGCAGGCAGATTCTTAACCACTGCGCCACCTGGGAAGTCCCTCTAAAACTTTTTTAGTCTTTTAACATGGTGAATTATATTAATTGATTTTAGAATGTTAAGTCAACCTTTGTCATAATGTATTATCCTTTTCTATGTATCTGGGTTTGATTTTTTAATAATTTGTATAGGATTTTTGTACTTACGAGAAAAAGTCGTCTGTTGTGCTTTTTGGTAATGTCCTTGTCAAGTTTTGGGTCAGTATTATGCTGGCCTCAGAAAATGAATTGGGATATATGCCCTTTTTTTCTGTTCTCTTGAAGAGTTTGAATAAGATTGATGTAATTTCTTCCTTAAAGGTGTGGAAGAATTCACTAGTCGAGCCACTTGGTCCTGGAGTTTTCTTTAAAGGATGGTTTTAATTATGCATTATGGTTCTGTGTAGTATTTATATATCATCAAAATAATCTATGTCATCTATCTGTGTGTATATAAATATATACACATATATATTAAGCTGTTTATTGAAGGGAGTTGGTGTATACAATTGTGGAGACTGGATTAGGCCATCAGGAAGGGCAGGCTGGGACTCTTGGGCAGGAGTGGAAGCTGCATTCCAATCAAATTTCTTCTTCCTCAGAGAAAGCTCAGTTCTGCTATTAAAGCCTTTCAGTTGGTTGGATCAGTCCGACCCACATTATCTAGGATAATCTTCCTTACTTAAACGAAAATGAGTAAAGACTTTAATCAAATCTACCAAATACCTTCACAGTAACACCTAGATTAGTGTTTGAATAACTAGGACTGTAGCCTTGCAGGTTGACATATAGAACTGTCCATCACAGCTTCTCTGCAGTCTTGGCTATCTTCCTAGTTGTCTAATGCCTTCAAACAGATGGGGTTTTTTGTTTTGTTTTTCTGTTTTACCCATCCCATTCTGATGGATGCATTATCCCAGGGGATAGGACTTACCAACGCATGGAAGTCACGGTGGGTGCAGGGAGGAAGGAAGGCAGACTTCAGCTCAGCAAAGGAAAAAAAAAATTTTTCCCCAAGGATTGCTGGCCACCAATAGGGTGAGCTAAGCAAGAGATTCTTTATTTTGGGATATTTTTTAGGTAGACTGGACTGAACTAATAGAAGTGTTTTTGTAGTCCTAGATGGAAGGTGATTGGGACCCAGATTTTTTTTTTGAGATTTATGATTGGAAAAATTGTGGGTGAAATTGGGAACCCATCATCAAGTTGCCAGCCTTTTAGGACATTGAAAAAAAATCTGACTATCATTTTCTGTCACTATTATTTTGTAAAAGACATTTAATATCAAAAAGGAAGTAAAGATTTAATTTAGGTACCAAGAAAGCATTATACTAACATACCATAATTTTTAGTTCACATTTTAATATTTTTGAAATCAGGCTGTCTTAAAATCATGTATGTATTTAATGTAACAGTGCTTTCCTAAAATGCTGTTATTATATTGATGTTTTAGTCAATGTCAGGTGTCTTAGAACTGGGATAATAATTGTATGTGTGTGTGTTACATTATCTCCATTGTCCCCATTTTTGCTAAGAGTTGGTGAAAACTTTTGACACGTATTACTGCTGGTCCTTGAACCATCTTCTGACACAGTGATTTTGGATTGTCTCCAAAATTTCAGTGTTTGTTCTATTGCTACAGTACTGATCTGTGGATCTGTTCCCTAAGACCTTCAGTACTTTTCTTGTTGAACAGAAACTTAGCTCTTTCTTATAAAATGGTCTACTGTATTGAGTAATACGTTTAAATTTTTTTTTTGATTGCACACCCTTGTACTGTTTAAGACGTTATTGCTAACAAAATATCTCTTGGATATTTCCTGAAAGTTTGCCATTAAGTAATCTTTAACAGCTTGTGTGTCTCTTCCTGTAGAGGGGTTTTAGGTAATAAGCAGAAGAGGGGCCTGGACATTAAGGACCTCATATGTTGATTGGCTTCTTCTTAGGAGTCATGAGCTTTGCCTGGTCTGTTTTGTACCTTGGATTGTTCCTAGCTTAAAAGTGTCGTTAGAATGACCATAACTAGTTGAATCCATTGAAAGATAGAAGCACGTTGTGTGGAAATTACAGAATTTGATCTACCCTGTTTTTAGGTAATAAAGTTGAAAGTTACAGTGGAATTAGGTAAGATCTTAATTTGAATTTGGGGAACTCATAAAATCAACCCCTATCTGGAGTTAATTGATTTAGAGGTCATCTCAGAGCAACTATGTAAGCAGAAAAGGTGCTAGGTATGCCTTATTGGCACAGAAAGGTCATATGTCCTGGCTCTAGATCTTGGGCTTGAAAGTATATTTCCAAACCTGTGAAACTTATGTACAGTTCATGAAGTAAATCAGACCTATAAAGAGAGGTAACATGCATTTGACTCTGAAGCCAGAAGCCTGGGTTTTGAAGCCTAGCTCTGCTATTGTTAGCTATGTGATTGCGGGAACTTTTCTTAACCTCTTTTCTTTCTCAGTTTCCTCATCTGTAAATGTGGGTAATAATAGCACCTACTTGATGAAGGTTTGTTTTTTTGCTTTTTTTGTGTGTTTTTGACTATTAAGTTAAATAACAAAGTGCTGAGAATAATATGTAGCACATGATATATGTTAAGTCAGTGAAGTTTAAGTCCATCTGGACTTTCAATGGAATGTTTGTGGTAATTTGGTATATTGTAGAATCTCAACTGATTAATTTGATTACAATGTAAAATGTGTTCTTGAGTAACTGGGTTTAGATTTGGTTATTAGTTTAAGGATGTAAGAAAACTTTGCATTTTGAAAGGGTGTTGCAATATTTAAGAACTTGAGATATACTAGATTCATGAGTTTCCTTTTTTAGGATTTACTAATTTTTTTTTTTTTGAGAACTTAAAGATTTGCTTGGGAGGCAAGTGAAGTGCTAAAACAAGAAAAGAAGATATTAAGATGATAGTTTAAAGTGTTTGGCAATAGCAAACTTAGGATCATGGTTTTAGGAGATTCAACTATATTTGTCTTGTTTTATATTTTAAACTGGGTAGTGAGTAAAAAAAGTTATTATATTGTTTTAGTCTTTTTGTTTAAAAGGTAATTTGATAAAGTTGTAAAGGAAACTAAAGGCCTTTGGACAGTTATAAATTGAACGGAAGGTCTTAAGTCTTAATTTAAATCCAAGTAACTATAGTATAGTCTCTTCTGGCACAAAAGCTGTTCTTGGACATAAGTTGTATTGTCAAAAAGGTACTAAGGGCAGTAAGTTAGGGATGTCAAGTAGAGAAGACAGGAAAATATATGCAAGCAGTTATAATCTTATTACTACTGTCCTTGTGCTTTTACCTGCTAGCCTGTTAGCCTAGCCTCAGCAATTCATAGAGGAAAGTGAAGGAGAAGGGATATGGAATCAGAGGCATTCCTGCCTTTCTGTGGACTTGGAATGCCCTCTTCTCGCCTGCATCTCTTCTCTTGTTATGGCTTTCTTCCAAGGTAGAAATGAGGAAGAGAAATGGTTCTGGCAACAGATATCTTCCAATGTTATGCCTTGTCCAACCTGTGTAGTTTTTTTGCCTTAAATTCTATTTTGTATCCTATTAATATAGTTTCATGAACTTCTTGGGTATTTCCCCCTTTTTTCCCATCCTTTGCCCATTTTTCTGTTGGGTTAGTTTCATGCATTTTCATAAGCCCTCATTGAATTTGTGATGCATTTTCATAAGCCCTCATTGAATTTGTGAAAATAATTCTTTGTAAAACTCTGTTGCAAATATAATTTTTCAAGGTTTTTTTCTCTTTATAGGATTCCTTGCCATACAAAAGTTTGAAAAATTTTTTCTTTTTAAAAAAAAAATATATAAATTTATTTATTTATTCATTGGCTGCGTTGGGTCTTCATTGCTGCACACTGGCTTTCTCTAGTTGTGGCAAGCGAGGGCTACTCTTCATTGTGGTGCTCCGGCTCCTCACTGTGGTGGCTTCTCTTGTGGAGCACGGGCTTCAGTAGTTGCGGCAGACGGGCTCAATAGTTGTGGCACCCAGGCTTAGTTGCTCTGAGGTATGTGGGATCTTCCTGGAGCAGGGATCGAACCCATGTCTCCTGCACTGGCGGGCAGATTCTTAACCACTGTGCGACCTAGGAAGTCCCTTCTTTTCTTTTTTAGCTTTTGGGTTTTTTGTTCTTGATTAAAAAGGCCTCCTTACTCTAAGTTTGTAATCTCCTAGAATATTCCTCAAAAAGAATATTGTTGTGATTCAGTCTCTCATTCATGAAATGAAAGCGTGTACCAGATGAGTTGTTCCCAAACATATCCAGTCTACAGGATCAGCTGAGGAGTTTGTTTAAAAAATTCACATTCCCAGGACTTCCCTGGCAGTCCAGTGGTTAAGACTCCGTGCTTCCGCTGCAGGGGACACAGATTCAATCCCTGGTCAGGGAACTAAGATCCCATATGGGGAAAAAAAAATTCACATTCTCAGATCCACCCTAGACCTACTAAATCAGAATCTCTGGGGAACAGGACCCAAGAATGTTTTTAACAAGTTCCCCTAGGTGATTCTGATTATCAGCTAAACTTGAGAACCACTGGACAAAATAATCACTAAGGTCTCTTCTGATTCTAAAATATCACTTTTCTGTATTATGTAACTCTTGCTTTACATTCTCAACAACTAGGATTGTAAGCTCTTTGAAGGCAGGCAGGACTGTGTCTTAGGTACTACCCTTCTTGCTGTCAACCCACTGAGATCCTTTCACACCTAGACAATTCCAATAACCTCTTACTCTTCTGGTCCATCTGTGGTTGTATTTATCTTAAAGCAGCATGCTAAACATGACACTTCTGTATGTAAAAACTTTGGCTACAAGACAAAGTCCTAACTCTGTTCTACTTTGTAATTCAAGGTTTCCATAAGCTTCCTCCAACTTGTTTTTCAACCTAATCCTCTGCTAGGGCTGTTGTATACAACCATCTAAGTTGTGTGTTGTACAGCTCCTTAAATGATGGTATGCATGGGGTTCCCTGAATTTGTATGGTATGGTGGTTCTGATTTCTCGCACCCTTTTGTATTAATCCTTCACTCTAACCTGGTTGTCTCCCTGTTCCCTTCATATAGTATAAAGCCTTGTTTACTCTTACTTTCCTGCCTGTGATACACCATTCACCCTGTCTAAAATGCCGTTTTTTCTCTATCAGAGTTCCAGCTATTAGCATCTAAGAGTGGAGTATTAAACAGCCATTAAAAAGAATGAGGAAGATTTCTAATCACTCCTATGGAGTGAATTTGAGATATATTGTTAAGTAAAAATAGCAGAGTACAGGACTGGATGTGGTATTCCATCTTTTGTATAAGAAAAAGAAGAACTATGAATTTATATGTCTATAGACACATTATGCTTATTTCTATAAATAGAAACATGAAAGATAAACAAATTAATAAAACTAGTTATCTGTAGGTAATAGGCAAATATTGGAGGGAAAGGGGAAGGGAGAGACACTTCTCTGAGCATTCCTCTTTTGTAACACTTTAACCTTTGATGAATGTAAATGTTTTATATATTCAAAAATTAAATTTAAAAATAATGAAAAATAAGCTATAATTGAGTGTTAAAAAATGCACCTAAATTAAAGGACATACAGAGAAAAAAGAAAAATCAACTTGAACATAGCATGTTGACTGTACATCACTAGTGGGATATACTTTAAGGACAAAAAGAATTGGCCCCCAAAAGACACTTAAACTTAGTAAGTTTATTGTTAGTAATATTAATGTTATATTTGGGACTTCCCTGGTGGCAAAGTGGTTAAGAATCTGCCCATGCAGGGAACATGGGTTCGATCCCTGGTTTGGGAAGATCCCACATGCCACGGAGCAGCTAAGCCCATGAGCCACAACTACTGAGCCTGTGCTCTAGAGCCCGCAGACCACAACTATTGAGCCCACATGCCACAGATACTGAAGCCCGCATACCTAGAGCCCGTGCTCTGCAATGAGAAGCCCATGCATCGCAACAAAGAGTTGCCCCCACTCGCCGCAGCTAGAGAAAGCCCACATTCAGCAACGAAGACCCAATGCAGCCAATTAATAAATTAATTTAAAAGAAGTTATAATTTAAAAAATAGTTTATGAACCAAGATTTTCATTGAGAGGAAAGATATAGTACTAATATAAAATAAGTGAAGAAAAACCATAATGTTGAATTTGAGTTGAAAATACCAATATAAACTCTTTTTTTTTTTTTTTTTTTCAAAATCCTCAACTTACTTCTAGACCATTTCAGTAGACGATGACACCCCAATAGCTATGAAGACACCAAGTGCTCAGATCCTGATTTATAAATGCATTTGTCCATTAAAAGGAACAAAGGCTCCAGGGAGAAATGGCAGATTATTTCAGGCTGGGTCAGAGATGGTAAAAGGTAAGCTTAGAAAAATCTTGTACAGGAAATAGCCTCAAAAGCCAATAGAACTGACACAGATGAAGGCTTGAAGCGAACCCTATTAGCCATACCTGGGACAATTCAAATCAAAAATTGGACAGTTTGAAAAAAAATGATGGTAATGGATTATTTTAATATGTTAGATTAAAACAAATATTTGAGTTCATAATGATACTTAAAAAGGAAGATAGAGAGTGAATAAATAGTTCTATTTAACAAAAGAATGCTAGACAATAAATGTAAAAGGAATGATAAAATTAGAAAGTCATCATTTTGTAGTCCCAAAGGTAATAATTGATTCAGGCAAGAATCATCAATAGATGCTAAAACCACTGGGTGAAAAGTTATTGGGAGATAGAGTATTAGATCTCTCTTTACAATGGAGAGACTTAGAGTCACCACTTTAACCACATGATCAAACTTATCCCCTGTAGTGGGGTAGCCTCGCATTATGTGCCTCTGATGTGATGGCAGTTGGAAGGACACAGCTGTCATCTATACATACACATATTCCTGTTTTTTTTAATATAAATTTATTTATTTTATTTATTTATTGGCTGTGTTGGGTCTTCGTTGCTGCACACGGGCACTCTCTAGTTGCTGCAAGTGGGGGCTACTCTTCATTGTGGTGTGCAGGCTCTTCATTGTAGTGGCTTCTCTTATTGTGGAGCACAGGCTCTAGGCCCGTGGGCTTCAATAATTGTGGCACAGGGGCTCAATAGTTGTGGCTCACAGGCTCCTGAGCACAGGCTCAATAGTTGTGGCGCACAGGCTTAGTTGCTCCATGGCATATGGAATCATCCCAGAGCAGGGCTTAAACCTGTGTTCCCTGCGTTGGCAGGCAGATTCTTAACCACTGCGCCACCTAGAAAGTCCCATATTCCTGTTTAAAAAGAATTTAACTTATATCTAATCACATGGAAACAGACATATGTTAGAACTGACCTAGATTTCTATTTAAAAAAAAATTTTTTTTTTGGAAGTGTAGTTGATTTACAATATTGTGTTAGTTTCAGGTGTACAGCAGCGTGATTCAGTTATATATATTTTTTCAGATTATTTTCCATTATAGTTATTACAAGATATTGAATATAATTCTGTGTTATATAGTGAATCCTTATATCTTATCTATTTTATGTATAGTAGTTTGTATCTGTTAATCCCATACTCCTAATTTATCCTCCCCCCCTTTTCCTTTTGATAGCAGTAAGCTTGTTTTCCATGTCTGTGAGTCTGTTTATGTTTTGTATATAGGTTCATTTGTATTATTTTGTATTATTTTTCAGATTCCACATGTAAGTGGTATCATAATATTTGTCTTTGACTTACTGCACTTAGTATGATATTCTGTAGGTCTATCAATGTTGCTGCAAATGGCAATATTTCATTCTTTTTTTTATGGCTGAGTAATATTTGTGTGTGTGCACGTGCACGCTCATAGATGTCTACCAGTCAGGTTGTTTCCATGTCTTGGCTGTTTGTAGTGTTGCTATAAACACTGGGGTGCATGTATCTTTTTGAATTAGAGTTTTTGTGTTTCCTGGATATATGCCCAGGAGTGGGATTGCTGGATCATATGGTAGTTGTATTTTTAGTTTTTTACGGAACCTCCATACTATTCTCCATTGTGGCTGGAGGGTTCTAATTTACATTCCCACCAACAGTATAGGAGGGTTCCCTTTTCTGACCTAGACTTTTTTAAAAAGTCCATTCCGTGTAAAACAAAACAATCCCCTCAGATTGCAAGGGGGGTGGGGTGGAATATGCAAGATTAAAAGTCTCAGAACAACCAAATGCAAGGAATGAGCCTTGACTGAATTATGGATCCAAAAAAAAAGATTTTGAGAGAAAACATGAGGTCAATTGAGTAAATGTGATTGTGGGTTATATATTAGTATTATGGAATTGTTCATTTTCTTAGATGTGAAAACGGTACTGTTGTGTTTTTTAAGAGAATGTTCTCATTCTTAGAATATGCTTGCTAAAGGAAGTGGGTGTAGTGTTGTGATGTCTGTAACTTTCAAGTGATTTTGTGCGTGGTGGGGGAGCGCAGGCTCACAGACAAATGAGGCAGATAATCATTGGTACCTCTGAAGAATATATAAGATTTTACTGATTGTAATGATTTTTTCAATCTTCCTATAGATTTGAAAAGTTTCAAAATAAAAAGTTGAGAAGAAAATCTTATCTTTCACAGCCCAGCTCAAATTTTGTCTCTTATGAAGACTTCCTTTTCCCAACCACACTATCTAGAGGTGATTTTTCTCTAACCTTTATGTTTAGAGAAACATAAAGATTATGTTTCTTTATCATTATTCTAAGATAACCTTTATCATTATTTTAAGATAACCTTTATCTTAGAATCTCCAAATCTGAATGCCACATGAGAGCTACCTGAGAAGTTGATTTTTTTTAAATAATAAATTCCCAGAACCCACTGTAAGGATAGGCCCTAGAATCTGAAACGACTGGTTTGAATCACTTACTCTGTATTTATTATGTAAATTTGCTTATCTTTTTCATATATCCCCACCTAACCAGTCGGAGCTTAGGGCCAACCCTTGAAAATGTTGCTCAATCCTTTGTGTCCCTCAGTGCTGGCACACAGTGCTATGTGCCTTCCACACAGGAGGTGGTTGGTAAATGTATGCTGGCTGTATATGCTGACTAACTTGTTGATAATCTGAAGAGAATACCAGAAACTTCTCTCTAATTTTGAGAGAGTAAAAAAGAAGAAACCTAGCTGATGAAAGTGCTTATTAGTCAGTACAGAAGGTCCATTAGAAAGCTGTATACTTTTTAGTTTTAAAACTACAGGTTTGGTTTACAGAAATAACATGTTTGTTATCAGCAAATGTTTGGAATTAAGAGTTAACGGTTGTATCATAATTGAGTTTTATTACTTCTGCAAATGGATATATAAGGATTCTACTACATGTTCTGTATAAAAATATAGATACCCAGAGATATAGAGAGTTGCTGCTGTTGGGATTGAGATGATAGATGATGTACAGGCAGGGTGTTAATGCAAGAAAAAAGAAACAAGTAGAGATTTTAAAAATACGGACTTTGATTTTTGTAAGCTTGAAGCTAGTTTTGAGTATATAAACAGTAATAACAAGTAAGTCTTTTCATTGTTTACCATATGCCAGAGGTTGCTTTCTCTGAAGTATTTGTAATCCCTGAAACAGTTCTTCCAGGTAGATACTATTATTATTAATTTATAGATGAGAAAACTGAGTCTCAGAAGTTTTTCTTTTTTTAAAAAAATATTTATTTTGGCTGTGTCAAGTCTTAGTTGTGGTATGCAGGATCTTTCGTTGTTGCACATGGGCCACAACGGCATGTGGGATCTTAGTTCCTGGACCAGGGATCGAACCCTTGTCCGGTGGATTGGAAGGCGGATTCTTAACTACTGGACCACCAGGGAAGTCCCCTTGGATAAGTTTTTCATGTGCCCAGATTCATGCAGCTAGTAAGCAGTGGAATCAAGAACCAAACCAGGTAGTGTGGGTTCCAAAGCACTTGCTGATAATATAGGAGGAGGATAGCTTATGATTAAATATAACTTCTCTTAATTTGAGACTTCATGAGGAAATGGTATGGTAAATGGGAAAACATTTTATAGCATTAGTTCTTTGAAAAGAAAAAAGCAAAAGAGAAAGAGGTTAGGGGAAGGGGATTGATTTTTATCAGGGATTAATTATACAATGGCTTAGGCCCACTATAAGAAAGGCAAGTGTATAAACCTTGACCAGTATTCAAGAAATGCAGTATCATGAGAAGTTGTTTTCCTGCACAGAAAAGTCTTCTAGTATAACTGCAATAGTAACCTAACCTATCTTTAAAGTATATAATGTATTTATGTGTATTAAAATAGCTGAAATAAAATTTTTTACTTTGAATTTAAAATTTGATTAAACATTGTCTCTTAATAATAAACAGCAAAAATCCTCTAATATTAATAATCTTATTATCCATACATTTAAAAAATATTTCATTGGAATGAATTATAGCAGTAATATTTTTAGGTAAAGCAAATTTTTACTTCCATATAGTAAGAGAACAAACACAGCTGCATTCTGGGTAATAAACTGGTATGGGGAGTCTGTGTGCAACTGCCATATCCCATTAAATTTAATGTTCTATGAAACACAGTAATTCTAAACTAGTAAAGCTGGTGTTAACCATTGCAGAAGAAAAAGGTGAACAAGTATTTAAGACATAATTTTAAAGATGAGAAGGAAAAATTTCCGTCGACAACTTAGAAATACCATCTTAGAAGTTCTAGATAAATGACATAGAGAAATGATGTCAAGTTTGTTAAATTAAAATTGTCTATTATATATGGGCACAGAGATAAGATTAATCAGGTGGAACAGAGTTTAAAAACCAGACCAAGCATAAATTATATGTTAGTATTTGATAAAGGTGACATCTCAAATCCACGTGGAAAAAAACAGACTCTTCAGAATATATTAAGGCAGTTAGTTGGTTAACCATTTGAATTTTGTTATATCTATACTGTGCTATATGCCAGAATGAATTCTAAATGGGTTAAAGATTAAATTTTTAAAAATATGAAATCAATTGAGTAAAATTTGGTACAACCATATAATAAAATCTTGTGTACCATTGAAAATGATGTAAGAATATGATTGACATACAGCCAAATTCATGATATGTTGAGAATACAGTATAGTAGTGCTTACAGCAGAATTTCAAATTGTAAAAATAAATAAAAGGAATATATTTATGTATGCTTAGGAAAGTTTGGAAGAGGCGTTACAAATGATTTTTGTCTTTTCAGTATTTCCTTCCGGGAACAATGAAATGTACAATACTACCCAAGTGCAGGATTATTGTTTGTCTTTGTTTTTTTAAAATTCTACAGGAGTAAAAGAGCTAAAGAAAAGACAGCTGGAGGACTTCCCTGGTGGTCCAGTGGTTAAGACTCTGCATTTCCACTGCAGGGGGCTCTGGTTCTATCTGGGGAACTAAGATACCACATGCCTTATGGCATGGCCAAAAAAGCAAAAAAGAAAAAAAAAGACAGTTCAGCAGAAGGAGATGATATGGTGTGTTCCTGAGGGAAAAATGGAAAGACACAGATGGTCACGTGCAAATGGAAAGTTAGGCAACTGAGGCAAAAAAAATTCAGAGAATTCTAAAAGCAGTACAGTATGTCATTCCACTGAATCAAAAAGAGAAATGTAGCTGAAATCAGTAGAACTATACAGTAGAACATAAAAAGTATATTCAAAAGTGGAGGATGGGTATGATGAGCTTAAAGAGCTGAATAAATGGTAACTCAGCAGTTGTATAAGGGAGATTCACATACCAAATGTGTCTCTTTGTATAGCACTTCATGTTTTATGAGGGCTTTTCCATACATTCTAATTGATTGTCTAACTTGGTAGTGGCTGATATCATCTCATTTTTATGGATGAAAACACTGAAGCTTAAAGGACCTTTTCTTGGTGATGTGGCTTAGTAACAAAGCCAAAGCCAGAGGGTGCTTTGCCTCAGTTTAGTGGGTGGTCTTGTCATCATACCTCATTGTCATCTTAGACTTCCACGGAGATGAGAGCAAGTCATGGGAATCATCGAGTGATTCTAGTCAAGCCTGACAAACTTGATACAAATAAATCACTGCAATTATCTAATATCTACCCAGCATGGGTTTTTCTCCCCCACCCACCCAAATCTTTTAAGCCTCCCAAAGGTGAAATTTTGCAAATGTTGCTGAAACTGAGTGACTTTTTAAGTGACCACGTTAAAATGAACCACATTTCACTCATCAAATTAGCAAAGATGAGGAAGATTGAAACACTGAGTGTTAGCCAGAGTTCTGGAGAATGCATGCTCCATGCTGCCGGAAGGGGTGTAAATTAGTATAGAGGGCAATCTGGCAGTACATATCAGAACTTAAAAATTATTTAACTTTTTTCCATAGCAATTTTATTTCTAGGAGTTTGTTCCAAGGATATAATGGAGTAGATGTCCAAAGATATATGTGCATGTATTTTACCACAGATATGATTTTTAAAGTATTTATATCTTTCTGTATTGACTGATTTTTTTTTCATTGAACATATATTGCTTTTATAAGCAGTAAAACACTAATGCTATTTTATTTTATGGAAAAATATAACCATTCTGTCACAGGATTCTTGCACTATGACTATAATTCCTATTTGATAAGAACTGCAGCAGCAAGACCCTGGAAACTAATGGTTTTCTCTTTAATGTCTGACAAGCAATAGCAGGAAGAACTTATAGAATCAGTAATGGATAAAAGGCAGGATGGTTTGGGGGAAGCAGCGTGATTGGATGAAAAGAATATGGGAATCAAAAGACCTAGGTTTGGAATCTTTCCTTGCCATTTAGCTAGAGTTGTGATTCAGGCCAAGTAGCTAACCTTTCTAAAGCTTGTTGTTTGTTTGTTTGTTTTTTCAGCAGCGAAGTGAGGATAATTACAGTCTTTCTCTTAGGGCTGTTTTAGTTTCAAATGAGGTTAGATTTGTAAAAGTTCTTTGCAGATTCTGTGGTTTGGGAATAACAATAATCAACTTTATCGGGTGCTGTGTGCCATGCATTGTACTCAGCACTATCAAGCCTCATTTAATCCTTATATCAACCCTGTGTGGTTAATGGTTAACATCTTCTTTTACAAGTGAGGAAGTTGAGACACAGACTTAGGAGCCTTCCCAGGGTCACAGTTATAAGAGATGGAGC
This sequence comes from Hippopotamus amphibius kiboko, assembly GCF_030028045.1. Lineage (NCBI taxonomy): Eukaryota > Metazoa > Chordata > Mammalia > Artiodactyla > Hippopotamidae > Hippopotamus > Hippopotamus amphibius. Next base: position 40,323,671 of record NC_080196.1, on the reverse strand, counting down.
CATAATGGAAAATCTTACTTGGGGAGCAGTGTAGCAAGAGGTCTCTAAGAAGTATTCATCTCACCAGTCTGCCAGAGTTCTTTGAGGAAGACAGCAAGTATGGGCTAAGAGAGAACCCAGTGGAGATAACTTACTAACAAAGGTCTCTTTTCTTTGCTAAATTATTATGGGTTTGGGGACATGCTGTAGGAAAACTATGAGATTTAGAAATATTATGAATAAATTTTATATGCGCTTAATACTGGAGTGGTCTCACTCAATATTTTTTAGAAATAATCTAGAAAAAGGAAAAACAGGAAGACTTAAACATTCAGAAAACAGAATTTCTTCTGAGATTAGAACATTAGGGGTACACATGCAAAGAGAGTGAATAGAAAAGCTGCAGTGGAGTTGGGTTAAAAAATATATATACCCAGAGTACATTTTGAAGATGGCAGTCTCTTAGCTATCAGTTAATACCCTAGGAGATCTCGTAGACCAGCGGTCTTCAACCTTTTAGGCACCAGGGACCAGTTTCATGGAAGACAGTTTTTCCGTGGGGGTGGGGGTAGGGTAGGGAGTGGTTCAGGTGGTAATGAGAGCAATGGGGAGCAGCAGGTGAAGCTTCTCTTCGCTCCCTGGCTGTTCACCGCCTGCTGTGTGTCCTGGTTCCCAACATGCCGTGGACCAGTAAAGGTCTGTGGCCCAGGGGTTGGGACCCCGTCATAGACATTTTAGATTGTATCTGTCACCTCTATAGTCTTTACCCTCAACTTCACTCTCTTTAACCTGTTCCCAGAGATCCTAGGTATCATCACCAGAGAGCATATGTGAAGCAAAACTGGAAAACCTGTTCACCTTTAATAGAATACACTAGCAGAGTTCTCATTGCTGTGAATTAAGAAAACATAGTGGAACTAGACTAAAGTGAGTGATAAGGAATTAAAATAGTTAAAGCAATGTAGTGGTATTCACATAAGAACAGACTGAAAGGACTAGGATTTGTCAGTCTGGATTGAAGGTTTGGCAAAGATGTAATTACTTTCTAATTTCAAGTGTGGAGTACAGATGAAGGGTAGATTGGTTCATTTACCAGATTCTGTGGCATCCTACCTCATCTTTACCTCCCAGCTTTTACACAGAGAGGAGACATGGCCCTGAAGTATAAAAGGATCCTACCTTTTAAAATATCATACCCTTGTATCATTAACAGTCTGAAAGTATTATGCTTTTGAGATACATCCATGTTAAGTTTGCCCCCACCCTCATTCCAACTAGATTTTTAAACTCTGAATAGTTCAATTGCAAGATACTGAACTTAATTACCACATTTCCATTATCTTGATTTCTTCATAAATAATTGATTAGAGGAAGTTGCAAGTAAAAAGAAGAAAATACATAGACTTATTATCTAAATTATTTTGGATTAATACTTGAGATGATTATGTTCTAGGGAGAAACCAGCATGTCCTTTTTTAGGTGCAAAGAATATGTGGAGAAAATTCCACTATCAAAGATTGTACGCAAATTTTCCAAGGTGGGGAGATTATGATGCTAAATCGTTTTGCTGTTCCAGGTCAGCAAAAATAAGACTTAACAAAATAGGGGTCTTCACAGAGGCTTATGTAATAAATGATAAAATATATATTTGTGTAGCTCTTTAGTGTGTTTAAAAGTGCTTTCACATACTATGTGGAAGTGCTGCTTGAACTGGCTTGCTGGATGTTAAGTTTGTTTTGCTTCACAGCTATACAGTCTGAATTGCATTATTAATATTTTTCTAACTGCTAGTTCTTTTCTGAAGCAGTCTCTTCAGTTACTATCAGGTGTACCAGGGGTGTACTGCCCATGACTGATCCTTTGGTTCTTGCAGTTGTACATTGCTGTGACTTTTAGATCTGTGTTGGCCACAAATAGTTTTATAGCAATAGAGAACTATATTATTCAAATTCTTTGCTTATTTCTTTCTTTCTTTTCTTCTTCTTTTTTTTTATTTTTCCTTAGATCTGTTCTGAGGACCAAGATTCATTTGGGGGATGGTTACAGAAATGAACCATGGTAGGCAATAAAAATATACATTCAAAGTTGAATGAAACATCCATCCTATTCTGGTGTATGTTGAAGAATTGGGTGTCGGTCAGTTTACTTCTTAGGTTTCATAGATCGAGAGTTTTCTTCTATCATTCTAGGATTATAGAAGAATAAGTTTATAGGGGACTTTGGGAAATGATTGATTAGGTGATTTCTTAAAGAGTGTGCCATTAAGCATTAATCCTGAGATGGTTTCTTGAAAACAGGAGTTTTGAAGCCAAATTCTTTTGGAAAACTGCAAATTAGGTCCGCTCCTGGAATTTCATGGTATACTCTGATCCTGTTCATTGAAACATTGTAATGGTTAAGTTAGAAAAACTTAAAACTTCATAGATAGAGTAGAATCATAGAATATTATACAGCAGTTAAAAAGGAATAAACTCAATAGATATATCTTCCAATATGGATGGATTTTTAGACCGTTAATCTAGAAAAATATTACAGAATGAGAATGTGTATAGTTTGTATGATTTTAAAAACTAGATGCTTTTATAGTATACCTGTATAGTATAAAGGCATCCTTTAAAGCCTAAAAAGCTTCATACCAAGCAGGTCATGATTTAGTTACGTGGAGAAGTGACTGGGATTGAGGGTGATGATCCGTGTCCTTTCTTGCCTTATCTATAAGGTTTGCATTTTTTTAGAAGGGAAATATTCATGTGTTATTTATAAGAAAAATTAACAAGCATTTTATTTGTATTTAGTTAAGTGCTCAGCAAGTTACATTCTTTTTCCTCATTGAAGATACCTCCCCTGCTAATTTCCAAGTATATCTTTCTATTTACTAACTCATTGTATATAAGTTAAACTGAATCCTGAGCCCCTGGTATTATAGACAAGGAAGAAAATGTTTTCATTATAGTCTGTCATAATGAAACTTTTTCATACATTATAAGGAATAAATGAAGTAACTTATACAATAAATAGTCTAGTCTGTGCAAATTCTCAAGAAATCAGCTTATTCAAATTTATTTTGTTTTGGTCCAAGAGATCTTTTGGAGAGCAACAAAGAGAAGTTTGAACTTAGTTCTTGAGCGCAGCTAGTGAATAGTTGAGAAGCAGCTCAAGTAGATAGAGTGAAACATAGTTCAAAACCAGTTAAGCTTAAAGAAGCAGACCCCCTTTTGGTGTTTCCAGTGTTAGTAATGCTTTTTCCAATTTCATGGATCTTCTTTACCCTGTTCTCCAGACTTAATTTTGACTTTAACACCTTTGAATCAAACTCGAAGGGCATGGTGGTTCTATTTGATTTTACCAACTGCTGGGGATCAATTTTAGGGGGCTGCATTTTTTGTGTAAATATGTAAATAATGTTTTTCTTTAAGAAAGGGTAATCTTGAAAGAGCTGTTGCCACATTTCAGGTTTTCTAACAACATTCACTTTATTTCCTAATTTACCTTATGATGTACGAGCTATTGTCTGAAAATTTAAGATTTCATCAACTGTGAAAGTATCTCTTTTTAAAATTACTTGTTTTCAGGCATATGTATTGGCTCCTTTTTTCAAAGGGGTCATTTTTATATTTCGTGCAAGTTAAAACAGGGACTCAATGATCAATCAGCTTTATGCTCAAAAATGTATTAATACAGGTTATAAAGTGATACAAAATTTAATGCACATTACAAGTGTCTATTGGCACCTCTACATGCTTGCATGTCAGGAAATTCAGAATATTAAAACATGTTCCTGATCTTAGTGACATTACTTCTTCTTAAAATGGTATTATCATGCAATCTTATGGATAAAAATTGCTAGTGATATGATTCTTCCACCAGAATATGAAGTGGAACTCAGCACAGTATAAACTGTGAAAGTGCGAATAAGTAGGGTGAATTTCAGGAATGTTGTCAGCAGTTGGGCATCCCCCGCGGATGGAGGGGCTGCTGGGCAGAGTGTCATTACCTAGAAGAAAGGTATGAGGCCTCCTGCCTGGGGAGGGTGGGAAATTCTGCCTAATCAGCAAATGCCTCGCACCTGGCAGTCACTCAGGAGGTGGTGTTCACGATGGTTGTGCACTGCTAGGGGAGAATTAGCCTTACAGCCAGTGACATCTTGGTGTAATTTTGAGGTGGGGGTTGAGGGTTGAGCATAAGGTATGGAAAGCAAAAGAGAGAACTTACAAAGGAGAACTTGAGAGCACTATAAGTATATTTATTTTTTAATTTTTTTTTAAGTGCAGGTGACTTCTGGTTTCAGCTCTCATGCTAGCATTATAATTGTGATTCGCATTTCCTAGTGCTTAATTGTTGCAGGAATATATGTCTCAATTTTTAAAAATAATGGACTAGTTTTCTTTAATTGACAAATTGTACTTTTTGCTCCCTACATGTCTCTGTGGTATAAAGACCACCAAATTATTTTACCACCATCTAATATGCAGACTTGAATGTGAATGTGGCCAGAGTCAGTGGATTTGATGTCTGTTTATAAATAAAGCTTTAAATTATTCCCTAGTAACAAATTTATCAGCATTCTTAGTGATTTGGTAAAGACAATTTAAATCAGCCCAATTCCTCTCAATATAAAATCACAGAAATGTTTTAAGATGTCATTTCTTCTCAGAACAAGAATGAGAGCTGTCTGTCAGTCCTCTAGTTAGGAGAGAGTTCTAAATCATGCATATTCCTGTCTTCCAGGATTTCTCCCTGATCAAGCAGACAGTTCAGGGTACACAGTCCAAGGATGAATGTTCACCGTGGCACTGAGAGCGACAGGTTATTGCGGCAGGAGGCCAGCTGCCTGATGGATGAAGCCTCAGCTGCAGCCCAAGAAAGAGAAGCAAATAGCCCAGCTTCTTCTGGTCTTCAAAATCTTACTTATCCTCTAGGTCCCAGGAATGATGGTACAATGATAAGATCTTGACTTCATTTGGAGGGCTTTCTGACACCTGAGCACCTGTTCTGCCTAGAAGGCATAAATGTTCTTTTTTTTTTTATAAATGTTCTTCATAAATACAATATCCAGTAAATTGGCTTCGCTTACATACCACAATTATGTAAAGTTAACTATCACAAAAAGCTGCACTTATTTAATCAGTTTAGTACATCTAACTTGGCAATAATGATATTAGAAAAACAGTCTCAGGTTTGGAGTCAGAAGACAGATTCACATTCTAGCTCTGCTACTTACCAGCTGTGACCATGAATAAGATCCTTACTTAATCTTTCTGAGCCCTGCTTTCTTAATCTAGAATACAAGGATGTTAAGATTCTTCTTACCTCACAAGGCTAGAAGACTATTGAGTTAATGGATGTGAAGGCTCTTAGTAAATTGTTAGGTACTTTTTAACTTTTAATAAAAAACAATAGCAGCAATAATAATAGCAATTACAGTTTATTGAGCACTCACTGTGCCAAAACTACTTTTTTTAGATCAAAGGTGGCAAACTGTGGTCAAATCTGAAGTGCTTCCTGTTTTTGTAAATAAAAATTTGAAACACAGCCATCATGCCCATTTGTTTACATACTGTCTGTGGCTGCTTTCCTGCTATAGTGGCAAAAACTGACCCACAAAGCCCCAAATATTTACTTTTTAGCCCTTCCAAGAAACTTTGCCGATCCCTGCTTTACATTAATCTTCCTGTTACAAACAAGGAAACTGAGGCTTCGAAAGCGTAGGTAACTTGCTCAGGTTCGCACTGCTAGGAGGTAGGTGACTATGACTTAAACTTGTGTCTTTCTCGCCAGGCTTTGCTGTTATTTTATATACATATCAACTGACAAAAAAGCAGAGTGTGACTGCCACCCCAGTGTGCCCCATTACGGAGCATTTATGTAGTGAGTCTCTTTTCCTGCTCATCCATTTGAGTGGGGTAGAACCTGAGGCACCCTTCAGGAATCAACCCAGTGTAATTGCTTTATTGCTGGGGGGAAATCAAGTGTTCTAAAGAACTGAATTAATAAGTTAGGTACGTACTTTCATTTTTTTTTTTTTTTTCGTACTTTCATTTTTAAGAACAGCACTTCAAGTGTTGAAGGCCTGTCTTGGTAATTAAAATGTTTCTTGCTACAAGCTTGCCCATGGATTGTGTGGAAACTTATCTCTTGGTATGTAGACACAGGGTCACATTTAAAATTGACCAGAAGTTCTAGGATGTGAACCCTAAACAGGTTTTTGGTCTAGATTTTGGTTTCCTTTTCTCTAGAAGCAAATGTGGAAAAAATTGAGTGTACTCTAGCTAACAGTGTATTTGGTTATCTAAGTACTTGAAATAAAACTAATTTCCCAGAGGTCATGGGCAATAATCCTGTTCATGAATTGTTGTATATAAATTTAAAATACATGAAGAGTGGGAGTGAGACATTAAGTTGTATCTATAACATTTTATTTCTTTCCAATGTAGGAAAATGTTAGCTAGCCAAATCTAGGTGATGTATACACATTGTATTAACTCTGTTTTGGTATATTTGAAATTTTTCACTTAAAAAAAAAAACACATTATTTTACATTAAAACAAAATATATTAGGAGAACTCCCTATTTAAAAGAATCTTCTAAAAAAAAAGAGCTATATAATAAAAAGAGCATACAGCAATTAAAAAAAAAATCTGGTAATCCTTTTGAAAACACTTTTCCCTGATTGTCTTCTGTATACATCCAGATTTCATATACTGTATTTAGTTTTAAGCCTGATTACATGATGTGGTATTATACATTTTTAAGTGCTTTCACATTTTTTTCTGTTGATAGTCAAACCAATCCTGTGAGGTGGATTCCACAGATGACGAATCAGGTTTAGAAAAATCAGATAAATTACTTAAAGAAAATGGCTCTTTGGTGATACTAGGACAAAAACTCAGATTCCATGATTGAATCCTAATCCAAAACCATTTGCACTGGAACTTTTCTGTTTGAGAGCAAGACCTGCCTGTTCAAAAAATGGTGTTGATAACGTTAGGATTCTCCTATGTGTAGTGAAAATGCATTGTTCAGTGAATTTCTAGGAAAAGTGACACTTAGAGACTATCACTGTCCTTTCTGGAAAATAACATTGAGAAACGATTTTTAAGGATGTGGAAAACAAATAGTTTTGGCTAACAGTTACCAAGTTCCTTAAATAAAATATAGGAAATATGAGTGTTATTTAGAGATAGAAGTTGAAAACGGAAATAAAAAAGATGCCTCTGTGAAACAAGACTAGGCAAGGTTAAGAAGTGCAGCAGAAGATTGCTTGTTTTCTACAGACATTCTTCTCTAGTGTTTAATTATTTTTAACCATGTGTGTAATTTACTTTTAAATTGTTTAATCATTTTAAAGTATGGGCATTACTGCCTTCATGCTCCCCTCCCCAAGACACACACACACACACACACACACACACACACAGAGAAAGCACCTCGGGGGATCCAATGAGTCTCTAGTTTGTGTTTAGTTTTTGCCTATGGATACTTAAAGTTTGGGTTTTTTTGTTTGTTTAATGGTTTTTGTTCTTATTTTTTTAACAAGGACAAGCTTTATTTTCCTCAGGGCTTTTTGCTGTCAAGTTATTTTGGTTTGTTTGTATGATCTCTTAGATCTTCCACTTGACTCTGCCTCTCAGCCAGCAAATCTTCAGTTCCCTCACATGATGCCACTTCCCGAAGACATCAAAGGCTCTTGCTTCCAGAGTGGGAATAAACGGAACCATGAACCCTTCATTGCTACAGAACGATTTGGAAACAGCACTGTGGGCTTTGGCAGTAACATCCATTCTCAGGCGCCAGAGAAAGTGACACTTCTTGTAGATGGCACACGTTTTGTTGTCAATCCACAAATTTTCACTGCTCATCCGGATACCATGTTGGGAAGGTAACTGATAATAATTTCCTTCCGAATTTTACTCTGTTCTCTATGAATAGAAATACGTGCTGTTTGCCTTACATTAGATGTGAGAATGAAGACATTGCATTGCTTATTTTTCTACCTTCATACTTTTGTGAGACAGAGGACATAAAAACCTTATATGTGTTGGTGATTTTGGGGGTGGGTGCTTTCATTTACTAAGCTAGTATAGTGAAATGAGCCCCCACAAAAGGGAGCGCAGAAGGTCCAAATGGTGTGGATCTCTAGTGTCTCCAGCACTGTTCAGGCCTGCTGAAGCTGGGCCTTCGCTGTGTCTGGCTGTCGTGTTTAACAGTCACTCTCTCTCTCCTCCGTGTTCCATCCTCCGTGCTGCTTCACGCAGACTGGAGTCTCACTCTCCCCTCACCACCTCCTGCCTCCAGCTTTTTAGGATTAGAGTTCAGGAAATGGGAAGAGTCTGCTGAGGAGGAGCACTGTCCAGGTGGTACTCTTACAGCCTGTGCTGGGAGTCAGGAGATCTCTTTCCGGCCAACTGTAGACTTTAACATGAAGAGCAGATTGGGATAAGGGTAAAATAAAAACATTTGGCTTTTGAGGACTTTCATCTAGTACTTAAAAGTGGATCTAACCTCACTCCGACTTTGAACTAATTTGAACAGAATTAGAAATCAGAATGGACTGCACTAACTTGCTGAATTTTAGGCTAAGTGAATCTAGCTATTCAAATATGTGTATACTTAAACATATACATACAAATTCATGATGAACCGTTTTTAACCAGAGCCAAACCTATATATTTCTTAAACATCTGAATTAAGATTAAACTAGAACATTAAAACATTTTCTAAATTGGCCCTATATCAGACTTGACTTCATGTCCTCAGTCTTGATATCTCCACCACCATTTCCCACCAGGCCCTTCCAGAAAGGCATTCCTCAGGGTAGGCTGTCTGTTTGAAGTCGGCTGCCTACAAAAGTAGTGCTCAAGAAAAGAAAGGCAAGCATTTTCTGGGTAATAGATCCCTTTATCTAGGTGGTTTATCAGCTGAGTCAGCCGAGGTCATGAATTCTGAGAGTTTCTTAGGTTTGTTTTGTCCTGTGGTTGCATAAAGTATTCATAAGCCTAGCCAGTGAGCTTACTAACGTGGGCCACTGGTCACAAGGGGGGCAAGCTGAGAAACTGAAAATGGATGACTGCAGATCCGTGCCAGTACTGGATGAATGACTCTGAGAGGGGCTTATGTATATGGCACGTTATTCACTATTTTGATTCATAGCTGTCTCGGCTACACTTCAACCAGAACATTCCAGAAAAATGTCAGCATTCTTTGAAGACTGCTTTTATCAGAATAGATTTCTTATGTATAGTGTAGTGATTTGGAAAGCATGTGAGTCTTTTTCAGGCCCTGGAAAACAGCCAGTTCAGGATGGATAACAGTTTTGAACAGTTAAACAGCAGGGCTTCCCAACAGGTTAAGGAAGGAAAAGGCAGTGAGTCCCCAGTGGGCCGGCTGAAGATACTGACTGCCTGCCCTGTCCTGGCTTCTCCTTCCACGGCTCCTACACAGATGTGCAGCAGGAGTAGTAGGAGTCATGGGGCCAGTTTTACTGGAGGGGATCTGAGAGAAGGAGGAAGGATGGAAGGGAGGAAAGATGAATATAAAACCAAGACTTCCTCCCTGTGCCCTCATGACCTCTGAATTCATGCCCAGATCAGGCCTCCCTCTCTGAAATATGTCAAACTGCGGATGACCCTAATACCTACCCTCCTTTTCTATCTGACCTGAAATTCCCACCATCAGTTACTACTTGGATTGAAGAAGGGCATTTTTTCCGGAGCTCCGCCAGAAAGGGAAAGCACTGACATCTGCACCTACTAATACAGATTCATCTATCAGATTAGATATTGAAAAGCAAAACTCAGAAACATGGAGGATGGCACGCTGGATAGGTACATGTTGATGGGTGAGGAGAAGGAATAGGCAAGCCCAGGACTGGGGGACAGTCTTCCTGAGCTGCTGGTGTGGGCAGGTTCCTAAGCGCTGGGGAGGGCATGAGAGGTGACCATCCCACACTCCAGAGACTTTCCAAGGGCCAGTTCTGCAGGTGCTGTTGCACTTCATGTGCTGTCACAGAAGCTCACTGCAGTGAACTCTGAAGGTTTATTGCTTTGTTCCTCCTTGCACTCAAACACTGAAAGCAATTGCTGCCTTCTTTTCCTATCTGAAGGGAGTTTCCTGAGACTTGAGTGTGTCTTATAGGGGTTGAGTCTGTTTTTCACTTACACTGAAAGACTGGAATGGAGTCTTCCAGAATGAGGTGAAGAAGGGAGAAGTCTCATCTGTGAAGAATCTTGCTGAAGAGGGTAACACTGTTGTGTGGGTATCTTGCAGGATGTTTGGACCAGGAAGAGAGTACAACTTCACACGGCCCAACGAGAAGGGCGAGTATGAGATTGCTGAAGGCATCAGTGCAACGGTATTTCGAACAGTGCTGGTGTGTAGTGGCCTTCTTGTTACATCCTTTTCCCTGGGGGCGTGCATAGTAGGAAGCCTTGAGAGTTCCATCAGACTCTGTTCTGACTTTAGGGGTTCTCATTTCTAGTTGTTGCCTTTCCCGCTTTATTTTCTGTTCCTATAATTCTTAAGTCCCTCTCGCTTGTGTAAGCTCAGTCAGGTATCAAGCTGTGATTAAACATCTCAAGGTGGCCAGGAGCCACTTTGCTGTCTAATGAATCGCCACCTTGGTGATAGTTCTAGTAACCCACCATTTCAATAGAACCAGGAATGAGTAGGGGGTTGAAGAGGGAGTTTTTCATCTTGTTCTTTGCCTACATTTCTTCTTCCTAATATATTTATAGGATTATTACAAAACTGGTATCATCAATTGTCCTGATGGCATCTCTATCCCAGACCTTAGAGATACATGCGATTATCTCTGCATCAACTTTGACTTCAACACTATCCGATGTCAAGATCTGAGTAAGTACAGGAGAAGCTGCCAGCTGCATTTGAGCAGCTGAACTTTGAGTTTGGTTGGAATTAACATTTTTTATTACTAAACACAAAGCGTTTCAAGTGTGGGTTGAAAATCATCTATAGAGGCAGAGGCATGGTACTAACCATTCCCTCTCTTGTTTTAAAGCTCTGTGAGGAGTGGAGTAAACAAGAGAATATGTAGTGGGTTCCAAGTCTAGCTTGACCCAGTGAGTCACCAAGCTAACTGCTTCCCCTCTTGGGACCCTGGTGTCTCAACTCTTTAACAAATAAGGATACTGATGCTCAGATATGAGGGAGGGTTCACTAATAAAGTCACACAACATAAATTGGTTGGGTTCTTCTTACAGTTTATCATTATTATTAATTTAGTGTTTGTTAAGTGCTTTATAGATGTGAACTTGCATGTCACAGTTAATCCTTGAAAGGTAGGTGATAATCTCACTTAACAAATGAGAAGATGAAGAAATTAGCTTGAGAAGATGGAGAAATTAGCTTGTTCAAAGTTCTAAACATTAAAGCTGGGATTAGAACTGATTGAATATAAACTCCATGCTCTTATCATTACCTAGGCTTCCTGAAATGATTTTAAAATTCTTTGAAGTTCATGATACATTTCCCTGCATATTCTATGAAGTTCTCTTCATGTGTGATTTCTCTACTGAGTCTAGGACACACTTAGAGCAAGTCCCTTGGTGTTGCCAAACTTCAGATTATTCCTGTTCTGTGGTGCTCTGACTCTGTGAAATTGAGTCCAGAACCTCTAAAGAAGAGGTATTATAAGGAGTCATCCCCAAATGATGGTTCTGTGTCTTGTAGAATTAATGTTTATATTCTGACGTGACATGTCAAAAAACCCTCAATTGATCAGAATGCTCAAGGTTTATTAAACAGGAGGAGATTGGTAGAATGTGAAAAGTATCTTAGCATTATCACCTTGGAGCAGGAAACATTCCTTGCCTTTAAATGGGCCACTTCTCTGGGCCTCATCAATGAGATAACAGCTGTTACCTCATAGTCTTTTCACTCCAGTAATACGTGCATTTGAGCAGAGAGGATGTTCACTTGCCTTTCGTCTCCCAGGTGCTTTACTGCATGAACTGTCTAATGACGGTGCTCACAAGCAGTTTGATCACTACCTCGAAGAGCTGATCCTGCCCATCATGGTGGGCTGTGCCAAGAAAGGGGAGCGAGAATGCCACATCGTTGTGCTGACGGATGAGGATTCTGTGGACTGGGATGAAGACCACCCCCCACCCATGGGGGAGGAGTATTCCCAAAGTAGGAGCCCCTTGCATGATGTAGATACTTTCAGCAAGAAACATGCTGCCCAGAGTAGCAGCCAGATCTTAGAACCAGTGTGTCAGTCACTGCTGAGCTGGTGACGAGCACAGTCACCTGGGTGATCAGTCTGGTGATGCGGGTCTTGCATGCTGGGGAGTCCAGTAAACACTGTGAAACTTCCATGCCGACCCCTGGTGTCTGGTACTGTATCAGTACTGAGGCAGCACGTTAAGTGGTGGTGTCATTCTTCTCTCCATTTGTTCCAAGTCCTTTTGAATTGGTAGTAATTCAAAATTCAGAAAATACAAAAGGATATATATTGAAAAGTCTTACTCCCACCCCACCTCATCTACCCAGTTTTCCTCCTCAGTTTCTTTTATATTCTTCCAGATTTAGTCAATGCACATATATAAGCAATTACATACATTTCTTTTTCCTCAAATGATATCATACCATAGAGACTGTTCTACATCATGTCTACGTTAAAAGCTTCCACTATCTTTGTTATGGCTGTATAGTATTCCATTGCAGGACTGTGTCATAATTGATTTAATCAGCCCTTTAAATGACCATTTAAGCAATAAATTATAAATGATGCTGCAATGAATATCTTTTTAAACAAAGTCTTTTCACACATGTATATCTCTATAGAATAATATTCCTAGAAATGGAATTTGTGTCAAAAGCTTTGTGCTTTTATGATTTTGATAAAATTTGCCAAATTATCTTTCATGAAGGTTGAGCTAGTTTATACTCACAAGACAATATATGATGGGTTTGTTTCCCATATGCTCACCAAAACAGTTTCACTGAACTTTTTATCTTTGCCACTCTTATAGGTGAAAAACAGCATCTTATTTGAGTTTTAATTTGCATTTCTCATTTCATGAATGATACTGAACATCTTTTTAAGAGCCATTTTCATTTCCTTTTCTGTTAACTGTAATCATGCCTTTTGCCCATTACAGAATTGGATTGTTAGTCTTTTACTTAGTGATTTGTAAAAGCTCTCTATTTGTGACCACTCTATAGATATCAAGGAAATTAGCCCTTTGTAATATGAGTTGCAAATATTTTTCCCATTTGGTTGTCTTCTTAGCTTTGTTTGGTGGTTTTGGATAAGCAGAGACTTTTTTTATGTAATCAGATGTATCAGTTTTTCTTTTATGACTTCAAGGTTTTATGTCATATCCAGAAAGGTCTTCCCTACCCTAAGACTATAAAAATTTCTTGTATGGTTTCTTTCTTATGGTTGGTTTATTATTTAATGTTTAATCTGTGATCCATATGGATTTTTTGGCATCAGGGCTCAGGTCATTAGTCTGAATCTGTTAGCTCATCTCCTTCCTCTTACAGAGGTATTCACTCCATAACTAACCCCAGATTTTTTTTTTTCCAGTTCTTTATAGCTCTAAGCTCTATAGATTTTTCAAATATATTGAGAATCGGGATGTCGCTAAAACAGTGCTAAAGGAACGGGGCCTGAAAAACATTCGCATTGGAATTGAAGGTAAAGAACATCGCAGTCAGTATTCAGCTTGCATGGCTCATGGAGTGGGTTGGATCTGTGGCAACAGCTTATGTCCTTAAAACCTGGCTTCCGAGGGCCTAGAGGATAGACATACGTGGAAACTACATTCCTGCCCAAGTTTGAAGATTCCTATTTTTGTTTTTGTTCGTCCTACATTTCATTTTATTTCTAGCTGAAAATGCTTTAAAGCAGCTGTAGGAATAGTTCCAGTTTACTGCCTCAGGAAAAAGAGCAGTGAGGGCTAAGGACACTGGAGAGTAAATGTAGCAGGGCTCATGGGCTCACCAAGTGGGAGGGTCAGCCGTTTAGCCAACAATCTTGGTGAAGATCTTTCTGGGATCTGGAAGGGTCCTTCTGAAAACTATAACTTGAAGACTCATTTTATTCCACTACATACCTCTGGGGAATGTCTGGATATATTGTCAGAACTGCTTTAAATGATTTGAGCAATGGCTCCCAACCTGTGGTCTCCATGGAAGGGTATCAGAGATTGATTCTTGGACAGTGCTGAAGCTATTCTGGTCTCCCCTCCATGGGTCTTTGACTCTTGTGTTTTGCTACTCTAGCTGTCTCATTATTGCCCACAGAACCCATCATTGTGTCTGACTTACGCTGTAACTTAAAGTTGGAAGAGATTTTTGAGATTATCTGTTAAATATCTTTCTACAGTGTCCTCTTTTGTCTCTTTGGAAACCACAGGGACAGAGTGACAGGGATCACTCTATTTCCCAGAGCAGCCCATCAAACTGTCCTACCATGAGAACATTCTTCCATACAGCTAATAGATAACCTCCTCCCTCTTCTGTCTTCCTTCTAGTTCTAGCCTGGCAAGCGTATACTCTCAGTAAGATTTCTCCCATTTCCCTGTGGCCTTTCAGATATTTTAGGCCTTTCAGATATTTTAGGCAGCATCCCAGTTTTTTCTTTAGGCTTAAACATTTCACATTTCCTTAACTACTTCTCATACAGGATGCCCTCTAAGCAATAGAATTAGAGGACTAGAGTAGCCATGCTCCAGTAGGATTTTTGTTCTGTAGTACTGAAGCCAGTAAAATAAAGATTTCTGAAATTAGTAAGAGGCTCCTACCCCTTCCATTAGAAGGGATACAGTTTTTGTTACTTCCCGTCTAGGGACAAGACCTACTAAGCTGAGCAGGAGGGAAGCAAGCATGTAGGTGGCCGGAGCTGGGAGAACATGGTCACTTCCTTGTAGTTTTCACACAGTCTTAGGGTTTGGGAGGAAATTCATGTGGTTAGGAAGAAGCAAATACGGAAAGCAGGGTGAGCAATTTTCTGGGGTCATGATGGCTCTTTCCCTCTGTTTCAGGTTATCCTACCTGTAAAGAAAAAATTAAGAGGAGACCTGGTGGCCGATCTGAAGTGATCTATAATTATGTGCAGCGCCCCTTTATCCAGATGTCATGGGAAAAAGAAGAAGGAAAGAGTCGCCATGTAGATTTCCAGTGTGTTCGAAGCAAATCCCTCACTAATTTGGTAGCTGCTGGAGAAGATGTCTTGGAGGACCAAGAGATATTAATGTACCACCCACCCCAGGTGGATGAACTTGACCGGTTAAATGCCCCACTTTCTCAGATGGCTTCTAACGACTTTCAAGATTAGGGCCAGCTGTGGGTCCACCCCTCTGCAGGCCTTTTCTCTGTCTGGGATGCCCACAGCCAGTGCTCCCCATGGTTTGTCTCGCACTAAGTAGGAGACGTGCTTCTCCCCCATCCTGTCTTTTTCTACCATAATTAACGTGTGTCCTATTCAGTAAGTCTGTGCCTCTGGCAGGGGATGAAAAAGCACTCACTGGTAATTAAGCTACCAGCTTTGCAGCAGCCCTGGTAACTTGAAAATTTTAGGTCTGGTGCTGTTCAGAGCCTTTGCATAACTGCAGAAGCAAGGAAGGAAGTGAAGACTCATATTGCCTCATGTTCAGCAAAGCAGGTCTCATCCTTTACACTCTCTTCTTGGCTTTTGTTTGTTTTATTTTGTTTTATACCAGGCAAATTACTTAGCAGCAAAGGGACCAAACTTAAGACAATCTCTATCTTCTACAAGCAGGCACTAATGGGATGCCCATTAGAGGTTAGTGAAGATACCATCCTGGTGGCCTCTGTGCCCAGGTTGCATCTGGGAGGAATAGGCTATTGTTCAAAATGTCCAAGAGGAAATTCTTAAGAGCTTCAATTCAGTTTTGTTTTTCATTATTGCAATGAATAATCCAAAACCTCACAAATTCTTTGACAGGAAGGATAATGTGTAACAATGTTTATGAAACCTTTTTAGCTTCAAGGTTTTTGAGCCTAAACAAATTGATTATTCATTTGGAATGAAATTCACACTTTGATTATCCTGGCTTGGAATCTGGTGTGAAGACATAGGTCTTCACCCTAGGCCGGCATGTTGCTGTGGGTGTGGCTGGGAGACCTTAGAAATGGCTTAAAAGGCTTTCAAGATGTGGGCAGTGACTTCTCAGAAGTGCTCAGTTTCTCAGTAGAAAGACTAATAAGAACTGGGGTGGAGGGGAGGGCAGGACTGGGGGTGAATCTGGATGGGAAAACATCACCTGTCTAGGCTTTGTCTCAGTGCAGGATTTTTTGTTGTATAGTCTTTTCATACTATGGAATATCTTTAGCTATCAGGATATTTTAATTTTTGAAATAGCCTATCAGCTACTCACACTGGGTAAGAAAACCATATTAATGCCATTTCCAAAGGAAGAATGAGTGGAAGGGAAATTAGGCCTAGTAATTTTGATTGCTCTGTCAGCTCTGTGTTAACAGTACATGGTGTGTGATGACCCAGATCACTCCTCTCGGCACTGAACCACCTCCCCTGATGTCCCCGTGGCTGCTAACGCCAGAGCTAAATTTAGAGTCTAGAGCCAGATGTGTCTTGAGATTTTTTCCCATTTTATGGTAGAGGCTGGCCTTCCAGTCACCTACCCTGAGCGTTTATGAAGAGACACATAGTTTCCTTCAAGCTCTTTAAGAACAGGACTGGTTTTCTTAAATTTCATTTCCACAAGATACTATAGGGCAACTTGAAGACGTTTTATGACTGCCCTAGTGACAGACCTCCAAAGGTAAAGTCAGATGGGTGTTGACCGCTATTCTCTCCAGGCTTGAAGAACAAGAGTGTTCTTAAGGTTTGTATTCTCTGTGCATGTGACCAGGGTGAGTGTCACAGGGGACATCAACGCTCTGTTACTTACTCAGAAAAATTAGTAGCAAGGGGTTAAGCCGAGCCGTCCCCCAGCTACAGAGGTATTCTGGTTATCACTGGCATCCGTTTATAAGGCTGATGGCCAGGGTTAACGTTTAGGGTTAGTGGGTTAGCGGTATTTTGTAGCCGGGGGTAGTTTTATTTCTGTGAAAAGAATTGGCTCCTATTTGAGGTCAGGTTTGGCTTTGATCTTACTGGTACTACATTCATACCCATGAGTAGTTGACCAGCCCAGATAATTGTTTAATGGTGCTTCTTTTACACTTTTCAGTTGACTTCCGTGCCATCACAAAGGAAATTTGAGTTAACTTTTGTGTAGTCTATATGTATAATTTGTTTTATAGCTTATATAACATTTAAGGGTAAACATGTCTCAGCTAACACTCTCATTAGTCCTTGCTTAGGTATGAAAGTGTGGCATGTACTTAACACTTTGTTCTATATAAATGATTAACTTCCTCAGGCTTTCAAAAACTATGTTTTTCCCCCCCGAAATTGGATTAATGTGCTTTCAGCCCCAACCCTTAGGGTTTAAGTGAGCTGGAAATGTATGGAGGTAAATTTGCCAGTGTTGCCAGGTGGTGGTGACCGAGGGGAAAACTGGGCCCACAGGTTCGCTCTGGTGGAGAGGACATCTCTTCTGCACCCCATGCCCTTCCAGCCCGGAGTGCAGTATCACTGTCATTTGGTGGCTCCTCTCAACCACACCTGCTCTGTTCCCAGGGCCAGGACATTCCTCGGTGGCAGGACCTCGCAGTTCTCACAGGGACAAGAGCTGGGTTGCAGTCATTCTCTTCAGAGTCACTTTCTGGCCAGCTGGGAAAGAGGTGTTTCTAATTGAAAAGGTGGAACTCAGGTTCAGTATTTTTTTCTAAGTGCCTAAATAAGTAAGCCAGGCTGTTTATACAGAAACATTTTCATAAGAAAATGGCTTTGCTTAGACTGTCTTATTCAGAGGTATCTGTCTCAGGCCAAGATAAACCTGAATTTGAGGTTTAAGATCTGAGTTTGTGTCATCTGCGTGATACCACGTGTTGTCGATTAGCAAACGTTTGCCATTAAGGAATTGGGAGCAGGCAAGGAGACAGTATTAAAATGTGTCTGGTTAATGGTTTCTCCAAAGTGGAGAAAAGGTATTAAAAGGATGACAGTAAAAATGGTAAGGAAGCTAGAAAGTAGCTGGATTTTGTACATGATATGCAGTAGCCAATATTATTTTGAACTGAATTCCGTGTGTATACAAGTCTATGAAAATACTGTGGAATAAGCCCAGGAAGGATGGATAATGTTCCAGCAGGTCTTTCTGTAAGTAAAAACAATCAGGGCACAGGCTTTAAATTGTCAAAGTGTGATGGGGAGTCTTTATCAAGTAATAGTCAGTAAGAATCAGTCTTAGTGATTTATTCAATGCCACTTCTTGCCGTCATCTTGAAATTGTTATACTGGGCATAGTTCAGAAAACAAACTTGATACCTTTATGGGAGATGGAGCCACATTCATGCTCTGGATGGGATCACCTCTGCAGGAGAACATTACATTTTCTCTTAAAGGCAAAATGCTTGTAGGTTTTGCCTCTTAGTATTTACTCTTAAAGTTGCACTTGTTCACCTACCAGTGTTTACGAAATCCTACATTTGGGATGCTTTTTCTATAATAAAATGTTATCACTTGCGTCCATGTTGCTTTTTTTTCAGCAGAAAATAAGACTGGAAGCCAAGATGTTAAAGGGGACTGAGAGTAGCAGCACCCAGACTGCCCAGGAGAGTCTTTTTCCCTTCCTGCGGCCAGCTGGGGGGCTCACCTGGAGCCTGTGTGTGCTTCTCCCACCCTGCTATTTCCTATCGTTCACAGGTTCCAGAGCTGTGATGCTCTGCTTTCTTGAGTTTCTGGTTAACTTTCATTCAAGACCCCTTGAACCCTCAACTCCAACTAAGTAGGACCACACAAAGCCAAACGTAAATTTCAAAGGTAAGACGACCCACAAAAGTGTGTTGTACTTTTGGTTTAAAGCAAGTGAGGAAGCATGGCAGGAATGAAAGGCAGGTAAGAAGGTAGGGTAGGGTCCAGGCATGTCCCCGGGAAACACTGCTGTGGGGCACCTTGTCATCCGCTGCTGAGTCTGCCCTCTTATAGTCAGGTGCCTCCTGGGTTCCCTCGGTGCACTTGGCCTGGGATACTGACAACTTCAAGGGGTGCTAAAGCAAGCCTGGGCCTCCCTGGCAGGCCCACCTTTATCAGCACAGAGGTTAAGAACATGCTCTGAAGACATGGCCTGTTGAGTATGTTCAGTGCCAGGCACTGCTTGGTCACAGGGACATGCTGATGAGGACAGTTTCTCCCTTGAGAGGGCTTTTATAACTGTGTGGAGGAGAGAGGTCCATAAATAGTCCAGGTCACTCGGGAAGCCCAAAGGCATGGAGTAGCCAGTTTTTACTGTGAAAATCAGGAGAGTTCACAAGAGGATTCTATACATGACACATGAACCAAACTGTGAAAGAAATACTGGTTGTTTTGGATCCAGGAATCCAAAAGGAAGTATTCCAGGCCAACTCAACTAATATAATCAAAGACGCAAAGGTGAAATAGATGCTTACTGTCATCAGGGAAGAGGATGGGCAGGTGGGCAGGAAATGCAGCGATGAGGCCAGAGTAGGAAAGGACTCTTGTACCTCAGAGGTGTTTGGTCTCATTATATAAACTTTGGGGAGCCTTAAGGGTTTTATGCAGAATAAAATGATCAGACTTGAAATTTAAAAGAATTTCTTCGGCAGCAGAGAGGATGACAGACTTGTAAGGGGAAGGACCAGGGACAAAGAGATCAGCTAAGAGACCATGATGACGGACTCAGCAACAAATGGTGACGATGCTGGTAGGATGGACAGTCATGCCTCAGAATTACACGTTTACTGATGGGCATCGTAAGAAATTTCTGGCTTGAACAGTGGGTAAAATGAACTAGAAAAAAAGCTCTAGAAGCAAGAGGAGCTCCATAAGGACAGTTTGCACCTGTAAAGGACCTAGAGTTCCAGGGAGGGATCCAGGCAGGATGGTCATGTTGAAGATCTCACCACAGAATGGCAGCTGAAGCCACAGGATGGGGGAGATCCCATGAGTGAAAAGAAGGCAGAGGCATCACTGAGGAGCACTAGCCATCAAGCAGTGGCAGAGGAACTGCTAAGAAGGAAGTCAGGTGGGAGCAGAGAGTTTTTTTTTTTTTTAAATCAACAGTGTGAGTGCAGCAGGGTGGTCAGGTAGAGGAGGGCTGAAGAGAAGTCAGTGGATACGGCAGTCAGGACACCAGTGAACAGAGGAATGACTAGAAAGATAAGTACTGACTTGTTTTGCACATGGGATAATTAATACTGACATGTTTCCCACAAAGGGAAGAAACCAGACTGAAGTGAGAAGGAAATGAAGTAATGAAAGTGACTGGAGAGTGTTTTTCAGGAAGTAATACTTACTCATAGCTCCAGGCCTGTGTCACAGCATGGGACCATACCTACCAGCCTCCCAAATCCTGGACTGCTCACCTTCCCCTCTGCCAAGTCACTGCTACTCATAAACCTCTCTGGGACGCTTCCTCAGCCTTTCCAACAACTCTGGGTTGGCTTAACAGTCCTGTTACAGCAACACTCACGTAGTAATAACTTTGTAGTTGATGCTGCAATTCTGTGAAGCCAACTTGGCTGGGAATTCTCTCCTCAAACCGAACTGTGGTTCAGAACCCAGTGGACTTCCCTGTTGTGTCCCCAGTGTGCCTGGGATTGAGCTCTGTATGAATGCTTAAGTACTACATGGGCAAGATATTTTTCTCTGAAAACATGCCTGAAAAGCATCGTGGAGGCTTGTTTTTAAGTCAGTGTTGGCTTTGAGAGATCATTCCAGGGAAACAGTTTGCTAACTAGAAAAGGAAAATACCATTCACTGAATCCTTCTGCATTCGATTAAAAACACGAGGCCCAGGAAAGAGTAACAAGAGAAGGTGATCCAGGAGATATGCTTTCCAAGGAAATGACTGAGAGAGAGAGTATCAGCCATCAGTGGCAGGGGATTCCTGTGCTACACAGGTGAGTGTTAAAACGAGCAATCTGCCAGTCAGAGCCTAGTAATCCCAAGGCAGTTCCCCTCTTTAGAAAGTAATTCTTAAACAGGTACTGAAGAAAATTCTGATGTACTCCTGAATCAAGGAGGCTGAATGACATCAGCATTCAGTTTCATTTTAGTATGCAGTACAGCTGAAGTTCTATTATTTAAAAACTCCTAAGAGACAGGACACAGAATTATCTGTGAAACACATGAGCCTTGGAAAGACACTATATTCTGTTAGGCTGCATTTAACTAACCTCGGGCTACAGCTCCCACCCTAGGTGGTCTTTGCCTGAGGCTCCTCTCCCTCATCCAGAGAAGGCGCTAAGGAGATGGAACCCAACAGGACTCCTGGGACACACACATCCAGAGACAGCCCTGCTCTGGTGGACACAGGGAGCTAAGAAGTCCATCCAGGGAGCTTGTGAGATTCTTGGTCAACCCCAGGCTGAAAAAAAAAAAAAAATGGGGCTGGGCTACAGACAGTTTTATAAAGGAAACTGCCAGCACATTCATCAGCAGGTCTCCCGTTGGCCTTGGTGCACTTACTGCAAGCGTGCCCTCTGCCCAGTAACACTGAGCCAGGTGGAAAGAGCACAGGCGTGAGGCCAACAGAAAACAGTCTCTCTCTTTGCATGAACTCCAATTCAGAAGACTTGTTCTCAGGGAACAAAAAAGCAGGTCCCATCTTCCCTGAGACAGTAAAGCATTTTGCCTAAAGATGGTATTCAGTGTTCCAATGGTTTGCAGTCAAATGGGTTAGAAGAAGCCACCAGCACTCTGCCTCTCTGAATGACAAGCCACATTTGCTTTAAAACATACCACAGATTTATATTATTTTCACACAGTTTATTCAGAAGTTTGAAAGTTAAAATGTGGGCATTCCCCCCTAAAACAAATCATCCCCTACCACTCCCCAACACACAGACTGTCACCCTCCTATTACTTCTCATTATCCATGCTTACCACACACTCTTGCAAAACACACGGGGGTCAAGACCCCAACTATTTGGTAATCCAAAGAAACTACAAAGTTTCACAAAAGAATCTCACTTCCTTTTCACTAGCAAACCATGAATGAAAGAATGAGGGGCCAAATACATTACCTTCATCCAGAGTTAATACTTCCCTAATATTATTCTTTTTTCTTCTTCTAAGATATTAAAACCCAAAGCAGTTTCACTTACTACTGTAACTCTGATATTCCATTTTTCTTTTCTGAATGGCTAAGCGAGGACATACTTTCCTTTCATAGCTGATGTTAACAACCTCAAGACTGGCAGAAAGCAGTGTCCCAGTTGTTGGCCTGGCTATAACACCCTGCAACAGACAAAGTTACCACACAGGTGCAAATGATGCTTTAGGAGTTATCAACATTTTTAAAAGTAATAATGCATTAATATGGACCCTCCACATTTTTCTGATGCAGCAAAAGTCCTCTAAAGGAGGTGGCAGCTATGAAAGAAAAGGCACTTTGTGCTAAAATTCAGAGGGTCTCTCTTGAGAGAACACCACAGCAGAGAGGCCAGGTCAGCCCAGGCCTGCAGGTGACCCTTTAGGGTGGAGAGGACCATCCCCCAGGAAGGCATCTGCAAAGGAAAAATTTGTAATCATGATTCCAAGGCAAAATGGTTACTTAGAGTTGGGAGGGGAGAAATACTAGGAGAATACAAATACAGTTGCACCAAAGATTGAGGAGTGAACTTTACACGGATTTGTAGGCTAGCTCTGCACTTTGTATTGGGCTGGTTCCTTCACCACTTGGAAGGAGGTTCTGGAGACAGAGCAGGAGCAGCACCTTAGGCCAAGAGGGTTCTAGGCCTCCTGCTTCTGCCCGGGCTCTCCTTGCTGTGTCCCAGGAATAAACCGAGGTCCTGTTGGCAGCACTTGTGGGTATTGCTGGTCCACGGCAACATCCAAAGGGATTTTCCGATACAGCCGTGAAGAGGAAGTGAGGATTTTCCATGTGATCCCGGACTCCTTGGCAATGCCCAGTGACTTTGTGGGCCTTCTGAGAGCAACAGTGGATCAGGTTGGTATCCTCCCATCAACACTGAGAAGAGCAGCATGAGTACTTTAGATGGGCAGAAGGAAATAAATCAAAATGGACTGAGGGTCTTTATCCTAGTACCATAAATAAAGTGCACCATGAATGGAGGCTATAAAAAGCCACTTGCCCGAGGCTGAGGTCTGGGGAGAAACTACCACCACCATCCACTCAGAATGGTGGATCACTTCCTTAAGCCAGAATGCTGGCTGCTGAAGCTTTCTTTATTGCTTTATTTCCTTAGTACTATGGAACTTTTAGCTGTAAAGAAAAAAAAATACTTGGTGGGCTTGGCAGGAAGCATGTCACAAAGTCACAAGAATTGGCTGATACTCAGTAAGTATATCTTACAATCTCAATGTTGGATGATGGCTGTTTTCCCCTCTTCATTCTGATGAACTTAGGAAAACTCAAGTTTTTTTAAAAACATCAAATTGGCTCATGATGCTTCTAAAGAAGCAGGACAGCTGTTTATGGCCGATGCAGTAGAAATGGTTGTCTTTGTTCTACAGGGTCATCAGGTTCATTATGGAAGAGAATCCACTTACTATCACATTTCAGGAGAATTTACCGTGACACGTTGGTGGGTTCCATAAATTTCTCACAAAAGAGTATGTGAGAAGACGACCATGATGTTGTACAAAGAACTGCTCGATTTAGGATCCTATTTCAAGGAAACTATTTTGCTGCTTTCATGTAGGAGGGTATTGCCCCCCGCGCAGTCAGGCCCTCAAAGCGCTTGTACGTGTAATTGATGAAGACCCAGTCTTTGTTCTTGTAGTCAGTCTCAGGGTGATTACTTGTTGCCACTGGGAAAGAAATAGATGTGAGAGTTGATTCACTGCCTTACCCTGATGGACTACTCAGTAATGGAGACATGACATTCTCAAGAACATACCACAGCTTCTATTTGGGAAAAGTTATTCTTCGCTCTGCGAATTTTCTACATTTGCCTGCCTGTGTTCTTTGAACCTCATATTCTTCATGATATTTTAAAAGTCTTATTTTCCCATTTCTGTCATTTCAGGTTACCTAATCTTTAATTTAATAAATAACAAGACAGCAAATCTTTGTGGTTCACCCACCCAGTTGAGCAGGCTAAACATGGGCGTTTGTATCCACTTTCCATTCGACAAGGTCTCACTGCTGCCCCGCATTAACACCGGAAAAATACTTACAAAGAGCCTGAAGACCTTAAGTTCCTCTCCATGTCTTCTACCAATTTGTAAACACCACCCCAAAATTTCGGGGAAATAACGCACTTATAAGACAGCCTGAGGCGGTGGTAGTATTACCTGTTGGCTTAAGAATATCAGATTCTGGAAATTCATCGAAGTTTGAGGTATCATCAATGCTTTTGATTTCAATAGATATTGCAGCAGGTCTCTCTCTGCCAAGAATAGACATGCCAAAAATTATTCAGGTTAGTCTTATGGATCACAACGAATCAATTCTTTCCCCCCAATCTGACAGGGGAAGACTGTCCACTGGCAGGCAGCTTTTATTTCCTCTGAAAAGCTTATGACTGCTGACCAACTGCTGACGACATCCAAACAAAATTATGATAAAAAATATAACAATTATTCATAGCTAGGAAGACAAGAAATAGAAAAAATTAAAATCCAGTTAACACACTCTCCCTGACAGCCTGCCCTGTCTGCTGAAAAGGGAAACTGAACCTCTACATGCCCCCTCAGGTAGGGCTCTGCCCCTCTTCTACCAGAAGTGCCAACGAGTAGAGTGGCTAAAAGGCAAAGGTAGAAGTCACAAGCACGCAGATTAGAATACAATTATGAAATGGATGACATCATCTTCTGTTCAGCAAACAAATGCACCCTTTCCCACCCCATCCCTCTTCCAAGCTTCTCTTCCTTCTCTATCTCCCAGTGGTAGCCTCCACCCTAGGGGCAGGGACCGTCCCGCTGGTGGCTCCCAACACTAGAGAAGTTGGTGTGTTCTTGGTAAAAGGGAGTGCAACACGATGCTTAGGTGGTCCTTTCACCGTGGAATCCAAAGTTCACTTCACTACGTGTCCTGTGGCACATGGCTGACAGGAATTCTTGCCATGAATGAAAATCAGGAAAAGACCCTGAATTTCTAGGCTCTCTTCTCATACCTGGCTTGCCAGTAATGGTGCAAATTAGTATTAAGCAAACTATAGACTTTCTGAAATTATCCTGAAAGCTTTTATATGGATGTACCTGATATGTTCCCAGTCAACACCTTCAAAAAAAGAATTACTTTTGATTTCCTCAACTCCGGGGGCTCCAATTCTATGTTCCCATTCACAGCAGAATCTGGAAAAGACAGAGGCCTTTCAGCACACCTCAAGTAGTCTCTTCAGAAAAAGAAGAGGAATAACTTCCCCCTTTTTTAAAAGAGAGAAATGGGAGGTGGCAAACCCAGGAAATGATGAAAATTTTAAAAAAATGGATTCACTCATGTCAAAAGCGTGAGTCGGGGACAGGGGAAATGTTCTCTGATACCTCAAAATTAGATCCTTGGCTTTCTCAGAAATAGGAACTTCTGGAGGAAAAATCAAAGTTTCTTTCCAGTTCATCACCTTCTTATACGTCTCTTGAGGGGTCTCAGAACAGAAAGGTGGGTAGCCTGTAATAAAAAGGGAACTTCGGAGCTTTTACATCCCAGAACTTTGAATCTGACTGAGATTATTCCCCTTAATCTGATCTCATATATCTTTAATGATCCTATATGTCCTTCCCTACATGACATGGACAGGATTTCCACTCATCCCAGAAAACATCTAAACCAATTGTTCATTTTCCCCCAAACTCCTAAACCCAAAGTTTCTGGTACCACTAGGGAGCCAGCTACTAGCTGGAGCTGGAAAAAAGGAAGAAGGACATGTGGACATAAGCAGAGCTGCAGATGCAGGACTCTGTGCCCAAAGAGGCAAACAAAACGATGAAACATCATCATTAAGAAATGACTCCATTCAAGGAATATCCATATTTGGGAAAAGTGACCACTGTGCCTCTCTTTGAGAACTACAGGTGTGAGGGTAGTCACACACTGTGTTACTCCACCTGTCCTCCACACAGATCACACCTGCCTCCACAGGCATCCACTCAGTGTTTCCAAAGACAACACAGCCAGATGACGCCACCCCAGTCATTCACACAGACTCACTCAGGGCCACCATGGACAGACAGGTTCTCCTAGGGCTCAGGCATATGGCCGCCCCCACAGATGTGTCCCCCAAATACACAGATATACCAAGCAAGAGGGAGAGAGGTCAGAGGGGTCCATGCTTTGAAGGCTTTGAGAGAGAAAGGGGACAGCAACTGAGAAGTAAAGAGTGCTCAGGACACTGCCCAGTGAAGGCACTCTGTATACAACGGATGTTTAATAAATGCCAGTGAATGAAAGAGCTGCTAGATGGAGAGGATGGAAAAGTTGAAGAAAACCATGATAAATGATCAACAAAGCCACCACAGGATGCCAGTGAGCCAGAATATAGTGGGATACTTTGATGGCCCAAAGTTTCCACCTAGGAAACTTCACTTTGAAAGACAAGGGAGGAAAAGTGCTCACTTAGATGACCCCCACCTGAAACAGTCTATTGTCAACACAGGACTCTTTCCTGACTGCACAGAAAAAGTCCTCTGAAAGCACGCAACTTACCGATGAGCATTTCATACATGATCACCCCTAGCGACCACCAGTCACAGAGCTTGTTGTACCCGGTCTGCATGAACACCTCAGGAGCGATGTAGTCAGGAGTGCCTACTGTGGAGAAGGCCTGAAACACGTACCACACGTCAGGGAGGCCTGGCAGGAAGGTGTGCGCCCCCCGAGTTCTGTTCCAGAGACCAAAGGCTACAAGCACCACCTAGAGCTACCCACAACTAAATAAGCAGGATGGCCCAACAGCTTAGTGGCAAGCCCGACTTGCCAGAGCACTTCTAAAATTAAAATAAAGCTCTGTCCATGAGGCGAGAGACCATTCACTAGGTCTAAGGTATCTGTCATAGCAACTAGTGCCATAACTGACTGAGCACCCAGTAAGTGCCAGGCTCTGTACTTCTTTTATGCTTATGAGCCAATGCCAAAGCTCAGCAAAGAGGACCTTATTAGCCCAACTCTGTAGATAAAATTCTGATGCCCCAAACCGCTTTGCCCAAGGCCTCAGAACTAGTTAAGTGGTAGAGCCCAATTTGGCAATTAAATATCTTTCTCGAAACCACCCCTCTTTCTACATCTTTAATTTGGTAAATCATAAAGGGAAACTTTATTATCAAAAGCTAAAGTTATGGGAGGTAATACGGGGATATGTGTATAAAAACAGATGATTGAACTTGATGTACCCCCCAAAAAATAATAAATTTAAAAAAAAAAAAAAAAAAAAGCTAAAGTTATAACCCATCAGTCAAAGGTTTATAAATGTCTACTTACCAAACTGAAACATTTATGTCAATAGTCCTTAGGGGAGTATTTTCTAAATTCAAGTGATCTACTCTCACATACCAGGACTGCAATACGAGGGCAAGTAGGGGCTTTTGAGGGCTTACCGCATGGAAGGCCCTAAGTGCTTTTCATATCATATAACTTTCAAAGTTAAAAGCTATAGCTGTGTGGTCTCTTACCCGTATTACAGAGAGGTTAATAATCTGTGGTATTCCTCTCAGATCATTTGTCTTTTTAAAAGAAACAAAACTACAGAAATGATTAAAGCCAGACCTCTCTCCCCACTGAAGTCATAACTACCCCAAAGTTGCTATGCTATGCTTGTATGGATATTTGCATAAGTGACATATTACTTCTCGTATATTTCAACTTTTAATACAGAATTTCATACTGTACTGCATTCTTCTACAATGCTACAACTTGCTTTTTTTAACTCCACATTGTGATCTTGAGATTTATTCATGTAGCTCTAGTTCACCCATGTCACTGCGGCACACTATTCCATCAGACAAATGTCACAATGTTTTTTATACATTCTTCTGTAAATGAACACTTATGTTCCTTTCAATGTTTCACTATAACAAGTAACACCTGAATAAACATCCTTGTAACACCTCCCATGGGGATAGTATTGCTGGTCTTGCATTGGGGATAGTATTGCAGGGTCTTGCATTATGAGCATCTTCAAGTTAGTCAGACATCTTCCAATTGTCCTCCAAGGTGGTTACGCCTATTTAAACATGCTCAGTGGGGATGAGCTCCTAGTGCTCCACTTCCACCAACACTTGGCTTTAATCAGACTCTTACCATCTGATGAATATGAAATAGGATCTTGCTGTTTTAATTTCCATTTCCCTTATTCCTAGTAAGGTTGAGTGCATATTCATATGTTAATTAGCCATTCAGTTCTTTTTTCTGTGAATTACTGTTCAGATCCTTTAGTCATTAGCTTTTTTTTTTCCAGTTGCATCATCTTTTTTCTTATCAATTCGCTGGAATTCTTTTTTTAGCTTTTTTTTTGGCCTCAAGGTATCTTAGTTCCCCGACCAAGGATCAAACCCTGGCCTGGGCAGTGAAAGCTCAGTCCTAACCACTGGGCAGCCAGGGAATTCTCTCGTAGGAATTCTTTATGAATGCAAGCCATTAATCCTGATTCAGGACATTAATCCTTTACAGTTTTATATATTGCAAATATCTTCTCCCAGACTGAGGCTTACCATTTTTATTATGATTTTTTTAAACGATGTAATATTTGTTACGTACCAAAAAATGTAAAGTTACCGCATTATGAAGCATAATAAAATGAATACCCATGATTCCAAACAAAGACCCAAAATATGCATCACTGATCCCATTCAAGCTAATAATGTACCCAAGCAGCCCGTCGTCCTGCCTCTCCTCCTGACCCCCATGCCCAGTTTTATGTTTATCATTCCTCTGATTTTTTTATTTTTATTTTTTGGCCAAACTGCGCGGCACGCGGAATCGTAGTTCCCCAACCAGGGATCAAACTCGTGCCCCCTGCAGTGGAAGTGCAGAGTCCTAACCACTGGACCCATAGGGAATTCCATTCCTCTGCTTTTAAAAAGTAATTTTGCCACGCATCTCTCAAACTGAGATCTTAGTTTTGTTTTTGAGCTTTGTAAAAATGGTATCACTCTACATGCAGTCTTCTGCTACTTGATTTTTCCTCTCAGTATTTTGTTTCTGAAATTGATCCATCACGTCACATGTAGCTATAGTTCAGTTATTTTCACCACTAAACAACATTCTGTTCTACAATGCAACCATTTTCCTGTCAACGGACACTGGGTTGTTTCCAGATTTTTGCTATTATGAACATGCAATAAACATTCTTATATGTGCCTCCTGGTTCAGAGGTACAAGAGTTTCTCCAGGGCATCTGACTAGGGGTAGAACTGCTGGGTTGTAGAGTATGCATGTGAGCTGTAAGATAATTCCCAAGTTTGGACCATGTGGCTTATCTTTTCATTTGCTTATATCTTTCAACATATGAAGGTTTTTTTTTTTAAAGTAGTACACTACACCAAGTATTCCTTTACAATTTGTACTTCTTGTATGTTACTTAAGAAACCCTTCCTTTTTGTGAGGTCATAAAGATATTGCCCAGTATTTTCTTCTAAAATTTTTGAAGTTTTATATTCCATCTACAGTTTATTTTTGTGTATACTGGAAGGTAGGAACTCATTTTCTTCCATATGGATAATTGTACATTTTCTTTTAAATACACATAAATGCCAAATGTGATTTTTTTTTAAGCTTTAAAGTCTGAAACATGAATTTGGCCTTCCCCAAGAAGCAGAAATATTTTAATTCTAATTATAAAAGTTGAGAAATACAGAAACTCTTCAATTTAGACTAAATATAGTCCGGCAAAGCTGAATGTTTAAGTGAATCTTATTTGTCCAAAGATTTCTATTATAAAACCAGAGACCTATTGCCACAAAAAAAAAAAGAATTTCTTCAAGGTACTAAGGTGTAAAAAAAATCTTGGGAGTTACAGAAGATAGGCAACAGCAGGTTCAAAACTGTGATATGAGGTAATACTCTCACCTGGAAGCTAGCGTCCCACCTTGGGAGCCCACTCTCACTTCAGCACATGGTAAGAACAGGTAATCCAGAGACAGCCCCCTTCCCACACCTTTGTCTACTTTCCATATTGGTGTGTTCTCCAACTTGAAACTTTTAATACCTCAAATCTGTACCCTTCTTTTTCCTTTTGTTGTCTGGGTGTTCACAGTGTCAATTACAGCTGTGCTCTAGAAGCGTTTTGTTTGTTGTTATTAGTCATTTCAAATATATGATGTGTTCCAACTTATGATTTCATTTAGGATTTTAGGGGAAATAAAGCAATTTAATTTCCTACTTAATCATTTTTGTAAATTTCTACACTTAAGAAAAATGAATTGACAAAGACTGGACACCTAGATGTACTTCATCTTTTACCTCTGTGGTTTAATAACTTAAAGTTGACTCATACCTATTTCCTAATCAGCTACTGGGGCCTAAGAGTTACCCAGGACCATGCTGGTACTACAAATATTAGAATAGGATTTAATCAGCCAAAGACAAAGCTAAAGCCTCCGCTTTTTTCCAATGATTCTCAATGGACTGAAAAGTAGCAGGTTGGGTGAACAGTTACGTATGTTAGCCTTAACTTAGAGCAATAAATTTATATTAAGCATTAAGTAATATTAATCTTCCACTTGCTACTAGCTGAATAGGATCACTTATGAAAGGTCAAAAGCACAGGATTAACTGACCTTTTGAAGACTGAAAGGTAGCTTTATTTTCTTCAAGTTATCAAAGGAGGTGATATGAGGATGACCACTTCTACTATAGAGTAAAAAGGCAAGAACCTTAACCACAGCATGACAACCTAAATTTATTCAGATTAAAACCATTAACTATTAAAGGACATTTAACTCCAAATGTGGAACTTGTGAAATCTCCTTCCTTATAGACCTATAAGGGGTTCCTAGTAAGTCTGACACAACCCTTTGGTATATGTCAAAGGGCAGAAAGCTTCTCAGAGTATAAGGATAATTTAAGGTATTTAAGCTTAATTACCCCCAAAATAAAAGTGGCCAAAGGTTATACCTTGGTTTGCTTTAAAAAAAAAAAAAAAAAAAAAAACTGATTTTTTAATCACATAATATTCCTTACCTTTTGTTACCCTCCAAAACATAAGATAAATATCAGTCTCCCAATAATGCAGGAGCTATTGTTTAATAAGAAATAGTCTCTTAGGTAGAGAGTCTCAACCTTCACTGCAAAGTAGAATCACCCAGAGCCCTTTTAAAAATCAGATACAGAGACTATATACCCCAAACCAACTGCATCAGAATCTCTGGGGGTAGGACCCAGACATCAGTAAGTTCTGAAGTTCCCTAGGTGATTCTGGTGTGCAGCCAAGGTTAAGATCTACTGCTCTATGAGAGACATAATAGAAGCATTTAACCAAATCTGTTCCTGACATTCCCTAATCCTTAAGCTATGTAAACAGTGTTCCAACCACATATGAAATTTAGACATTTAAAGAGTATCAGAGTTCCTAAGAAAAGAAGGCTATGATGTGACTAGCTATACCAAACTTAAGTATCCCCAAGTTAATGTTAGATCAATTTCATTTACTACATTTCTGAAAGTGTTTGGTTTAAGTTAATGCCTCTCACAGGGCCCAGGTTTAACATAAAAATCCTAATATTCAAAGCATGGTCTTGAGGCCCACTGATGGGCCTGAAAGGTATCCAAAAAATGCAAGCCTTTCCTTTGATTCTTTCCTATTCTAAGGCTTCCATTTTCACATATAACTAACAGGTACTTACTAGCAACCTCCTAAATGAGTTATTAAAGATACTACAGAGAACTCTAATTCAGTATTTTACTAAGAAGTCTGGCCAAAACACAGTAGTTGGCAAACCTGCCAAGTTACAACTATATACACCAACAAGCAGCAGTGCCACCATTTCTAGCTAATACACATGCACGATCATCATTCCAAGTTAGTCATAGTTTCCCATCCCTGCTATTCTTGCTTTCCAATGACCAACTGCTAGTTTAGCTTCACTATTTTCAATTTGCTATTGGGTTTCTAGCAAAGCCTAAGTAGGCAGTGACATACGTTTCTATTATACCTGGTCAATAATTTTCCAAGAACTAGACACTGGGATACGTGCATCATACTTTATGAACCAATGAGTCAGAATCGAAGTTTGCCTAGACAGCAATATTTCACTGGTAAATTTGTACTATTTAAATAAATTCCAACATGCTATTGATATCAAGGTAAATGCAATAATGTTACCTATTTTTAAGCTTGTGGGGCATAATTTTATGTGTATATGATCAAATACTAGTAAAGTAAGCATCTCCCTTAAATTTCTCTCCAATTTTTATCACCAAGTTCTTTTTTCCACCATAAAGTAGGAAAGGATGCGGCAGGTGAACTGACTTGACTAAGTGAATCAAACTTTTGTAAGTCTGAGAACCACTGCCTTAAAGCTCTGGATAGGTATTTGTACTTAGTTGCATTTTGAGAGAACTGCACCTTAAATATAACCCCTTTACCACCATAAACATAGGGAAAAGGTGGAACAGAAAGGAAAGGGGTTGTCACCAATGTAAAAGGTCAGAATGAGGTCATCCACTGAAAATGTCACAACCAAAACAGCCTCGTATTATCTGCCCTCCTTCAAAAGATTACTTTTGGTGCTACCAACATAATGACAGTGCTCTATTAAGGTAATTTAAAACAAGGAATAGGTAAGTTGCAAAACATTTACCAAATGCAAATTTATGTGCATATTTTTAAACTGATTCATACTTGGTTTGCAGCATTTAAGAAGCCACAAATATTACTTACTAGCTGACGTCTATTTCTTTTCCAGGTTTCTGCTTTCCTTTTAGAATTCATGTTTTGAAAAGCTAAAAGTAGAAAAAACAAGTTCTAATCAAAGTTCAGGAATGTTTACTACTTTTTTAGGCTCTGGTTCAAGCCACGAGACCCTTGAGTCTTGCTTTTCTGCTCATACATCAATAACTCTGGATGACACATTTCCCAGCAAGTTCACAAGCCCAAATCAGAAGCTCTAAAACATTAACTCAAAGAATCACACAATAAGAGATGTAAGCCACACTTCTATATGGATCATGTGGCCAGAGAGGACATGGACAGGCCTTAAACAAAATTACAGGGAATTTAATCAGAATCAAGGGAATTCAGTCTCATCGGAAGCACAGGTCACAAAGTGGACCTAAAACATTCACAACTTCTCAAAATTACTATCAAATTTCCAAGAGTAGTAATTATTACATAATCAGAGATTTCTGAATATATAATACGCTATGGACATAAGTTCTCAAGGATGAATTGTAATCTGACCACATAGTTTCAATGGTTTGATAGAGTGAAAGTAACTCATAAACTTCTTTCTGCCATGACAGAAGGAAGCACCAAGGATAAATCTAACCTGGAGCTGATCCCAGAACTCTTTCCTCTGCTGCTTTTGCTTGCCTGCTCCTTATTCATCCCTTGTAACCTCCTCGGTAGAGCTCCAGAGACACTCTTTTGGACATCTGCCTTTAACACATTTGGTAGCCTTCATCTTGCCTCACCATACAGTACAAATCACAGGCAAACCTGGGAAGGTATTTTTATTCTCTAAAGACTCAAACTGTGAGAATCTCCTAATCCATCCTGCATATTCTGGTTATCAGGGGAATAGCTCTTCCAGGCCCACATAAGGGATAAAAAGGCTAAAATCACTGTTAACACTTACTGAAATCACTGGGGAGGCTGTGGTTCAGATTCCTATAAAATTCTGTCCTATGTGCCTTTTTCAGTCCTGTGCAAAGGCCAAAGTCAGAAAGCTTCACGTGGCCCTATGAGGAAACAAGGTAATGAATGGACGAACACTCATGAATATGGAACAGGAGATTATCTTCTCCAGCTCCGTGCAGCAGCCACTGCAGCTCCCCAGCCAAAGGATGCTGCTTTTGCTTTTTCTTTTATTACAGGGAGAAATATATAATAGCAGACAAATTCTTTAAGATTACCCCAAATCCTATTATACAAATAAAAGTATTTTCATTTTTGCATATTATCTTTGTTTTTGTCCAAATATAAACTTTTAAACTGGTTGAACCCTCCATGGCATCTAATATTTCACTTTTTAAAAAAACTGAAATATAGCTGACATACAATATTATATTAGTTTCAGATGTATCCACAGCATTTAATTCAGCTTCTTAGACTAACTCAATCAAATACTCATCTCCTGATGATGAAGGTTTAACCCACTCTCAAGTAATGTGGATTATAAGCAAGCACCCCTGTGCCAGAGAGCTCTGTGTTCCCAACCCTAATCATGCATGCTACAGAACACGGTCTTAATAACGGCTGTTAAATGATGAGTAAATGAACAAACCTTTGCTCATATAGCTTTTTCTCCACTTGATTTCATTAGGATAAATTCCAAGAAGTAAACTACTCCAAATACAAATGGAATAAACTTTTTCACACAGTTTTTTTTTTGTTTTGTTTTTTTTATTGGCTGCATTGAGTCCTCATTGCTGCAGGTGGGCTTTCCGCACTTGCGGAGAGCAGGGGCTACTCTTCGTTGTGGTGCACAGGCTTCTCAATGCGGTGGCTTCTCTTGTTGCAGAGCACAGGCTCTAGGCGTGCGGGCTTCAGTAGTTGTGGCACGTGGGCTCATTAGTTGTGATTCGTGGGCTCTAGAGCACAGAATCAGTAGTTGTGGCACACGGGCTTAGTTGCTCCATGCCATGTGGGATTTTCCTGGCCCAGGGATCGAACCCATGTCCCCTGCATTGGCAGACAAATTCTTAACCACTATATCACACAGTTCTTGATAAATGTTGCCATACTGTATTCCAATCATAAGTCTCTGACTTTATCACCCTCTTTAAAGAAAATTCACACTTCCTATGAGCCAGGCACGATGGCTTTAAATGCACTGTCTCATTTATAATCCTTAAGCCACACTTCACAGACTCAGTCATTATATGACTTGCCAGTGACATGGCAGGATCAAATCCAGAAATCAATGCTCCCTCTCCCCAGACCAGGATTACTTAACCTCTCTGACACCCTGATCTCATCTGGAAAATGGGAATAATGATATCTTCCTGGCAACAATGATGAGAATTAATGCATGTAAGGCTTCTAACCTGGTGCCTGGCACATGCCTTGCCCTTAGGAAGAGGAAAGTGTTCTTGGGGTGGTGAGATTTTTCCTTGCAGGACATTTGGTCCACGCCCAAAGGTCCTCGGTATTTGATTCTGTCCAAAACCATTTGGCATGGACTTTTGTTTTGTTTTGTTTCATTTCTCCAGTTGTGGCATGCGGGCTTTTTTCTCTTCTCTAGTTGTGGCGCGTGGGTTCCAGAGCACGCGGGCTCTGCAGTTTTGCGGCACGTAGGCTCTCTAGTTGAGGCACACGAGCTCAGTAGTGTGACACACGGGCTTAGTTTCCTAGGAGCATGTGAGATCTTAGTTCCCTGACCAGGGATCGAACTGGCATCCCCTGCATTGGAAGGCAGATTCTTTACCACCAGGCGACCAGGGAAGGCCCGGCATGGACGTTTTGGATTGCACCAAACTTCAAGGAAATTTTTGCATGGACAAAATGTCTTATGGACATTTTAGACAGGACCAGTGTCCATTTGCATGTCCAAATGTCCAAAATTTTAAGTAGATGAGGTAAAACAAAAAACAGAGGAGGGTCCCCTCAGGGACCTATACTGCTCAGGGTCACACAATCAAAAGTGATGTGGCCAATGTTTGAGCTCCAATGACTTCAACATCTGTGATCTTTCCATGACACCACCTTCCTTCAGTCCATAATACACAAGCTTCCCAGGGTACAAGGCTACAGAAGCTTTGCTTAAGGTCAGGTTTTTGTGTTTTTGTTTAAATCCCATTAGGTTTGAGTGTGTGTGTGTGTGTGTGTGTGTGTGTACACACGTGCATGCAATCAAAGGTAAACTATCAAAGACAGCTTTGAGCCTGCTAACCTAGTAACTTCCTTTCAGATTTGCAAATACCCTGTTCTACAAGCCAAGGAAGTGTTTTATAGTTCTCATAATTACATGTTTTACCTGAACACCTCCAGGACAAAGAAGTGTCTTAAAAAGAAGTGCATGGAGGGACTTCTCTGGTGGTCCAGTGGTTAAGAATCTGCTTTCCAATGCAGGGGACACGGGTTCAATCTCTGCTTGTGGAACTAAGATCCCACATGCCGCAGGGCAACTGAGCCAGTGCACCACAACTACTGAGCACGAGAGCCACAACTACAGAGCCCACACACTCTGGAGCCTGTGCACAACTAGAGAGAAGCCTGCACGCCACAACGAAGAGCCTGAACTCTGCAGCGAAAGATCCCATGTGTCACAACTAAGACCCAACACAGCCAAAATTAAAAATATTAAAAGAAAGAAAACTGAAATCATTTCTCAAAAAAAAAAAAAAAAAAGCAGTGCCTGGAGCAAATGCTATTCAAATCTAGATTTGCAGGGAACTCTGTAGCTCTTCTGACGGTACAGCAGGAACTCAAAATATCTACATTTTCACTTCTAAAATCTATATGGCTAAGCACATAAATGAGCTCTCCTCTACAAGTTTGGGTTAGCATATTGTATAGACGGCATGTCTGCACCAAACAGGGCTCCCCAATCCTCCTCAGCTCTTGGCCTTCAGTATGTTTGCTGGCCTTGAACACAGACAGACTACAGCCTACAACTAAGCCAGCACCAAGGCACCCAGGGTACAGGACCAAGGCATCTGAACCCAAGAACACACGAAGTAGGGCTACTACCTCATTAAAAATACATCTGAATTTAAGGACAGAAAAATAATCTCATATACAGTAACATTTTAAAAGCAGAATATCAAGCTATTTACTTTTAGGATGTTAACTGTTAACATAAGCTGACACAGACAGAAGAGGTACTGAAGCTATTATACTAAAACAGTGGTTGTCTCTGAACGATGACATTATAGGTATTTTTCTTCTTCACAGCTCTCTGTATTCTTCAAATTTTCCACTATGTATGTACATTGTTCTTATAACGAAGAGAAAAACTACTAACCGCAAGAGATTATCTGACAAAACTCCTACCCTCTTGAAACAGAAAGATTAAGGTTTTCAAAGAAAGTAGACCAACACTTCAGATTTTTCAGACTGTTATCAAAAGACAGAAAGAAAAACACTCTAGGAATTAAATTTACTTTCCTACTTAAAAGAAAAATTCAGTCTAGACAGCAATTCTATGTACCAGAACACAACAATCTAGAATTCTCTTCTGATCTGCTGCGAGTTTAAGAATCAGGCAACTAAGCTCACTTGCACGTCTAAAGATAACTACAAGGAGGCCATCACAGAGGCCGAGCAGGACTCATCACAGAGGGCACAGGATTTGCAACCTGAACTATGTGATGGATTACTGTTGCTGTCACCTTACTTCCTGGTTCTTGGCTGGGATCCTCAACAGATGAGGTTGCCCAACAGACGGGTTCTCGGTAGGTGACGCGTTAGCATAGTCAATTATATGCTCAGAGAAGATGACTGTCTTTGGCTTTATTACAAAATAACTTAAATCAATGTTATTTTTAATCATTTTCCAAAATGTTCTTTATCTCTACAAGGAACATTCAATTAAATTATGGACTTCATAAGCCTTTCAGATAAAGTAACAGCAAACTTACCTGTAAGAAAAAGAAAAAAATGTACTGGGTAGCTCACAGCTCCCCTGCTGTGATTACCACAAACCACACAGGCATTAAAGCAGAGACTGCTCAGACAGGTAAAGACACAGGTCAGGCTGCTACTCCCCTCAGTACCTTGCTGTCCAGGAGAAGGTTGTCTGGTTTGATGTCTCTGTGGATGAATCCAAGTTGGTGGATGGAGTCTATGGCTAATACTGTTTCTGCTATATAAAACTGAGTCTCCTCTTCTGTCAGTGTGTCTTTTTTCATCAAGAGAGTCATCATGTCCCCTGGAAACAAGAAGATACAAAGCGCACACACACGCGCACACACACACACACAAAACAACACATGAATAAGTGCCAGTTTTCAAATATGTCTTCCCTATCTGCCAACGTAAGGTGGTGCTAAACAGGCCTCTGCTGTGTTCCAGAGATGACCCACTACAGGCGGAACTGCCCAATATGAGCAGAAATGATAAGTAGTTTCTAACACTTAAAAGGTAAAATTCATTGCCACAGACTGCAAAACACTTTCACCTAAGCTAACTGATGCTGACCACTGAGCTGTGATTTCCATTTTACTTTGGAGAGAGAAAGGAAATTCCTCTCACACTAAAATAAATAAATAAATTTGCTTAAGATAATTTTTTGGACTGGGGAAAAAGCTACTTACTTTTCACTTTGTACAAATATCTGCAAACTTCTCACTACCTACAACCAAATGGCATTTCCACATTGGCTGAACTGCCATTATTAGAGAGGCTGAAATGCCAAACAACAAAAAATGTAAAAATTTTGGGAGGCTGAAAACAAGCTCTCCAATGTCTATTCACAAAACACTAGAACATAAATGGGATTTAGGTAGCAAAGTGTTAGTCAACAAAAGCTAAATATGAACTGAAAATGCCACAGACTAGGATGTGTAATAGCTGCCTCCCAAAAGTGCACAGTGAACACCTCCCAAGATCAGTGGGGTTTTTTCTCCAGTGTCTTATTGTAGGTACTTAAATATACACCAAAATGCTTTACTCAACTCTTATAACACAGTATCAGTATTTCAGCAGTTCAAACATAACCTCCTTAGTTTTCTGAAAAGTCAAAATTTAATTATTTCTGCCTAATACCATCAACATAAAATAGTGAAAAAAAGATTCTGATCCTAACTCAACAGTTAGACAAAAGCAAAGCAAAGAAAATATGAGTAAGCAGTTTAAAGCTAAAAGAAACAGGAAAGATTCAGTTTAGATCGCAAAGAAAGACAGTTATGTTAGAAAACAGGGAAAAGAGATAGAAAGCTCTGATTTTAATAGAGCACCATGCTGCTTTTTAAATTTCATTTATAACTTTGAGGGAATTTTTGTATTCTTGGAGAAAAGTGGATATTTTACCCTTGGGCAAAAATTAAGCCATTTATTAAAATGCTCCCTTTTTTGCCCCAAAACTTGAAAAACATGATTCCCTAATCACTCCTGGCTGCTACACATTCAATCTTGGAGGCACATCAGAGACTCAGGCCGGCTCTAAGGTATCTGTGTGGCCTTTGTTAGCGCTGTGGCCCAGAAGAGCAGCCAGTGGCCTCACCTGTGCGAGCTTGCCCAGATGATCAGAGAGCTCAGGCCAGATGGTCCATGGCTCTGCAGGCCAGCTCCACCAAGTGCAAAGGGCAGGGTCCAGGAGACAAGGGAAGCTATGGAAGATGGTGCAGGTAAGGCTTGAGGAGACACATGTCAACGGGCTGGCTGGTTACCGAACTGGTTCTTATTCCTTAACAACTGGCATCTAAATGTTAAAAAGTTTCTCCTCATTCTATCAGATAGATTTTTTTCTAACCTTCATCTATTGTTAATAAAAAATTATTGATGACCCTAGATCTAAACTAAAGGCTGTCACAAGATCAAACATTATGCCACAATTATATTAGCTTTGCTACAGAAGCAAAAAAGAAAAAGTTCTCTTTCTTTCCTACCAGTATGCTCACAGTTTATCTGCTCACTGGGAAACAGACTGTGTTCCCCAGAACACATGCATGTTCTGTTCTGGGTTTACTCTGGAACTGTCTTAGAAGATGCGCATGCATAAAACTCGAAATCTCAGAAATGAGAAACTGATTGTGGCTACTATCACAGGTAATGAGAAATTCACTTCTTGTAACTTATAGGAAAAAAAGTTGAAGCAAAGAATGTAACAGCTTCAATTTTGTCACCTGGGTAACTGATTATACATGATTCCCATTGACAGGAGGGCAGGCAAAGCCCCTAAGTTTATTCTTATGTATTTAAAAAGAAAAAGAAAAGAAATATCCATCTGAAATTATGAGAATGAATGAGAAGATTACTTTCATGGCCCTAAAGTTGTAGAAAGGCACCCCAGCACAGACAGGTTACTGACCTCCTTTACAGACCTAAAAAGATACAGAAAGCAACTTTGTGAGCACGATTAAAAGTAGAAAGGAGGGTTAATTGATGTGATAGAGAAACCACAAAACAAAAAGGAAAAATGACCTTTCATCGTCAAGTAATTACCTCCAGGCAGGAACTCCATGATTAGGTAGAGGTTTAGCTTATCCTGAAAACTATAGAACATTTTCACAACCCACAAACTGTCTGCCTCCACTAGAATGTCACGCTCCGCACGAATGTGGCCAACCTGGAGGTATACGCATTTGATTAATGACAAGCCTTGCTCTGTTTTATTAGACTGTATATTTGTTTAAACAATTTAAATACTGTTTTGACTATTAAATTATGATGATGCAAAACATCTAATGTATGCTTAGGCAAACCTACTAACTCAAAATTGACAACATTTGACTTGAAGGTATTCGGTGATGAAAACTTGAGTGATGAAAGGCTTAAAAAATGGCAAAATCAATGGCTTTAATGCAAATGGAAACTTTAACAGTGCTATCATTGAACCTTTGAGCAGTTAAAATAACTGTTCTTTTTGCATATCCTTTTGTTCTAATAATCCTTTTTGATAAAAAATAAGTCCCTAAGGGGAGACTCTCTAAACACATCCTGCCTCTGGTCTTCAATGACACCTGCAAAGACAGCACCCTGGTGGACAATTTCAGAACACTCTGATACCACAGCATTCAGTTCACTGCTGTGCACACAGGATGTGCTCAATCAGTTCTTACTTTACTGAAATATAAGAACACCTACGAAAAGTTGTAGATTCAAATTTATGACCTTGCCAGTTTTCGATTTTTACTGAAATACCTAGCTGGGAGGATCAAGCTACCGAAGGTTTGGGAGAATTACTTCATTAATTTATTATTATCAAGCTTACCTTATCTACTGTAAATACATAATAGTAATCAAACTACCGCTGCCTATTATCAAGCCCCACCCCCTCTCTTCTTATATACATGTCACAAGATGCAAAACTGGGTTGAATCAGGTCTAAATTTATTAAGACCCAGTCCAATCCTTGAATAGACGTGTTGATCTTAACATATGCTCCAGGGCTGGACCACCTACAACAGGTTCAGAGGTAAAGGTATACCAAGTTCACAAACCAGAACTTCTGTTGGCAAACTCAGCCCATGGTTGTTGCTTTGTTTGAGACAATGTGCTGTATGCTTGTTTGTTTTACTGGAATGTTTTTACCAAAGACAGAACCCGGCACTCTCTCCTGCCTCACACCCAACCTGCCTCGTTCTTCCATGCTAACTCCTACGGGCCTAAAAGCATCTGAGTTTTCCATTTCTACTAAAATTGTTCTTTAGGAAATTTTTAAATAACTTCAACGTCTTAGAAAATTTACATTTTTACATCTCTACTTATGGTATGAGGGTGGGGAAAATGGAATAAGATCAGGGCGATAAGGAACAGTGTCATAAAATCATGAAGAAGCCAAGTAAAGCTTTGAGCAAATGCTCACGCCACTTGCTGAAGTGCAGCCCTGACTATGACCCAGTCGATTACTACAAGAAGACTGCACACAGCAACCTTCACCTGCCTCTGCTTCCCGTAGCTCCTGTTAAGGCCTCTACCAACTACAAGGACGTACGGAAAAGGAGAGGCACTACCATTAACACTTGTCACTCACCTGAGAGGGCAGGATGGTGACTGCAATGTTCCCAGTTTGTCACAGGGAAAGCTACAGGCACTGTGACCACACCTTGCCTTTCTCTCCTGGGGCTGACACAGTAGCTAAGAATCTCAAGATCTAGGGGTGGAGTCAGGTGATTTTAGGGTGGGGGAGGGAAGAGCCAGAGGTGCAATGCACACCAGAGGTTCCCTTTCCCCTGCTGCATAAATACTGAATGGGGTGGGGAATCACGTGCTAGCTGCTACCCTGGGCACTAGGGAAGCAGAGATTAAGGCCAGTCTTTGGTCCCATCCTAACACTATACTGGCATCACAACTGGAAGTTTTCCTTTTGCACTGGAAGAGAAACATGAAGAGACTAGCTAAATGCTGGTCTCTTATCCTTTAAAATTTATTTCCCAGGTAGCAGAAATTTCCACCTTGTGGGACAGAATAACAACCTGAACTCTCAGCAGGCAGCTGTAATTCCTGCTCAGTTTCATAAAAGCAAACAAAAAATCTTCCTCTGGATAAGGCACCTACCCCTACAAAAAGTCAGGCTCTGAATCTACACTGTGTCAGCCTCACCCAGAAGTGAAGGGTTTGCCCCACAAAGCTGCTGCATGCTTCCTCGACTCAGCTGACCCAGGTAGAGTCTATGGCCGGAAACTTTAACTGGACCACACTGAGATCAAACCTAGGGAGCTGAGTTCACCAGCAAGATGAGCTAACAATTTAAGTGAATGCATCATTTAAAATCCCAATGTGAACAGACATTTCCTTTATTTTCATGTAGAAAATGTTCAGAAACTGACTTTGAAGAAGGTACAGTACTTGAGAAAATGTTTTTACACAATATGTTTGGATCGTCCTCTGTTACCCACTTGTTACCTCTGGCACATGATACGAAGGGTCAGTGAGTAAGAGTTAGGATGTGTGCTTCTCGTTGCAATTTTATTCTGAATGCCAATCATTTGATAAAGAAAGACTTTGAGTCTTGGTTAAAACTACAGGAAATACCTCGTGTAAAAATAAAATTTACTTGTGAAATACACACAAAAAATATACT
This sequence comes from Hippopotamus amphibius kiboko, assembly GCF_030028045.1. Lineage (NCBI taxonomy): Eukaryota > Metazoa > Chordata > Mammalia > Artiodactyla > Hippopotamidae > Hippopotamus > Hippopotamus amphibius. Next base: position 40,280,866 of record NC_080196.1, on the reverse strand, counting down.
GACTAATCAATAAAGCTTTACATTTTCCTTTGCAAGATTAACTGAAACTCTTTCAGAGCCTATACTCATATCACATACTAACTTTTAGAGATAAATTAATAGGGCTGGTGTGCATTTTGAATAAGGTTAGTGTTAGCATAAACTACAGTCTGAAGGTTTACTGCCAGGGTATTTGATACTCTCAACTGAAATTCCTGAGAGTTTAAAGCTTCTGGGTAACATAGGAAAATTAAAGAGAAAATTAAAATCCCAAATTTTGAGCGGGCACTTAAGTGAAGGGCAGAGGAGCCTCGGTGATTCTACCTCTTCTCAAGTGGCAAGAAGGACTGGGTGTGGGGCCGGCCTCCATCCCAGCTCTCCTGCTCTGTTTCCAGAGCTTCCTTTCCATGGGGTTTCTCCGCCCTCCTGTAGCCACTGGTATTTTACAGGCCATTTGCAGGCACCACCCACTACAATCTGTTCTTAAGCAACGTGCTTAATTAAGCTAGGTTTACAGAAAGTCTGCGTTCTTGTTTTTAATATACTGTCCAATATTTAAAATCTTACTTATTCTGCATAAACTACTTAACGCATCTTATAAATCTACTTGCAAAGTAGGTTTGAGGTTTTAGAAAGTATTCTTAATCATTAAAGGAGAATCTCCATTGCTCTGTTGTTTGCATTACATTTTTTCAAATTCATTCTGAAAGAAGACTGGTCTCTCTTAGGTAGTGATGATTCACTCAGAAGACCCAACTCTGGTTTGTGTGTACAGAATGAAGCATGTTTAGATATATTTTAGATCACAAATTCCAAATTTATGTTCCCAAGCCTCAGTTCCAAGGTATATATACAACTTCTATCTCTCAGTACTCAGTAAGGAACATGCTACCACAGTAAGTAAGACCTCAAGAAAAGGCTCCTGATGACAAAGACAGCTTGTGATCAACTGAGAGACACAAATAGCAGATATTTCTTTAGTCGGTTTTCAGCTTTAAAAAGACTGCACAAAGCATCTTAGGTATTATTTGTACTTTTAAAATATATGTAATTGCTTCTTTTGAGGGGAAAGAAAAGTAATATTACATGTATATTCATATATGGCAGGGCTGAAGAAAACTAAAATAGGAATATACACTTCAATTAAGCAAAAAGAGCAGTTCTAGGAGACAAAAATTCATAAGCTGACTAAAATCAATGCTACAATTGTGCTTTACCTGCTCTTTTTCAAGCATATCTGCTTTACGGAGTATTTTCATTGCATACACATGTCCTGTATCTTTCTTCTGAACAAGCCGCACCTAAAAGTTATAAAAGAAATACCAAGTCAAAAGTTCACAATGCCAAACTAATGCTTTCATGTGTTACAGGAAGTAATATTTAAACTAAAATAGTACTGCAATTTTTATATAAGCAATAACAAAGCAGAAGAAAATGCTTTTCAATGTTCCAAAATGGATATATTACACACAGTGCAAGTCAGTGCTGGAAACATCCTCAAATGTCTCCACATCTGAACAGCTATGGCTCCCTAGATGAACAAATCAATCAAATTTAAAACCCTCACTTTGGAACTTAAGGACTCGTTAAACCCATGGCATGTGTCAAGCAGTCAGCTCAGAAAACCTAAGGAAATGATTACAACAATTTTTAAAACAATAGCAAAAGCTCAGGCATAGAAAAAAAATGCCTGGAAGAAAAAAAAACCCTAAAATGTATAAATTAGGGAAATAGGGTTTTCCACAGTTCTCCTTTCTCTTTACTTTCCAAATTTTTTTTTAGAGAGAACAGATAATTTAGGATGACAAGCCTATCAATGGTGTGCAAACCCGAACACAACTTCTTGGTAATTCCCTGCACACCCTCCCCCGCCACCCCCAAGATATATATGTTTTCTTCTCCCTGCACCATTCTTCACGTTCTCCCACGACCCCTCCTCACTGAACAGGAAGCTCACTGAGAGGTGGTCCTGTGCCTTTCCCTCTCTCAAGGGGCCAGAAGGGATTCAGAACACAGAGGGATCCATTTAATCTCTCACCTGTGCCTCTGAATATGTACTCACATTTCCCCTAGGTATTGGTTTTTAGTAATATGCTGCTCCTTTTATACAAGGATAATGAAACTACTGCATCAGCAGGTTGTCCACTTTGGGCGGTTTCCATAAATGGGGATGATCTCACATGGGGGCTCATTCAAACCCTCCCCAACAGACTGCTCCTGTGACCAGGCAGGATGCACTTACAAGACCAGCTGGGACAAAGCTGCAAATGCTTTCACTCTCTACCAGCACCTACATAACTTATTTCCATAAATTCTGTCTCCTAGGGCCACCTTTTCAGAGCTACACCAATCTGGTGGGAAGAAATAAAGGGTGGAGCTGTGAGTTTGCTCCTAAAGAGGCAGTAATGGGAAAAGCAGGAGCTTTAAGATCAGGAAGACAAAGGCCCCACTTCTGGTACCACTGCTCAATGGTTATGTGACACTGGAACATTATATATAAAATGAGTTATTGTCATGATTCTAGGAGAGAAGCACTCAGTAAATAATACGTATTAATTTCTTTCTACCTTTCAACTCTCCCTCTAGATCAGTACTTAAAACATCAACATCATCTCTGGCAAAACAAAGAAGACCAGATCCCTGGGACAGAGAGAGGAAGAAAAACAGAAGGCCAGACAGAGCAGTTAGGATGTGGGGCTGGCATGCTTGACCCCACCCACTCCACACTTCACTTATATCAACAATCATGAGCTCGTGGTATGTTAGAAGCTTTGAAGTTGTGTAGTATTTCTGTATTTGATAAGGCGTTGTGGTTTAGGTTTGTTTTGTTTTTTTACCTCACCAAATGCTCCTCTGCCTATTACTTTTAAGGACTCAAAATCTTCCAGTCCAAGTCTTGTTCTCTTCAAACGAAGAAACTCTGTTTCCTTCCGGGCATGTGCTGATCTCCTGAGTCGTTTCTAATGTTTAAATAAAGAGGAAGAGAGGTGGGAAGGGGAGGAGTTGGAACTCTGAAACTCTGCAACAAAGTCTTACTTGTGGTTTAACCCACCTGGGGCCACATCATCTGTTCACACATGAAAGCACCACAGGAGGATCCTTAAGAGGTCTCTCCCCTCTTCCTGGGCCTTCAGACCCAATAACCAAACCATACAGAACAAACAGTGCCTCCTGGGAGGACTCTGACTAACCTAATGTCAACACTCCACTATTCTAAGGTTCCTAAAGAAGAAAGGATAAACAACCAACATTTTCCTTTAACCTTTCTTATATAAAAGTGTGGTTTTTAAATTTCTCTCTGGATTTTTTTTTTACACATTGTGGATCATTTTATGCATTAACTTTCTATTGTTTCTACAAGTCTTGGGTTTTTTTCACCATTTTCCTGGGTTCTCTGATTCACTACTGTTTCTGAAAGCACCTCCACTGCCATTTCAGTTTCTTACATGGTTTCTTGTTAACTAAGTTTTCTGCCACATCTGTAAGCAGAAGGGCTGATATGGGAGAGATTTCACCTTGACCAAGCTTTCAGAAATTTGCTCCACTTCTGTGGAGGCTTTTCAGTGAATTAAGCAAGCCATAATCTGCTTTTCTAAAATTTTATTTTATCTCTTCCTTTTCCTGGAGTCCTAAAGCTAATTAATTTATTACAACAGAGCCTAGAGAAGTCTTCCTCTCCTGGTACTTCATAATTAACTTTTCCCTCTGCGTGAGCACCTAAATCCAGAAGCACGCCAGCCCTCATAATTTCCTGTTACTGAGCCAAAACCCTTCCCCTGTGCACCAAGGCTAACAACTTGCTGGACAAGATATGATCTGCCAGGCTGGGTTTCAAGGAAAATTTTTCCAATAATAATTACCTCTTCGTCTTTTAGGCCTTCTTCTTCCATCACTTTTTCTAACTTCTTTTGTCTAAAAATAAAGACATATGAAATAATCTCTGAATGATAACTTTCTGCTATCTAGACGAACAATTTTCTTTTACTGATAAAAACAGGTAAATCTCAAAATGCTTCAATAAAACAACAGGTCAGTTACTAAGACAAGTGAAAAGATTCCCACTCTTCCTTACTTCTACATTTTGACAAAAATTGTATAAGATGTTAATGCAACAAAGAATCTTACTTTGAAATGGAAAGTTCCTCCCTGCCCCCCTCCGTCCCCCCCCCCCCTTTTTTTTGTAGTATTTCCTCCTTAACAAACCACAAACAGCTGGTGTTTGATAACCTCTTCTATCAGGGTGTTTCTCTCCCTGTCCCTGACTGAAATCTATTTCCTTTATTTTCACGTTTTCCTTCTCCTCCCCGCCACAAGCAAAGAGTAATAAACAACAAAGGTGAACACAGAACTTGGAGATTCAAGGAGGGGAATTGTTCAAAAAAGGTGATTAGCACTGCTATTAAAACTTAAGACTTAAAGCCACAGGGCACGGCCAAAAACATCACCACCACCACCACCACATAAAAACAAAAAAACTTACTCTACTACACTTTAGAAACTGCATCCAGGAATATTTTTGATCTGTATTCTCATACTGATTTGGTAAAACTAAAAGAAACATTTAAAACTGCCTTACAACCAATTCCACACAAACTTTACTTACTCAGCATAATAAATGAAAGCACATGGGCTGGAATCTCCTCTACCACTCCTCAGCATTCCAGATAACAGGCAAGCTGAGCAGGGCAGGGAAGAACAGAAGTACAGGACACATGAAGCAACAGCATGTGGCCCAGCACAGCTGAAGCACACAGAACTTCCAAGGCCACACTGAGAAGGCTGGCTCTTAGTCTGCAGACAACCAGGAGCTATCAGAGGTTTGTGCACAAAGGAACGGTGTGATGAGGTTTCTATTTTACAAGGGCAGCCCACAGCAATGAGCTGAAGCACTGGCAGAGAAAGCAACGGACAAAGACGGAGGCAAATGGAAAGCTACCATGAGTCAGATGGACCATAAAGACTTGGAACTCGGGCTGGAAACCTAGAATGAAGTGAACAGAGTTATTGCAAAGATGACCAACTGGCAGAAGAAGTCAAGGGAACAGTCTCAGAATTTCTTGTGTGGGAGGATATGATGCCACTAACCAAGACAGGAAGCACAGAGAGAGGAACATGGGAAGACAATGTTTCACTTTAATCAAAGAATATTTACTGCAATAATAGAATTTAGTTAAAATGAATATTTTTATTTAATTATATTTAATTACTGTTAGAAATCATATTACAGTACAAATCCACAGCCTCAGATGATAAATAAGAATCTGTGTCCAAACTCCCAGGAAGTGAAAAGATCTACTCTGACCCTGGTGGGAAGAAGAAAGCATCTGCATGGCTTCCAGTCGGCCCACTTCTCTTCTCCTAGTTCCCAGAACATCTGGGGATATGCATCTATGTGTGCATATGTATTTGGAGGGAGAAGGCTATATATACTACTGGCAATTTTAGGAGTGAAAATTAATTCCACTTCTGTGGTTAAATAATTGAAGTAGGGAAGAGTAAGAAGAGTCAACACATGGCAAGAACGATAAGAATTCAACCATGGTCAGCTCCTCTTGAGCCCTGAGTATCAAACACCATCATACTTTCTGACTATATATTCTTTTAATGACCACACCAGACTGTGACCGCAGTCCAATGTGCTATCACACAATGTGTGTCACAGAGACAGCGCCTTCTGAATTTTAAATCTAAATTCAAACTGGACAGTTTTCTAAAGCTCTGTTGCAAGTGTAATTGGTCTCACTAGATAACCTGCCTGAGAGTAAAGTTATCAGAATCAGCACCTTGAACACAGTCAGATTCTTTCATTAGAGAAGGTATCCAGAAAATGCCTATCATGCAAAAGTATCCATGGTGATGATTTACTGGGATCAAGTCAAAGATCCTGAAGACACCAAAAATGGCAAACACAGTGACATCTTACAAAAGGCTTACAAGTGACATCCTCTGTGAGACAATACCAAGGAACTGCAGCCAACTGCAGACTCATGCTGGCACTGTGATGACAGGAAGATAAATGGCCATATTTTTGGAGATGCATACTAGAGTATGTAGGATTGAAATGACAGATGTTTGAAATTTGTTTGAAAACACAATAGCAAACAACAACAACAAAACACAATAGCAAGAAAAAATAAAATGGAATAGGTGAAATAAATTCAGCAAAGTCTTCATAATTACTGCATCTGAGGGATAAACACAGGGGCTCATTGTATTAGTCTTTCTGTCTATGTGTGTGTGTTTAAAAGTGTCCACAACAAAACTGGCACAACATTGTAAAGCAATTATGCTCCAATAAAGATCTGAAGGAAAAAAAAAAAAAAACATGTCCACAACAATTCAGAAAGGCAGGCCCCTCCACCGCATGTCTCTGGAGGCAGGCAAGGCTAGCTAACACTTCAGCCTTCGGTGAGCCCACTCTTCAACTCAACTCCAACGTTCCAAACCAGAACCCTGGCAGAAAGAGGCACTTTCACACACAGAGGCCACACCCAACTCCACCCAGCAAGGCTTCCATGAGCATCATTTATTACACGTGAGACCATTTCCCACATGAGATGGTAAATCTTTTAAAGGCACGGACCACATCTGAATTCTCCTTCCCCACTAAATATAGTGCTGGCTAGTCCACTTAAAAGCAGTTGAGCAGACAATATTTCTCATTTCTGCTGATGAGACATTTAAAATCAGGAAAAACAGTATAGAAATAAACAGTGGGTATCTCCATGATCAAAACTGAGAATTCTCAAGAAATACCCTAAAAATGAATATTACACAACTTTTAAAAATTCTCAACCAATGACTTTGGTTTGACTGATATCTAGTCAGTGAATATCATTAGATAAGTATAGACTTAGCCATTCCTGGGGCCCAAATAAAACTGACAGTTGCTCACTAGTAATAATCACACATTGCAACTAAGTATCAGATCAGACTAACAGCAAACAGAAAAACCTGGGAAAGAATATGGAAGAGAAGTAGCGGAAAATGCTGGTTCTCAGAGGGTAAAATGTAGGAAAATTCTTATTTGATCTGGGGGGAGATTGGAGGAAAGCATATAATTATTGCCTTAAATTAGCCTTTTGTGGCTTTAATTAATCCACCAAAATAGTATTTATAAAGAACGGAAACAACACGGAATATTTTGTAAAAAGAAATGCCACTTGCCTCAGTTTTGATTTCAAACTGCTACAAATTATCGAAACCACTAATTTTCTAGGAATAACTTGGCAATTGTCAATACCTATCCCTCTCATGTGTACCTAGGATCACATAAAAGAACAGCAGAATTGCTGTTTCTAGAGAAGCTAACCACAGAGGCCACTATCAAAGGCAAAACAGATTAAAAAAAGAATATGAACTTGCATTACTGAAGGGATTTAGTTTATCATCTGTAAGTAGCTTTAATAAGCATTGTGCAACACTGTGCGATGGGCACTAGACTCAGGCAATTTGTGTTTAAATCAATATGTAGAACTTACTGTAGTGTTTCTATGAAATAGTCCAAGGTTCTCATATTCTACCTTTATACAGTAAATTCCCAAATGATTTTTACTTTTTCTTCTGCCTTTAGGCTTTGGTCTCATTGCCCCCTGCAGTAAATCCTTTGTTCAACTATAACCCAGTGCTCTACTATAAATGGAACAGCACAAAAGTTGCATGTAAGTGGGAGAAATACTAGAGATTTTAAAGGCAACAAGACACAATATAAAAATTTGTATTACAACCTGATCTCTTTTACTAGCCCCCAAATTTACTAGCCTAATACTTATTATTTCAAACTGCTCATCATCATATATTAGCCATATACCAATAATGAAACATTTCTTTACCATCAACTGTCTCATATCATTAAAATTCTGCTTATTTATCAAAGTTCTGTGACTTTTCCCCCATTACATCAAAACACTTGAAAATCCATTTCTGATAGTTCTAATTTTAGTTTACTTACTACTGTGGTAGCTCCTGCCAAGCACTGATTTTCTTTTTCTTTCCTTTTTTTAAAAATTTTTAATTTTGATACAATTTTGAAAGGTTACAATCCATTTACAATTATTACAAAACACTGGCTATATTCTCCATATTGTACAATATATCTATCCTTGCAGCCTATCTTATACCCAAGAGTTCATACCTCCCACTCCACATCCCAAACTGCTTCCCCCTTACTGGTAACCACTAGCTTGTTCTCCATATCTAAGAGATATTTTTTAGATTCCACATATAAGTGATATCATACATTATTTTTCTTTCTCTGTCTGACATTTCTTTTAGCATAATGCCCTCCAAGTCCACCTATGTTGCTGCAAATGGCAAAATTTCATACTTTTTTATGTCTGAGTAGTATTCCATCATGTGTGTATGTATATATGTACATACACCACATCTTCTTTATCCATTCATCTGTTGATGGACACTTAGGTTGCTTCCATACCTTGGCAATTATAAATGATGCTGCTATGAACACTGGGGTACATGTATCTTCTCAAATTAGTGGTTTGGTTTTGTTTTTCAGATACATACCCAGGAGTGGAATTGCTGGGTCATATGGTAGTTCTATTTTTAGTTTTTTGAAAAACCTCCATACTGTTTTCCACAGTGGCTACACCAATTTACATTCCCACTGACAGTATATGAGGGTTCCCTTTTCTCCACATCGTTACCAACTTTTGCTATTTGTGTTATTTTTGATGAGAGCCATTCTGACAGGTGTGAGGTAATATCTCATTGTGGTTTTGATTTGCATTTCTCTCATGATTAGCGATACTGAGCATCTTTTCATGTGCCTGTTCGCCATCTGCATTTCCTCTTTGGAAAAATGTCTATTCAGTTCTTCTGCCCATATTTTAATCTTGTTGTTTGATTTTCTGATGTTGAGTTATATGAGCTATTTATATACAATTTTTCTTTTTTAATTTTTAATTTTCTAGGAGTGATAAAACCTGAAATAAAATAGTCTTATCAAATTGTATCAACAAACTTCCAAGACCAAGTATCAATTTATGTTCAAAAAAGAGGGCACTAAAGAAATGCAAAAATTACAATGGGATATCACCTCACAACCGTCAGAATGGCCATCACCAAAAAATCTACAAACAATAAATGCTGGAGAGGGTGTGGAGAAAAGAGAACACTCCTACACTGTTGGTGGGAATGTAAACTGGTACAACCATTATGGAGAACAATATGGAGGTTCCTTCAAAAACTAAATATAGGACTACCACATGATCCAGCAATCCCACTCCTAGGTATTTATCTGAAGAAAACCATAATTCGAAAAGATACATGCACCCCAATGTTCACTGCAGCACTATTTACAATAGCCAAGACACTGAAGCAACCTAAATGTCCATCAACAGAGGAATGGATAAAGAAGACGTGGTGTGTATACACACACACACACACACACACACACAATGGAATATTACTCCGCCATAAAAAAATAATGCCATTTGTAGCAACAAGGATGGACCTGGAGATTATCATGCTAAATGAAGTATGTCAGAGAAAGACAAATGTCATATGGTATCACTTATATGTGGCATCTAATTAAAAAAATGATACAAATGAACTTATTTACAAAAACAGAAACGATATACACTACCAACTGTAAGATAGATAGCTAGTGGGAAGTTGCTGTGTAACAAAGGGAGATCAATTCAATGATGGGTGATGCCTTAGAGGGCCAGGACAGGGAGGGTGGGAGGAAGTCGCGGGAGGGAGGGGATATGGGGATACATGTAGAAATACAGCTGATTCACTTTGGTGTACCTCAAAAACTGGTACAAGAGTGTAAAGTAATTATATTCCAATAAAGACCTAAAAAAAAAAAAACAAAAAACAGAAACGGACTCACAGATCTTGAAATCAAACTTATGGTTACCAAAGGGGAAACATGGGAGGAAGTGATAAATTAGGAGACTGGGATTAACATATACACACTACTATGTATAAAATAGATAAATAACAAGCACCTACTGTAGAGCACAGGGAACTCTACTCAGTACTCTGTAATGACTTACATGGGAAAAGAATCTGAAAAAGAATCTGTACATATACATGTATAACTGATTCACTTTGCTGTACATCTAAAACTAACACAACATTGTAAATCATACTCCAATAAAAATTTTAAAAAATAAAAATGAAAGAAAAACAACAACAAAAGAGGGCACTAAAAGAAAAAGATTAACCAGGAAATACTGATTCTGAAAAGCTCAAAGTATCTACTGTTTTTTGTTTTTTTTTTTTTTTTTGGCAGGCAGATTCTTTTTTTATTATTATTATTTACTTTTTTTTTGGGGGGGTACACCAGGTTCAATCAACTGTTTTTATACACATATCCCCATATTCCCTCCCTTCCTTGACGCCCCCCCCTCGAGTCCCCCCCACCCTCCCTGCCCCAGTCCTCTAAGGCATCTTCCATCCTCGAGTTGGACTCCCTTTGTTAACAACAACTTCCCACTGACTATTTTACAGTTGGTAGTATATATATGTCTGTGCTACTCTCTCGCTTCGTCTCAGTTTCCCCTTCACCCCCCGCCCCCTCCCATACCTCGAGTTCTCCAGTCCATTCTCTGTATCTGCTTCCTTGTTCTTGTCACTGAGTTCATCAGTACCATTTTTAGATTCCGTATATGTGAGTTAGCATACAATATTTGTCTTTCTCTTTCTGACTTACTTCACTATGTATGACAGATTGTAGTTCTATCCACCTTATTACATATAGCTCCATCTCATCCCTTTTTATAGCTGAGTAATATTCCATTGTATATATATGCCACATCTTCTGTATCCATTCATTTGTTGATGGGCATTTAGGTTGTTTCCATGTCCTGGCTATTGTAAAGAGTGCTGCAATAAATACTGTTTTTTTTAAATGAAAAATAATGGTGATTTGATAACAACAAAAATTACAAAAGCAAACATTCTAATCCTCTTAAATGTCTAACATTCTCTTTTTACTGTCTTGATTAATTTGGTCTTTAAGAAAACCAAAACCATGAAAGCATTTGGAAGGTCTTTCCATCTTGAGAATCCAAAACAAAAAAAGCACTGATTTCAACCCATTTTGGGATACAATCTTAGTGTAAATCACAATATAACACTTACTAATAAGGTAAATAAAACCATGTATCATCTTGTTGCTGGAGAATGTGTTACATATCAACCATGCACCACAGGGCAGAGCCGGTAGGATTAAAAACCAACTGACTATTATCAAATAAAACAAGTAGCTTAATCAGAACTCATAAGCATTTGCTTCGTAACTACAATACCAGAAGCTCTGATTTCAAGAAAGTGGTTGTGTTTTATTTGAAAATAACCACCTCCAACAGGTTTCACATGCCTAGAGACAGAGTATGCAAACGTATTTTTGAATTCCCCATGATCCTAACAAAGAGCACTGTACAGGCTCTTTGTACAGCTAGCCACCACGGGTATAAAGTGTCTTGCTATTCCGCAACAGAGCTGCATATTTAAAGTCAAATCATATATCCCATGTAAATTATGATTTACACCCTCCTGCAGGAAATGGTTACAAAAATTCCTATCCAAACATTAGCACACTGAATCCAGCAACATATAAAGAGAATAAAGCATTAAGACCAAGAGGGTTTTACCCTGGGAATGGAAATTGGTTTAACATTAAAAAACTCAGTCCACGTAATTCACCACAGTGAAACAATAAAGGAGAAAAAACAACATGAACATTTCAAAAATGCAGAAAAAGCATCTGACAAAATTCAACACCCACTTATAAAAACTCTCAGTCGAACAGGAACCGGAAACTATTCCCAAGTCTATGAAGAGCATCTCTGAAAAACCTACATTAGTATCACAACTGACAGTAAAATAGTGCTTTCCCCCTTAAATCGGGAACAAAAGATGTCTACTCCTACCACTTACATTCAACATTGTATCTGAAATTCTAGCCAACGTAAAAAGGCAAGAAAAAGAAAGAAAAGGTGTACAGATTGGAAAGGAAGATGTAAAACTCTCTATTTCGCTATGACATGGTTTACATAGAAAATTCTAAGGAATCTACAAAAAAGCTTCTAGAATAAGTAAATTATTACTTATTACAAGTTGCAGGGTATAAGATCAATATACAAAATTCACATTTTGTTATAGTTCCACATGCTAGCAGCAAACAAGTGAAAACTGAAATTTTAAATATCCACTTAAAATAGTATCGAAAAACTCCAAAAAATACTGGGAACAGACAAAAGACATGAAAGATCTCCACCCTAAAACTACAAAATATTGCTGAGAAAAATTAAAGACCTAACAAAATGGAGAGGTAAGCATCAGAAGATTCGACATTGTTAAGATGTCAACTCTCCCTCAAACTGATCTACAGATTCAATACAATTACAATCATAATTCCATCAGGATTTTCTGTAGAAGTTGACAAGCTGATTCTAAAATTTACATGGAAATTCAAAGAACCTAGAATATCCAAAGCAATCTTGAAAAAAAACAAGAACGATAAAGTTGAGGACCTGCACTATCTGACTTCAAAACTTACCACAAAGCTACCGTAATCAAGACAATCTGATACTGGCATAGAGACAGACAAATAAGTCAATGAAACAGGATAAAGAGCCCAGACACAGATACATAATTACACGGTATTTAATTTTCAAAAGTGCAAAAGCAATCTAATGGCAAAAAGAAAATCTTTGCAACAAATACTGCTAAAATAACTGGATATCCATAAGGAAAAAAAATAAATAAATCTCAAACCCCACACATGTATTAATTCAAGATGGATTATACAACTAAATGTAAAAACTAAATCTATAAAACTTCCAGAAGAAAACATGAGAGAATATCATCATGGCTTAGGAGTAGGCAAAGGTTTCTTAAGAGGTCACACAATGCAGTAGCTACAAAAGAAAAAAATGCCAAACTAGATGAACAGGAAAGCCACAGACTGGGAGAAACTTTGCAAAACACACCTAGGACAAAAGACCAGTATCTAAGATATATAAGGAACTTCTAAAACTCAATGGTCAAAAAAATATGAACAAGCACTTCACAAAGGCAAATATACAAATGGCCAAAAAACACATAAAGAAAAATGTTTAACATCATTAATCATCAGGGAAATGCAAATTAAAATAACAATGAAATACCACTAAGCATCCACAAGAATAGCTAACTTTAAAAGACTGACGACACAAATGTTAAAAAATATAAACATGAAGCAACTAGAACCGCATACACTGTTAGTAATCTTTTAGAAAAAGGTCTAGCAGTTTCTTATAAAACTAAACATACACCTATGTATGTTTACGAGCCAGCCATTCCACTCCTAAATATTCACCTAAGAACTGAAAACAAATGTTCACAAAAAGATCTGTAAACAAATATTCAGAGAAACTTATTAAAAACAGCCAAAAACTTTAAAAAGCCCAGATTTTTATTAACAAAAGAATATATAAAAAAAACTATGGGATAGTCAGAAAACAGAATGGTACTCAGCAATATAAAGGAACAAACTATGGACACAACAGCAACGTGGATAAACCTTGAAAACATTCAAGTGCAAGATGCCTTATTCAAAAGAATACACTGACACATCCCGTTCGTATGGAATAGGCAATATTAACCTATGGTAGAAACAATCACAACAGTGGCATGGGGTTGAAGGAGAATCTCCAGGAAAGAACTTTCTGGGACGATAGTAATATTCTATGTCTTCATAGGGGTTTAAGTTGTACAGGTGTATGTATTTATCAAAACTCCGAAATGTACCCTTAAGGTGGTGCATTTCGTTGTATGCAAATTCTCCACTCTTAAAATATATATATATAAAACTCTGTTTTTATACAAGCAGAAATATTCATAAGTAAAACATATAGACATCTGCAGCATAATTTGAAGTACAAGCAAAAAATTAAGATGAATTAATGAATGGATAAAGGAATGGATAGATGGATATGTGAAAAAATAACAAATGATAACTGTAGAATCTATATGATGTCTGTACGGGTATTCACCGTACAATTCTTTCAACTTTTCTGTACTTTTGAATATTTTCATAATAAAATATTGGGAAAAAATTTTAATTATGAGTTACTACATGGATAGTGCACATTAGATCAGTAACAATAGTTGCTACTGTAATAGGGAAGAATATTTTGTATTCTATCACAACTTAATCACTAAAGGGATGTTGGCTGTAAGCTTAAATTATACATAATGGCCCATCTCTGAGAACCCTGCCTCCCAAGGAATAAGCACTAAGCTAAAATAACTTTGTTTAGATCACCAGACCCACCTGTGAATTATTGCAGGGAGAAAGAAATTAACACAACCTTTCTGGAGGCTGACTGGAATCAGGAAATCTTTGACTTTACTCCCACCCCTTTTAGTATAAAAGGAGCCTCAGGCAAGATGGTTCTAAGCGCATGAGTCCACCATCTTCTCAGTTTGCTGTCTTTCTGAATAAACTCGCTACTCCTTGCACCCAACAACTCCTCTCTGGATTTACTGGCCTCTAATGCAGTGAGCCGAACAAGCCTGGGCTCGGCAACACTACAACCCCATTAACTATGTGACTGTGTGAAGCACTTTAGTAGGTACTCATGTATGTCATATCTAATCCCCACAGCAATCTTGCAAGGCAAGTAATATTATCCCCATTTTCTAGATGGGAGAACTGATATGCAGAAAGACTTACAACTTGTTCCAACCTCATACAGCTACTAAATGGTAAAGGCAGGATTCTAAACCCAGATCTGGCTCCATAAGTTTGCTCTTTCCATTACATCACACGGCCTTAACAATGAATTCTAAGGTTTTGGCCCAATTACTTTTTTTATACTACCATGGAATTTTATGTTACTGACTAGTAGTGGACATAAGTGCGTTAACAGCAAGGGCTTTGGAAATCAATGACACTGTCACTCCACCGTACTGGAATAGGCTATAACACAGCCGCTGCTATTCTTGTCTCCTTTCAACTATATTATCAATGTGATTTAAGATACTAGACATGGATGCCAAAACCATGACATACTTTTCTCAAACAAAATGCTTTACCTCAGCTCTCGTTCTTCATGTTGAGCGATAAGGTTGCTATAAAAATTCTCCAGTGTCACTTTGGTCATGGTCACCCTTTCCTTTGTGTGATTACTCATGGCCGAGCAAGGTGTTGAGCCTGTCATTGCCATGGCTGCTAGAAACAATGAAAAAAAGAGGTATTAGTTTTGGAGTTAGAACCCACCAATTATGCACTCTCTTACCCAACTGGAAGCAATGTAAATTGACCCAAGTTTTCTAGAGGACAAACAATATATAACAAAAACCAAACAAACAGAAAACTTGGTGAAAATAAGTATACATTAATGTTTTTTGACCCAGAAATATCATCCCTAGGTATAAGGCCTAGAGAAACTGTCACACAGGCTCTTAAGGGAACATGTACAAGGATGTGCATCACAGAGGATGTTCACTATGCCATTATCTGTGTTGTGGGAAGTTGGAGGCAATTTAATAAGTAAATCAATAAATAAAATGTTGTGGATGTATGCAAAGAAATACCATACAACAGTCAGAAGCAAATCTATCTGTACCTAAAAGCAACATGAATATATCTTTAAAGCATAGTACTGCATTTTTTTAAAAAGAAGAGAATGAGATTACAATACCAGATACATATATTAAGAATATATAGGGACTTCCCTGGTGGCGCAGTGGTTAAGAATCCGTCTGCCAATGTAGGGGACATGAGTTCAAGCCCTGGGCCGGGAAGATCCAACATGCTGCGGAGCAACTAAGCCCGTGTGCCACAACTACTGAGCCCACATGCCCCAACTACTGAAGCCTGCTCGCCTAGAGCCCGTGCTCCACAAGGGAAGCCACCACAATGAGAAGCCTACGCACCGCAACAGAGTAGCCCCCGCTCACCACAACCAGAGAAAGCCCATGTGCAGCAACAAGACCAAACACAGCTAAAAATAAACAAATAAATATTTAAAAAAAAAAAAAAAGGATCTATAACATAGGGGACACAGTTTTTCCAGGCAGGTGCCCACTGTGTTCCCCCTTTGCCTGCCAAAGTAATAAAGCTATTCTTTTCTACTTCACCCCCCCCCCCCAAAAAAAAGAATATATAACACAGACAGTATAATTCTTTGCCATCTAGGAACCTACCTTGGAGAAATCAAAGACCCATAAGGATTCATACCTAAGGGGATTCAATGCAGCATTGTAATGACAAAAACCAGAAGTAACTTGAATAACCAACAACAGAACTGATTAAATTATGGGAAAGTCCTACAATTAAATAATATGCAGACAATTAAAATATGTTCAAATGTTTAATGTGAGGGAAAATATTTCCAATCTAAGTGGAAAGAATAGGTTAAAAAACAGAACGTATACCATTTTAATTTTATGTGTTTACTGTATGTGCACAGAATTATTAGAAATAAATATCAAAATGTTATTAGTGGCCTAAGTCTAGGCAGTGAGAATACAATAGATCGTTTTATTCTTTTTTTATATAAATTTGTTTATTTATTTATTTATTGGCTGTGTTGGGTCTTTTTTCCCAGCTGTGCACAGGCTCTCTTTAGTTGCAGCTAGCGAGGACTACTCTTTGTTGTGGTGCGCAGGCTCCTCATTGCCGTGGCTTTTCTTGTTGCAGAGCATGGGCTCTAGGCGCATGGGCTTTAGCAGTTGCAGCACATGGGCTCAATAGCTGTGGCTCACGGGCTCTAAAGCAAAGGCTCAGTAGTTGTGGCACACTGGCTTAGTTGCTCCGCGGAATGTGGGATCTTCCTGGAGCAGGGATCGAACCTGTGTCCCCAGCATTGGCAGGCAAATTCTTAACCACTGCGCCACCAGGGAAGCCCTAGATCATTTTATTCTTGTTTGTGCTTTTCCACATTTTCTATATTTCCTTCAATGAGTATGTACTATCACCATTAAGCTACCAAGAACTTTTAAATTTACAATTTCTATAGTTTAAAAAAAATCTATGACTAAAATCTTCACCTATAGGTATACATGTACTGTGACATGGCTTATGGTATTCGATAGATGTTTGCTATTTGAATTGACAAGTTAAAGACCTACGATGGAAACAATATTACAAAAGAAAAAACCTGAATTATAATTTTAGTGATGGAAGATATCTTAAAAACAGGAGACCCTAACTTCCTAGTTTTACATATTTGAAAACGGATCCCAACAAGGTTTAAATAGCTTACAGAACTGCCCCCTCCCCCACCCCCCAACATTTAAATCTCATCTTCCCTAAATATTTTTTGCCAACCTACACTGTCACACCTGGCCAAATTGTTCACCAACCTTGACTTGCTCCAGCACTGACAATAATACTCAATATTTCATCCTTATCATGCCTTCCTCCCACAGGACCTGCCTCTAAGTCTGTCTTCTCATCCCAGTATGAAGCTGAGTAAAAATCAGCAGGGGCCAAGGGCCATTTTCAAAGACAGCACATTTTGTGAAAAGTTTTCCTAAGGTTCTCCCCTTAACATTTAGCCACTTTTAAATTGTTCCATAGATTAAACTTAGGCTTTTAAGGAATGTGCAGACACTTATTATTACTAAGAAAAAAGGCTTCACATTAAGCAATTTTATAAAAAGATACTCAGAAAAATCTCAAAGAATACTCTCTTCAGACAAAAGAGATTCAAAATCAAGGCTCTATTTCAAAGTGGAACATTTTGATTCACAATGTGCCCAAATGCCAGTAATCACAAATTCAAGACATTGAACTCATCTCTACCTCACTATAAGATGTTATTTTTCACATGAAAGTTTCAGCTAACACTAAAGCAAACTCAAATGTTTTCAGGATATCAGTAGAATTTTTTTTAAAACCTCTGTCTGGTTTATAAAGCTTGGGTGTGGTTCCTTATTTGTCAGCCTGTACCCCCTCCACCCACAATGAAAACCACATGCACTCCAAGTTTGGTGAAGAAATTTTAAAACCAGATTTAAAAACAAGTCTGAAGCAAGAGAGCGCTTAGTACTCCTCCCCTGTCTGAAAATTTCTGGAGAGTGTCTCTGTTTCTTTCTCTCTATATATATATATCTGTAGATATATATATATACACATATATTTACATTTTAACAAATGAAATTTTAGAGCATGTTTAAGCCTAAGACAAACAGTGCCTTCCATATAAAAGGCAGTTAGTAAAGGTAAGTTGAGCAAGTTAATGATTTTCAGTTGTCAACAAAGCTAAAG
Source organism: Hippopotamus amphibius kiboko (assembly GCF_030028045.1). NCBI lineage: Eukaryota > Metazoa > Chordata > Mammalia > Artiodactyla > Hippopotamidae > Hippopotamus > Hippopotamus amphibius. Next base: position 40,262,652 of record NC_080196.1, on the reverse strand, counting down.
AACAAAATCACATTTACATTGAGGTGGTATATGAAAACTGGGGAACAAGCGTTTTGACCCACTTAAGTCGCTAGCATGACTTCCTAAACTTTGTAAAAGATCAACAGGAGATTAAGTGCATTAAAAGATGCTCTTGTAGGCCAACAATGTTCTAGCAGAATGGTTTTCAACCTTCATACAGTCTCTAATGTAACGGCAAAGGATGCACTTGTCCTTCCCTTTGACCCTTCTTCAAAACCTCCTCCCCATCCTCTTCCTCTGCTCATGAAAGAGTTAGCCTAATTCTATTAACTTTTCATCAAATGTTACAATTACTATTACCCTACAGCAATTTATAGGTTTACTGGGTCAACCAAGTACTTTATATAAGACAGGGCTTTCCCTAAAGCTTTTGACAATTCAAGCCTTCTTACCCTGACCTATAGGCCACTGAAGGCCCTTGCCCTATTTGTTTCATTCTCCAACTCAGAAATAAGAAATAATAGGTAGGTAAGAAATTCTTAAAAGGTAAAAAAAATTCACAAAAGTTAAATTTTATGATCCTCATAAGTCAGGACAGACGTTAAAAGGAGATCAAATGAAAACTATTGTATTCAATCTAGATGGTCATGCATAGTTAACTGGTTGACTTTACAATGGTACCCTGTTAACTCCATAAATACCCCCTTTTCTCACCAATTCCTTCTTTGTGACTGACAACCCAATATTTGGACAATTCAGCACTGGGGCTGAGACTATTCCTTAAAAGTAACGTGTCTAATTTCTCCTACTGAACTGTAAGCCACTGGAAAGCAAGCACCCTATCTTACACTTTTACCATCCTTCCCCATATCATGCACAACGCTATGCACTTAGTTAAGTACCTTATGTAAAAGATTTGCTAGGAAAACACTGGTTTCTTACGTCCATTACTAGGAGCTGAAAATATGCATGTATGATGGGAGTAGGGTTAGGATATGGAATGGTTTTCTATACAGAGTTGGATAGAGTTGTTCCCGTCCGCCTATGAGGAAGCTGCCATCTAATGCTTGGGTGGAGAGTGGAGGCTGTTATTGTGGTGGTGGTTGTTGTATGCTTAGGGAAACCACATCCACTGCCTGGCTAATCCTAACTCAGAGCCAAAGTGAGCTGAAAACGATAGAAAGCACGGGGTCTTCTTCACGCCAACCTTCCTCTGTGCGTTTCAAAAAGAACAAGTTTCTCTGTGTCCTTTAGTCAACTGGGAGATCTGGTCTCTCTACTTGCCGTTCTGCACACTTTCGCTAAGTCCTTCTGCACAGACTTTGCTCTAAGTCTTTACCGACTTTCCGTCCCCACTCATCTTAAAAGAACAGTCTTCGCTCAATTTCCCCGTGGTTTTCAGTCAGATTACCTGAAGCCCAGTACCCTGAGCTTAACCATCAGGAAGAGGGCAGACGCAAAGGTACCGCTCCCCCCCCCGCCCCGCCGCCGCCTCCCAGAAGGGCTTTCAATATCTCTGCCTCACACAACACCTCAGGTTCTTAGACCCCAGGAGAAAGAAAAGGAGGTGAAAATTCGCAGTGACCGACACCCCAGAGGGGACTGAGCGGTGGCAAGGAGCAGACAAAGCAGGCAACAGGGAAAGAAGAGAGCCTGGCTCCCCGCCCCAACCGCGCACGAAGACAGAGAAAAGACGAGGTGGGGAGCCCGGCTCCGGGAAGACGTGCAGAGGACCGACTACGAGCCTCTGGACGCCGGCGGGAGAGGCGCTGTCAGGAGGGGCCGAAAGGGCAGGGCTGGAAAGAGGACGCTGGCGGGAAGAGGAGAGAAAAGGGGAAAGCCCGGGACTGACCGAAGACAACAGCAGCCAGACACTCACCGGAGCCCCAAGGGAGACAGGGCCGGCGGAGGGCGCGGACAGCCGCAGACGCCGGCCGGGCGGCCAGTCTCGACGGGCGCAGAGGCGAGACCCCAGCGGCAGCAGCCAGCCGACCAGACGAGTGCAGGGGCCTCGCGAAGGGCTCTGAGGTAGGGGCCGAGGGGCGGTTGCGGGTGCGAACAACAGGAAGCGCACCAACTGCCGGAAAAGACGGCAAGCGGAGGAGCCAAGGCAGCGCGGTGCCCCACCGCGGAGACGGGCTGGCGCGCCGGCCAGGGGCCCAGACTGCGCAAGCGTTACCTCCCGGCGACGCGATGGGGATTTCGGGTCTGCGCCTGCGCGGCCCCGCCCCCTCGCCTTATTCCCTCAGGAGACGCTGGGTTGAGTGCAGAAGGGTGAGGTGTGGGGCCATCTCGGGCCGGGCCGGGGCGGGGCTGGGCCCTCGGGAGGGGCTTTTTTTTTTCTTTTTAACTTTTTATTTTGAAATAATAAGCTCACAAAAAGTTGCAAAATTAATACAGAGGGGTCCCTTTTACCCATCACCCACCCAGCTTCTCTCAACATCTTATATAACTAACTATAGTACATTATCAAAACCAGGAAATTGACACTGGCGGGATACCATTGACCAGATCAATGCAATTAACTAGATTACAAGCCTGACTCACATTTAACCAGTTTGCCATGCGTGTGTTCGCGTGCTCGCGTTCATGTGTAGTTCTGTGAAGTTTTATTACCTGTGTAGTCCTGGTCCCCCACCTTCTCTTGAATTTCATCATAAGTAGGTCCGCTGGAGCTCTTGGCCTTACCTGCTCTTCCTTAAAGTAACGATTAACCCGCCTTGCCTTGGATGGGCTGCGCTCTTGGTTGCGGTTCCTTGGATGGTGTTTGGACATTGGACACCGGGAGAGCATCCAGTGAGTACAAAAGAACCTGCCTTTCAAGGCTACCCAGCCTCTTAGTCTCTCACCCCTTGGGTTAAAGAGGTCCCAAGCCTGTGGGCATTCACTGGTTCCTTAAGAGTGAGCACAGTGCTCTTGACCAGAAAGTGTCAGGCTCCTGGAAACAAAGATGAGTAAGAGATGGTCCCTTCCTGCCTTCGGTAGAGGCCATGTAGGCAGCGAAAGAAACGGGTGTGCAAGTCATTCTTTAGCGTGTTTTGTTCTGTTAGGGCGCCCCATGCTCTTGTGTAACTGTGTAAGGCCATTGGGCTTTGTTTTATCCTTCAAGCTTGGGGTCCCAGGCTTTGTTTCCTTAATGGTCTTAAAAGCAGAGGCTTTCTTTGACTGCTTTCAGCTTTGTAGACTTCAAACCCAGTTTCCTCTTGTCTTAACACACAAAAACCTTCGCCTTTCATTCTCCCTGTGCAGAGGCCCTTCTCACTCAGTGCCTTTTGTCAAAGTCCTCCCCTTCCTTAACAACTTAGTAGCAGTGCCAGATGTTTGCACAGCACTTTTCAGTCTACAACCCACATGCAAGTTACTTAATCCCAGGTGATCCTCACAATTCTTTTCTTCTTCTTCCATTTTTATTGAGGTATAATTGACATACAGCACTGTATAAGTTTGTGTACAGCGGGACTTCCCTGGTGGCACAGTGGTTACGAATCCGCCTGCCAGTGCAGGGGACACAGGTTCCAGCCCTAGTCAGGGAAGATCCCACAGGCCGCCGAGCAACTAAGCCCGAGTGCCACAACTACTGAGCCTGCACGCCTAGAGCTGGTGCTCTGGAGCAAGAGAAGCCACTGCAATGCAAAGCCTGTGCACCACAATGAAGAGTAGCCCCCACTTGTCACAACTAGAGAGAAAGCCCTCACGCAGCAACAAAGACCCAACACAGCCAAAAAAATTTGTGTACAACGTAATGATTTGACTTGCACACCTCATGAAATGATTATCACAATAAATTTAGTAAACATCCATCATCTCACATAAATACAAGATTAAGGAAACAAAAGTTTCACATATAACATACAGCCATGTTAATTATATTTATCTTGGTGTACATTACATCCCTAGTACTTATAACTGGAAGTGTGTACCGTTTGACCACCTTCATGCAACTCCCCCTCCCCTACTCTGGTAACCACAAATCTGATCCCTTTTTCTATGAGTTTGTTCGTTTGTTTCTGAAGTATAATTGATCTACAGCATTATATTAGTTCTTGTTATACAACATTATGCTGTTTCAATATTTCTACACATTTCAAAATGATATGTCTAATTACGTGTCACCATACAAAGATATTACATAGTTATTGACTATATTCTCCACACTGCACATTTCAGACCTGTGACTCATTTATTTTGCAACTAGAAATTTGTACCTCTTAATCTCCCTCACCTTTCTCCCCCATCCCTCCCACCCACCTCCCCTCTAGCAACCACCTATTTGTTGTCTGTAACTCTGTTTCTGTTTTATGTTTGTTCATTTATATTTATTTTAGATTGTGCAAGTGAAATCATGTGTAAGTAAAATCATACAGTATTTATCTTTGACTTATTCCTCTTAGCATAATACCTTCTGGGTGCATCCATGTTGTCACAAATAGCAAGATTTTATTCTTTTTCATGGCTGAGTAATATTCATATATATATATAAGTACTTTATATATATATATATACACACACACACATACCACATCTTCTTTATCTATTCATCTATTGATGGGCACTTAGGTTGTTTCCATATCTTAGCTGTTGTAAACAATGCTGCAATGAACATAGGAATGTGTATATCTTTTTTTTTAATAAATTTATTTATTTATTTATTTATTTATTGGCTGCATTGGCTCTTCATTGCTGTGCACGGGCTTTCTCTAGTTGCGGCGAGTGGGGGCTACTCTTCCTTGTGGTGTGCGGGCTTCTCATTGTGGTGGCTTCTCTTGTTGCAAAGCACGAGCTTTAGGTGTGCAAGCTTCAGTAGTTGTGGCACACAGGCTCAGTAGTTATGGCTCACAGGCTCTAGAGCACAGGGTTAGTAGTTGTGGCACACGAGCTTAGTTGCTCCACGACATGTGGGATCTTCCCCGGCCAGACTCGAACCCATGTCCCCTGCATTGGCAGGCAGATTCTTAACCACTGTGCCAACAGGGAAGTCCCCATATATCTTTTTTTTTAGAGATCTATTTTATTATTTATTTACTTATATTGTTTTTGGCTGCATTGGGTCTTCGTTGCTGTGCATGGGGGCCCCTCTTCACTGCCGTATGCGGTTGCAGTGGCTTTTCTTGTTGCGGAGCATGGGTTCTAGGCTTGTGGGCTTCCGTAGTTGTGGCACACAGGTTCAGTAGTTGTGACTCACAGGCTCTAGAGCACAGGCTCAGTAGTTGTGACACACGGGCTTAGTTGCTCCGCAGCATGTGGAATCTTCCCAGGCCAGGGTTGGAACCCGTGTCCCCTGCATTGGCAGGTGGATTCTTAACCACTGAGCCACCTAGGAAGTCTGACCCTTATTAATTGACTTCTGGTTAGTGGGAATACTGAACAGTCATTCCCTTTATATTTTCTGTTATATATTATCTCTGCCCTCTTATAATTATGATATAATTCACACAATCCAAGCTTTCCAGTTTCATAACAGATTTCTCTATAGGGTCGTCTTCATCCCCACGGGACTTGAATTACTTGGTTTGAATGTTAGTGCTGTTTCTGTCTCTCTCCTTTCCCCAGTTCCAGGCCAGTTAGCCTTTTCATTCTCTTTAAACGTTGCTCTAAGTTGTTTTTTGTCCCAGAGGAGTCACCTGCTTCTCCTCCATCAAGCTGACCTGTGATTGCTTCACCAGCCAAAGCTCAGCCTCATGGCAAAGACCACAGTCCTCTAAGAACAGGCGTCTTACCCGCTGGCAGTATGTGGCCAACCCACTGGGGGCCATGACATCAATTGCCTCTGAATATTTCCTCCAATTGAGGGCAGGAACTGTGCTTGGTGCCTGCTAGCCTAGTGCTTCTCAAATGTCAACGTGTGCAAACAGATCCCCTGGGATTCAGTTAAAATGCAGATTCTGATTCAAAAAGTCTGGGGCTGAGATGAGATTCTGCATTTTAAACAAGCTCCCAGGTAATCCACATACCTTGGAGTAACAAGGAATTTAAACAAATATTTAAGTGAAAAATAAGAAGGGGAAAGTGCCCACAATCCAGCAGCTCTGTGACCCCACCAGGGCAGAGACTAAGGCAAGTGAGGCACCTAGGGCACAGCATTGAAGGAGGCACTCAAGTTCAGGTGCAGTCCCTGCACTTGCATGATGCTGAGAGTGTGTTTCCTTACTTTGTGAGTCCTAACGCCTCCCTTGCCCACCCTAGTCCCAGCCCCAGCCCTGGTCACTACCAAGTAACATTTTGGTGAGTATCCCTTCAGATTACTTTCTTTCTTTAAAAAAAAAAAATTACGTTTTGTTTATTTTCGTGGACTCCATCTAGCAACTACGTGGCCTCACCTGACTGAAAAGTATCATCGTGGATAGTAATGATTGTATGTTGAGATTCACAAATTTCAGTAGAATAAATTAACTGCCAAGTGGTTAATAATTTTCCTTTTTCTTTTTATCAGTTTCAGGTGTACAGATTACTTTCTCATACACACATAATCACAAAAGGGGTCACACTGTATATGATTATACTGTATGTAATTATACCTACACATGCAGTACTGTACTCTTATTATTTGTCCGTTTATATCTGTTGTGATGTTTTAAAATCCTCAAGCTCTGACAGCTGAATCTCAACAAATTCATTTAATAATTCTGTCCCTCAGAAATGTGCATAGTTGCACACCATTGTGAATCAACTATATTTCAGTTTTTGAAAATGTGCATAGTTACTTTCTCTGAGGGGAAGAATTATAAATGGTTTTTATTTCTTTCTTACACTTTTCTGTACTTCCCCAATTTTCCACATTGGACCCACATAACTTTTAATTTAGTTTTTATTTTTATCAAAGTAATACACATATGGGCTTGAAAAAGACCAAATGATCTGCAACATCTATAATGACAAACAGCAGCTCCTTGCCCCACCCACTCCCACTAGAGTCAATCAGCAGGCAGCGGCTTTCCATGCTTTTCGTTGTTTCTTCTGCTATGTATCTCCTTGTTTCTAAATAAGATTGCTTTTTCTTAAATTTTCCGTTTTAGATATTTTTTAACTTCCTCAGTGAAGATGAGTATTTGACTTACTTACACCACAACTTTCATATAACTTCTTCCATCACCATTTTCCTTAAATCAATATTCAGCATTTATTCTCCAAAGAAGATACACAGATGGCCAACAGGCACATGAAAATATGCTCAACACTGCTAATTATTAGAGATGCAAATCAAAAGTACAATGAGGTGTCACCTCACACCAGTCAGAATGGCCATCATCAAAAAGTCTACAAATAATAAGTGCTGGAGAGGTTGTGGAGAAAAAGGAACCATCCTACACTGTTGTTGAGAATGTAAATTGGTGCAGCCACTATGAAGAACAGATGCAGGTTCCTTAAAAAACCTAAAAATAGAGTTACCACATGATCCTGTAATCCCACTCCTGGGCACATATCTGGAAAAGACAAAAACTCTAATTCAAGAAGATACATGCACCCCAGTTCATAGCAGCACTACTTACAATAGCCAAGACATGAAAGCAACCTAACTGTACGTCAACAGGTGAATAGATAAAGAAGATGTGGTGAATATATACAGTGGAATATTATTCAGCCATTAAAAAAGAAATAATGCCAGGCTTCCCTGGTAGCTCAGTGGTTAAGAATCTACCTGCCAATCAGGGGACATGGGTTCAAGCCCTGGTCTGGGAAGTTCCCACATGCTGTGGGGCAATTAAGCCCACGAGCCACAACTACTGAGCCCACGTGCCACAACCACTGAAGCCCGTGCACCTAGAACCCCTGCTCCACAACAAGAGAAGCCACCACAATGAGAAGCCCAAGCGCCACAATGAAGAGTAGCCCCCACTCGCTGCAACTAGAGAAAGCCCTCGCACAGCAGCAAAGGCCCAATACATCCAAAATAAATTTAAAAATAGATATATATAAAAATAAATAAAAATTAAAAAAAAAAGAATGCCATTTGCAGCAACATGGATGGACCTAGAGAGTATCATACCAAGTGAAGTAAGTCAGAGAAAGACAAATATAGGATATCACTTATATGTGGAATCTTACAAAATGGGATGAACTTATTTACAAAACAGAAATAGACTCACAGACATGGAAAACAAATTTATGGTTACCGAAGAGGAAAGGGGAGGAATAAATTAGGAGCTTGGAATCAACAGATACACACTCCTATATATAAAATAACAAGGATCAGCTGGGAATCCTTGTTGTTTATCCTTATTGTTCTAGCACAGGGAACTATATTCAATATCTTGTAATAACCTATAATGAAAAAAAATCTGAGAAAAATATATATATATTTCTTATATACATATGTAAAACCGAATCACTTTGCTGTACACCTGAAACTAACACAACATTGTTAATCAACTATACTGCGATAAAAAAAAATTAATTGTGTCTATAACTGAACCAAATGAGGCAGAATAATTACTCTGGTTTTTCTCTGCCATTTTTTTTTTCCCTAGAGTTAACAATTGCCTCAATTTTTTATCTTGCATAGTTTTATTTTAAAGTATCTGTCACTGACTTATCTGCAAGCTCTCTGCCAAACTGGAAAGCTTTTATCAGATTATGGTCAAACAGCTTCATTTTTTTTCTCTAGGGTCATCCTTTCTAGAGCCCTGTGTGTTAACCGGGTTTTTCCAGAGAAACTGAAGCAATAAGGTAGAGAGAGAGGGAGAGAGATTTGTTTTAAGGGTTGGGACTTCCCTGGTGGCACAATGGTTAAGAATCTGCCTGCCAATGCAGGGGACATGGGTTCAACCCCTGGTCTAGGAAGATCCCACATGCCACAAAGTAACTAAGCCCGTGTGCCACAACTACTGAGCCTGCACACCTAGAGCCTGTGCTCCTCAACGAGAGAAGCCACGACAATGAGAAGTCTGTGCACTGCAACGAGAAGTAGCCCCTGCTCACCACAACTAGAGAAAGCCTGCACGCAGCAACGAAGACCCAATGTGGCCAAAATAATTAAGTAATTAGTTTTTTTTAAAAAAGGATTGTGGGGACTTCCTAGGTGGTGTAGTGTTTAAGAATCTGCCTGCCAATGCAGGGGACGTGGTTTCAATCCCTGCCCCAGGACGGTGCCACATGCCGTGGAGCAACTAAGCCTGTGCACCACAACTATTGAGCCTGTGCTCTAGAGCCCGTGAGCCACAACTATTGAGCCCATGTGCCACAACTACTGAAGCCCATGCGCCTAGAGCCTGTGCTCCGCAGCAAGACAGGCCACCGCAATGAGGAACCTGCATACCACAATGAAGGGTAGCCCCCACTCGCCACAACTAGAGAAAACCCGTGTGCAGCAACGAAGACCCAACACAGCCAATTAAATAAATAAATAAATAAATAAATAACTTTATTTTAAAAACAAAAGATTCTAAATCTGTAGGGCAGGCTGGAAACTCAGGCAAGAGGTGATGTTCCAGTCTTAAGTCTGAAATCCACAGGGTAGGCCAGTAGGCTGGAAACTCAGGCAGGATTTCTATGTCATCATCTTGATGCAAAATTCTTTCTTCCTTTGGAAACCTCAACCTTTGTTCACAAGGCTTTCAATTGATTGGATGAGGCCCACCCACGTTATGGAGGGTAATCTGCTTGACTTAGTGGTCAAGTGATTATAAATGTTAATAATATCTAAAATATACCTTCTCAACAAAGAGTAGCCCCTACTCACAGCAACTGGAGAAAGCCTGCGCACAGCAACAAAGACCCAATGCAGCCCAAAAATATATATGTATATTTATTATGTTTATTTTTGTTCTCTTTGGTGTTTCCCTACCACTTAATTTCATAGCCTTCCCTTTAAATTTAACCATAGCGTTCAGTAAATATTTCCCAGGTGAATTAAGACAACCCATCAAAGAACCACTGCTAAGGTAGACAGAGTAGGTGGGAGAGTCAATGGGTACCTCCTCCACCCCCATCCAGCTATCTTCTCATCTCCATGTCTTTCCCACTGTCCCAGGAGAGCACGAGGGGACAGCACATATTATGTGGTAACTGCCAATAACGAAGGCTGGTCAGGAGAAAACAAATTTATTTACAGCTATAATTCTCCAGGGAAGCATTCGTATAATCAGCTGACCCTGCAATAGCCACCTGACTGGTCATTTTTATCTTAATGCTTAGGCTACAAACCTGAAAACTCAAAGAAAGCACTAAATGCAAAAGTAGCTTTTCATATTGTTTCTTAGTTTCAGACTTACAGACATGCCAACACACAGTACAATGATAGCTTTGACTGTATGATTTTGCCTGCTTAGAGTTTTTCTTTAAACTGAATGCTTAATGATTATTGGCTTAATTATTTTAGCTTAATGCCAAAATAATTGAGAAGTCTTAAGAAATACAGATTTTAAATTAATTTTTTCCAGATGACTCTGTGTGTGCGTGTGTATGTGTGCGTGTGTGTCATGATGAGTCAATGTTTCTTTGGGAATTGAGGGTGAAATATCTCAAAAACAAATGCAGGATGTGAAGTGGGGCAGGTCTAGCACCCAAATAATGCATAAACGTTTCCCACCTGCCAGTTTGGGAGTGAAAACATTAGGAGGGAGGGAATTAAATAAACCTTGTGCAGCAAGGAGAGAAAGAGAACTATAATTTCTGAACAAAAAGAGTGACGGAAGCAAATTCCCCAAAGCAAAAATAAATCTGACCTCATTGTGCTTAGATGGGAATCTTCCTGTAAAACAAGGGAATTTCTGAGGCTCCCACTGTTGAAAGGTTTTCTTTCAATTGGTGGGGTGGAGAGCTGCATGAATCACAAGACTCTCAGGCTCCCTTAGGAACGTGTTCAATCTTCCCGTGTTTGCAGAAGCCCCAGAACTGTCCTAACTGCCAAATGACAGCTGATCTTATTGCAGGAAGGGGAAACCCTTCCAGGGTCCGAGAGTGGGCACTTGCCTAACACTTGGAAATGAATTGTCCAAGGAGATGCACGTGCTGACAAAGCAAGAGACTTTATTGGGAAGGGGCACCCTGGCGGAGAGCAGGAGAGGAAGGGAACCCAGGAGGACTGCTTTGCCGTGTGGTTTGCAGTCTCAGGTTTTATGGTGATGGGATTAGTTTCCGGGTTGTCTCTGGCCAATCATTCTGACTCAGGATCTTTCCTGGTGGCGCACACATAGCTCAGCAAGATGGCTTCCAGCGAGGAGGATTTGGGGAGGTTGGTAGGACGTATGGACTGGCGTCTCCTTCTGACCTTCCCCAGATTCTTCAGTTCGTGCCAGCTTGTTAGTTCCGTGTGCCTTACCAGGACCTCCTGTCTTAAAATAACAAATGCAAACGGTTACTGTGGTGCCTGACCAGGGTGGGTGGTTTCAGTCAGTGTTTGCCCTAACAATCTCATGCATTCCCTAAAAATAGAGGCATGTGAATGCCACTTGTTCTAAGTAGAGGTAACAGCACACACTAAAGTGTTCCGTATACATGTTTGGAAAATGCTGGTTTAACTAAAATTATGTGTTTCTTTTTTTTACTTTTTTTTTTGGTTGTGCCACACGGCTTATAGAATCTCAGTTCCCTGACCAGGGGTTGAACTCAATCCACAGCAGTGAAAATGCCAAATCCTAACCACTGGACCACCAGGGAATTCCCTATGTGAGTTTCTTTATTGCAGGACTTCTTAGGTCCTTTAATACCATTGTGATTCTCCATTGGGAATGTTTATTGTACAGGATCCCTCAAATTTATTTGAGATGTTTCATGGAGCACTGATTAACATTTCCCTAAACTAGCACTCTGAAGAACACAGATCTAAATAGTCATCATCGGGGTGTGTGTGTGTATGTGTGTGTGTGTGTAGGAGAAAAAGGCCAAGAAGATCAGTTGCTAGTTCCTGTTGTAGCTTCACATCAAAGGAGCAAAAGGTGACCCAACAGCCCATAGCCATCTCCTGGCCTTGAAAAATGATCTCATAAATTCCCCTTTAGTTCTAAATTGCTAACGACTGTTTCAGACTCCAGTCATATCAGAGCTAAAAGAGAATCTAGAGATGTCTTCATCTAATCCTTTCATTTTACAGATGTGAAAACTGGCCTAAAGAGAGGAGTTAATTTACTCGAAGTCACAGGTGAATTAAATTGCAAAGTTCAGTTAGAACCAGCTTTCCTGTCTTCCTGTCCATTGATCTTTGTTCTGCCATGTGGTGCCTCTTCATATGACTGAATGTTACTGCAGATTTTGACAAATCTGTCTATAATCAAAAACAAGATCTAAGCCCAGCTGATGGCCCATGTTATCTCAAACAAATTTCAATATGACAAAATAACTCTGATCATCACGGGCATTTGAGGCAGTGGGATTTGACCTGTGGTTTCAACACCAGATTCTTCATTTATCTCTGATCCCATAGCCTCATGATATCTTCCTTGAAAACTGAATTGTAAGTCATGTAGATGCCATGATCCATCTCTTTATAAAGCTTTTAAACAGGTTTGTATTGTTCAAAAACATAGTTCAAGGATTATAAAAGATTCAAAGTGAAAAATCTCATTCCTACCCCTGTCTTCCACTCTCCCATTTCTCACCTCTCCTCCCTCTTTACATAGTTAGCCATTGATATTCGTGTTTTGTGTATTCTTTATTTATATCTTCATTACAGATATGGATAGAGAGAATTTTTTTTTTCTCCCTTATGTACACAAGATGGCATTATCTCTTTGTTAGGCAAGACTCTTCTCCTTTAGCCTTAGTTTCCTCATTTAGAAAAAATAGGATTGTACCAGCTCTCTCCACGGGCCCTTCTCTCTGACACTCTCGGATGCTGGGCATGCTTCAAGCCCCCTGGCGCTTGACAGTGTTCGGCCTTTTGGAAAGTCACACTTGCATGGCAGGTTTTGTTGGTGACCTCAAATTTAGAGCACTCAGGGCGTGGCTTGCAGACTTTTGTATTTCATGCTTTAAGAAAATCCAATACACAAATGCAAATTAGGGAGTGGCTGTTTGTATTACAAATGAACCTTGCAAAATGAGTCAACACAGGCATCTTTTACGTATTTACATATATTTATTAAATAAATAATACTTGGTACAACGTTCAAAAGAGTATACAATGAAAACTCTCTGCCTTGATCTCAGGTCACTGAGCTCTCCTCCCCACAGGCCACCTGTGTCACCAGTTTCTTGTTTTCTTCTGTATTCTTTGTACATACAAACATATCCGTATACATCCTTTTCTGAAAAGAGCACTCAATGCATGACTGCACCTTGTACTTTTTACTGAAAAAGATGTCTCGGAAATCCTTCCACATCAGGGCAAGTAGAGCTGCCTCATTCTTCTTTTAATGGTTGTATAATTTTTCAATGATGGCTATGCCAAAATAAATTAATCTAAGAGGGATCATTGGCAAATTTCCTGGCAGTCAAGTGGTTAGGACTTGGCACTTTCATTGCCAAGGCCTGGCTTCGATCCCTGGTGGAGCAACTAAGATCCCACAATAATAATGTAATAATAATGATGTTGATGATGACAGTGAAAGGGGGTCATTCTTTTTTTTTTTTTATTTTTTTTATTTTTTTGGGGGTACACCAGGTTCAATCATCTGTTTCCATACACACATCCCCGTACTCCCTCCCTTCCCCGACCCCCCCCCCGAGTCCCCCCCACCCTCCCTGCCCCAAGGGTCATTCTTTTTTAACCGTTAACTCCATTCGTCCATTGGATAATCTGATTTAATCCCTGAAGTCCTGTTTTCAGTTGCACTCTGTTATAGGAAACGAAATCCTCTCAGGGTGCTTCCCTTTCTGCACAATCAGAGCAGGTATCAGTGCCTATGGATGAAATTGTGCCAAACAAAACCTCACAGTATTCACCTCCTCAATCTTTTTTCTCCCCAACAAAAGGTCTCACATATGTATTTCTGAGCCAACCTACTAGTGCAGAAACATGGAAACAAAGAGAAAAATCATTTTCCCAAGTAAGACATATCCAACTGTCCAGATAGTGATGTTTTCAGAGTGATATGGTAAGAAACAAGTGACTTGATATAGAATAAATGTGTGCTGTTTCATTGTACGATTCCCTATAGAGCCAGCTTGGTTCTTCTCCAGCATCTCCTCTTGGAGTTATATCTGATTATTTATCAGTTTTCATCTGAATCCACTGGGGAATGGGATGATTCTGCTTTTCTTTCTTGGCCAGGAAATTGCTTGATCCTGAAAGTCTTGTGAGAAGATGTGGTGAAGAATAGAGTCCTCACCTCCTAAATCTTAAGGTTGAATCTCAGACTGCTTCAAGATCTTCAAAGCTTAATTTTTTTTTTGGCCGTGCCTCACGGCTTGCAGGGTCGTAGTTCCCTGACCAGGAATTGAACCTGGGCCACAGCAGTGAAAGTGCTGAGTCCTAACCACTGGACTGCCAGGGAACTCCCCTCAAAGCTTAATCTTCCTAATTTTTAGAACAAGTTTTTCCCTTTCCTAATTTTTAGAATAAGCTCATTTCTCTCTCTCTCTCTCTCTCTCCCCCCCCCCCACCTGCTCATTACTGAAGCTGAACAAAGTAATGTAGCATTTTTTTAAGCACCGAGCTTTTGACACCTGCCTTATTCTCTGAGGCGCTGGTGATCACTAGCAGCTCTTAACCTCCGTAGTCCCCGGCTCTGCCTTCATACCAATAAAACTCCTCTACAGTCATACTAATTCAGGTAATATATGATTGGTTGGTTGAATGACATAATCAGGTACTATATACTCAATAAAGAGTAGGTTTTATGATTATATCCTCTATCTGTTTTTTTTTTTTGTGCCCCAACCCAAAGAAAGAAGACATGACACGCATGAATATTTTATAATCCTAATCCTAGTTGACTTCTTATTTCACTTACAGTATTCACATCCCTTAGTTCAGTGATGTGACATTCTGCTTTTCTCCCTACCTTCTGAGTGTCTTTTGCTGATTCTTCTTTCTCCACTGGGCCTTTTCCCCCAAGTTTGGCTCTTTGTCCTCTCCTCTCTCCCTGAGGCATGTCAGTGACTCCTGGGACTCCAGAGACAAACGCTGTGTTCTGATGAACCCCAAAAGGATGTTTTCAGTCCATATCCCTTCTCTGAGCTCCAGACCCATGAATCCAACCACCTCCCATCTCGTCTAGAATTGACTGAGATGAAGCCTCTGCCACCCAGAGGAATGGGAGCTCAAAATAGAAATAAAGGCACTGAGCTGTAACATGTTGCTTGCACCTCTGGAATTCGTACCAAGTCTACTACTTCAGAGCTCTTCTATCTTCTTCAGTTCTCTCCTTTTACTAGCCCTTCCCACCCACTGACCCACCCCAGTTAGCAGAGCCTCTCACCTCCCACTTCGCAGAGGCCGTTAGACAGCTCCCTCCCCTCCGCCACCAAATCTGCAGACTTCTCCAGGCTTTTCTCCTCCAATTGAGGCCAATTTCCTAAATTGGCTCGAGTCACTTCCTCATTCCCCAGGGGTCTTTTGCTAAGGAGAGACCCCCCCTCTAACCTCTCTCCTTTATCTGCTCTCCACTTGCCACTTCCTGTCAACACTTACACGTACTCAAAGGTTCCCCAACCTCATCCATCGCCTTGTCCTTTGACTCCCTATCCAGCTCCCGCTAGGGCCCTTTACCACTCCCTTCACAGCCAAATTTCGTGAAGATTCGTCTGTTTACTTCTACCATCTTTATTTCTGCACCTCCCACATCTCAGCTTCCTGCAATTTTTCTTTCTTCCCATAATTTGCTGAAACTATTCCTGACAAAGTCAACACAACGTCTTCAATCCAACGGTCCTCATGTTGTTTTGACTTTTCTGCAGCATCTGCCGCTATTGAGCAGCCCCTTCTTCTCTTTTTCTCGCTCTTTTCTTCACGACCCTATTTCATAAGTGGTTCTGGGTGGCTCACTAGGTAATTGCCAGCCCAGGGACTGTATTCTCTTTCTACCTTCACAAACACCTAGTTATCTCTAACTCATCTTTTGGGTCCCAGCTCAGGGTGCCCTTCCCTCTCCCCACAGACCAGTCCACATGGCTTCCTGTGCTTTGCCTGAGTAGCAATTATCACAGATTACAATTAGATGTGTAGGGTCATTCTACACCCCCAGCTTCTCCCCTGAGTCATATCGAATTTCCAGGGACTCCTGTGGTGACAAGGCACAAGGGAGAATGGCTTTCTGCTGTTATGCTGGCCGGGCTGAAGTGTATCAAGAGCTCACAGTCCCCATGAATGCTAGTTTAAAGGGATCTGAATGCTTCCCTTCATCCTCCTCACATATTTAAATATTTTTCCCTATGTTTTCCCAGATTTTGTCCAAGGTAATCATTGGGAATGATTAAAGCAGCCACCTCTGAGAGTGGCCTGATAGTGGCCACACAGCCTCTTTGTATGAAATTTTGCCTAGCAACCACTGAAGTCACCAAAACGGTTATCAGGGCATTCCTCTCATCCCCGTTCCTAACTCCACCCAAGAAGGCCTGGTCCAGTTATGGGGGCACAGCACTGGGCCTTGTGTGGAAGGCACAAGCTCCATAGTCACCCCCTCCTCAGTCTGGGGACCCTAAGCTCATCTAGAGGTTGAGTAGACTTGCAGACCTTCAGTGTTGTCTCTGCATGAGTCCTTTCTGTTTCCCAAAGCCAGGAAAAGACTCCTATCTCAGCTGGGTCCACCCTTCCCTGCGTTGAGACAACAAAAATTTAGTTCACTGAATGGGGGGAGTGGCCACGGAGAAAAGAAAATCCTGGGGACAAAAGCCACCAGTTAATATTCCAAAGTAGCCTCCTGACATAGTACTGTGGATAAGAATCGAGGGAAATAGGGGGTTGGAGGCAGTAGATGAATCCAGAACTGCCTGATGCCTTTAGTAGATAAATAGATACGGCAGAAGGAAAGAAATTGTTTTGCCAGTGAGTAGAAGAAGGGCTGTTTCATCTTCAGCATTACACAGAGGAATTTCTGGGGGAAAATGGGAAGAGTTTGTGACTGTTGAATTGCAAAGGGTATGAGTCATTTGTAAATATTAAGAAAAATAAAACGTGCTTATGCCTAAATGCAGCTAGCAAGAAACTTAATAATCACCCATGTATCTCCCCTTAATTATCTAATTAATCTAATTACCTCCTACCATCTTTTGACCCTTCTCTTCCCACACATCCCTACTTATTATTTATTACTTAAATGACACAACACAGTCACCCCAAACAAAAACCCACAGATAACCAAGAGAAGCCACATGTTTGAGAAAGATTCCTGTTATATTTTCATGTAACTCTATATTAACATACCTCCTTTCTTTAGAATCTCAAACTCTCAGAGGAGAATATAAGATGCAAGTGGAGGGCAAAGTGACCTCATGCTTTTCTGCAAGTACTGTTGGCTCTCCAGGGGGCAGGAAGCTGACTCCAGAGGCCTCTTGCTTTTTGATAATCCCTTAGGACACAGCAGAACAAGCATAAAGTGTCTGAATATAGGTGATTAAAACTTGACTCCACCAGGAAGGAGTTTGTCCAGCTGCTTCCTCTCTCAATGCCAAAATGCATCTTGAAATCTGCCCTCTTCTGGTTTATTGAGAAAGATTTTAAATAGTTAAATATTTTTTATTCTTATTGACATCCACGCAGTGGAAATCTGGCCTTTGGGGGCCCCTGCAGCTGACTTTCTCCCATGATACTCTCTCTATATCTGCCTTTGTTTTTGAATGCTCTGCTGTCTTATTTTTACTTAGACCTCTCTTTGGAGAGAGAGCGTTGGAGAAACCAAAATAATTGGACTCCAGGGAGAGCTGAGTTGCAGAGCTGAAGTGTAAATGAACTGACAAAATAATTTTTCTCCATGTCGTGTTTTTATTTCAAAACCTTGCTTAAAAACTGGTTTCTAATTGAAGTGTTCTATTTTTTAATTATTATTATTACTATTAACAATTATTTATTGAGTACCTAATCAGTGACCACTGCACTAGGCTCTTTAGCCAGTTTTTTTTGGCTGATTGTCTGGCATCCATGAGTAATAGGAATTGTTACCTCTGTTTCAGAGATTAGAAAACTGAGTGTCAGAAATAAAGGGCTAAACTCTTAGAGGAAAACATAGGCAGAACACTCTATGACATAAATCATAGCAAGATCCTTTCTGACCCACCTCCCAGAATAATGGAAATAAAAACAAAAATAAATAAATGGGACCTAATGAAACTTAAAAGCTTTTGCACAGCAAAGGAAACCATGAACAAGACAAAAAGACAGCCCTCAGAATGGGAGAAAATATTTGTAAATGAAGCAACTGACAAAGGTTTAATCTCCAAAATACACAAGCAGCTCATGCAACTCAATAGAAAAAAAAGAACAACCGAACCCAAAAATGGACGGAAGACCTAAATAGACATTTCTCCAAGGAAGACATACAGCTGGCCACCAAACACATGAAAAGATGCTCAACATCACTAATCATTAGAGAAGTGCAAATCAAAACTACAATGAGGTATCACCTCACACTGGTCAGAATGGCCATCATCAAAAAATCTATAAACAACAAATGCTGGAGAGGGTGTGGAGAAGAGGGAACCCTCCTGCATTGTTGGTGGGAATGTAAACTGATACAGCCACTATGGAAAACAGTATGGAGTTTCCTTAAAAAACTAAAAATAGAGCTACCATATGACCCAGCAATCCCACTCCTGGGCATATACCCAGAGAAAACCATAATTCAAAAAGATACATATACCACAATGTTCATTGCAGCATTATTTACAATAGCCAGGACATGGAAGCAACCTAAATGTCCATGGACAGATGAATGGATAAAGAAGATGTGGTACATATATACAGTGGACTATTACTCTGCCATAAAAAGGAATGAAATTGAGCTATTTGTAGTGAGGTGGATGGACCTAGAGTCTGTCATACAGTGTGAAGTAAGCCAGAAAGAGAAAAACAAATACTGTATGCTAACGCATATATATGGAATCTAGAAAAACGGTACTGATGAACCTAGTGGCAGGGCAGGAATAGAGATGCAGATGTAGAGAATGGACTTGAGAACACCAAGGGGAGGGGAAGCTGGGACTTAGTGAGAGAGTAGTATTGACATATACACACTACCAAATGTAAAATAGATAGCTAGTGGGAGGCTGCTACAGAGCACAGGGAGATCAGCTTGATGCTTTGTGAAGACCTAAATCGGTGGGATAGAGAGGTTGGGAGGGAGGCTCAAGAGGGAGGGAATATGGGGATATATGTATACATGTAGCTGATTCACTTTGTTGTACAGCAGAAACTAACACAATACTGTAAAGCAATTATACTCCAATAAAGATTCAAAAAAAAAAAAAAAAGAATCCGCCTGCCAATGCAGGGGACATGGGTTCAATCCCTGGTCTGGGAAGATCCCACATGCCGCAGAGCAACTAAGCCCATGTGCCACAACTACTGAGCCTGCGCTTTAGGGCCCATAAGCCACAACTACTGAAGCCCGTGCACCTACAAAGCCCATGTGCCCTAGAGCCTGTACACCACAACTACTGAGCCTGCACACCTAGAGCCTGTGCTCTGCAACAAGAGATGCCACAGCAATGAGAAACCAGAGCACTACAGCAAAGAGTAGCCCCTGCTCGCCACATCTAGAGAAAGCACACCTGCAGCAACAAAGACCTGACACAGCCAAAAAAAATTAAAAATTTTAAAAATTAAAAAATAAATTTTTTGAAGTCTACAAACAATAAATGCTGGGGTCTTCCCTGATAGTCCAGTGGGTAAGACCACGCATCCAATACAGAGGGCCTGGGTTCAATCCCTGGTAGGGAAACTAGATCCCACGTGGATGCCGCAACTAAGAGTTCACATGCTACAACTGAAGATCCTGTATACCACAACAAAGATCCTACAAGTCACAACTAAGGCCCAGTGCAGCCAAAATTAATTAATTAAGTAAAATTTTAAAAAAAGAAATATGACATTAAAAAAGCAAACAAAAAAACCCCAATAAATGCTGGAGAGGGTTTGGAGAAAAGAGGGCCCTCCTACACTGTTGGTGGGAATGTAAATTGGTAACAGCACTATGGAGAACAGCATGGAGGTCCCTTAAAAAAACAAAAGTAGAGTTTCCGTGTGATCTGGTAATCCCACTCCTGGGCGTACATCTGGAGAAAACCATAATTCAAAAAAGACACATGCACTACAACATTCACTGCAGCACTATTTACAATAGCTAAGTCCTGGCAGTAAGCAAAATGTCCATTGACAGAGGAATGGATAAAGAAGATGTGATACATATACACAATGGGATATTACTCAGCCATAAAAAGAATGAAATAATGCCACTGGCAGCATCATGGGTGGACCTAGAGATGATCATATGGAGTGAAGTAAGTCAGACAGAGAAAGACAAATACATGATATCACTCATATGTGGAATCTGATTTTTTTAAATGATATAAATGAACTTATTTACAGAACAGAAACAGACTCAGATTTCAAAAACAAACTTATGGTTACCGAAGGGGAAACATGGAGGGGAGGGACAAATTATGAGCTTGGGATTAACACACATACACTACTATATATAAAATGGATAACCAACAAGGACCTACTGTATAGCACAGGGAACTCAACACTCTGTAATAATCTATATGGGAAAAGAATCTGAAAAAAATGAATGTGTCTATGTACAACTGAATCACTTTGCTGTACAC
Organism: Hippopotamus amphibius kiboko; assembly: GCF_030028045.1. Taxonomy (NCBI): domain Eukaryota; kingdom Metazoa; phylum Chordata; class Mammalia; order Artiodactyla; family Hippopotamidae; genus Hippopotamus; species Hippopotamus amphibius. The sequence goes on along the minus strand of NC_080196.1, from coordinate 40,242,054 downwards.
CTGAAACTAACACATTGTAAATAAACATTGTAAATTAACTATACTCCAATAAAATTTAAAGATTTAGAAAGAAGGAAAGAAAGAAAGAAAGAAAGAAAGAAAGAAAGAAAGAAAGAAAGAAAGAAAGAGAGAAAGAGAGAGAAAGAAAGAAAGGGCTAATAAAGGGCAGACAGAAGCACGTAAACAGGAAGCTAAGGACGCTTAAGCCACAGGGTCCTCTCTTACATGGGCCCCTTTCAAGGCCAGGCACTTAACTCTGAATCCATGAGCTTTATTCTTCTCATTATGAAGATCTTTCAAAACTGCACAAAGCCTCAGTCCCCACAAAGTCTGGATCTGTCCCTGGTGTGGAGCCAGTATGTGAACCAAGAATAACCTGACTTGGAAGTCTATGCTCTTCATACAGAACTGTTGTTCATTGTGAAATATGAGTCAGAAAATATAACTTCTGCTCCATAAATCTGCTCTAACCTTGAACACTCCAATAATCTTGACAGAGCACTGTGTTCAAATACCATTTGAATCACTCCTTTGGAGAATCAGAGACATCTATCAGCAGATACTCACCACCAATGTGGCAGGCGGGATAAGAGAGGCCCTGTAAGAGAGCAGCTCAAAGGACTGTCTTTGAAGCTGACTCCCTGGGTTACAATACGGGTTCTCCCACTTTATTCTTAGCTGTGTGTGCTTAGGTTAGTTATTTAACCTCTCTGTGCCAGAATTTCCTCTTCTGAAAAATTGGTACAGTAACAGTTTCTACCTCATAGGAGTTTGTGTGTGTGTGTGTTTGTACATACATTAAACGAATTAAAAGGGTTTTTCAAACTGCAGGTCAAGACTCATCAGTGGGTCATGAAATCAATTTAATGGGTTAGCCACATTTAAAAAAAAAGGGAATAGAATCAGAATACAATCTAACAGAAGGTATCAGAATGCATTGCGCACAGTCAGGGGAGGTAATTGTTTTCTGAAATGTTTGGTTTCCATTGTGCATGTATGAGTGTGTTGCATTGCTCTATAAAATGTATTTCTTATGGTGAGTCACCACCCAAAAGGTTTGAAAACCTGAGTGAATACAGGGAAAGGGATCAGAAGTATATGAGGCAGGGGACTTCCCTGGTGGTCCAGTGGTTCAGACTTGGTGTTTCCATGGCAGGGATGGAGGATTCGATCCCTAGTCGGGGAGCTAAGATCCCACAAGCTGTGCAGTGTGGCCAAAAAAAAAAAACAAAACCCACAATGGTGGGACTGACATAGGACAACACTTCAAAAGAAACAGAAAAACAAATGAACAAAAACAAAAGACAGAAAGAAGAAAGGAAAGAAATTTCCCAAGAAATTTCAAAATCTGGTCTTGTAAACTCCATTAGGTTTCAAAGCATGGGAATATTTCTGTATGCCTCTCGGTTCTGTTCCCTGGATTTGAATCTCCATCCTCTGAGCTGTCCTTCCTTTTTCATGAAAGGTGCACATGTTTACAGCTGAGTAGTTTTATCAGCCTGCTTCCTATGTGTAGGATTTTTGGGGTACAACGTCTTTCATTTTATCTTCTTTTTGTCCCTTTTAGTTCAAGCTGTCAGTGTTTCTGCTGGTGTAAAATCTTCAAGAGGCTTGTGGGCCACCTGTGCATTTCATGGGAATTCACTGCAGTAGACAAAAGGCTCTTCCTCTTACTTTCCTGGATAATCCCATGTCTATTTTTTTCTTTTGTTGAAATGGCTAATGGGATCTGTGAGTTGCACCCTTAATCTCTTCAAAGAACCTTTTTGGTCTATTACAAAGAAAGCTGCTGTGAACATTCATGTATAAGTCTTTGTATGGACATATGCTTTCATTTCTCTTAGGTAACTATCTGGGAGTGAAATGGTTGAGTCGTGTGGTGAGTATATGTTTAAGTTTTAAAGAAATCGCTAAACTGTTTTCCAAAGTGGTGTACATTTTACATTCCCACCACCATTGTATGAGAGTTCCAACTCCTTCATATCCTTACCAACATTTAGTATGGACAGGCTTTTTAATTTTAGCCATTCTAATGGGGGGAATTCTGTAATGACTTTACTAGCAGTTGATAATACTTGCTTGAATTAAATTCATTAGAGCTTGCAAAATGCTGATTTATTATTTCTACATTGATTAGCTGGCATTCTTCAGTAAAATAGAGCTTTCTCTCATAAACTGAGATTATATAGTTACCCTAAATATAGTTCCCATTAAAAAGGAGGTTCAGTGTTTAATTCCTTCCCTTTAATTGCCAGTTTTCAAAACAAAGAGTTATTTTAATCCTTACATACCTTTTTGATTCAACTAGGTCATTCTTGTTTTCCTATTTTGCAATATGAAAGATATGACCATGAGACTCAAAAGAGCTTAAGGAAATTGCTTAAGGTCTCAATCTCAGCCAACGATCAAGAATCCTGATAAGAGTTTGCTTCTAAAATAAAAGTCTCGGTGGCCAAGGTTCTTTGAAGATTTGTCACGGTATGCCTGTACTGGGCGCCTGCTTCTTAGTAACGTGCAGAGTTATTGAGAAACATCCATTAACTCCCTCCTGGCAGCAGGGTCATTACCCTGAGTGTCTCCCAGGCTGTTGTGCTGCCCTGCCCAGCACCTGCTGGTGTGAGGCGGAACTTGAACACTGTGGTGCAACAGGCCTGGAATACATTCTTTTGCCAGGAAAGACCCTTCACTGACTTCTGTCTGAGCAGACTGCTTTTCTTTCAGAAATTAGAATTAATTAGGGCTGACTTCCTGGGCTCTTTTGCAAGCAAGGATGGGGCAGAAAGTAGCAAGTGGCAGAAAAGCCAGGAATCTGAAAGCAGGTTTAGATGGTAGAGTCAGTAAGGGACACAGAAGCTAAGGGGTAGATGGAATGATGTTCCGCTTGAAGGCACTGGAACAGAGGTAGCAGCTGCTAAAATATTCAAGTGCATCTGTGTTCTTTGGTAAGTAGCTGCTGCTCTGAGAACCACCCCCCACCCACCCATACCAGTGCCTATCTTCCTCCCACCCTGGCACCCAGTCTCTTCTCTCATCACCCTCCCATGACTGCTTTCGTTAGCTAGTCCAGGCTGAACTATGGTTAAATATTTTGAATAACTACCCTGGGTATGGACACAAACTGGATTGGAATTCTCACTGGTGTGACCTAGCACCTATATTCTAACTTGAGCGTGAACATGGTGTTGTCAACCACTGCTGAGACAGCCTAGATGCTGCCTATCCTTGGGGTCATGCACTCGTGGGTACAGTTTGTGATGTCACATGTATGTCTTACTTGTGGGATCAAAAATTTGAAAAACCCAAGCTAGGGCATACCAGGCAAATGTGGCTGAATGCAGAGGTACACAGCTTGTTTCTGGAAAGGAAAGACAAGATGATTAGGAGGTAGGCAGGGCCAGAATGAAGGCTGTGAGACTCACAGTCAATCAAAAGTGGCTGGAAAGCAGTGAGTCAGATGTGGGGCACAGGATGCAAAGGTAGTGAGTTGGAGGTCTGAAGTACACTGGGGACATAAGAAAGAAGCATGGGTACTGGATGTATGGTTCAGGTGTGAAGGCATAATCACCCCACCAAAGATAAAGCAGAGAACTTAAGTCCTGAAAGGGAAGGAGTTTCCTCATGGACAGAAACATACAGGGAGCCAGCAGGAGGCCAGGAGGGAATCCTAAGGGCTCCCTGCATGAGCCCGCAGTGGAGGAAGAAGCACTCTGAGGGAAATGCGCAGGAGGAGCCAGAGAGGTGGGAACTTGCAAAACTGGTAGGAGACAGAAATGCGAGAGTCAGGGTTCAGCAGGCTGAAATGCAATAGCTCAAGTAAGACAAAGGCCTCCAGATACCTGGGGTGCCTCAGAAGTAGCAGAGCCCTGTGGTTACCATCCTGACTTCAGGGGCAAGCCTGGCTTTGGTAATTCTGAACTCTGGGATCTTGGGCAAGTGACTTCAATTCTTGTGACTCAGTTTTTTCATCCATAAAATGGAAGTAATAATGGGAATTCCCTGACAGTCCAGTGGTTAGGACTCAGTACTTTCCCTGCCATGGCCCAGATTCAATCCCTGATCAGGGAACGAAGATCCCTCAAGCCACACTCAGTGCAGCCAAGAAAAAAAAAGAAAACATAAAATGGAGATAATAAGAACATCTACCTCAGAGAGTTTAAAAAATTAGATGAGAGAAAGAGAGACTGAACCAGTTTTAAAAGGTTATTCATGCAACATCTAAGCATATGCTCAATTATAATAACTGTGGCACCCGCTACGTAAAATTTTTTATACTTTCTGGGCTTGAGTTTCCTCATATTGGTATATAAACTCTAGAAACTCAGGAAAGAGCAAAGAAAGAAAGACAGGTAGGAGGGAGCTGAATAAAGACAAATCTCTTTCTAGACACAGAATTAAGCACACATTGAATGGGGAATTCCCCGGCGGTTCAGTGGTTAGGACTCGGCACTTTCACTGTCGTGGCCCCAGGGTTCAATCCCTGGTTGGGAAACTAAGATCCCACAAGCTGCGCAGCGTGGCAAAAAAAAAAGAGAAAAGCAAACAAACAAACAAAAACAGAAACAAAACACCCCACACATCAAAAACTGTAACATTGGCACCTCCACTCTGCCCTCTTCAGTAGCTTCTTTTTTTTTTTTTTTTTTTGCACTAGCCACATTTTATGTAGCTTCTTATAGTTGTTTTTAAGACTAAACTTCACTGCATTTGTGACTTTCAGAGCACGAGCCAGGGTCACCAAAATAAAAATTTCTCACCCCCTAGCTGCACAAGCAATCCTTTTATTCTGGCCTGAATCCTTTTCCAGACTTCTCTGTGAGCCTGAGAACCAAATAAGGTAATACACTGAGGCAGGCATTGACGTTCAGGCGCCACCGACGGGGGAAGAGGGTGGAGCTGAAATCAGAAAAGGAGGCTCAGGAACTGAGCTGACTCAGGGGGCCGGGCACAGCAAGGAAGGACCACTGTTCATGTAACATGTTGTTCCCTAGGGTTCCCTGAGGAAAGTGGGGCGCTGAAAACACACACATACATACCCAGAGACATCAAAGGCAGTCTTTCCAAATGGCCACAATTTCTGAGTATGACTGCTTTCCACTCCTCAAGTTTTCACAAGGCTTCAGAGCCAGACTTGGGGTTTGAATCCCATCTTTATCCCTTACAAGCTGTGTGACTTTGGGCAACTTACTTAACCTCTCTGTATCCCAGTTTCCACTTATTTTATTTTATTTTTAATTAATTAATTTATTGCCTGCATTGGGTCTTCGTTGCTGCAAAATGGGCTTTCTCTAGCTGCAGAGAGTGGGGGCTACTCTTCACTGTGGTGCACGGGCTCCTCATTATGGTGGCTTCTCTTGTTGTGGAGCACAGGCTCTAGGTACATGGGCTTCAGTAGTTGCGGCACATGGGCTCAACAGTTGTGGCTCACGGGCTTTAGAGCCCAGGCTCAACAGTTGTGATGCACAGGCTTCGTTGCTCCGAGGCATGTGGTATCGTCCTGGGGCAGGGATTGAACCCGTGTCCCCTGCGTTGGCAGGCAGATTCTTAACTACTGCACCACCAGGGAAGTCCTAGGTTACTTTAAGTTGAAGTATACCAATGTGAAAAAACGCCTCTGCTTTTTGGCCCACAACATTGTAAATCAACTATACTTCAATAAAAATAAAAAACAAATTAAATAAATAAGTAACGAGGATACATTGTACACCACAGGGAATATAGCCAATATTTTATAATAACTTTAAATGGGATATAATCTATAAAAATTTTGAAGCACTATGTTGTACACCTGAAACTAATATAATATTGTAAGGCAACTATACCTCAATAAAAATTGAAAAAAAAATTTTGTTTCAGCATATGAATTTTAGGGGAACACATTCTGTCCATGACATTAAATGTATAAGAATTGCTTACGTATATATGTATAAACACTTTTGCTTGTTACTATTTTCTTTTTCTTTTTTTTAAATTGAAGTGAAATTCACATAAAATTAACCACTTTAAGGCGAACAATTCAGTAGTAGCATTTAGTATATTCACAATATTGTACAACCACCACCTCTACCTAGTTCCAAAATATATTCATTACCCCAAAAGGAAACCTGATGTTCATTAAGAAGCTGCTTTCCACCACCCCAGTTTATCCCTGACAACCACCAATCTGCATTCTATCGCTATGAATTTACCCATTCTGGATATTTCATATAATTAGGATCATATAATATATGACCTTTTGTGATTGGCTTCTTTCACTTAGCATAATGTTTTCGATTCATCCATGTTGTAGCATGGAGCAGTATTTCATTCCTTTTTTTAAAAAAAATATTTTTATTATTATTATTTAAATTTATTTATTTATTTTGGCTGCGTTGGGACTTTGTTGCTGTGCACTGGCTTTCTCTGGTTGCGGTAAGCGGGGGTTACTCTTGGTTGCGATGTGTAGGCTTCTCATTGCGGTGGCTTCTCTTGTTGCAGAGCACAGGCTCTAGGCCCTTGGGCTTCAACAGTTGTGGCATGCTGGGCTTCAGTAGTTGTGGCACACCAGGCTTCCGTAGTTGTGGTGCACGGGCTTAGTTGCTCCGCGGCATGTGGGATCTTCCCAACCCAGGGATGGAACCCGTGTTCCCCTGCACTGGCAGGCGGATTCTTAACCACTGTGCCACCAGGGAAGTCCCTCATTCCTTTTTAAAGTTGAATCATATTCCATTGTGTGTATATACTAAAATTTGTTTATCCACTGATGGACTTTGGGGCTCCTCTTCCTACCTTTTGGCAGTTGTGAATAGTGCTGACATAGACATGCATGTGTATGTACTTCGAGTACCAGTTTTCATTTCTTTTGGGTGTATACCTAGAAGTAGAATTACTAGGTCATAAAGTAATTCTATGTTTAACTTTTTGAGGTACTGCAAAACTTTTCCACAGCAAATACACTATTTTACATTCCACCAGCAACATATTAGGGTTCTAATTTCTCTGCATCCTCACCAACATTTGTTGTTTTCTTTTAAAAAATTATTACAGTCATCCTAATGGGTGTGAAGTTGTACCTCACTGTGGTTTTGATAACTAATGATGTTGAGTATCTTTTCATGTGTTTGTTGGCCATTTGTTTATCTTCTTTGGAGAAGTGTCTTTTCAGGTAGTTTGCCTATTTTTAAATTTGGTTGTCTTTTTGTCACTGAGTTTTAAGAGTGCTTTATACTAATTCTGGATACTATACCTTTATCAGATACATGATTTGCAAATATTTTTTCCCATTCTGTAGATTGTTATTCTGTTTCAGCCTCCACTATTGCAGCACCAATTGGTACACTGCAATTCAACCTGACATTAGATACCCAGAGTTAGCATCAGACACTATAGGTTTAAGGGCGTGGTTCCCAACAAGACTGCTTCTACTTCAGACACTAGCCTCAATTTCTGGGGGTCTTCAGACCAAGTGCAGTTTTGAACACAGAGCTACCGATGTAGGAGTTCCCACAATCTCTGTAGGCTCAATATTCACCAGAATGACTCATAGAACTCAAGAAACCACTATACTTGTTCCTTTTTATTTTTTTTTTATAAAGGATACTGGTCAGGAACAGCCAAATAGACGAATGCATTGGGCAAGGACTGGGAAGGTTCCTGACACAGTGCTTCTGTGCCTTCTCTTCACAGAATCAGGGTGCATCACTCCTCCAGCACATCAATGTGTTCACCAACCAGGAAACTCCACTGATCTTCAGTCCAGAGTATTTAATGGGAGTGTCATTGCACAGACTAGATTAAATCAATGGCTCCCTGACTGAATTCAATCTCCAGCTGCTCTCCTCTCCCCAGGCAGTGGGCTGGCTCAAAGCCCCAACCCTCTAATCATGTGGTTATTTGGGAAATTCCAAGGGTTTTAGAAGCTCAATGCCAGGAACCTGGCATTGACCAGACAAATTCTTTATCACACAACAGTTGCCTTTTCACTTTCTTAATAATGCTCTTTAATGCACAAACATTTTTAATTTTGATAAAGTTCAACTTAACTATTTTTTCTTTTGTTGCTTGTGTTTTTGGTGTCATATCTAGGAATCCAAGGTCACAAAGATTTGCCCCTATGTTTCACTGTAAGAGTTTTATGGTTTTAGATCTAATACTTCAGTGATTGATGCATTTGCAGTTAATTTTTGTATATGGTATGAGGTAGGGGTTCAACTTCACTTTTTTTTTTTTCATGTGGATATCGGTCGTCACAACACCATTTGTTTTGAGGAGACTATTCTTTCTCCATTGAAAAGTCTTGGCCCTTGGGCCTTGTCAAAAATCAATTGACTATAGATGTATGAGTTAATTTCTGGACTCTCAATTCTATTCCAATCGCCTATATGTCTATCCTTATGCTAGTACCACAATGTATTGATTACTGTAACTTTGTAGTAAGTTTTGAAATTGGGAAGTGTGAGTCCTCCAAATTTTGTCTTATTTTTCAATATTAATTTTGGCTTTTCCATTTCTGCAAAGAAGTCCCTTGGAATTTTGGTAGGGATTGCATTGACTCTGCAGATTGCTTTGTGTACTGTTGCCATCTTAATGATATTGTCTTCTAATCTGTGAATAGCGGATATCTTTCATGTTAGAATTATGTCTGCTATGATAGACCTTTGAAATAGTTCAGAAAATTAAATGTACTAAATGTACAAATGTTGCTTGATATATTTAACGGGATTAAATCAGTCAAGTGTGTAAATAAGGTTAATTGTTCAGGGAAATTCTGCTTAACTTCTGATTCTATTAAAGATTTATTTAAGGACAGTGGGAATTATTGATCTTATCAACAAAAATTAGATTCTCAGAAAATAAAATAACAATGATTGGAAGTTTAGCTTAACCCTACAGAAAGAACTTGATTTCAGAATTTGAAACTTTGATAAATTTAATATTAATCAAAACACCAGAATTAATCATTATTCCTTTCCAGACACAAGAGCACTCCTCAGAAAATAAAAAGTCCAGGGAATTTCCTGGTGGTCCAGTGGGTAGGACTCTGTGCTTCCACTGCAGGGGGCACTGATTCGATCCTTGGTCGGGGAACTACGATCCTGCAAGCTGTGCAGCATGGCCAAAAAGAAAAAAAGAAAAGAAGAAAAGAAAAGAAAAAAAAATCACTCATAAGTATTCCTCCTAAAGATTCCTAACCACCATTAGCTATTCCCCCACTATCCCACCTCTCAGAAATGATGAATGTTAACTTTTGGAGGATGGGGGGAAATCTCCTGGGTGCACATACTTCTAATATACCATTATAGCAGCTCTCTGAGACTTCCAGAGAGAAATATAATAAGTACTCAATTAATGTTTATTGACTGAATGAAAGTAATTGATCGAGCTTTGCTTCACTGAAAGCACTTAGGCACTTGGCAAATATTTTTTTCTTAAATAAATAAATAAATAAATTTATTTATTTATTTATTGGCTGCGTTGGGTCTTTGTTGCTGTGTGCAGGCTTCCTCTAGTTGCCGCTAGCGGGGGCAACTCTTTGTTGCAGTACACAGCCTTCTCATTGCAGGGGCTTCTCTTGTTGCAGAGCATGGGCTCTAGGCATTCAGGCTTCAGTAGTTGTGGCTAGAGGGCTCAATAGTTGTGGCTCAAGGGCTCTAGAGCACAGGCTAGTAGTTGTGGCGCATGGGCTTAGTTGCTCCTCGGCATGTGGGATCTTCCCGGACCAGGGCTTGAACCCATATTCCCCTGCATTGGCAGGCAGATTCTTAACCACTGCACCACCAGGGAAGTCCCAATACTTGTTGATATACGAATAAATACATGTATAACGTGGGCATTTTACAGATTAATGAAATTTCAAAATTATTTCCTCACTCTGTGCTTCAAACACACTGGCCTTTTTTTTTTTTTTTTTTTTAATTCCTCTAACTTACTACAGGAACTTTACATATTCTGTAGCCTCTTCCAGGAACATTCTCTCGCTCCTCTCACAAACTTTGCCAGATATCTTCTGCTTCTGCTGAATCATCACTTCCTTTAGGAAGCCTTCTTTGGTTTACCTAATCAGGCCAACCTTTCCTATGATATGTTCTTTTTTAAAAAATTTTTAATTTAATTTAATTTTACTTATTGGCTGCATTGGGTCTTTGTTGCTGCACGTGGGCTTTCTCTAGTTGCAGCAGGTGGGGGCTGCTCTTCGTTGCAGTGTGGGGGCTTCTCATTGTGGTGGCTTCTCTTGTTGCAGAGCATGGGCCCTAGGCCCTTGGGCTTCAGTAGTTGAGACGCTCAGGCTCTAGAGCACAGGCTCAGTAGTTGTGGCACTTGGGCTTAGCTGGGCTCGAACCCATGTCCCCTGCATTGGCAGGCGGATTCTTAACCATTGCGCCACCAGGGAAGTCCTATGATATGTTCTTAAGACACCATTTCCCTCTCCAGATCATTTTCTAAATAAGTAATTTCACAACCACTTGTGTGATTCTTTTTCTAATTCCCCTCTGTGTTGGAACTTAGCCCCATGATGGCAGCCCGAGACACTGTTTGGCTTACTACTTTTCCTCCAAATCCATCTCAGTGTTTGGAAAATAGAAGTTACCTAACAAACACTTATTGACTGAATGAATAATTGTTAAGTATGCAATAGGATCCAAAAAACTGTTTTAGGAAACAATAAAAAAATACATAAAAGAGTGTTACCTCAAAGGATCAAGGAAATTAGGTTAAAAAAAAAAACTATATGTGATTTGCAAAAACAGTATTTTCACATAGTTGTCCAGGATATAGAATTAAAATGAGTTTTTAAATGATTATTTGTTGGATTTGTGTGAGGTTATTTTCCATTTGTCCCTGTAGATCAACACTGTCCAACAGATATAATGTGAGCCACACATGTAATTTTAAGTGTCCTAGTAGCCACAGTCAAAAAGTATAAAGAAACAAGGAACGGCCTGGTGGTCCAGTGGTTAGGACTCAGTGCTCTCACTGCCAAGGGCCTGGGTTCAATCTCTAGTTGGGAAACTAAAATCTCACAAGCCGAGTGGTGCTGCCAAAAAAAAAAAAAAAAAAAGTATAAAGAAACAGATGAATTTAATTGTAATGATATAGTTGATTTAACCCAATACATAAAAAACACCATCATTTCAATATGTAATTGATATAAAAATTAAGATATTTACATTCTTTTTTAATACTGTTTGAAATCCAGCATGTAGTTTACATTTACAATACATCTCAATTTGGACTCAAGTAACCACATGAGCCTAATGGTGGCTGTATTGGACAATACAACCCTGGATCAATTTCCAGTCTTCTCTATCCTCCTCTGTGCCCTGGCAGGCTGACCTGAGCTTGCATCACCCAGCTCTCTTGCCCTCAGGTTTCCAGATAGCTTTGGGCAATAGAAGGCACCATCAAAAGATGGGACTATAGGAAGAGAAAGTAGTCCAGTTATTTCATCTCTGGTCACCCCCACCCCCTGCCTGAACTGGGCTGCCACAGTTCCTCTACCTAAGGCCATTAAGGCCTCTCTTCATAGCTACAGTATTTGTCTGGTTCTGGTAACCCTGCTCCCTTCCTTGCCCCACTGGGCCTAAAAGCTGCTTCTGGGAGTTCCCCCTTCCCCTGTGGGTTTCCTTAACTCAGCCCATACTTCTGTAAATAATTACCACTTCAATTAACGCTTTGTTGAGTACGCCATCTGCTTCCTACGAGGACACTGACTGAACCAAGCAGTTAATAAACTATTGGTTTACAGTAGACTTTCCTTCATGGATACTCGAAGTCAATGACAATATTGAACGTTTTAATTCTTATACATAGATGCCAATGCCTGGCCATCAGTAATTCTTTTTTTCTTAAATTAAAAAAAAAAAAAGCACTCAGGACTTCTGTGGCAGTCCAGTGGTTAAGACACTGCGCTTCCAATGCAGGGGGCAAGGGTTTGATCCCTGGTTGGGGAACTAAGATCCCACATGCTACATGCTGCACGGTGTGGCCAAAAAAAAAAAGAAGAAGAAAGAAAGTAAAAAGAAAAAAAAATACAAATCTAGGAATTCCTTGGCAGTCCAGTGGTTAGGACTTTGTGCTTTCACTGCTGAGGGCACGGGTTCCATCTCTGGTCGGGTGAGCTAAGATCCTGCAAGCCGCACTTCAAGGCCAAAAAAATAAAAATAAAAAAAAAATTTTTAATTTTAAAATTAAAAAAAGCACTTAACCTAATGTATAGCACAGGGAACTATACACAATATTTTGGTGTGGTATTTTTTTTTGGCTGTACTGGGTCTTCGTTGCTGCACGCGGGCTTTCTCTAGCTGTGGCGAGCAGGGGCTACTATTCATTGCAGCTCGCGCGTGGGTTTCTCATTGCAGTGGCTTCTCTTGTTGTGGAGCATGGGCTCTACCGGGCTTCAGTAGTTGTGGCACATGGGCTCAGTAGTTGTGGCTCTCAGGCTCTAGAGCACAGGCTCCGTACTTGTGGCACACAGGCTTAGTTTTTCCGAGGCATGTGAGATCTTCCTGGACTAGGGATGGAACCTGTGTCCCCTGCAGTAGCAGGCAGAGTCTTAACCACTGTGCCACCTAGATTTTTTTTTTTTTTTGCCACACCACATACCATGTGGGATCTTAGTTCCCCAACCAGGGATTGAACCCACACCCCCTGCAGTAGACGCGCACAGTCTTAACCACTGGACCACCAGGGAAGTCCTAGAATTTAAAAAATTTTTATTTTATTTTTTTGGTCACACCATGCAGCTTGCGGGAGATCCCTAACCAGGGACTGAACCCAGGCCATGGCAGTGAAAGTACTGAGTCCTAACCACTGGACCACCAGGGAATTCCCTATAATCAATATTTTTAAATAAACTATAAAGGAAAAGAATCTGGAAAAGAATATATAAATACACATATATTTATTTTATATATATGTATATGTAAAACCGAATCACTGTAGTGTACATCTGAAACTAACATGACATTGTAAATCAACTATACTTCAATTTAAAAAAAATTTTTTAAAAAGCACTTAATTTTAAAAAGCTAACAGGTGAATTTTAGAACTGGAAGATAACTCAGAGCCATGGTTCTTGACTTGAGGTAGTGAGATGGCAGTGTAAATTCTGTATTTGGAATCCTTCTGTTGCAAGTGACAGGAAAAATAAACAAATCAAAGTGGCTTAGGCAAATCAGAAGAGGAAAGGAACATGTATGTTCAAACAACTGGGAATTTCAAAAGTGGAATTGGGTTCGGGACTTCTTAAACAAGAGTTCTAGAGCTCCTTATTCCCCATCTCTCAGCTCTCCCTCTCTTTGGGTTGGGTCTACTGCAGGCTGCTTCCTCTCTCCTGGAAAGAGGTTGGCTACCAGGCTCAGGATCCCACTAGTCAGGGAAAGGAACACACCTCTCTCTGGCTGGCCTAGCAGCAGTGCTGGCAAGATAGCTAATAGTTCATGGAAGTAATACTGTACATCAATAGGGTCTTCCCTGGTGGCACAGTGGTTAAGACCCCTTACTTCCTATGCAGGGGTCCCGGGTTCAATCCCTGACCAGGGAACAATATCCCACATGCATGCTGCTACTAAAAGTTCGCATGCTGCAACTAAGGAGCTTGCCTGCCACAACTAAGACCCGCACAACCAAATAAATAAATAAAATGTAACCATATAATTAAATAAAATAAATATTAAAAAAAAACACATGATAAATACAGCATCTTTAAAAAAATACTGTGCATCAATAATTACACTGTTCTAAATTTATATGGGCTTTTTTGGCAGTATGCAACTTGCAGAGTTTAAATTGGAAGGGTTTCTGTAAAAAGGATAATAGATTATGGCTATAATGAGGCTAATACAGAACCTGATGATATAAAGTTAACCCCAGGAAGTTATCCTCAGGGTTCAAATTTGCAATCACTTTAACCAGAAGCCTTAGCACAATTTTATGGCTTGTAAAAAATATGGAAGATAATTGTTAAAATCTTACATTCTACACTTAGATTACCTGACAGGTCTGATTGGATTAGTCATCCTGTCCTGAACTAATGGGGGCAGGGTGGGGGGGCCACTAAGAACCAGAATGATTTAATTAACTAGGGGTGTTCATGTCTCTACCCCTAAAAAAATTAGGGTGTAGGACCCAACCACACCTAAATTAATAACGTGGTCTACTGTGAGAATGGTAGTTCCTCAGAGAAAATCATGGGATGTTTGTTTACTACAACATATGATCTCCATTCTTTGTCCAGGAAATTCTGATAATGTCTCCTCGAAGCTTCCTATGGTTCTAGGTTCTAGACAAGAGTGGTTGGTGGTTGAATAAATTTAAAGGAACATTAAAGTATTTCATAATTTAAATGGATAATTCACTTGGCTGCAGTTACCAGAAGATGGAAAGTATGTGTGGATGGCCAGAGGAGGTTCAAAAGGTATTTGAGAATACAGCTGGAGGGATTAAGAGTGTTCCATTGAAAGATGCATGCTAGACTATCATTATAAACACAAGCAACAACAACAAAAACAGGAAAAATGGTGGGAAAGAACGGGATACTGAGATGTGAAAAGAACACAGCATTTTTTTGAGCAAATACTGTGCCAGCTGATTTACATACATTATTTCTTTTAATTAATTAAATAATTAAACAAATATGTTTTGATCACCTGCTGTATGTCAGGCTTGTTTCCAGGCCCTGGAGATGCAGGAGTGATCACAACAGAGCAATGCTGAAGTTCCTGTGAGAGGAGACAGCACATAACAATCCTGCATTGATGTAATTATCCCATTTTACAGGGAGGAAAGTAATCTTGAGAGAGGGAAAGGGACTATTCTCCAGACACTTTAGCAGTAAGCAGCAGCAGTACTGTGGTCCAAATCTAGGACTGTCTGACTTCAAAAAGGCCTTGCTTTGATAGAAGGAAATCAAAAGAGGAGAAAAACTTACACAGGAGGAGGGGAGAAGATCAAAGCAAATGTAAGTGAGCCAGAAGAGAAAAACAGTTGGAGAAGGAAAGAAAAGTAAGAAGAGAAACAGAAAGGTTTTGCTAGAATCCCTCACCTGGAAACACCCCTGGGTAAGGCCAGCTCAGGGTCTGGCTCAACAACTGCAGTTCCCATCCCCCCTCCTTCCTTGGGAGTATGAAATCCCCCCATTCTACAGGTGTGAAAACTAAGGCTCCAAACCATTAATCTTTCTATTTTCCCCCCACTATGGATAAAACTTTTAGAGCCACAATGAGAATCTGGGAGAAACAAAACAAGTAAATAACTGGTATATCTTTCAGTTAATGGTGGAAAAATACAAGTTATTGTTTCTCTTGAGAGCAGATTTAAATGTTTTAGCAATAAGTCAGACTTCACTGAAAAAGGATAGGGAACACCCGGCAAACTTCCTAGCTGAACTCACTGTTCCGGCGAAGGAGATCTTGGTGATTTTTCTGACACAATCGCGGTATTTCTCTCCCAATAGTTAATCTAGTGGCTCGGGTTTCTTTTTTACGGGAAGTGGAAAACAGAGGAAGGTGTAAATGACCCATGGACCCCACCCCTGCCCCCCAGGTCACCACAGAAGCCTTTGCTAGGAGAAAGGCTGGCGTTCAGTGGCGGTGGGGGGTGGGGGGTATAGTTTCCATGTGGCTTGAGCCGGCTTATTTGCGTTTGCGTTTCTATTAAACATTTCAAGAGTCCAGGATGATGCGTCTCCTCCAAATCCTGCAGTTTGTATGAGGGGTGGGAAACCAGCCAGAGTTAGGCAGACTTTCCAGGTTTGGGCTTTTCCTTAAGCATGGGACCCCGGCGGGTACAATCTGGTGGCCGCTCGGTCAGAAACAGCTCCTTGACCTTGGAAGCAATTCCGAAGCAGGAAGCACGTTTGTAAACGTGACGGTCTTAGTTCCAGCCTAACCGCTCACGAGGATGAAGTGATTGGTGAATTCTTTTAATACTTTAATCTTATTAGAAACAAAACGTTCTATCTGTTTGGGAGTAACAGCGGAGGTATTATTATTAAACCCCAGCCCATTTGGAGGTGAGGGAGAGGGGACTGAGGATAACTTGGATGTCGGCAACCGGGGAATTACACCCCAGGGAACTCCGGGCCTGAGTCGACCAGAACCTGGCGGAGCCACTCTCCACAGACAAGGCGGCACAACCGGAGCGCGCTCACGGCAACCGCGATTCTCGCAGGGTTTGTAGCCGTTACGTCACGACCTCCTCCGCCTCTCATTGGGCGAGCCCGTCCAATCATGTGACTCCAGCATGGTGTATAAATAAGGGCGAGGAGAAGGCGGTGGTCCGCCATTTCGTGGACGCCGGGTCTGGGGTAGCATCTGCGGGTGGCAGGCGGGAGGGAACCGGGAAGACCCAGCCGAGGGTGTGTGGATTTGAGCCTCCGCGTTTCTAACCGAAGATCTCGGTAAGTGACCCGCGACTAAAGGAATGAGGTAGGAAATGGGCCTTACTGGGACCGAAGTGGGGCTAGGCCCAATGGCGGCGCCAGATTGAGACAAAGAGACGCTGCCGCCATTTTGTGACGTTCAGCACGGGGCGGTGGCGGGGGCTCCCGGCCCCTCGGAGGATGTACCCAGGCCTCAAGAGTGGAGGTGTTTTTAACCCTTTCCTGGGGGGGGAGGTGAACCGGGAGGTGAGATTGCCCAAGAGTTGAGGCGAAGGGGGGACTCGGTAGTCGGTTGCGCTCCAGGCCGCGGCTTTTCAATTTATGGCGCCTTTTTTTTTTTTTCGCTCCACGTTTTCTTAGGTAGCTTCTCATGATTTTTTTCTCAACTCACTAATCAAGACTGGGCCTTTCGACCCCTTTTAAGTAGTTTCTGTACTCACCTTCATTTTTATGTTCTTTTAATTTCACTTTTTACAGTCTGAATCTAATCACTTTTTTTTTTAAACCGCTTTTCCGTGAACTGTATTGTTGTAGTTCTTTCCATTAATACGTAGGTCTGTAACTGGTCACGGTAAAGTTCTTGGGAAAAAGGAAAAAAGCCATTCCCCAGTAATGGTTTGGTCTCAGAACTCCTGGGTGCAGGGTGGGGTCACGCAAATAGCATGTGTCTGGACTGGTTTTTTTAATTGGATAAGCCCAGAGAGAGAAGAAACTGGTAAAAGGCCTTGAGTTGAGTTTTTTGGACAAGCTGCTTTTTTATGCAATTGATACTGGCTTATAAGTTGATTAGATTCATTGCTGAGGCGACTTTTAAGTATTTAAGGTTTGTGAAATGCAAGTCCCCCAAGTGCCTTAAATTCTTGCATAAGAAATAGCTATTTTCCCCCCTGAGGTAAAATTAACACAAGATTTATTTTAAAATGCACAATTCAGAAGTATTTAGTACATTCACAATGTTGTGCAACTATCACCTTTCTAGTTCTAACGCACTTGATCCCCCCCCCCGCCAAAGTGACCTGGACACATAAGCAACCACTCCCCTTTTGCCCTGCCCCCCTTTTCTTCTCCCAGCCCCTGGTAGCTACTGATCCGTCTCTGCATTTACCCGTTTTGGATATTTCACATACATGGAATCGTGATATGTGCGCTTGTGTGTCTGGTATCTGTAACTTAGCATGCTTTCGAGTTTCACGTTTGTAGCACTTACGAATACTTCCTGAAGAATAACGCTGTTCTATGGATAATACATTTTGCTTATCCACTTATCTGTTGCTGGACATTTTTGGGTTAACACTTTTGGCAGCTGAGAATAGAATTAGGTACATTTCTTAGAAAACAAGTTTGTCTTGCTGCTTGGGGAATGAAGCTGGTTAACTTCTGGCCTGTGAAAGCACATTAGTATCACTTTTCTAGCGGTCTTCAGCAAGTTGTTTTCATTTTGGTTTTGAGTTAACAGGATTTGCTTCTGAGTAGCCTATCCTACTGTGTTTTGTTTGTTTGTTTTTCATTAATTGGAATAGGTAAAGTCCTTAACTCGATTCTCACTTGCGGTGAATGCACCTTCACTTACTTTTCAAGTAGGCTTTTTTTCCCCTTTATACAACTTGTGCTGGCTTCCATGCAATTATTGGTAACTGTTTCAAGGGTAGTGCTTTTAGTGGTGGTTCTTGTTTTGTTTTTTACAAAAAGTAATATGTTTTTCTTCAGGTTTTTATTGGAGTATAATTGTTTTACAATGTTGCGCCGTTTCCACTGTACAACAAAGTGAATTGGCTGTATTTACACATGTATCCCCATATCCCCTCCCTCTGGAGCCTCCCTCCCCTCTCCCTATCCCATCCCTCTAAGTCATCACCAGTGCTTTTAGTTTTTGGGTTTTCCTATTTTTTAATTCTTTCCTAAGGATCTGTTTTTCACTGTGTGGATTATGATATTTTGAGGGGTTTGTTTTGTTTTTGTTTTTTTTACAGAAATGCATCGTGATTCCTGTCCGTTGGACTGTAAGGTTTATGTAGGTAATCTTGGAAACAATGGTAACAAGACTGAATTGGAACGAGCTTTTGGCTACTATGGACCACTCCGAAGTGTGTGGGTTGCTAGAAACCCTCCCGGCTTTGCTTTTGTTGAATTTGAAGATCCCCGAGATGCAGCCGATGCTGTCCGAGAGCTAGATGGGAGGTAATTCATTTATTTATACTAATGAGAAATAATGCTGATTATGTTTTAATATTTAAAATCTCTAGGATATGTGGCTTTTAGATGGCTTCTTGGCTATCTGAAATTGATGTTACTGGAGATTTACGTAAACCTTTTTTGGCAGTCAAAAAAAGTGAACAGTTGAAGTGATGATATCTAGGAAAAGTTTTTTATATTCAGTTGGCTGTTGAAGAAAACAGTTTTAACGGTCAGTTTTTTGGTGGGTGGATAGCTGTATATGGTAGAAACATTTTAACCTAAGTCCACCACGAAGCAGCACTTGTGTTGTCACCTTTGAATTGTTTCTAAAATAATGGTAGAATCAAATATTTCTCCTATGGCCACAAACTGATGGTAGGTGGATGATGGTTACATGGTTTGTCGTACCATTATCTTTTACATGTTGGAAATATTTTGTTTAGAAAGCGTGGATCGTATAGCTATTTCCCTTTGCATTTACAGTGTTCTGTTAGCTGGCGGAAAAGTAACACCTGAGCCTTAACGGTGAACAGGTGTTCCCCTTCTCCTTCCTGGCATTTGAAAACCATTGGATTTCATGAACCAAAGAAAATAATCCTTAAGATCCGAAAATTAAAGAGTCTGAGAGTTGGCTGTAAAGCTGTATGAAAGGTCATTTATCTAAGAAAATTACAGAAACACATTTTGCCAGGGCCCCACCTTTTCCCAGTCACTGTCCCACATATGGGGGCTTATCTAAACTTCATGGTTGTGGACCAATGAAGATGTGGGAGATAACTGTCTTTTTTTTTTTTTTTTTTTTTTTTAATACTGTTCTCAGCTGCAGTTTCTTATGTGTCAAGTATTGTGTGATGATTGAGGGGAGAGGGAGATGTAAAATGGCTTTTGTCCTATTTATTGCTATTTATTTGGAAGGGGGATGGGGAGGAGGGAGACCAACAGAGTATAGTAAGACTTGTAAACAGTTGCTGCAACTTCAGAGGAAGAGGTCAAAACAGGTGAACTAGCTGTTGGAGGATTAATCCAAGGGTTTTCACATTTAAATTGCAACTGTTAACATTGAACCCAATGATAAGAGTGACTAACAGTAATAAAATGTAAGGAAGTTGGTTTGCTTTACTAGAAAAAATAAGGGAACTAAAATTTGCTTTATAAGAGTGGGGTTTTTCTTCCCCCTCCTTGCTTTAATCTCTTAGAAAGTCACTGGCTACTTTAAATTGAATGTTTCTTCCCCCTCCCAGAACACTATGTGGCTGCCGAGTAAGAGTGGAACTGTCGAATGGTGAAAAGAGAAGTCGAAATCGTGGCCCACCTCCTTCTTGGGGTCGTCGCCCTCGAGATGATTATCGGAGAAGGAGTCCTCCACCTCGCCGCAGGTACTTAGAGAGAGCGTGTTTAGAGGTATTGGTGTAATGGAGTAGCTAATAGGAGCAGGTATTTCTCTTTAAAGTTTGTTGGTGGGTTTTAAATTTTGAAGAATCAGGTTTTTATGAAATATTTGCTGGGTGTAGTTTGGGATATGTGAGTTGTGCTGAGTGTTGGCTTTTGTCTTTAGGTCACTGTTCATGTTGGTAGTCAGTAAATTCTATCTTGGATCTATCTTCTAGTTCATCTTCTAGTTGCATCTTTCCAAGTCTTCCCTTATACTTCAATTTAGGCCTTTTTCCATTTCTTGACTCCATAATGACAAACATTACATTCAACTCTAGCTCTTCACAAAAATGTGTTTTCTACTATTAGCACGATTGTAATATTTATCAAACAGGCAGCTGTTATAATGTTACAACTGGTAAAGTAGAAGTCATTCTGAAACTAACTTAAGTCACTGACCAATAAAGGGGGCTAAAGTAATCCCAGTCATCTGTTCTTCAAACCCAAATAGGAGAGAATGCAGTTTTTTTTATAATTGGAAATGGCATCATTCTTGGACCAGGCAGTATTGTCTGGATGCTAACTCCACATCTCCTCAAACCTCCAAAATAGTTTCTATAGGACTGAATTTACCTCTTACAGGTGAGTGAAGTCCTAGGAGATAGGAGTTCAAAATCTTGCCCCTTTTGCTGTTTTGAAAAACAAAACAACACACTGTTGCCCATCATAATAAAGAGTATTTGTTAGCTAATAGATGGTTGTACTGATGGCTTGTTTTTCATTTTTTTTTGTGCTTTTTGGTCCATCTATTAATAAAAATGAACCCCGTTACAGAGTCACCATCATGTCTCTTCTCACCACCCTCTGAGTCTGCATTAGCCAGTCAACTAGCCCTTTCAGCGTCATGTGACCAGCGCGCCCCATTCAGCTTGGCTGGTGTCGTTTCACATGACCCAGGCATGGCCAGTCGTCAGGTTGCACCGCCCTTTGGTTCCCGAGCATGCTGTTTTCTCTCAGCCTTCTCTCCAACCTTAACCAAATCGGCAGCAGCCACCTCGACCGCCCACACATTCCTGGCCAATCAGCTCAGCTGTTTATTTACCAAATGTCTTCACAACAACTACAGCAGCAGCCTTCGGCTAACAAAAAAGCAGGAAAAATCCACAACACCCCCTTCGCCAACCAACTAAATCCAACGCAACATCTGGCAAAACCTTTTCAGCAAATTCTTCCTGGCCGTCAGTCCGGCAGCCTCACCTCACCATTTCTAGCTTGTTGAAACCCAAAAACTAGTAAGTTTTTCCTGCTTATACAGTTTACTGCTGGTTAAAATAAGGAGTAAGCGGCTTAAAGTAATTCTTTTTTCTGGATCAAAGGCTGGCTGTGCATAATTGAATGGTAACGTACATATATATTGCTTGAATAAAACTTTTAAGGGTGATAGGGAACTCATAATGTAACTAGACCTTCAAGTGAAACTTATTTGCATGTGTGAGATGCCAAACTAAAAATTTTAATAACTCTAACAGATTTAGCTTTCCTTTCTAGCAAAAATTGGTTGAATCCTATCACCTTTAAATGGTTTTACTAACAGTTTTCAAAATTTTTAAATTTTTGGGGGTGAAGTGGGCCAAGCTAAGGTAATTTTGATAAGCCTAAACACACTCTTAAATGTGACGATCACAAATGCAGTTCTAATGTAGCACTTAATGGCATCAATATTTACACCTAGCGCGTTTTCACAAAATTACACTATCCACTTGGTACCTAAGTCTTGTCATGGACTTATAGGTTTGCATGGGTTCCAAATACTGGTTTATGGTACTGTTTTTGGAACTACTTGTGGGACTACATTTTGGTGTGGTGTTTGGGTAGTGAAGTTAGTTTGACATGAAGTTTGCATTGGACAGATCTGCTGTGAAGCATTCTTTGTTAAAGTGAATCCATGGTTGGAATACCTGCTTTTCACTTGAGCTTTTGGTTCCTTAATCCTTCTGTGCCTTTTTTTTCTTTTCTTTAAAAAAAAATTTTTTTTTTTTGTTTTTTTTGTTTTTGGACGATGGGTGCCAGTTCTTCGGCACATTTCACTGGGCCCAACAGTGAGATTGAAAAGTTGGGAAATGCCTCACGCCATAAATGCTACTTGACAGTTGGCCTGATTTTCCTGTTTTCTGCTTTTAGATCTCCAAGACGGAGAAGCTTCTCCCGAAGCCGGAGCAGGTAAATAACCTTTTTTGGGCCACATTCTCAGAAGTGGGAGTGTTTATGCTATTTTCGAAGCTGTTTCCCAAATGACTTGGTTAATGGTAATAGACCTTGAACTTCAGTAATGAATCAAGTGGCATATATAGAGCTTTTAGCTTTCAAAAACGTCTTAAGAAATATTTGTTGTGTATAATCCTGAATGGCCCTATTTTTCTTTTCCCTTTGACTTTAGGTCCCTTTCTAGAGATAGGAGAAGAGAGAGATCACTGTCCCGGGAGAGAAATCATAAGCCGTCCCGATCTTTCTCTAGGTCTCGTAGGTAAGATCTTTAATGACATGACCCTGAGCCATTTAAGACCTTGCATACATAACGTACTAAAACAGAAATAGGTCTTCTTTTAAGCCATTCGGATAAAAATTTTTATAACTTTTTTTACTGTAAAAATCTGTTGAAGTTTTGTCAGTGTAGCTGAGTTACAGATGTAACTTTGTTTTTCTATTTTTCAGCCGATCTAGGTCAAATGAAAGGAAATAGAAGACCAGTTTGTGAGAGGAGTGGTGTACAGGAAATAACTTCATTTGACAGGAGTATGTACAGAAAATTCAAGTTTTGTTTGAAATTCAAGTTTTGTTTGAGACTTCATAAGCTTGGTGCATTTTTAAAATGTTTTAGCTGTTCACATTTGTTTGTTTCTTGGAACAGTGACACATAAAAGTGTAATTCTCTATGGTTTGAAATGGATCATACGAGGCATGTAATATCAAGAATTGTTACTTTACAATGTTCCCTTAAGCAAAATTGAATTTGCTTTGAATTTTTAGTCTTGCATAGACTGGTAATAAACCTCTAACTTCTGCCCAGCTAAAGTGTGATGTTTAATATTGTGGAAACAAAACTGGCAAAAATTGAAAAGGCTTTCCAGAGCTGGGATATGGTATGCAGCTATAGTTAAGCAAGCAGTCTTTAAAAGCTGCTGTGAACACAAGGCAGCAGGTAAAAAATTAAAGCTGCACCCTTTAACTAGATTAGAGGTTTAAAAATTCCACTAGTCTTCACACTGGACGAGAGATTGTCCAGTGGGTTTAGAATCTAAGGAGTGTCAAGAAAGTTAGTTTACCTTCGCTTTAGGTCATAAGTTCCTTCTGTGATTGCTGTATATGAATACATAGCTCCTTGTAACATTATTTGGAAATTTGAGACTGTTCAAGATACCAGTGTCCTGCCAGTTTAAGGGTACATTGTAGAGCTGAACTTTTTGAGTTACTGTGCGAGATTTTTTTTCATGCTGTCATTTGTAATATGTTTTGTGAGAATCCTTGGGATTAAAGTTTTGGTTACAAATTGTTGTTTAACCTGAAAGCCTGTTTTTCCTTGCAAAACTAAAATCTGAGCTTGGTACCAAACCAAGTCCAGGTATAACATTCCTATTGGAAGCCATACTTATATTTTCTTGTAAAGTGCTTTTGAAAATAAAACATTAGCATAATTGTGTAATAGTTGAACCCACTATTACCATGGTTGTTGTCCCATAGAAGGCAGTTGGTTACATGAATCTTATTTTGTAAGAAACACAATTGAGGCTTTTGAAGTGAAGGGAATTTTTGGTTGTCCATCTAAGTGTTGAGACATTTTTAGGAGCAGAAGCCAGTTCAAAGTCCATGATATTCAGTGACCAACATTTTAAAGTATAGCCACCTGATATATTATAATCCAAAGTTGCCGGGAAAAAATAAGACCTTTTATCATTCGCATGAAAACCTACCACAAAGCTTTAAAAATTACTTCCAATTTATATAATTTGAGGTGTTGCATGGGAATTCTAAATTGATACGTCAGTGATGTGAAATTCACTATATGGTTCAAATGTAACAGTGCAGAATTGAATATGGAGGCATGCATAACCTTCCTCTTAGAAATCTAGAGGAGTTGTAATTTCAAATTTTTGTGCAATTAGATTAAATTATAATGCAACAGTCTTGTGGCTTAGTTTCCTTAAATGTGCTATTTAAAGCTAGTTTTGGATTATGCTGTTGTACTGACTTTCTTTAAAATGAAAGATAAGTCGTACTAATCAATCTATAAGGATGTTTTATAAGATACAGTTCCTAAACATTATTTCCAGTGGTCCTTTCTTCACCTTTCATACACATCAAAGGAGGAGAGCCCTGGGTGTCACAGGGGAGGATTGGTGTTGGTGGAGTTCAGTATGAGCCTGTTTACAGAAGACACTTTTAAGACTGCCTGTCGACTTACTCTGGGGGCTCAGGTTTTGGGCCTTTTGTGTTGGCATTTCATAGCTTAAAAACTTTGTTAGGATCAAGCAAGGCAAGATAGCTAAGAATTCATGGAAGTCATATGGTACATCAATAACTGCTCTTACAAATCTGCATGGGCATTTTTGGCAGTATACAATTTGCAGAGTCTTAAATTGGAAGGGTTTCTGTAAAGGGGTTAGTAGATTACAATGTGGCTAATACACACCTGATATAGAAGTAACCTGAGGGATTTATCCTTAGGGTCCAAATTTGCAATCACTTTAATCAGAAACCCTCGCACAATTTTATGGCTTGTAAAAAATATAGAAGATAGAAATTGTTAAAAACTTTACATTCTACATTTAGATTGTGGCTATTAAAAAGTTCTCTAGTTCACTATAATTTCTGAAATTAACAAGTCCTGTTGGCCAGTTTAGTCTTGCATTCTCAGTTGAATATGATACCGAAAGCAGTCAGCTTTGACTTGTGATGTAATGATTACAGGTGTTCACTAGAGGTCACTATTAATGCTTGGCGATAATTTAAGGAGCATATATAAGGATTATAGTTCCTTTTTACGCTCGCAGAAATAGTTAATATTTATGGTTCTCAGTTCATTGTGGGTTACTTTAGACCTCCATGTCTTAAGCAGAAAGGTAAAGACAAACTAGCCAGAGAAATTATAATTTTGAAATGTAGGTACCTTTTAACTACTGTTTCTAGGCTTTTACAGTTCCTTAAAAGATCATGTGATCAGTAGATGGCATCACCACCTTTTTAATTAGACTCACCCTTGTCTGGATGGAAAGTCCTAGTCACTTTTTATTGTAGAGTTACGGTTTATATTCCTACAGTGCTTCTTTATCAGGAATGGTGTTTTCCAGGTCTACTGACTTTTTTCCATCCCTGGTTACATAAGAACCACTGGTTTAGTACTGTGAGCTTTTATTTTCAGAATCCCCATCATGACTTAGTTGTGAGATCTGGTTGATGGTAACGTCTTCCAGTTGTATTTTTTTGTACTAGACTGTTGCCTTCTGGTTTTTTTTTTTTAAGAACATGAAAGATTTTTATAATTAAAGTAGCTGAAGAAAAACTGGGTTGGAGTATATTTTTATCAAAACATTGACAGTGTTGAATTCAATTTTATATGTCCACACAAGTTCTCTTCATCTTACTTTATTAAATTCATTGAATGCTTCAAAAGAACTCAGCTGTATACAGCACACTTTAGAAAAGATAGAAAATTTGAAAGAAAAATTTGTCTTGATAAACAGTATAAGGGCTTAATGTTGTTATGTAACTTTTTGCTTATTGGAATTGCAGAAATTCATAATATGGTATTCTCATCATTTTGTATCCCAGTTCTTCCTCTAACTACCTGGTTGAAACACGTGACAACAGCCAAATGTTTCCCAAACTAACACATGAAATACATGGGTAGAACATTAGTTTTCTCAAACTTAGTTTTTCCTTGGTTCTTCTCTGACATACATAAAACATTGTATTGTATGATGATTTTCCTAAAGTCTTAGAATCTGGGCATTCAGTGCCTTAACTATTAGTACGTGAATGTACTTAGTCTTGAAGTGAAAATCTCTGGAAACATTGATACTTAGCTTCCTTGCTCTAGTCATCATTTGGAGAGGTCCTGAGATGAAGAATATTTAACCTCATTTCCAGAGCAGAATTAACACCTTTCAGAAAAGTAGTCTGTGGGTGACTTTCCCCCTCTCTTTTTGGAGTCCTATTCACTTGTGAATTGTCATTTTTATTTCAGTACATAACTCATCCAGATTTCATTTGTTAGCATTCTTTAGTGGTCATAAGTCCCAAAACTTCAAATCAGAGCCAAGGGGGAAAGTTGCTGAAAAACTACTTAATGAATGCTGCCTTGGAGGGGGATGGAGGTTGCTACTTGTATTGAACATTTGGAAAGGGGAATGGAAATTATCAGTATATAAAATGTAAGTTTTGAGAGCTGAACGTTATTGAGAGAATAACTCCCTCTGGAAACAATTTCTAAATCCTTTTAAACTTAAGCAGCTGGTACTTTCAACCCAATCCAGCTGGCGCTCTGCCACCAGAATTTTTTATAATGAGAATTTATTTTTAGTTGAGGTAAAACCATCCATGTTAACTTTCAGTAAGTGCTTTGCAAATAAATACAAATTGAAATGTTGATTTGTCATTTAATCCTTTTTGTGTCACAGCTTCCCCACATGGCAGTCAATGACACAGGTGTTTGATGGGGAGTGGGGTACAGTGATAAGGCATAACACCAGCTCAGTATCTCAAAGCAACATAGGTAATATTTGACCTTTGTTCAGTATTAGGAAGTTGAGACTTTGAACTAAACAGTAAGTTCACCCCTGTTTTAGATCAGGGTAAATTAAGAAGTGTTGGTTGTAGGGCTTTTAAATAACCCTAAGAGAAAGGCTCTTGGATCTTGAGTAAGGTGGTAAATAATCTTCAGGGTGCTTTGAAAAGCCCCTTACCTAGTAGTGGAAAACAGGTGAATTGAGTCAGACGGTAAGGTGCGGGGCTGTGTATTAAAGGCAGAACTCACAGATAAAAGATTAAGAATCTGAGGTGAAGAAGAAATGAGTGTGAATACCCCAATCATAAAGTAGAGGTTAGAGGGCAAGAGCAAACTGAATGCACAGCTGCTGTAGGGTTTGGAGGTAAAAATGAAAAGATTTTAAAACCATGGATTTTTACTGATTCCACTCTAATGATTTTTCTTAATTTCCTATAGCCCTATTGCCAAATAAACAGTGTGGGATAATCTGTCCAGCTTTAGTACTGGCAGGAAGGCCAAGAAGTTGGGAGTGTTACTACCCTAATGAAAAGGCTGGCCCGTGTGCCCCAGCTCAGTTTCAGGAGAAATTCACTGAACTGGCAGTCCTGATTGGTCTTCAGTTGGCGGTGTGTAGCAGTCCATTTGAAATGAAATTGGCTTCCAGAAGTGAGGTTGGAAGTAGAAGTTGCGCACTTTGTAAATAGTAAGGAGTAGGTGAACATTGATAGTTTGGAGAGGGCTAAGAAAGCAGCTGCCTTTCAGGATGCTGGAAGCTTGGGTGAAGACAGTTGGAGTAGTCAGGAAAGGAAGTTTAAAGCCAATTTTTTTTAATCTTGTCTTCTCTGCCCTACCATGCCTACTCTGGCCAGCTATATCCTCCAGGGAAGGAAGTTTTTTTGAGTACTAGCCTGCCAAACATTGTCCTTTTTTTTATGTAATGCTTAATCACTCGAGAGGTGAATGTGTCCCTGTTAGAGGCATACGCTCTGTTAAATCCTTGTTAAAAGTTCCTTATACATCATTCCTCATCCTACCAAACAAGTACGGACAGTCTTGGGCTTAAGATGGGTCAACTTGTGATTTTTTTTTTCACTTGCGGGTGGTGCAAAAGCAATATGCAGAAACTACTTCGAATTTTTATCTTTTTCTTGGCTAGTGGTGTTTGGCACCGTACTCTTCTTGATGCTGAGCAGGGGCAGCAAGCCAAGCTGTGGCTCCCAGTCAGCCATATGATCACAAGGGTAAATGACCAATGCACTTAAAAAGCGTCCTGGACTCGACCGTTTTTTGTTTTTTGCTTTCTGTACAGTATTCAGTGAGTCACGAGAAATTCAATACTCTGTTGGGTTTTGCCCAACTGTAGGCTAATGCAAGCGTTCTGAGCACGTTTAAGGTAGGGTAGGCTAGGCTAAGCTGTGATGTTGGGTAGGTTAGGTGTGTTAAATGTATTTTTGACTTGTATTTTCCATTTATGACCAGTTTATCAAGTTGAGGAAGATCTGTAGTATATTCAGCACTGAGGCCATACTTGACTCCACAGCCCTTGTTTTCTGCTCACTGCATTTTTATTTTACAACCCAATTGTAAGATGTCAGTTAGTGACTGTCAGGGTTTAGGATATGTCTTTTTAATTATAAAATGTTTTTTTTTTAAATTTTATTTATTTATTATTTTCTGGGGGGGTGCACCAAGTTCAATCATCTGTTTTTATACACATATTCCCCGTATTCTCTCCCTCCCTCGACTCCCCCCCCACCCTTCTCGCCCCAGTTCTCTGGTAAAAGTAAATTGTACATACACTGGAAAAGAATTATCTTCTTTCTGGAGGTAACTTGTTAAATTTTTGTTTGCCAGAAAGTGAGTCATACTGTAATGAGCAAGTTTTTATACAGCTAGAAATGCCAACCATGTGTCCTTCGACTTTTTCCTTACTACACATCTGAAGCATGCACATCTGAGGTTGTATGTACTATTTAAACTTAAAATACATGTCATCATCTGGGCAAGTATCACAGCTGTTAAGCAGTCAAGATATTTCTTGGCAAACGCCTACCTGGCTTTATGCTGATGCTTAATTTAATGACTAAAATGTCATTGCCAAGGAGGACAAAGTTGTGCCAATGTGGATGGGTTGACATTATTTCCATCTGTCCATGTTCACTATTAACTTTGTGTCATGGGCATGCTTCAGAGCTGTGACTAGTTGCTATGGCTACTCCAGTCTCCTGGTCTTGACATCACCTGTTTTAACCCTTACAGGAATGTGAGAACAACATTGGTGAGTATCGCATTTTTATATGAGGACTGGTAAACATCAAACTTATGTTTGATGGGGCTTTGTAATTAATTTTTTCAACTATAGAGAAAAGTGCACAATTTTTTTTTCTTTTTAGTGGAGTTTTAGGGAATTCCGTGGCCTGACAAGGCTGTTGCAGAGATGAAAGCACCTTCTCTGGTTTCCAAACTAGGTGGTCAAAGTTGGGAGTCTGTTATGCAGCATTTCTTAGTTGCTGGAGGGAAAAAATACTGGTCTAAGTTAAGCAGGCACATTCGAGTGATCAATTAGGTTTTGACAGTGGACCTGGCGATTAAAGCTACTGAATTGCCTCCAGCAGCTGCGGCCTGTTGACTTGGAAGAACGCTCCATTCCTTTCCTCAGATGATTTGGATTAATTCTCATAGAGGGGAATGGAAGGAAGGGCTTTTAAGTGTATCATCCAAGATTGGTTCCTGAATCAGGGCCAACTTTTTGTACTTGACAGCAGGTGACAGGAAGAAAATAATTCAAAAGGGTGTCAGTAATAAGGCAGATGTACTCATCCTAGTATAGAGAAGGCTGGACACTTGTCCAAGGTCACAGCCTAGCAGTGATTGAGCTGTAATGGTGTAACCCAGGTTGCAGGACCAGGTGTAGATTAACTAGAAGTGGCCTTCAGAGTCCATAGTCCCACTCCTATGCTTAGAGGTGAGAAGGTGGATTTACCCAAGGCCATGCAGCTGGAACAAGGGTTGTCCCAGCAGCTGATGAAGTGCTAGTTCCAGGGAGCAGAATAATGTCAAGGCCTTCAGGCTTTGATGTAGCTGGGATTTGAATCCTGGTTTCCTCGCTTACAGCTTAATGACCAGCTGCATGATTTTTGACACTTCATTTTTCTCATCCATAAAATGGGTAACAGTAGAAAACAATTACCTCCTGTTAATATCTTGAGAATGTAGTGATATGATACATATATGGTATTCAACACAGATTGACACACTGCTCAGTAAGCATTAGCTGTTAATGTGGCAGGCTAACACTGGTATGCAGTAAGCACTCAAGGAATGGCTTTTAAGCAAAACTGACCCGTTTTGGTGCTGGGTAAGCAAGAGTGCCCCCAGTGCATTCCCCAGGGCATACTAGGAGTGTTTCCACTGACTCTGGTCCTTACCTACTTTTGAGCCTATTGTCCAGTTTGAGTTGAGGGGATGTGGCTTTGAGGGCTCCAAGGTCAAGAGGGACATTTGTGGTTAAAGGGGTCTGGGCACATTTCAAGAAAGGAGTTTCTGAAGTCAAGTCACAGGGATAGGCAGGTAGGAAAGATGAAGGGTTAAAACTGCTAGATGGCTCTTTTAAAAATGGGTTTTCACATTAGCCCAGACTGTATTCAAATTTACATTTTTTGGCTATGTGTCTGGGATAAGTCACTTGTATCTTAGTTTCTTAAAAAGTTGGGAATCACAGAAACATCTCAGATGGTATTAAACTGATAAATCTTTGTGTATGTCAGTGGTTTTTTTCCTTGCACACTGGAGTCACCTGGGGTAACTTTTGAAAACTTATACCTGGGCCCTACCCCCAGAGGTTCTGATTTAGTTTGAGCTGGGAGCTTGGTATCTGTATGCTTTAAAAGCCCCCCAGGTGAATCTAAAGAGCAGTCAGGGTTAAGATCTGTTTCTGATCTCACAGTAGTCCTGTGGGTCTCTATCTTCTCTTCTCCCTATCACAGTTCTCCCAGGCCTGCGTGTATATGGAGCAAGGCACATCCCTGTTCTTGCATCCTAACCTTGCTGGGAAAGGCAGCTCTGCTTCTGTTCTGTATAGGGGCTGTGAAGCTGGACTGAAAACTAGCATTCCCTGAGTGCTTGCCTTGGTGTCACCTAGCAGCTAGATGAGATTGTTTTCACCAGAAAATGCTGCTTTGTTCCTTCATTCATCAAATTGGTTGTTGGTGCTGGGGTTATCCCTTGAGCAAGGTGTGGGAGAGATAATGCAGACAACTAGGCCAGAAAGGAGCTGAAATTGAGTTACCATGTGCTGAGCATATGTATGGTGCTTTTTCTCATTATCAGCTGTGATGTTGGAGTTCTCTCTCATTTACTGAAGAAGCTCAGACAGGGAGAGTGGTCTCAACCGTATCAGAATTGGGACACCTTTTGGTAAAGAAAAAATATTTTGTAGTGATCCCTCACTATTCCAAAGTGAAGTCCATTTCCTATACTATTAAAAAAAAAAAGATGAAGCCTTAACTATAATATAAAAAAGGAAAGTAGCTTATAAAATAGTATATATTTCTGTATGTTAGGTATGACTGCTAGAATACATAAGAAGTCAGATGCTTGAACCCACCAGAAGCCATTCCATACTTGCACTATAAGAAAATTGATAGAAGTGGAATAACAATTAGAAAAAATTTAATAGTCCAAATGCACAGGGTAAAGTACTCAATTACTTCTGGATAATGTCTTTATTCCACTTAATCATTCTTCAGTGGCTTTATGCAGGCACTTTTAATATTTTCTGCCTGTAGTTGGTTCAGACCCGTGGGCATGGGCAATTCTTTGTGTGCCAGACATCGAGTATCTCTGTCCTCTCCCCCTAAAGTCAGTTATGCTCCCTGGCCAGTGTGACAACCATAAAAACAAAATAAAACAAAAACAAACAAAAAACCACCACATCAATTTCCCAGGCACCCACGAGGAGGCAGTATTGTCCTGTTGAGAATACTGAGCCAAATGCTTTTTTGCCTGAGGTCACATACCTGCTTGATAGAATTGCATCTCCACTGATGCCAGTCTTTTTTCCACTATGATAGTAAGAATAAAGATAGTAATAAAGACAATAGTGATAATAATTAGCACTCCTTGAACTCATGCCAGCATTTTGCTAAATGTTTTATATATACATACCACTAGCTCACTTAAACCTCACCATTTGAAGGCAGTTTCTCATTTTGCAGATGAAGAAACCAAGGCTTAGGTCCGAGACCTAAAACATTGTGTTAAGTGTTTTCTGTAGAAGAGGTTGTGCTCGAGCTAAGTGTTGAAGAATGGGATTAGGATAGAAAGCTGGCTATATAAAGAAAAAAGCCATGTGCATAAAAGCAAAGGCAGGAAACTTCAAGGTTTTTATATGGTCTGACAACTTCAAGACCCCATGAATGTATTCAGGGTTTAGAACTGGAGGTTAGTAGAAAGAGCTAGAAGGGAACTTAGAGATCATCAGGGATTGGTGATTTTCAAACTTGAAAACTAGCCAAACATTTTTTGGAATGAAATCTTTATATATAATAAGTATACATAAAACAATTTAAATGATATTGTTACAAAAGTTTATGTTCTAGTAGATAATATTTGCTTATAAAGATAGGAAAAATAATGTTGTTTTGATGAATACAGTCTTAGATTGACCTCAGAACCCAGTTTTTCCTGTTTTGGTTGTACAGTGAAGTGAATACAATAGGTAACATTTTTTAACACCTGATTTTGTAATCCCAGAAGTGACAGGATAGGAAGGTCTACCCCAAAACAACCTAGAAACAGATTCACTTTAGCATGTTAATAGGCATATGGTTAAATAGGTTTTATGTTTAAAAAGATATTTTACGAAATAATTAGATACACATGTTAATGTATATGTTTTAAACAATCAATATGTCTGTGAGACTCCTGTAGCACCATGTGGGAATTCCTTATGCTGCCCACGCCTTTACTCTGCAGATAAAGAGCCTGAGGTGAAGGGACAGAGGAGTGAGTTGCTCAGACTCATGGAGCCCAGCTAGGGCCATCTCTGGACGCTCAGTCTCCTGAGTCCCAGCCCAGTGCTCCTTCTGAGAGACCATTCGACATCTGGTGTGACAGCATGCCACAGCCTGGCTGTACAACCCCTCACCTGAGAGGGCCCTGGCTGCCTGCCCATCTCCCTGGCAGATAAAGCCTCAGACGGAGGGCAAACAGTACGTGGCTCCAAGAGCAAGTGCAGGTCTGACTCACCCAGTGGCTTGCGCCTGTGCCAGCCGCGAAGGCTGTCTCCCGACTCGCCACTCATTTTCATCGCTTCCCTTGCTGTGGCCAGATGGGGGCTCTTGAGCAACAGGCAGACACCTGTGAGCTTGAGAATGGTGTTGGCTCTTTTAAGGAGGGTTTTCCAGGCCACAAAGGGACTTGTCTGTCCCATCCCCCTGGGCAGCTCAGAGCATTGCCCCATCCACCTCAGTTTCAGTATCAGGGTGGAGCAGTGTCATGGGGTGGGGTGCTGTGTTACCAGGGTGCAGACACACTGGCAACAGACGGTGGCTCAGGAGCATGGGGGAGCAGGTGGGCCATCTACCCCCAGGATTTCAAAAATACGATTTATCAGCATTTGCCTTTTGAAAGAAGCAATCTGCTTACAAACGGCAGGACATTTAGAACTTGCTCTTTTTTTCAGAAAAGCATATTAAATCACTATTAGGAGATATTTTTAATCACAATATTTTTATCATTTTTGTTTAGAGAATGCATTCTGTTGCTACTGAAGAGAATACCATGAGCAAGCAATGTTTTTATCCAGAAACAGATGTTTTAAAAGTAAGTTCATGCACTGAAACCTTTGGCTGGACACAGGCCGTTATTTAATAATAAATTAACCTGACCTTGACTCAGAGCAGGTCCCCCAGAAGCAGGTTTGTAGAGTATTGCTCTGCTGGGAAAGGCTTTTCTCTGAGGCGCTGTGGTCACGTTGCAGGAGAGGGAGAAGGTTCTGCTTTCCCCAGAGTTGGAGGGCTGACCTTGATCATACTGTTGTGCATTTGTATGCCTGCTCCTGGCAAGTCACCGTGGCCTCTCGTGATTGCAAAGCTTTGACTTCTCTGGGAACTCAGTCCCCCCAGCTAAGAAGTGGGAGCCACACTGCATCCCTTCCAGGCTTGTTGGGACAAAACCTGAGGTAATGCGTGTGTAAAGCTTCAACAACTCTACCTGGCACAGAAGAAGCCCCAAAAGTTGCCAAACTCAGCGTTTTCCACATGAGCTCTACTCTATCCCCTTTAATTACTCATTTTTAATTCAAGGGTAATCCATGATGTGGTAGAAAAAATAGAGAATACATAAAAAAGGAAGAAAGTGACCCAATAGCTTCTGGTTTTCATAGGTTTTTTTCTATCCTGTTTTCTTTATTCTGTGTTCTTGGAGTGGGAAGTGTCTTCATTTGTGTTTAGGGAGTGTTAGAGAGGTGATATCATGGCCCCACTTTGCAAATGAGGAAACTGAATCCAGAAAGAGGAAGTGCCTTTCCCAAGGTCACGCAGATAGTAGGAAGGTTAAGCCGGGTTTGAAACTCACAGCCTGTGAGTCCAAGCCCAGCACTCATGTCAGGACCAGGAGGGGCCTTAGAGTTGCTCTGCACTGAGGTGTCTCAGACACCTGCCCTGAATCCCCATGTGTGCAGGGAGCCTATGCCCATGATACCGTAGTTCCCTCACGATGACTTGAGGTGCTTAAAACCATTCCCCACTGAAGATAAATTCCTATTTTGTAACCTGCCCAGTGCTGGAGTCCTGGGAGTGGGCAGGCTGTGAGTAAAAAACTCATTTAGGTAGGGTTTTTAGGTGCCTCAGTTTTGCTTTCCCAGGGATACTGTGTTGGCACTGTC